>NC_086448.1:363459154-364092010 GCF_028390025.1 Pseudophryne corroboree
ACCAGCGCTGAAGGCAATAACCAAAAACATAACTATGTCCCGACTCTGGCTCGCTGTGCCAATCTCAGGAGGCACCTAACGGGTAGGAAACGGTGTCTAGTTAACCGGATCGTGAAAGCACACACCCCCCCCCTTTAGGAGTGGCCCTAGGACACTTATTAGGTTTCGCGGAAATCTGGAATGGAATTTCTGGATTAAATTAGGAGCATGGACATCAGATGCATTTGTCCAGGAACGTTCCTCAGGACCGTAGCCCTTTCAATCTATCAGATACTGGAGACGTCCATATCTAACACGAGAATCCAGGATCTTGGCGACCTCATACTCAACACCACATTGAGTCTGGACTTTGGGAGCAGAGGGAAGCGCTGAATGAAAGCGATTCAGAATCACAGGTTTGGGGAGAGAAACATGGAACGTCTTAGGAACTTTCAAAAACGGAGGTAGCTGAAGTTTGTAAGCCACTGGACTGATGACTTGCTCAATCAGGAAAGGTCCAATATAGCGGGGGGCAAATTTCATACTCGGAACCCTCAGTTGAAGATTTTTTTGTAGACAGCTAAACGCGGTCACCAACTTTAAGGGCAGGAATTGCCCTACGCTTCTTATCCGCAAATCTCTTGTACCTGGCGGAGGCTTTTAAAAGAGCCATAGGAACATTCTTCCAGTTATTTGCAAACTGCCGAATCGTGATGTCAGCAGCAGGCACTGATGTTGCAGGAAGCGGCTGAAACTCAGGAACTTTTGGGTGAAACCCATAGTTGGTGATACTGGTTGTTGTTGCAAAATTCAGCTCATGGGAGAAGTTGAACCCAATCGTCCTGGGAAGAGGATACATAGATATAGAGGAAGGCCTCCAAATCTTGATTCACCCTTTCAGTTTACCCATTGGTTTGAGGGTGATAGGCTGTAGAGAATTTCAGCTTGACTTGGAGCGCTTGACAAAGACTTCGCCAGAACTTGGCCACAAACTGAACACTTCTATCGGAAATTATCTCCACAGGGAGACTGTGTAACCTGAAAATCTCTTGAATGAAGACTTGTGCCAACTTGGAATCTGACGGGAGGCCGGTGAGAGGGATGAAATGAGCCATCTTGGTGAACCGGTTAACTACCACCCAGATGGTATTGAATTTGTTACACACAGGGAGATCCGTGACGAAATCCATCGAGAGATGAGTCCACGGATGATGAGGGACAGACAAAGGAACCAGCTGCCCAGCGAGTGACTGGCGGGGTACTTTGTGTTGGGCACACTTTGGGCAGGAGGCCACAAATTCAGCAATGTCCTTTTTTAGGGTCGGCCACCAGTATGATCTGGAAACAAATTCTAAGGTCTTGCGTATGCCTGCGTGTCCGGCAAAGCGAGAGGAATGTGCCCAATGCAAGAGCTTGCTTCAGAGCGCCGGCTTCACAAAACTTTTCCCTGGCTGGGGCATAGAGTCCATCCTCACTGCGGAGAACGCCACTGGATCAATGATATAATGTTTGTCAGTAGACTCAGACTCATTTTCTTGCTCCCAGGAGCGGGAAAGGGCATCAGCCTTGCGATTCTGTGAACCAGGACAAAACTGTCATTTGAAGTCAAATCTGGAGAAAAAGAGTGCCCACCTTGCTTGGCGAGGGTTAAGACATTGAGCGCCTTTTAGATACAGGAGATTCTTGTGATCTTTCATAATTGTGATGGCATGAGAAGCTCCTTCTAATAAGTACCTCCACTCTTCCAAAGCGAGCTTGATCGCCAAAAGTTCTTGATCGCCAATGGCGTAGTTACGCTCGGCAGAAGAGAACTTTTGTGAGAAGAAGCCACAAGGATGTAAATGACCATCATTTGCTCTTTGAGACAGTACGGCACCCACTCCAACGGAAGAGGCATCCACCTCAAGGATGAAGGGCAGACTGGTATTTGGCTGTTTCAAAACCAGAGCAGAGATGAATCTTTGTTTTAACAAATGAAAAGCTTGGGTAGCTTCTTCTGACCATTTGGAAGGGTTAACACCCTTTTTGGTAAGAGCCGTAATAGGCGCTACAATGGTGGAAAAGTCTCGAATAAATTTCCTGTAGTAATTGGCAAACCCTAAGAATCTCTGGATGCCCTTGAGGGTTACAGGAATCGGCCAATCTTGGATCGCTTGAAGCTTCTCGGGGTCCATCTCCAGACCGGAACCGGACACAATATACCCCAGGAACAGGATGGATCTAACTTCAAAGACGCACTTTTCCAGTTTGCAATACAAATGATTGGTACGAAGACGGGACAAAACTTCTTTCACCCAGAACTGATGTTCCTCCAGATTATTCGCGAAGATAAGGATATCATCAAGATAAACCACAACATGATGATACAGGAAGTCTCTGAAGATTTCATTCACGAAGTGTTGGAATACCACTGGAGCATTGCTGAGTCCGAAAGGCATGACGAGGTACTCGTAATGTCCGTCACGGGTGTTAAAAGCGGTCTTCCACTCGTCACTCTTCCGGATTTGTATGAGATTATAAGCACCCCTCAGGTCTAACTTAGTGAAGATAGTGGCGCCACTGATGCGGTCAAACAACTCGGTGATAAGCGGCAGAGGGTACGGATTTTTCACTGTGATGTCATTCAGACCCCGGTAGTCAATACAAGGCCGCAGGCCACCATCTTTCTTCTTTACGAAGAAGCATGCACCAGCTGGAGAAGAGGAAGGCCGGATGAACCCTTTAGCCAGATTTTCCTTGATATACTCCTCCATAGAGTGGGTCTCAGGCAACGACAATGGATATGTGCGTCCACGAGGAGGAGTTTTCCCTGGAATGAGATCGATAGGACAGTCCCATTCTCTATGGGGAGGAAGAATATTGGCTGAAGACTTGCTGAAGACATCGGTGAAAACCTGATATGGCGGAGGTGGAACATCAGGAGACTTAGAGGAGGATTTGCAAACTGGAAGCACTTTATGTAAAAATGTCTTGGAACAGGAAGGACCCCATGCCAGGATATGGGTCGTCTTCCAATCAACTTGGGGATTATGCAGACGAAGCCATGGGAGGCCTAGAACCACAGGATGAGTGGCCCTTGGGATTACCAGGAAGGAAATCAGCTCTGTATGCAGAACCCCTACCCTCAGACGGATAGGTAGGGTCTTGGAGGTAATAACCGCATCAGGAATCCTACTGCCATCCATGGCAGTTAACGATATAGGAGATGACAGTCTCTCAGTGGGTAGAGACCACTGCTTAACGAACCTCTCAGTAATAAAGTTCCCGGCTGCTCCAGAATCCAATAAGACAATAAGGTTCTTGGTACGCAGGGCCACCTGAAGAGAAACTGAGAGGTTGCAGTCACTTGAAGATGGAGAGGAATACATTACTCCTAGCCGACCCCCTCCTTGGCGGGCTAGGATTTGGAGTTTCCCGGACGCTCGGGACCGGCATTAATGAGGTGGGAAGGTGCAGCACAATATAGGCAAAGGCGATTGGATAGACGTCTTCTGCGCTATGCTGGAGAGAGTCGTGAATGACCTATTTGCATAGGTTCGTCTTTGGATGGAGATGGCTGAGGAGGAGGAGCAGAAGGAGTCTTATGAACTGTTGACCTGCCTCGCTTCATAGCTCTTTCACGAAACCGTAGGTCAACTTTAGTGCAGAGCGATACGAGCGCGTTCAATTTCGCGGGTAAGTCTCTAGTGGCGAGCTCATCTTTAATATGTTCCGATAGGCCTTGCCAGAAAGCTGCATAGAGGAGACTTCAGATGCCAACATCTGGAATTGTACTAAATACTGCCCGACAGTTCGTGTCCCCTGATACAGCCGAAGGATCTCAGAAGAAGCTGACGACACTCGACCTGGCTCATCAAAGATACGTCTGAATGTAGCCACAAAGTTGGAGTAGGATGAAAGCAGGGTATCTGATTTTTCCCATAGGGGTGATGCCCAGTCGAGGGCGGAGCCACTGAGTAGAGAGATGATGTATGCAACTTTGGTGCAGTCTGTAGGAAAACTGCTGGGTTGCAACTCAAAGTGGATCTCGCACTGGTTCAGGAAACCCCTGCAGGCTTTTGGGGATCCATCATACTTGGCAGGTGTCGGCAAGTGGAGACGTTGAGGAGAAATGGGTATGGTGGGTGGGGATACCTCTGGAGGTACTACTGTCGGCATACTGGACGCCCCTGACCCACAGAGGGTAGCTTGAATTTCATTCAGTCGGGAGGAGGGTCCTGGAGACACCGGATAACATGGCCTTGTGCAGCCTCCTGATGTTCAAGATGGACTGCCAGTTCTTGCATCGGCCTGGTCCCTTGGATTTGGTCTCAGACTGGATCCATTAGGTCAGTGCTTACTGTCACAACTGAGGGCTGGTGTCGGTAGCTGGAAGCCTCAGTTGTAGGGGCTGACAGGTACCGGAATTTAGGAGGTGAGAGAAGACTCCTAGACATGCGCTTAAGCAGTAGCACCCAGATGCCCGAAGGCGTGACCACGACAAAAGGAGATGCCTTTGAGGCTTTTTTATTAAATAATAAAAGTCAAGAATAAGCAACCAAACAATAAGTGAAAACGTGAGTCTCTGAAACACTACTGGTAGAGACCAGTAACCCGGAGTTGGAGTGAAAGTGCTGTATAATACTTGGGAGCCCAAGTGCGGTTAAAGGTGATGGTGGGAATCACAGGTGCAACTTAGAATGAAGCTGGGGTTCGCAGGTAACTGTGAGCGAAGCTGGGGTTCGCAGGTATACTGTAAATGGTACTGGAGTTCACAGGATTTGTATTCCACAGTAAGGGTTAATACTGGTTGAGAGGTAAACAGGGAACTGCTGGAGAGTGGCTGCTGGAAAGCTGGAGAGATACACTCTGCTAGTGCTGGGTGCGGGTACAAGGGAGGCAGGTAGCACCACAGAGCTTTAGCACAGGAGAGCTGGAACAGCACCGCAGAGGGAAAGCACCAGGGAGTCAGGCTATATCACAGGGAAGGTCCACAGGAGAGTCCACAGTGAACTGCACACTGGAATCGCTGGAGAGACAATTGAAGCACTGACAACCTTCTGGGTGCTGGGACAGGATACTTATACCTGCTGGATAGCAGGGATTGGCTGACAATTATGACCTAGCTCCAGCAGCACTGAGGATAGGTGAAAATAGTGACATGTGATCCAAGTCCAAAATGGCTGCGCCCATTGACGGAGATTGAAGGGGAAAGAAGCACTCTGAAACCATGCGTAAAACAACAATGGCGGCGGAGGCTGCAGCAGCAGAACTCCACACACCCAGATGCGCACAGCGGCCACAGGGATGGAAGTGACCGCCGGGGCACACAGAGGACGCACATCCAGCAGAAGACCACAGGCGCGGCAGTGACGGGCGCGACGGGACTGAGAGCGCCGCACCGCCGTAAGTGCAAATACTGAGAAGGCCGCTGAAACTAGCGCTGAAGGCAATAACCAAAAACATAACTATGTCCTGGCTCTGGCTCGCTGCGCCAATCTCAGGAGGTACCCAATGGGTAGGAAACGGCGTCTAGTTACCCGGATCGTGACAGTGTTGATTCTGAATGTAGTTGTGTGGTAAATATCTTTGCCGAGAGTATATCCACATCTGTCATATTCCCATTTAGGGTTCATCAAGGTATGCAGTCATTAAAGGCTTAAATTGGTTAAATACATTATACAGTTCCATTAAGGATTTTATGATAAATGTATCTCTGTCTTTCCATCACCAGCTCTGTTGTATTTCTCTTTTCTTTAATTTGGAAAATAATAACTAGATTTTTGATTGTCCACCCGTAATGTAAGGTCTTTGTAGGAAATGTTATTATTGTGTATTTATATGATGCATTCTTGGTATTGTAGACATACACCCCATAAGAAGTCTCCTAGGAGACGAAATGAGTCGGGTAACTGGCTGTGATGTTTGCTGTGACCCCAAAGGGGAAGAACAACTATTGTACTATCAACACTTCAAGAAGAACTTTTTAATAAATTACATTGGACTTTTAATTGTGTGTTCTTATTATCATACAAAGAGCGAGAAGATGGCCACTAAGATTGTGACCTCTGGCATGGGCGCCATACCACTATATATACATAGTATATTGACGTTCCCTTTGGCAATGGTTTAATACATTACCTTTTCTTATTAGTTTGTATAACTAAGGTAATGCACAGTTGCCAACTGGGGAAGTGCATTTAATAACACAAGCCACTAATTAGTGTTAATTGGACTTGGATCTTTTGTTTTTATTTAATTTGTCAAAACTGCATGTGTACACTGCATGATATCCTGATACAAGAATACTTATCCTTTTATAGAGAAGGCTAAATAAACAAGCATACTATTTTTTTATTCAATGTTTCAAATTATTATTAAAAAAATATAACGCATAAGATAAATTTAATATGAATCTTTAAAAACAAAATGTAGTTACATATTATGATTATTTTGCTTATAAAATTAAATTTACCTGTCTATTCCATATATGTAAACCACTGAAAACATTTCACAAAATGCTATAATTAGCAAAGGTATGGATCCGGCAAAACCATCAAATAAAGCAAGCCAGTAATTTCCAGATCTCAGCACAAATATAAGTGCAATCAAAAATGAAATTACACATATACCACCTAGAAAAAACAAAAAGGAAAAAAAGATTTAGTGTAATGATTACTGTGTATATTTCATTAATACAGTATGTTGTCAGTACCTCAACTTTTAATATATAATCCCTGAATAATATTTAATGTAATAAAAACTCCTTATAATCATGATTGAAAGAGTCTGTAGGGTGGAGTGCTACCAGGGACACCATCAGGGGTGAATGCTGGGCCCGTCCCAGCTACTTCAACTAATAGAGTGAAACAGAATAGCCCCCTGTTTTACTGGAGGTAAAAGTTATGCCCCTGCAGTCTAATCCCATGCTGTGCAGCATGCAACTACTTAAAAACTAATTGTTCCAGACCCTACTCTCCAGGACCAGACTAGTGTGAATGATGCCTGCTGCTGCAGCTCTCTTGAGACCAGCTGCTCAGCTCTGGAGTCTAGATGGGAGAAGAGGAGTCCTGCAGGGAGGTGACATGCTGCCTGTGAAGAGAGGAGAAGAACCTAGCAAGACATGTGGATTTAAAGGAAACAATGCAACTGGGATTGCCCTCTCAGCCCTCCACCAAGGTGAGTACGATTCTGCTATATTCTAGTCAGGGCACTCTCTCTTCCTCGATTCCTCCTCTCTCTCCTCCATTTTTCTTCTCTCTTGCTCTCACTCACTCACTCTACCATATCCCCCATTCCTTCTCTCTCTCTCCCCCCCCCCCCCCACCCCCACTTGCTCACTCTCTATAATTTCCCTTATTCCCTCTCTCTTTCTCACATTCCCCCTATGGCAGGCCTGGCCAACCTGTGGCTCTCCAGATGTTGTGAAACTACACATCCCAGCATGCCCTGCCACAGTTTTTTAGCCTTCCCGAATAGCAAAACTGTAGCAAAGCATGATGGGACTTGTAGTTTTACAACAGCTGGAGAGCCACAGGTTGGCCAGGCCTGCCCTATGGCTTATTCCTTCTCTCTGTTCCTCCTCTCTCTCTCTCCCATTTCCTTCTCTCTCTCCCATTCCCCTCTATGCCGCCTCTCTTCCTCCAATTTCCCCCTATTCCTTCTCTCTCTCTCTGCATTCTTCCTCTCTCGCTCTCTCCCTCCCCTATTTTCCCCTATTCCGTGTATCTCTCTCTCTCTCTCTATTCCTAATCTCTCCCTTTTCCCTCTATTCCACCTCTCTCCCTCCAATTTAATCATATTCCTTCTCTCTCTATTCCTGCTTTCTCTTTCCCTCTCCTTTCTCTCTCTTTCATCTGCCCCTATTCTTCTGCACTCTCTCCCATTTGCCCCTATTCCTCTTCTCTTTCCCATCTGCCGCTATTCTTCCTCTCTCTCATGCGCTCTCTCTCTCTCATGCGCTCTCTTCCTCTCTTCCATCTGCCCCTTTCCTCCTCTCTCTTCCATCTGCCCCTATTCCTCTTTTCATTCTCCCATCTACTGCTATTCCTCCTCCTCCTCTCTCTCTTGCCCATCTGCCCCTATTCCTCCTCCTCTTTTCTCTCTCACCCGTCTGCCCCTATTACTCCTCCTGCTTTCTCTTGCCCATCTCCCCCTATTTCTCCTCTCTCTCTTTCCCTCCTATTCCTTCACTTTATTCTTTCAGTCTTGCTCTCGCTACCTCCATAACCCCATGAGAATCATGAAAGGAAGGGTGGTGGTGGGGGGCTCTGCCTATATACCAGTCCTGGCCCCACAATGTCTGGTGGCAGCCCTGGGTACTACAACTGCAAAAACATAGGTGCAGTATGAGACTGTATAGCCAGTTTTTCAAAATTTGTACTGTGGTTTGAAGAAGCCCAAACGCATGTTTGGGACCATCTCTTTCTGTTAAGAGTTCCATAGCCAGGTCATATATATTTTGTTTGTTTTAAATGAAGGCAAGCCTACATATAATATATGTTATACCATATATATGTACAGTATGATGAATTTAGCCACATTCCCCACATGACATGCACAAACAAGACAAAAAAATAGTTTCAAACTAATTTGTCAACTCGATGCGAAAATAGTATTTCTCAAAATTTAGATTGATTATTTGGGAGGTTCAATCATGTTTGAGCTCATCTAATTCCAGCTCAAATTAATATGTTTTACTTTTTTAAATAGGAACAAATAAGATTTTACTCACCGGTAAATCTATTTCTCGTAGTCCGTAGTGGATGCTGGGGACTCTGTAAGGACCATGGGGAATAGCGGTTCCGCAGGAGACTGGGCACAGCTAAGAAAGATTTAGGACTACCTGGTGTGCACTGGCTCCTCCCACTATGACCCTCCTCCAGACCTCAGTTAGGATACTGTGCCCGGAAGAGCTGACACAATAAGGAAGGATTTTGAATCCCGGGTAAGACTCATACCAGCCACACCAATCACACCGTATAACTCGTGATATTATACCCAGTTAACAGTATGAACATAACAGAACCTCTCAACAGATGGCTCAACAATAACCCTTTTAGGTAACAATAACTATATACAAGTATTGCAGACAGTCCGCACTTGGGACGGGCGCCCAGCATCCACTACGGATTCCGAGAAATAGATTTACCGGTGAGTAAAATCTTATTTTCTCTGACGTCCTAGTGGATGCTGGGGACTCCGTAAGGACCATGGGGATTATACCAAAGCTCCCAAACGGGCGGGAGAGTGTGGATGACTCTGCAGCACCGAATGAGAGAACTCAAGGTCCTCCTCAGCAAGGGTATCAAATTTGTAGAATTTTGCAAACGTGTTTGCCCCTGACCAAGTAGCAGCTCGGCAAAGTTGTAAAGCCGAGACCACTCGGGCAGCCGCCCAAGAAGAGCCTACCTTCCTCGTGGAATGGGCTTTTACCGATTTAGGCTGCGGCAGGCCAGCCGCAGAATGCGCAAGCTGAATTGTGCTACAAATCCAGCGAGCAATAGTCTGCTTCGAAGCAGGAGCACCCAGCTTGTTGAGTGCATACAGGATAAATAGCGAGTCAGTCTTTCTGACTCCAGCCGTCCTGGAAACATAAATTTTCAAGGCCCTGACTACGTGCAGTAACTTGGAGTCCTCCAAGTCCCTAGTAGCCGCAGGCACCACGATAGGTTGGTTCAAGTGAAAAGCTGATACCACCTTAGGAAGAAACTGGGGACGAGTCCTCAATTCTGCCCTATCCATATGGAAAATCAAATAGGGGCTTTTACATGATAGAGCCGCCAATTCCGACACACGCCTAGCCGAAGCCAAGGCCAAAAGCATGACCACTTTCCACGTAAGATATTTTAAATCCACGGTTTTAAGTGGCTCAAACCAATGTGACTTTAGGAAACCCAACACCACGTTGAGGTCCCACGGTGCCACTGGAGGCACAAAAGGAGGCTGAATATGGAGCACTCCCCTGACAAATGTCTGAACTTCAGGTAGTGAAGCCAGTTCTTTTAGGAAGAAAATCGACAGAGCCGAAATCTGGACCTTAATGGAACCCAGTTTTAGGCCCATAGTCACCCCTGACTGTAGGAAGTGCAGAAATCGACCCAGCTGAAATTCCTCCGTTGGGGCCTTCTTGGCCTCACACCACGCAATATATTTTCGCCATATGCGGTGATAATGGTTTGCGGTTACTTCTTTCCTAGCCTTAATCAGCGTAGGAATGACTTCCTCCGGAATGCCCTTTTCCTTCAGGATCCGGTGTTCAACCGCCATGCCGTCAAACGCAGCCGCGGTAAGTCTTGGAACAGACAGGGCCCCTGCAGCAGCAGGTCTTGTCTGAGCGGTAGAGGCCATAGGTCCTCTGAGATCATTTCTTGAAGTTCCGGGTACCAAGCTCTTCTTGGCCAATCCGGAACAATGAGTATAGTTCTTACTCCTCTTCTCCGTATTATCCTCAGTACCTTGAGTATGAGAGGAAGAGGAGGGAACACATAAACCGACCGGTACACCCACGGTGTCACTAGAGCGTCCACAGCTATTGCCTGCGGGTCTCTTGACCTGGCGCAATACTTTTGTAGCTTTTTGTTTAGGCGGGACGCCATCATGTCCACCTGTGGCCTTTCCCAACGGTTTACAATCATTTGGAAGACTTCTGGATGAAGTCCCCACTCTCCCGGGTGGAGGTCGTGCCTGCTGAGGAAGTCTGCTTCCCAGTTGTCCACTCCCGGAATGAACACTGCTGACAGTGCTAACACGTGATTTTCCGCCCATCGGAGAATCCTTGTGGCTTCTGCCATCGCCGTCCTGCTTCTTGTGTCGCCCTGTCGGTTTACATGGGCGACTGCCGTGATGTTGTCTGACTGGATCAGAACCGGCTGGTTTTGAAGCAGGGGCTTTACCTGACTTAGGGCATTGTAAATGGCCCTTAGTTCCAGAACATTTGTGTAGGGAAGTCTCCTGACTTGACCAAAGTCCTTGGAAGTTTCTTCCCCGTGTGACTGCCCCCCAGCCTCGAAGGCTGGCATCCGTGGTCACCAGGACCCAGTCCTGTATGCCGAATCTGCAGCCCTCTTTGAGATGAGCACTCTGCAGCCACCGCAGCAGAGACACCCTGGTCCTTGGAGATAGGGTTATCAACCGATGCATTTGAAGATGCGATCCGGACCACTGGTCCAACAGGTCCCACTGAAAAGTTCTGGCATGGAACCTGCCGAATGGAATTGCTTCGTAGGAAGCTACAATTTTTCCCAGGACTCGCGTGCAGTGATGCACCGACACCTGTTTCGGTTTCAGGAGGCCTCTGACTAGAGATGACAGCTCCTTGGCTTTCTCCTCTGGGAGAAACACTTTTTTCTGGACTGTGTCCAGAATCATCCCCAGGAACAGTAGACGTGTCGCAGGAACCAGCTGTGACTTTGGAATATTCAGAATCCAACCGTGCTGGTGTAGCACCTCCTGAGATAGCGCTACGCCGACCAACAACTGCTCTCTGGACCTCGCCTTTATCAGGAGATCGTCCAAGTATGGGATAATTAAAACTCCCTTTTTTCGAAGGAGTATCATCATTTCGGCCATTACCTTGGTAAATACCCTCGGTGCCGTGGACAGGCCGAACGGCAACGTCTGGAATTGGTAATGACAATCCTGTACCACAAATCTGAGGTACTCCTGGTGAGGATGGTAAATGGGGACGTGCAGGTAAGCATCCTTGATGTCCAGAGATACCATGTAATCCCCATCTTCCAGGCTTGCAATAACCGCCCTGAGCGATTCCATCTTGAACTTGAATTTTTTTATATATGTGTTCAAGGATTTTAAATTTAAAATGGGTCTCACCGAACCGTCCGGTTTCGGTTCCACAAACATTGTGGAATAGTAACCCCGTCCTTGTTGAAGTAGGGGCACCTTGATTATCACCTGCTGGGAATACAGCTTGTGAATTGCCTCTATCACAGCCTCCCTGTATGAGGGAGTCGTTGGCAAGGCAGATTTGAGGAAACGGCGGGGGGGGGGGGAATGTCTCGAATTCCAGCCTGTACCCCTGAGATACCACTTGATGGATCCAGGGATTTACTTGTGAGCGAGCCCACTGATTGCTGAAGTTTTTGAGACGGGCCCCCACCATACCTGGCTCCGCCTGTTGAGCCCCAGCGTCATGCGGCTCCATGTGCCTTTTAGAATCTGCATCACCTGTCCACTGCCGAGTTCATAAACCTCTCCTGGCAGAAATGGACAGTGCACTTATTTTTGATGCCAGCCAGCAAATATCCCTCTGTGCATCTCTCATGTATAAGACAGCGTCTTTAATATGCTCTATGTTTAGCAATATAGTGTCCCTGTCTAGGGTGTCAATGTTTTCCGACAGGGAATCCGACCACGCAGCTGCAGCACTGCACATCCATGCTGAAGCAATAGCTGGTCTCAGTATAATACCAGTGTGCGTATAAATAGCCTTCAGGAGATGCTCCTGCTTTCTATCTGCAGGTTCCTTTAGGGCGGCCGTATCCGGAGACGGTAGTGCTACCTTTTTTGATAAGCGTGTAAGCGCTTTATCCACCCTAGGGGGTGTTTCCCAGCGTGACCTATCCTCTGGCGGGAAAGGGTACGCCATTAGTAACTTTTCAGAAATTACCAATTTTTTATCGGGGGAAGCCCACGCTACTTCACACACTTCATTTAATTCTTCAGAAGGAGGAAAAACTACTGGTAGTTTTTTCTCCCCAAACATAATACCCTTTTTTGTGGTACCTGGGGTCACATCAGAAATGTGTAAAACATTTTTCATTTCCTCAATCATATAACGAGTGGCCCTATTGGACATTACATTAGTCTCTTCGTCGTCGACACTGGTATCAGTATCCGTGTCGACATCTGTGTCTGCCATCTGAGGTAGCGGGCGTTTTAGAGCCCCTGATGGCCTTTGAGACGTCTGGGCAGGCACGGGCTGAGAAGCCGGCTGCCCCGCATTTGGCATGTCGTCAAATTTTTTATGTAAGGAGTCGACACTTTCACGTAATTCCTTCCACAAGTCCATCCACTCTGGTGTCTGCCCCGCAGGGCGTGACAACACATTTATAGGCACCTGCTCCTCCTCCACATAAGCCTCCTCATCAAACATGTCGACACAGCCGTACCGACACACCGCACACACACAGGGAATGCTCTGACAGAAGACAGGACCCCACAAAGCCCTTTGGGGAGACAGAGAGAGAGTATGCCAGCACACACCAGAGCGCTATATAATAGAGGGATTAACTAAATTATATCCCCTTATAGCTGCTATATGTATATTGCGCCTAAATTTAGTGCCCCCCCCCTCTCTTTTTTACCCTTTCTGTAGTGTAGACTGCAGGGGAGAGCCAGGGAGCTTCCTTCCAGTGGAGCTGTGAGGGAGAAATGGCGCCAGTGTGCTGAGGGAGATAGCTCCGCCCCTTTTTCGGCGGTCTTTTCTCCCGCTTTTTAATGGATTCTGGCAGGGGTATTTATCACATATATAGCCTCTGGGGCTATATATTGTGATATATTTGCCAGCCAAGGTGTTTTTATTGCTGCTCATGGCGCCCCCCCACAGCGCCCTGCACCCTCAGTGACCGGAGTGTGAAGTGTGTATGAGGAGCAATGGCGCACAGCTGCAGTGCTGTGCGCTACCTTGGTGAAGACTGATGTCTTCTGCCGCCGATTTTCCGGACTCTTCTTGCTTCTGGCTCTGTAAGGGGGCCGGCGGCGCGGCTCTGGGACCGAACATCAATGGCCGGTTCCATGCGGTCGATCCCTCTGGAGCTAATGGTGTCCAGTAGCCTAAGAAGCCCAAGCTACCACCAGTTAGGTAGGTTCGCTTCTTCTCCCCTTAGTCCCTCGCTGCAGTGAGTCTGTTGCCAGCAGATCTCACTGTAAAATAAAAAACCTAAAATATACTTTCTCTCTAGGAGCTCAGGAGAGCCCCTAGTGTGCATCCAGCTCAGTCGGGCACAGGATTCTAACTGAGGTCTGGAGGAGGGTCATAGTGGGAGGAGCCAGTGCACACCAGGTAGTCCTAAATCTTTCATAGCTGTGCCCAGTCTCCTGCGGAGCCGCTATTCCCCATGGTCCTTACGGAGTCCCCAGCATCCACTAGGACGTCAGAGAAAATGGCAAATTTGGATTTTTGAATTCACTAGTGTTTGTTAGGACCTCGAGTTGTGGCCGGTGTTGGTTCAGTAACATACAGATACTAGACATGCCGCTGTGTGCAGCAATAGGATAGTTGACATCATTCTCCAGCCAGCAAGGCGTGCACCTATACTGTGGCTTTATTTATCTGCCTCTTACAGATATGGCATTAGTGTTGTTTGTTAAACATAAAACAAGTGGGATATTGAAAGTGGATGACAACTAGTAAGAATGATCTCTGTCTTATAGTGACTGGGCTTCTTGAACAGTAAGTATTGTAAGATCCTATAGGTGTTGATATAGGTGCCAGTGGTCTATGATAGACGTCAGCCCACATAAAAACAACTTAACAAGGTTTTGTTTGCAGGATGACACAGGGTTCATACTGGAATGTACAACAGTTACACAATGTAGACATACTGCAACAGATACATCCAGGAAAGTATGGGGTTAACACAGGTTGTGTGCAGATAAATTGGAAGCACCCAACTGTAAATGTATTCAAATAATGGTGGCAGTGGAGTGTGTGCCCACATACATATGGTGAAGGTGACACTGTAGACTATGTAGGGTCTCTCCTGCATATAAGGCCAGTCTCTCTGTGGAGATTCTCAGGGGCACATTCTTCCTCTATGCAAGTGAACTGGAGACACACAGTAGAGGGACACATGTACAGCAGCGTGCTTAGACTGGAGGTGGCACATGGATACAATTGTAACTTGTATTATCACACCAAAGTTTTTATGAACATACCCACTCCAACATTTAAAAGATTTCAATGGCTACACTGAGTATAGTGGGGCTAGGGAAATGTCTGCTGAAAATAGTTACGGCAGTGTGAGTGGTTGGTTACACTTTCAACCAAAAATTAGTTTACAAATCTGACACTTGATAATTCTCCCTTTGCCATAAAATTCTTAACAACAATATTGCACAACCATATACTGTGCTAAATGCACTTGCTGACAAAAATGCTTTAACTGCCCAGAGAAAACCATAACACATCATAAACAAATGGCAAACTGCAAACCCCAGGACCCTACAAAACATTCAATACCCTCCAGCTAACGAAACCTCTGTAACACCACCCACAACTATCCTAGTGGATATCAGCTTCCAGGCTAACAGCTCAAATAAAATGTAGCTTGTCATCCATAACTATAATGTATGTCAAATACAAAAATCTAAAACCTCTGCATTTGTAAACCTCAGGCCAATTTGGCCTTGCATTATTTTAAGCTGCTTATTAGTTGAAAATTTTCGCTTTAACATAAAATCCTTAATGTATAATAGTTAAAATCACTATTTTCCCATTTGCTATACTCCCCCTCTTGGTTTATGACGTAGCCTCAGCGTCTTCAATACATTTTCACCAAAGCATTGTAATCAAAACCCAAATTCAATTCGCTGGAACAAAATAAATCTGACAAAGCAACCACAAACCTTCCACATGCTCCATCAGGCCAATAAAACTTCATTCAGACAAAATGTAAACATTAAAACCAAATCACTTGACTACAGTATCATGCAGCAAAACAAACTGAGACACAGTAGCACACCAACTGACACAAACTGAGACACAGTAGCATGTACCAACTGACCCACTACCTCAAACATGCCAAGAAGCCAATCCCAACCAACAACCAGGCCACTGGGGCTCACCAAGGGAAGATCAGCCTGAAACCAACATAGCATAAATAAATTGTATATAGTTATAGGGATGTTTGCAAGATGTTTGCAAGATCCAAAATGTGCCGAAATAAATGTCAAGGGAATGAAGAACCAGCAGAGTAGTGTTAGCAGAAGTAAATCAAGTGATATTTCTTCATATTTCCAGTTATCATCATCCTCTATCTATAATTAGTCACGTGTTTCAAAGGGGTGTACTACGTTATACCGGCAAACAGGATTCCAACGCCCAGCATACCGGCACCAGGATCCTGACCGCCGGAATGCCGGCAGTGGGGCGAGCGCAAAGAGCCACTTGCGGGCTTGCCATGCTGCGGCCACGGTGGTGTGCTACGCGTGCCACGCTATTTATTCTCCCTCCAGGGGTGTTGTGGACACCCCAAGAGGGAGAACAGTTGTCGGTATCCCAGCGGTCAGGATCCTCGCGCCGGTATGCAGATGGCTGGGATCTCGACAGCCGGGATATTGAGTGCCTCCCATTCCAAAGCCCTTTTTCAACATAACTGCTATATAATTAAATCTGTGGCTGGTTTGCACATACACAGGGCGGACAAGATTTCAACTTTTATCTAGGTTACACATTAGCATGTTACATGTATTGTATGTTTGTGTAAAGGGTAAATTTAGGGCCTTATACTAGAAGAGGTTTGGTCCAGAAAAATCTTTTCACCAGATTATCCATCTTGTAGCTCAGGTTTATGAACTATGGGTGCTTTGTTTTTCTCAGCAGTTACTGTTTCGGCTAGACTTCACTTAATAACTACCAGCCCTGAAATTTAACTCTGAATATTTAACTACTCTTGGCTTATATCTCAGTTGCTCTACTGCTACAGCCCTTTGCTTGGAATTTTGGCTACTTTTTGTACTTTGGATTTTTATCTGAAATTTTTTTTGTATGTTGTTCCAATCATCCATGTTTGTAAATGCCACAGTGTTGTGTGTAAATCCCTGTGGAAGCTGATTATTGAAACCGATGTTGTATCTGCACACTCACTCTTTTTTTATCCGATAAAGATTTGGAACATAAGTTCAATATCAGACCCCTATTACGTTATTGGTAATTACCATTTACTCCGGGGGTGCTACCAACTACAGCTATAGTAGATACAGAGAGAAGAAGAAGGAAAGAGCTGAACTATCGGTGCACATGAGGAGGATTAGATCTGGTTATCACATCCACCTGTATTATTTTAAAATTTAACTTTTATTAATATACGCTTAAGATTAGTGCAAAAATGGTTACACATAAACTAGGAGTATAGGCGAAACATAGAGGTTAAAATATGACATAAACAGAACATAAAAGTGCAATAAGATATAATAAAGGTGATTTAAAGATTAAAAATGTGTCCGCGTGTTTACTCTAATGTCTAAGTAAATATAATATATTAATCCTTAAATATATCATCAATTGTTTTATTTGTCTAGTCAGTAAGCGATTTCTCAAAGGGGCATTAGAAGATGTAAACGAGACAAATATAGGTGATATACTGTGGACTGTATGACACTCTGTTCTAATGCTTAGGTGTATATATTGTTGTTATCCCAAGAAGGGGAACACCTTCTTTATTAGGGACTTATGACACCTTAAGACTGTTCTGAATCAGCATAAATATACTGACAGATCAAATAGGAGCAAAATATTATTTAACATGTGACACCCTGTTACAGTATTCAGGTGTTGACAGTATATAATACTATGTTTTAATGTTCAGTATACATATTATCTTTTTCCGCAAAGGGAAAAACACCTTCTATATTGAGGACTGATGACACTTTGAAGCTGTTCAGATTCAATTCAAATATGCTGAGATGCACTCAACTAGAATTTAGATAATATATTGTTAGGTGTGTAACATACTATTGTGATGTCCCTATATTCTCACTGTTCATACAATTATAGTATTAAGGTGTACACACTATTATCATCATCCCTAGAAGGGAAGCACCTTCTTTATCTGGAACTGGTGACACCTTAAAGTTATTCAGAATCAATTCATATATCTTGGAACATTCATCATAGTGTATTATCAGGTTGAATATGGGTAGTACAATATCATATATTTGATCTATTGTGACATTGTGGTGTGTACACTATTACTGTCCCTAGAAGGAAGGCACCTTCATTATTGAGGACTGGTGACACCTCCCCAAAACTCAATTCGCTCCCTTATCGGGTTCCTGATTATCTACACTGTAGTTGTATTTAGTAACGAATGAATATAAAATAAATAGTTCAGATATTATGATGTTCATAGTGTTTCTACCATTGCAGGAAAAAACACCTCCATTATTAAACGACAATGATATCTTCCTGAATAATTGTATATATTAAACCAATGGATTATATGTTACCACCCAACATTTCACCAAGTTACCATGCAGTAAGTTTATTGTGGCTTATATAGACCACATGACTGTAGTGTATATTTTCTGAATTGATTAGAATGTTGATGTTAAAACAAGAGAGAAAAATTATCTTTGTATTCAGCTTAACTGTGTCCTGAGTGTTTATATATATTTATTACAGAGTATAATCTGAAACATTTATTACAGTTGTCACTGTTAGCTTGTATCACAGGTGTCTCATAATATTCCTAGATTTATCTTATATGAGTTCAATATATCATTTCTCAACTTAATATAATTGCCTATTGTTCCTTATATCGTTACAAAAAATCTATTAGCTAGTGCAGTGTTGCTGGTTATCTCACTGAGACATTACCTATTGAGTGAGACCGTGGTTCCTAATAGTTAATGATCACCTATCAGCTGCTTCACACTAGTACTATTAAGGAAAGCATCATCCCTGCATTCAGTTTAAATATATCCTGAATGTTTCTGTGTGTTTTTTACAGAGTATAATCTGAAACATTTGTTGCAATTATCACTGCTGAATTGTATCACTGATGTCTCATAACATTCCTAAACTCATCATATAAGAATACTATGTATCTTTTCTCAACTCCACATAATTGTTTGTTATTCCGTATCTTGTTTCAGAGAATCTATTAGCTAGTGCGGTGCTGCTTATTATCTCACTGAGGGGTCTATTCATGAAGCAGAGAAAAGCCCTGTTTTGCGGTAAACGGGGCTTTTCTCTGCTTACCGCAATTCACAGAGCCGGTTACCGTGGAGAAGTCTCTGACTTCTCCAGCGGTACCCCCGCTCTGTGCCTGAATCGCATCACCATACCTTTGTATGGTGAGTGCGATTCATGAAGGTGCGGAAAGCTCTGCTTTCCGCTTCTCCATGGAGTTCAGGTTACGCCGTCCTCAGATGGCGAACCTGAACTGCTCAATGCTTCCCTGATCGCTGCTCTGCACCTCGCGCTGGCTCTGCCCCCCGACCTCCCAGCAACCACTGCGGCCTGCCGGGAGGTCATCAAGCTGCGCATGCGCAAAGGGACCCGTCGCTGGACCCCGCGCATCGCAGAGAGGGACCGCCGGAGAAGACGTCACCATGGGAGCCCCAGACACCGCAGCGCATCGTCGGAAGGGTAAGTATACATGAATTGCTACTTATCACGGCTATACATCGCATCGAAGCGATGCGATGTATAGTGATAAGTAGCAATTATGATTTCGTTTTGTACATGAATAGACCCCTGAGTCACTTATCTCTAGAGTGAATCTACAGTTCTCGGTGATTGATACTCATCTACCAGCTGCTTTACACTAATGCTGTTAGACAACACTGCACTTTTGTATAGGTTAGAACTGACTAGACATTTATCTTAATATCAAACATAGACATTGAGCCACGCGGACACACGGTGCCCACACGCGTGTTCCGCCGTTACTCTGACAGCTTCGTCAGGGCTGTAGATTCACTCTAGAGATAAGTGACTCAGGGGTCTATTTACTAACCCTTGGATGGAGATAAAGTTGCTGGAGATAAAGTACCAGCCAATCGGCTCCTAACTGCCATGCCACAGGATATGTTTGAAAAATGACAGTTAGGAGCTGACTGGCTGGTACTTTATCTCCAGCGACTTTATCTCCATCCAAGGCTTAGTAAATAGACCCCTCAGGGGCAGATGTATTAACCTGGAGAAGGCATAAGGAAGTGATAAACCAGTGATCTGTGCACGGTGATAAAGGAACCAGCCAATCAGATCCTAACTGCTAATTTACATATTGGAGCTGATTGGCTGGTGCTTTTATCACCTTGCACATATCACTGGTTTATCACTTCCTTATGCCTTCTCCAGGTTAATACATCTGCCCCTCAGTGAGATAATAAGCAGCACCGCACTAGCTAATAGATTCTCTGAAACAAGATAAGGAATAACAAACAATTATGTGGAGTTGAGAAAAGATACATAGTATTCTTATATGATGAGCTTAGGAATGTTATGAGACATCAGTGATACAATTCAGCAGTGATAATTGCAACAAATGTTTCAGATTATACTCTGTAAAAAACACACAGAAACATTCAGGATATATTTAAACTGAATGCAGGGATGATGCTTTCCTTAATAGTACTAGTGTGAAGCAGCTGATAGGTGATCATTAACTATTAGGAACCACGGTCTCACTCAATAGGTAATGTCTCAGTGAGATAACCAGCAACACTGCACTAGCTAATAGATTTTTTGTAACGATATAAGGAACAATAGGCAATTATATTAAGTTGAGAAATGATATATTGAACTCATATAAGATAAATCTAGGAATATTATGAGACACCTGTGATACAAGCTAACAGTGACAACTGTAATAAATGTTTCAGATTATACTCTGTAATAAATATATATAAACACTCAGGACACAGTTAAGCTGAATACAAAGATAATTTTTCTCTCTTGTTTTAACATCAACATTCTAATCAATTCAGAAAATATACACTACAGTCATGTGGTCTATATAAGCCACAATAAACTTACTGCATGGTAACTTGGTGAAATGTTGGGTGGTAACATATAATCCATTGGTTTAATATATACAATTATTCAGGAAGATATCATTGTCGTTTAATAATGGAGGTGTTTTTTCCTGCAATGGTAGAAACACTATGAACATCATAATATCTGAACTATTTATTTTATATTCATTCGTTACTAAATACAACTACAGTGTAGATAAACAGGAACCCGATAAGGGAGCGAATTGAGTTTTGGGGAGGTGTCACCAGTCCTCAATAATGAAGGTGCCTTCCTTCTAGGGACAGTAATAGTGTACACACCACAATGTCACAATAGATCAAATATATGATATTGTACTACCCATATTCAACCTGATAATACACTATGATGAATGTTCCAAGATATATGAATTGATTCTGAATAACTTTAAGGTGTCACCAGTTCCAGATAAAGAAGGTGCTTCCCTTCTAGGGATGATAATAGTGTGTACACCTTAATACTATAATTGTATGAACAGTGAGAATATAGGGACATCACAATAGTATGTTACACACCTAACAATATATTATCTAAATTCTAGTTGAGTGCATCTCAGCATATTTGAATTGAATCTGAACAGCTTCAAAGTGTCATCAGTCCTCAATATAGAAGGTGTTTTTCCCTTTGCGGATAAAGATAATATGTATACTGAACATTAAAACATAGTATTATATACTGTCAACACCTGAATACTGTAACAGGGTATCACATGTTAAATAATATTTTGCTCCTATTTGATCTGTCAGTATATTTATGCTGATTCAGAACAGTCTTAAGGTGTCATAAGTCCCTAATAAAGAAGGTGTTTTCCTTCTTGGGATAACAACAATATATACACCTAAGCATTATAACAGAGTGTCATACATTCGACAGTATATCACCTATATTTGTCTCGTTTACATCTTCTAATGCCCCTTTGAGAAATCGCTTACTGACTAGACAAATAAAACAATTGATGATATAATTAAGGATTAATATATTATATTTACTTAGACATTAGAGTAAACACGCGGACACGTTTTAATCTTTAAATCACCTTTATTATATCTTATTGCACTTTTATGTTCTGTTTATGTCATATTTTAACCTCTATGTTTCGCCTATACTCCTAGTTTATGTGTAACCATTTTTGCACTAATCTTAAGCGTATATTAATAAAAGTTAAATTTTAAAATAATACAGGTGGATGTGATAACCAGATCTAATCCTCCTCATGTGCACCGATAGTACAGCTCTTTCCTTCTTCTTCTCTCTGAAGCTGATTATTGGTAAGGATATTTGTAAAAGCTGTATGCTATGGGCAAGGAACGTACTAGTCTAGCCATGGGTATTTCCAAATAGACTGTGGGCCAATACATGACCCCACTCCATTAGCCCAAAATATGTGTTTTGCTCCTCAATGATCAATCCAATGGGCTATTCTCAGTGCTGCAAATATGTATGTTTTAATTTGGTGTGTGTAATATACACTAAGATACAAGCATATTGGGAATTAAATTGTTATTGCTAATTGTGTACAAATGAGTTAACAGAGTATACCTTCTGATTATGACACAAAGGAGCATATTTATCACAATCCGCATTTTAAATGTGGATGGAATAAATATTTTACGCCTAAATACGCATTCTGAAAATGTAAATATCATTATTTATCATTTTTTATTTAATAAACAGTACTTCTTTGTCCCCATGGGCATCCTCAAGGAATTACGTGAGTCAACATGTGGTTTTATTAATTATATTTTTGTCCAACAAACCACTTCTGGCTTATTAGGGATACATTTAACTATACTACTCTTATGTCTCTGGAGTATTCCAATCCACAGACCATGTCTCCTCACTACATTCCACCCCCATTAGGGATGCTTCAAAAACTTCCTTGACTCATTTTCCATCCCAATCCAACTCTGTCATTATGCAAGGTGCAAGAGATCAATCTGAAATAAGAATGCAGTCTGCATACGCATGACTCAGCATCACACAGAGCTTCCAGTCTGCATACACATGACTCAGCATTACACAGAGCTTCCAGTCTGCATACACATGACTCAGCATTACACAGAGCTCCTGACTCAGCATCACACGGAGCTTCCAAACTGCATACGCATGACTCAACATCAGAAAGAGCTTCACGTCTGCATATGCGTGACTCAGCATCACACAGGGCTTCCAGTCTGCACAGGCATGACTCAGCATCACATAGAGTTGCCAGTCTGCATACGCATGACTCAGCATCACACAGAGCTTCCAGTCTGCATATGCATGACTCAGCATCACACAGAGCTTCCAGTCTGCATATGAATGACTTAGCATCACACAGAGCTTTCAGTCTGCATATGCATGACTCAAGCATCACAGAGATTCCAGTCTGCATACGCATGCATACCTCCCAACATGACCCTCTCCAGGAGGGACAAAATGCTGTGTTCCTTGACTTCCCTCTTAATGTAGGATTGCCCTCACCTGTGTTGAACTAGTTACTTGATAAGAAAGGTGTTTCACCAAAGGTTTTGGCAATCATAAATTAAAAAAGTCCAGGAGCAGAGCATTATGTCCCTCCTGGAGAGGGTTATGTTGGGAGGTATGCGCATGACTCAGCATCACCATACCCTCCAACATTTTACACATAAAAATCAGTACAAATTACTATACTTTCAGTGGAAGCTTGGAGAGCCAAAAATCGGTACAAACCATAAAAAAAAGGTACTGAACCTGCTAAAAAGGTACAGTTGGAGGGTAATCAGGGACGTGCGGTGAGCTAAATGGCTCAGGAGGCACTGGCTAACACTAGAGCCAGATTTACATGCAATATATGAGCCAAAGCGTACATCTGGTCATTATACACAGGTGCAGCAGTATAAACTCCTGGAAATTTGATGAGATGTGATCAGAGATGTGCGGAAAAGTTACCTAGGTGAGGCACTGCCTCACCTGCCATAGACTTTTTACTCCAGAGTTTTGGCTATACAAATTATCAGAATAATGCAAAGAAGATATTTCAAACATATTCTTTGTATTTTTCATATACTTTATACATTCAAAGCTCTGGCACAAACGTTAGTATGACAGGAAAGGCTCTGCCTCACCCCACCACACATCACTGGAGGGTATGCATCACTCAGATCTTCCAGTCTGCAACTTTATGCAAATGTCACTACCAACTCCATTGTGATACCCCCGGAATATCTTCTCAGGGATTGCAGTGGTTGATGTGCACATCAGAGGCAGCCCCCTTGTATGTGAACAGCACAAGACTGCAGCATGCTGTGGAGGAGGGCTTTAGGACCCAGCATTGGCTACAGGGAAACAGCAGGTGGGGGGAGAGTGTGCTGACACAGGAATTCTGCTGTGTAAGAGGAGGCCATGTGGCTGCTCTGAGCATGGAGGGAAGAGAGTTCCAGGCAGTGTTGTGCAGAGAGCTGTGGTCGGGAATCGAGTACCAGAGATCTGGGTGAAGTAACAGGTACAGGAAATGGGGAGCAGCAGAGTCCGAGGCTTGTGTGGGGCAACAAAGGGAGCTGTGAGTTCTTTCCTACAACTGCAGCCCTGTTTAAGACAGACAGCCTACAACTTAAATAGAGAAAGCCTACATAGGCAAGCAGATAGCCAGCTTCAGAAAGCATTAACTGCTGGACAGCCAGCTTCAGAAAGCATTAACTGCCGCAGTTGTATACAGAGCCCCAGCAGTGAGAGTTCACACTGCAGTTACTAATACAGACACCATTCTGCCAAACAGAAGCCAGCAGGCTTCAGAGGAGTGGGGAGTCTTGGACTTATGACATGGATTTCATTCCGAGTTGACCGCTAGCTACCTTTCACAGCATAGTGATCAGGCTAAAAGTCGGCATTTCTGCGCATGCGTATGGGCCGCAATGCGCACGCGCGTCGTACGGGTACAAAGCCCGTTGTGGTTGTGTACAGGTTGTAGGTAAGTTTTCAGTCGCACTGACGGCCGCAAGAAGATTGACAGGAAGGGGGCGTTTCTGGGTGTCAAATGACCGTTTTCAGGGAGTGTTTGCAAAAATGCAGGCATGTCTGAAAAAACGCAGGCGTGGCTGGGCGTTCGTTGGGCAGGTGTATGACGTCAAATCCGGACACGAATAGGCTGAAGTGATCGCAAGCGCTGAGTAGGTTCAGAGCTACTCTGAAACCGCACAAACTATTTTGCAGAGCTCGGCTGCAAATGCGTTCGCACTTCTGCTAAGCTAAAATACACTCCCCAGTGGGCGGTGGCATAGCGTTTGCATGGCTGCTAAAACTAGCTAGCGAGCGATCAACTCAGAATGACCCCACTTGTGCTAACCTGACAACACTCATAGTTGCTGTTACTGGTAAAATACCTTCACCTTTATAGCCTCTTGAAATAAAGTTAAACTTTTCCATATATTAGCTATTATATCCTTCCACTACTGAGTGGCCACCTGTTGTCTAGAACTGGAATATCAAGCCTACTACTACACAGTGGCGTAACTAGAATTTTTTCTCCCCCAAGCCAAAAAATACTTCTACTCACATGCCCCCAGTGCCAAGTACAGCCCCCTTCCCCCCATGTGCCAGGTACACATATACCCCCCAGTGCCACATATGCCCCCAGTGCCACATAAGCCCCCCTCCCCCTGTGCTACATATGCCCTCAGTGCCACATAAGTCCCCTCCCCCTGTGCCGCATATGCTCCCCCAGTGCCCCAAATGCTCCCCCAGTGCCCCTGCCCCCCCCCCCCACGCTCCCCCGCTGTTTTGTGTTGGAGGGACACGGAGGGCACAACGCGCGCCTCTTCTGTGTCCCTCCTGGGTCTCCGGCGGGTCTGTTAAAGGAAGTGCCGGTTCGTGAGCCAATCAGAGCTCACGAACGGCACTTCCTTTATTAGACCCGCCAGAGACCCAGGAGGGACACAGGAGAGGCGCGCGCTGTGCCCTCCGTGTCCCTCCTTACAGCAGCGGAGGGATGGAGGAGACCGCAGGGTGAGGAGACCGCAGATTGACATGTCAATCTGCGCTAAATCAGTGGTGCCTCCGCAGCCCCTCGCCCCCAAGCCACCGCTAGGGCTGCGGGGGCAGTAGTTACGCCACTGCTACTACAGTATATTGTATTTATCGGCATTGCCAAGATTACATAGACACTTGCATACTGTAGTTGTAATTGTATTCTACTACTATATTTGGGCCTATTGTGCTGATCAGTGAAGATTTGGGACATTATCTCTGAACATACTAAGGAGTGTGGTTTAGTAGATCGACATGCATTAGGTCGACATACATTGGGTCGACCACTGAAGGTCGACATGTACAAGGTCGACATGGAAAAAGGTCGACATGAGTTTTTTTTACTGTTTTTGGTGTCGTTTTCTTCGTAAAGTGACGGGGAACCCTAATTAGTGCACCGCATCCCCTCGCCAGGTGCCATAGGTTGCCGTTCCCAATTGTAGTCCATGTGGAGCGTTAAGTATGAAAAAGGTGAAAAAAATGAAAAAAATTGTGAAAAACGCATGTCGGCCTTTTTGCATGTCGACCTAGTACATGTCAACCTACTGCATGTCAACCTTCAGTGGTTGACCCAATGTATGTCGACCTAATGCTTGTCAACCTAACGACCACCTCCCATACTAAGAGGTTGATTCAGAGTTGATCGTAGATGTGCTAAATTTAGTGGGGGGGACGCCCAGCATGTCAGGCCCAACCCCCAATCCCCCCTCCCCCACACAGTTACAAAAGCATTGCATGGCGGCGATGTTTTTGTACTCTCTGCCAGCGCAGCTCCTGCTCGCTGGCAGGGGGTTAACCGCTGCGTCCCTGGTCGCAGCGGCTGTGTGTGACATCACGCAGCTGCCATGGCCCGCCCCCTCCAATGGTCCAGACACTCCTCCATTGTCCGGACCCCACGAACGGCGCCCTTATGCCGTTGGCACGCCTCCTCCCGCCCCGTGACCACCTCTGCCTGTCAATCAGGCAGAGGCGATAGCACCGGTGAGATGCACTGGCTGCACATGCGCAGTGCGCCCTGCGCATAGTAATTCAGACTGCGATGCAGTCATATTTACCCCCTAAGTCAGGAAACTGTTGTTATTGGCAAAGTATTGGATATTATAGTATTTACACTGAAATTACATGTTTTGTTGTGAAGTAATAATTATTAATGCAATTGTTTTGTCTAGTCAAAAAAGGTAATTTTTAATATTTACAGTTTCTAAAGAAGAAATCCATATCTGAGATTATTTGCATTACTGTATTCTGTGTTCGCTGCTGTGATATTTTTGCTTATTCTACTGTCAGAGCAGTTTGATATAAATTTGTATGACTACAAAGTGAGTCTATTGATAAACACCTGGGGGTATATTTACTAATATTCGTGTTTTTAAGGGTGTTTGATCTCGAATGGTGGGGGTAATTCCAAGTTGATCGCAGCAGGATTTTCGTTAGCAATTGGGCAAAACCATGTGCACTGCAGGGTAGGCAGATATAACATGTGCAGAGAGAGTTAGATTTTGGTGTGTTATTTTGTTTCTGTGCAGGGTAAATACTGGCTGCTTTATTTTTACACTGCAAATTAGATTGCAGATTGAACACACCCCACCCAAATCTAACTCTCTCTGCACATGTTATATCTGCCTCCCCTGCAGTGCACATGGTTTTGCCCAATTGCTAACAAAAATCCTGCTGCGATCAACTTGGAATTACCCCCGGTATCGGGTGCATTTTACTGCAACTTTTTGAATCCTGATACGGTCATTTACTAAGCTGCCGAGTTTGCCACATTCGTGTTTTCCGATGTCGATGTGATTCGGAATGTCAGGCAGTGTTTTATGGGAGTGATTAGTAAAACACTGCCTGACAAAACACGAATCCCGCCCGCATCTGTGAGATCCGTGCAGGGCTTCATTGTGTACCTTAAAAAAAGTGTTTAAAGTGTTACAAATTCAGAATTTTTTTTGCGTGGGGTACCCCCTCCTAAGCATATCCAGCCTCGGGCACTTTGAGTCTGTCCTGGTTGTAAAAATATGGGGGAAAAATTGACAGGGGTTCCCCCATATTTAAACAACCAGCACCGGGCTCTGCACCTGGTCCTGGTGCCAAAAATACGGGGGACAAAAGACGTAGGGGTCCCCGTATTCTTACCACCAGCACCGGGCTCCACTAGTCAGAGAGATAATGCCACAGCCAGTGGACACTATTATATTAGTCCCTGCGGCAGTGGCATTACCCCCCCAACTAGTCACCCCTGGCCGGGGTACCCTGGAAGAGTGGGGACCCCTTAAATCAAGGGGTCCCCCCTCCAGCCACCCAAGGGCCAGGGGTGAAGCCCGAGGCTGTCCCCCCCCCCCCCCCCCCCCCCCATCCAAGGGCGGCGGATGGGAGGCTGATAGCCTTTTGTGTACAAAATAGAATATTGTTTTTTGTAGCAGAACTACAAGCCCCAGCAAGCCTCCCCCGCTAGCTGGTACTTGGAGAACCACAAGTACCAGCATGTAGGGGGAAAACGGGCCCACTGGTACCTGTAGTTCTACTACAAAAAAAATACCCAAATAAAAACAGAACACACACAGGTTAAGTGGGGCCAACCACAAGAGTGACCCCACTTAACCTCGCGGTCTACCGCAGACCGCAAAGTTCCCACCATTGGATACAATGGAGCGCCTATGCGCTACATTGTATCTACAGTGCGCAGCCTGACTGACAGCTCAGTAGCGCACAGCCAATCAGGAGAGTGCCATGACGTTGCGCTCCCTGATTGGCTGAAGGGACCCTCTTTGACAGCAGTCACGGGGGTCCCGCCAGTCGGGGAAAGGGGATCCATGTGTAAACATGGATCCCCTTTCAGTGCGTGGATCGGGTTTTTCGTTTTTTTAATTTTGTCCCTGGATTACAAATTTAAAGAAGAGGACCGATCTACACAGGATTGTTTGTGAGTATAATTTTTATTTACAGGTACCCCGTGGATTCTACTGGAGAAGAGGACCGACTCTTCGTGTCAACATAGGTAAGTATGTATGTATGTAAGTGTGCATGTATGTTTAATACAATTTTACTTTCAAGGTGTGTGTGTTCTATTTTTATTTGGGTATTTTTTTTTACTAGAACTACAGGTACCAGCGGGCCCGTTTTCCCCCTGCATGCTGGTTATTGTGGTTCTCCAAGTACCAGCTTGCGTGGAGGCTTGCTGGGACTTGTAGTTCTGCTACAAAAACCAATATTCTATTTTTTACACAAAAGGCTATCAGCCTCGGGCTTCACCCCTGGCCCTTGGGTAGCTGGAGGGGGGGACCCCTTGATTTAAGGGGTCCCCACTCCTCCAGGGTACCCCGGCCAGGGGTGACTAGTTGGAGGGGTAATGCCACGGTCGCAGGGACCAATATAAAAGTGTCCCCCGGTAGTGGCATTATCTCTCTGATTAGTGGAGCCCGGTGCTGGTGGTAAAAATACGGGGGACCCCTACGTCTTTTGTCCCCCGTATTTTTGGCACCAGGACCAGGCGCAGAGCCCGGTGCTGGTTGTTTAAATATGGGGAAAGCCCTGTCAATTTTCCCCCCGTATTTTTACAACCAGGACCAGCTCAAAGAGGCCGAGGCTGGTTATGCTTAGGAGGGAGGACCCCACACAATTTTTTTTTACATTTTTACACTAAACAGACCCTTTCCCATCGATAACCATGCACAGATCTCACTGATCCGTGCATGATTATCCAAACTCGCCTGGAAAAAGCAGGTTTATTTTTTTGCTGCTTTTTTTAACAATTCGCAAAAAAAAAAGACCGCAATAGAGCATTCAGAAACTAACACCCAAATACGAATGAATAGTAAATTTCCGTGTTGTATGAACAAACAGCCGCGTTTGACCAATGGTCTATTCATTCGTATTTCTGAACTTAGCCGTGAAAACCATTACGAATAGCCCAAACACTGCCGAGATTTGTGCTTGGTAAATTCCCGTGTTGGGACTTAGAAAAAAAAACACAAATCGGACAAACACGAAATTTTAGTAAATATACCCCCTTATCTCCTGAGGGAATTATTAGAAAAATCCTGAGCTTGCAAATCCTCTTCAAATAAACCAGTTTCCTGTGAAGGCGACTGTTTAACTTATGCTTTTTTGGACTAAGTTTCCTTACCCCTCTGAAGATAAGAAGTGAACCTGAACTGGGTACAGAAGAATTAGTCACCAGGTAAAAAAGAGTGTAATTACTATAAGTTACAACACCACTATATCGGCTAACCTGGGTATTACACCCAGGCCTGGCGCTACCCGCTCAGCTAAGGGATGCAGTGCAGGTAGGCGCCAGTGAGGAGAGGCGCTTGGCCTCCCTGCTGCTGCTGCCAGCTGCTGTGCCTGTCACTGTATGACAGGCAGTGGCGCCAGCAGCTTAAAGCCTCCTCTCCCCCTCCTGTAACAGTGACTAACTAATCGGACAAAGGATGGCAGAGCTACATGGCCGAAAAGAGCGCGTGGCTACACGGGACCAGAAGACTGCAGTACCACAGAGGACATGTTGCTCCAGATCCTGCCAGCCAGACTGATAAGAAAACAATTTTGCAGAAGACTCTTGTGTGGGTGCACTCTTGTTATTCGTTGTATGACTATTTATTAAAACATAACTTTTATTAATTCATTTAGAATAAATCCTCACTCTTATACTCCACCTTATTAGGTTAATAGGATATATTATATCTATCTGTACTGAAAGTGCTTAAAAAATTGGAAATGTTCTGGTTAGTCTAATCACCAAAAAGACTTGTAGGGGGATATAGACACTGTAGTTCTATATCCAATCCTAACCAACCAGTACAAGCGAAGCTTGTTTTAATGAGACCTCAATGGGTCATAATTAATCCGACCAGTCTTATCAGGAGTATGTACCATAACAAAAATTGTATACATATATAAGGGTTGCCTGCTACTGCCCCCGTGTTTAAAAGATAATAAATTTTAGCTAATTTTTTAGCTAACAGAAGAAAAGAGTGAAAAGGCAAAAAAAGGGGGATAGAGAGAAAGTGGTGATCCTGCTGTTGGTATCTGGTCGGAGGGGGTCGTTCATTACAACACCGGGTATTCTCTGGGGGTCTCCCTCACAGGTACTGACCCAGCCCGCCACCGTTTTGCTTCCAAGATCGGACGAGATCGGGCTCTATCGGTGGGGTATGGTAGTAACTTTTGACGCAATTGATCGACCCACCAATGAGAGTGCACCGAATAAAGATTGCAAAGAAAGGGCAAATGCGGATCTGCTGTTTATGTTAGACGCAGGTTTACACCTGTGAATCATAAATGAGAGTCCGCTGATATAAGAAAAGACTGCAGATGAAGATAAGGTAGATTTAGGGGTAGGCGTGCACACACAATATATGCTGAAGTATCGCCTGTGTTAAATTAACACCAATTAATTCCACCTATAACCGCCATATATGGTACTGCTAGGCAGGAAACATTAACAAATCAAATATCACAAAGGTCAGGTGTAATTTACAATAGATACTGATAAATTGTTGAATGAATTAAACATACATATGTTATATCAAAATTCCCTGTTATGGCCTAGATTAAGCTGAAAGGGCCGTAGCGCATATACAAAAAAAAGGGGGAGTTCTCCCCCAAAAAAACCTTTAACAAATTTTGTTTGATTATAAATGTAACCCAGGCTATGGGACTGTTGCACTGAAAAAGGTAGAATATTTGGGGAGAGGTGTGTTCAATCCAGAAATTTTTATGTCATCTGTTTCTCTGTTATCTCTATAATAACAAATAATGAGATAGCCAAAAGACATGAAAAAAAAATATATATATATTAGGTAGGTTTGTTATGTCCCGTCTATAGCAGGCAAAACGAATACACCATGTCTATCTAAGAAAACCTGAATAGGTTTAGGTGTTTAGGTTATATTGATTACGACAGGTTTGAGCAAAAGAATTGGAAAAATACAAGAATTACGGAAAATACCAGTCCCTGCCCAGGTCCCTGGGTCAGTCTGGAGTTAAGAGGATCTGCTTCATACTCCTGATATCCGTGGTCAGAAGAGGAAAACGCGTTTCACCCGTTTTACGGGCTTGTTCACTTCCAATGCTGCTAATTGGAATGATAAGTCAGGTTTAAATACCTGTTGATGAGAGCCCAGCCAATCACTGGGATCAAGGATTAATTGTATAATTGGTTACCGGCTGAATGCTCCGGCCCGCGGAAATGACGTTTTTCAGCTGGTTGCTAGATTACCTTAAATTGTTTATATGTTGCTGGCGTAGGGTCGAGGGAATCCCCATAACGTGTTACCCTGGCTGTTTGATACTGCGCCTCCGGGTTCTCTAATAGCCGCATCGCTGGTGCCCTTTAGTCCCTCCCTAGTAGTCCGGGTGGAGACGGTGCTTGTCTTTGAATAACTGTCTGGGCGTCCCGTTGCAAGGCATTGTCCCATCTCCCCGGCTTCAGAGGATGACATCACCACGTCTCCCCGGCATTCGGGCAGAGACGATACGTAACATCCGGTGGTGCCTGAGCGTCTAGTTGCCTGGCAACCGGAAGGTGAGGGTTTAGTAGGGGCGGATAAATTTACTGTGCCCCTGTATAGGGAATCATATTATTACTGGAAAGAGGGAAAGATAGGGAGGAACCAAAAGAAATGGGAAAAGAGATATGTATAAGAGTACAGAGAAACATTATATATCTGTACTTGGTGTGATAGCACCTGCTGTGAGATATAAAATAGTGCAGGATGTCATCCCGACTGTCCGGGTAGGGATGATAGAGTAATATCCATTGGTATCAGGTCTCATACTCTTGTGTAATTAAGGAGGGATTATTCCTGGGTCTAATTAAGAAGATTATATTTCTTGTTATGGAAATTTGTTGTGCCCTAGTAGCTCTAGTTGTAGGTTTATTATGTATTCATTAATAAGCAGAATAAGGCCATGTCTAGACGAGGCGTGTTATATTGCTGGTTCCGTATTATTGTTGTTGTTTACCCTTGTGTTTTTTATTTATTATAATTGCTGGCTCGCTTGTTATGATGAACGTGCTGTCCTAGTGAGACCCTGGAGTGATTGTATAGATTGGGAAATAACTCTAGCGTGCATGTTAAGTGACCTGGTTGTGTTGGTGAGTGAAGCTGATGAAGAACTATTATTAATAATGATGAATTAAATTGGAGACATTAAATTAGGGGCATGGGGATTATTAGGGGTCTACTGGTTGGAAAATGAATGTGTGTGATGTATGTGCCTGTCTAGTGATGGGTCTTAGGTTGGCTTGTGTGCCTATTGTGGATGTCGTGTAAAGTGATGTGGGACTTAGGATTGCTGTGAGCTGAGGTGAGAAAATGAAAACACTGTTGGGAAAAAAAAAAACTTTTTTGCTGAAATCATTGTGACAAAGTGCCCAAAACATGTGTGGGATGTGTGTGCATGTCCCAGTATTGCTGTTGGATGGTGTGGTGAATAGTGTACCTAAGTGAAGGATTTGTGTTATGGGTGCAGGGACCACTGTGTGGATAATGAGTGAGTAGTGTTAAGGGGTAAGGAGTTGGTTGTTAACTTATTACCATGGATTCAAATTTATGAGGTTTGTTGATCCCAAGGTCTCTCCTTGGAGGTTATGAATGTATACCTGTTCTGATAATTGTGCGATTAAATTATAAGAGGGTCGCTTAGGCCCCAGGTAAGGGGTGCCAAATTGGACCTGATTGTAGAGCTGGGTAACCTGTTATCAGGTCTAGTTAGAGATCTTGATGTATACCCAGGTAGAGCTAAAGTAAGCGGGTTAGCTAGTGAAGGGGCGATCATCGGGGAAGAGAGGGGGATGCTGTTATGAGGAGAGGAGGGGAGGGGAATGGAGAGTTATTAGGTTATTGAAAATAATGGGTAAAAAGAAAATGGACTTATCTCCCGATTGGTTATAGAAAAGCGCTATAATTTATGCTTTCATTGAGACCCATTGGTTTATAAGTGTTAAGTTTGAAGATCCATTCTGTCTCTTTCTTCAGAAGTTCTTTGTTCAGATCTCCTCCTCCGATACCCAGCTGAACTTTTTCCAGGCCATAGACCTTGAAATCTTTCATATAATCTGTGTGACACAGATGAAAGTGTCTCGCCACCAAGGTCAGTTTTCTCATTCGTATGAGATCACTGGCGGCATTGCGGCAATTTCCCACATGTTCTAAGATTCGCTCCTTGAATTTGCGGGTCGTCATTCCAACATACCTCAAATTACAGCTGCATTCAATGCAGTAAATCAGGCCTTGGGTGCTGCAATTGAAAAATTGTCTGATAGGTATGGGTTTACCATAACGATCTGATATGGTATTTACTTTCAACATGTGTGGACAAGCTTTGCAATGTCCGCATGGGAAAGTGCCTTTCAGGTTATTTGATTTCGTGGTCCTTGATTGGAAATGGCTCCGTACTAGGAGGTCCTTGATGTTACTTGATCTCCTCCAGCTCATTTGTATGTTAGTGTCCATCAATGGTGCCAGAGTCTTGTCCAATTGAAGTATCGGAAGATGTTTTTCAATAGCCTTCTTGATCTGTCTCCATTCCGGGCAAAAAGTCCAGATGAATCTGATCTTATCATCAGTTTTTTTGGGAGATTTAGTTGGAAAAATTAGAGTATCCCTGGGTATCTTGATTGCTTCTTTGTATGCCCTTTTCAGGGATCTTTTGCTGTAACCTCTCTCATGTAGCCGATGAGAGAGTTCCTGGCTTTTACTCTTGAAAACCGCATCCTCTGAGCAATTTCTCCGAAGTCTCAGATATTCTCCCTTGGGTATGTTTTCAACTGTCGGCGGAAAATGTGCACTTGTTTGGAACAAGAGGCTATTGGTTGATGTTTCTTTTCGGTAAAGTTCAGTCGATAGATTACCTGTACTGGATTTGTAGATATTAATGTCAAGGAAGGAAATTGTCTTCTGGTCAATGGTATGTGTCAGCTTTATATTCAGGTCGTTATTGTTCAGAAGTTTAATGAATTCCACCAGGAGATCTTGGTCACCATCCCAGATGATAAAGATATCATCTATATATCTTAGCCATAACATCACATGTTCCGTATATAGATCATTGGTATCCGTGAAGACATATTTCTTCTCCCACCAGCCCAGAAACAAATTTGCATAGGTAGGTGCACAAGCCGCCCCCATGGCTGTGCCTCTGACCTGGAGGTAAAATTGTTCCTGAAAAGTGAAATAATTCTTCTCTAGTACAAATGCCAGTAGGTTGTATAGAAAGTTGCCAAAATCACCCTTTTTGTCATTATCAAGAAAGAACCGTGTCGCTCTTAATCCAGCCTGATGATCAATACTGGTATACAGCGCTTCAACATCAAGGGTCACCAGTAGGAAATTATCTTCAAATATGATGTCACTGATCTTTTGTAACAGGTCCGAGGTTTCTTTCAAGTAAGAAGGTAATTGTAAGACATATTCCCGGAGGTGTAAATCGAGGAAACGACTCGGCTGTTCCAGTAAGCCTCCATTACCCGACATGATGGGTCTCCCCGGGGGTTTGTTCAAATCTTTGTGTGTTTTTGGGAGAAGATAGAATGTGGGTGTCTTAGGATTTTTGATTGAAAGGTATGTATGTTCCTGTTTTGTAATAACACCCGTTGACCATGCTTCTCCAATCAGACTGATGTATTCTGTATGGAAACGGGTCGTTGGATTGTTTAGCAGCTTTTTGTAACATGTAGTTTGTTTTAATTGTCTCAAAGCTTCTGTCACATACATATCTTTCGGCCACAGCACTATGTTACCCCCCTTGTCGGATGGCTTAATTACCACATCCTTCCAGGTTCTCAGCTCTCTCAGGGCTTCTCTTTCATCGTAGGACAAATTCTGAGGAAAGTAGTAGTATTTACTCTCTCTGCGATGTTTGATCAGGTCAAATTCTTTTGATACCATGTCCAAGAAAACCCTGATTTCCGGACTATTATTGTCCGGTGGGAAAAAGGTTGACTTGGCTCTACATTTGGGGCGGTCTCTTGTCCCTGTTTCCTGTCCTGATTCTGATTGAAGATCTTCCAAGATTTCTACCATCTCCAAATCCTCCGGACTCCAAAGGGGGTCTCCCGTGGCTCCCTCTTTTCTTGTGTTCTGTTCACTAAAGAATTTTTTAAGAAGCAATTTCCTCCCAAATAAGCGCAAATCCTTTTCCCACATGAAGCGGTCAAAAGGTTTGGTGGGAGAAAAGGATAAACCTTTGCCGAGCACCTTCCTTTGTACCGGGGATATTGTTCTGTCAGATAGGTTAATTATTTGAAGATGTTCCGAATAGAGTGAGTTTATCGTGCTTTCCTCTGTCGTTCTGGATATTTTGATGTCCTGGGAGTATCCCATTTGTCGATCCTTCCCCTGTCTCTTCTTGCCCCCCCTTCTTGTTGGCCTGTGTATCGATTTCTGCCTCTGTTTCTCTGACCTCGGCCTAAAAAATAGGGTGAGTCTTCACGGTCTCTGGTGTCGTATGATGTCCGTGTGTCTCCTGTTGGTTCATTGGCTGAGTCGTCACTCATAGAGGACTCAAATTCCGAGAAGGTGGGATCTTCCTGTTGTCTCATATATCTATTGCCTCGGGGTCGTGTGTTCCATCTAAAGATGTTACCTTGGGTGAAATCCTGTTTATCCCTCTGTAGCTTGTTCCGCTTGCGATCCTTAATACCTCTTTCATATGTATCAAGGTCCCTTTTATATTTTTCAAAAGTGATCTGGAACGGAGGATCTTTTTCCCATTTTTCAAGAGTTTTTCCAAGTTCTTCTATTTCTTTCTCTACTTGATCAAGGATCAGGGTATCGTGTTTGATGAGTATGTGTAACAGATCATTGGAACATTTCAATAGGGCCGCCTCCCACTCGTCCCTCAAATTAGTCGTAGCTAGGGGAAAAGAGGGGAAAATCTTGGGTCTTAGGCCCCTGGGTACTATCTTGTGTTTTACATAATTCTCCAGAGTAGTAATGTCCCAGGTCAAACGGATCCTCCTTTGTAATGTTTTCTGGAGTTTTGATAGGGGATCCCTCCAGTCTGTTACGGATCTGGAGGGGTCCTCTGTATCCGACAGGAGATCCTCAAAGCCTTCAGTATTCCTACGTCTTAGTAATTCAGATTTAAGTGAGAAGGAAGTCATTGGTGTAAGTATATTGTGAGGTGGGTATGTGAGGAAAAAGCAGATGACCAGGAGGAAAAAAGAAAAAAGACTTCCGTTGGACAGTATCCTATGTACTTCAATATTTTGGGTGGACTGTGCTGGACTCAGAAGCTGACCATTGGTCAGAAAAGCAAGTTATCCATGAACAAGGTTGTGACTCCGCACCAGTCCTGAAGTTTCAGAGATAATTCTTAAACCAGAATTAAGTTTATATATATGGTAAGACTACCTATAATTGTTTGTACCTGGTGGTGCACCCAGAGTCAGAAAGAAGACTGAAGAGAAAACAATTTTGCAGAAGACTCTTGTGTGGGTGCACTCTTGTTATTCGTTGTATGACAATTTATTAAAACATAACTTTTATTAATTCATTTAGAATAAATCCTCACTCTTATACTCCACCTTATTAGGTTAATAGGATATATTATATCTATCTGTACTGAAAGTGCTTAAAAAATTGGAAATGTTCTGGTTAGTCTAATCACCAAAAAGACTTGTAGGGGGATATAGACACTGTAGTTCTATATCCAATCCTAACCAACCAGTACAAGCGAAGCTTGTTTTAATGAGACCTCAATGGGTCATAATTAATCCGACCAGTCTTATCAGGAGTATGTACCATAACAAAAATTGTATACATATATAAGGGTTGCCTGCTACTGCCCCCGTGTTTAAAAGATAATAAATTTTAGCTAATTTTTTAGCTAACAGAAGAAAAGAGTGAAAAGGCAAAAAAAGGGGGATAGAGAGAAAGTGGTGATCCTGCTGTTGGTATCTGGTCGGAGGGGGTCGTTCATTACAACACCGGGTATTCTCTGGGGGTCTCCCTCACAGGTACTGACCCAGCCCGCCACCGTTTTGCTTCCAAGATCGGACGAGATCGGGCTCTATCGGTGGGGTATGGTAGTAACTTTTGACGCAATTGATCGACCCACCAATGAGAGTGCACCGAATAAAGATTGCAAAGAAAGGGCAAATGCGGATCTGCTGTTTATGTTAGACGCAGGTTTACACCTGTGAATCATAAATGAGAGTCCGCTGATATAAGAAAAGACTGCAGATGAAGATAAGGTAGATTTAGGGGTAGGCGTGCACACACAATATATGCTGAAGTATCGCCTGTGTTAAATTAACACCAATTAATTCCACCTATAACCGCCATATATGGTACTGCTAGGCAGGAAACATTAACAAATCAAATATCACAAAGGTCAGGTGTAATTTACAATAGATACTGATAAATTGTTGAATGAATTAAACATACATATGTTATATCAAAATTCCCTGTTATGGCCTAGATTAAGCTGAAAGGGCCGTAGCGCATATACAAAAAAAAAGGGGGAGTTCTCCCCAAAAAAAACCTTTAACAAATTTTGTTTGATTATAAATGTAACCCAGGCTATGGGACTGTTGCACTGAAAAAGGTAGAATATTTGGGGAGAGGTGTGTTCAATCCAGAAATTTTTATGTCATCTGTTTCTCTGTTATCTCTATAATAACAAATAATGAGATAGCCAAAAGACATGAAAAAAAATATATATATATTAGGTAGGTTTGTTATGTCCCGTCTATAGCAGGCAAAAAGAATACACCATGTCTATCTAAGAAAACCTGAATAGGTTTAGGTGTTTAGGTTATATTGATTACGACAGGTTTGAGCAAAAGAATTGGAAAAATACAAGAATTACGGAAAATACCAGTCCCTGCCCATGGAATCACTTGTTCCATGCAGCTGAATGTGCAGGGACTGAGATGTCCACTTTTAGGTCTGTGCCTGCTGTAATACTGATTGGTGCTTCCTTATACGCCACCATGGCAGGTTCAGTTTCTCCATCTGACAATGGTCTCCTATGCCTAGTAACACAGCCTCTTGCCCTGACACACCCACAATATTCCCATAACACACCCACCTTTATAACCATTTTTGTGTGTACTAGTAGCTACCTCCCAGTCAATGCCAAGGAACACCCATCACTTTTCTGCCCCATTTCTGATTCTGCCAGAACCGATCGCAGCAGCACTTTTGTGTATACACTCTGAAACCCCTTTCACAACGCACAAATAGCCCGGTAGCGACCCAGTATATTGCCAGGTCGACACAGGTCGCTATGCGGTGTGGAAGGGGTCACTGGCGAATTCCCGGGACGCCTGACCCGGTAATTAAACCCGGGAATAAAGACGGGTTATTCACGGGTTATTACCGGATCAGGTGTAGTGTGAAATATAAAGCAAAGTCAAAATTAAATGTGCAGAATTCTCTGAGTTCCAGTGTGTCACAAACAAAAGCTCGACCACAGGCATGTCCAAAGTCCGGCCCAGGGGCCAATTGCGTCCCGTGCTCAAATTTCCACCGGCCCGCAGCCTCTGTGAAAGCTATTTTATGGGCGTGGCCTGGCGTCTGAAGGCTAGAGAGTCGTGTGTCTGCTGAGCTCCTACAAGGGCTACTCATAAACAGCTAAAGCAGACATCTTCTCCCATCTAAGCCCACTCTACTGCTCATCCGATATTGAAGAGACCAGAGGGGACAGAGCAGCGGAGCCGAGGAGTGTATAAACTCGCAGTGGGCTGCGGACTTCCCTTCCATCTTAGGCCGGGATCCGTAGCACAGCACACCCCATCCGCGGGCATCCCGGACCACACGGAGAGACCCAGCATGATGTGAAGTGGCTAGTGGTGTCCTCCGCTAGACGTCCCCACTCTGCTGGACCCCTGCTTCTGCCGTAGATTGGCGGCAAATGGCCGGCTAGTTTACTGTGCTTCCCTGGGACTCGGCAATGCGACTGGGATGGCACACATGCGTCGGTGGCCATCATGAAAAGGTCTGTGAGCCTAATTTTATGCTCTCCCCCAATTAAACAATGTATATATGAAGGTGCACTATTACTGGGTCCCCTTTTCTATATTTGGATAGGTGAGTGATATATCTGGATCCTTTTATAACTGAACAGTGCCAGCCCTTATTGCAGTCGAGAGCTCAGTATCACTCTTCACATTAGAGCAGGTAAGGCAAGTTATTTGTTTAGTCTTCTGAGGTGATTAATGGTTCAAAGAATGTCAGGCTGAATGGTCGGCCCACACACATTTTCACCTCACCAAATCTGGTCCTCTTTGCAAAAAGTTTGGACACCCCTGCTCTACCAGAAATGAAAATTACTCCAGAGGGGAAAAAACCCCAACTGGAACTACAACCAACCCAATTGTAAAAAATTAGAGATGTGCGGCGGGCACTTTTCGTGTTTTGTGTTTTGGTTTTGGTTCTAATTCCATTTTCGTGTTTTGATTTTGGCTTGGTTTTGCCAAAACCACCCTGTCGTGTTTTTGGTTTTGGATCTGGATGATTTTTGAAAAAAAACATAAAAACAGCTAAAATCACAGAATTTGGGGGTAATTTTGCTCCTACAGTATTAACCTCAATAACAATCATTTCAACTCAATTGCAGTCTATTCTGAACACCTCATAATATTGTTTTAAGACCTAAAAGTTGCACTGAGGTGGCTGTATGACTAAGCTAAGCGACACAATGGCCCATCTAGGAGTTGCACTGGCCCATCTAGGAGTTGCACTGCAGTTACAGACAGGATGGCACTATTCAAAAACTAGTCCCCAAACAGCACATAATGCAAAGAAGAAAAAGAATTGCAATGAGGTAGTTGTATGACTAAGCCAAGCGACACAAACAATTAGGCCCATCTAGGCGTGGCACTGCAGCACATGATGCAAAGAAGAAAAAGAGGTGCAAGATGGAATTGTACTTGGGCCCTCCCACCCACCCTTATGTTGTATAAACAGGACATGCACACTTTAACAAACCAATTATTTCAGCGACAGGGTCTGCCACACGACTGTGGCTGAAATGACTGGTTTGTTTGGGCACCCACCAAAAAAGAAGCAATCAATCTCTCCTTGCACAAACTGGCTCTACAGAGGCAAGATGTCCACCTCATCATCATCCCCCGATTCTACCCCTTTCATCATGTACATCCTCCTTACTGAGTATTAATTCGTCCCCACTGGAATCCACCATCACAAGTTCCTGTGTACGTTCTGGAGGCAATTGCTGGTAAAGGTTTTCCCGGAAGACTTTATAATTCATTTTGATGAACATCATCTTCTCCACATTTTGTGGAAGTAACCTACGCCGATCGCTGACAAGGTTACCGGCTGCACTAAACACTCTTTCGGAGTGCACACTGGAGGGGGGGCAACTTAGGTAAAATAAAGCCAGTTTGTGCAAGGGCCTCCAAATTGCCTCTTTTTCCTGCCAGTATATGTACGGACTGTCTGACATGCCTACTTTGATGCTGTCACTCATATAATCCTCCACCATTCTTTCAATGCTGACAGAATCATATGCAGTGACAGTAGACATGTCAGTAATCGTTGGCAGGTCCTTCAGTCCGCACCAGATGTCAGCTTTCGCTCCTGACTGCCCTGCATCACCACCAGCAGGTGGGCTAGGAAATGTTATCCTTTTCCTTGCAGCCCCAGTGGTGGGAGAAAATGAAGGAGGAGCTGTTGACGGGTCACGTTACGCTTGAAGTGACAATTTACTAACCAGCAGGTCTTTGCACCTCTGAACACTTGTGTCTGCTGGAAAGAGAGATACAACGTAGGCTTTAAACCTAGGATCGAACACGGTGGCCAAAATGTAGTGCGGAATCGCTCCATCTTAGCTCCTTCTTTAATTTATCCAGCTGCTTCTGCAAAAGCCTGATGAGGGGAATGACCTGACTCAAGCTGGCAGTGTCTGAACTGACTTCACGTGTGGTAAGTTCGAAGGGTTGGAGAACCTTGCACAAGACGGAAATCATTCTCCACTGCGCTTGAGTCAGGTGCATAACCCCTCCTTTGCCTATATCATAGGTGGATGTATAGGCTTGAATGGCCTTTTGCTGCTCCTCCATCCTCTGAAGCATATAGAGTTTTGATTCCACCTCATTATCACCTCTTGCTTCAGTTGATGGCGGGCCAGGTTCAGGAGTGTTTGCTGGCACTCCTGCCTTCGGCACGCAATGGAAGAATGCTGAAAGTGGGCCGCAATTTTTCGGCCCACCGACAGCATCTCCTGCACACCCCTCTAATTTTTAAAAAAATTCAGCACCACCAAATTAATTGTATGTGCAAAACATGGGACATGCTGGAATTTGCCTAGTTGTAATGCACGCACAATATTGGTGGCATTGTCCGATATCACAGGAGAGTCCAATTGGGGTAAGCCATTCTGCGATGATGTTCCTCAGTTTCCGTAAGAGGTTGTCAGCTGTGTGCCTCTTAGGGAATGCAGTGATACATAGCGTAACCTGCCTAGGAACGAGTTGGCGTTTGCAAGATGCTGCTACTGGTGTCACTGTGGGAGTCCATACATCTACCCAGTGGGCTGTTACAGTCATGTAGTCCTTAGTCTGCCCTGATCCACTTGTCCACATGTCCGTAGTTAAGTGGACACTGGATACAACGGCATTTTTTAGGATCATGGTGACTCTTTTTCTAACGTCTGTGTACATTCTCAGTATCGCCTGTCTAGAGAAGTGGAACCTAGATGGGAATTGATACCAGGGACACAGCAACTCTAACAAATCTTTAAGGTACTCTGAACTAATGGTGGATACCGTATGCACCTCTAACACCAACATAACTGTCAAGGCCTCAGTTATCTTCTTTGCAAAAGGATTACTGCTGTCATATTTCATCTTCCTCACAAAGGAAGATGGACAGTCAATTGCTTACTGGAAGTAGTACAAGTGGTCTTCCGACTTCCCCTCTGGGATGATGATCGACTCCCAGTAGCAACAACAGCAGCGGCAGCAACAGCAGGCATACCACTCAAGGATCCTATGGAGGAATCCCGGTTAGGAGAGGACTCCTCAGTCTTGACAGTGACATAGCCTGCAGGACTACGGACATTCCTGACTGAGGAGGAAGTTGACGTTGAGGGAGTTGGTGGTGTATCTTGCAGGAGCTTGGGTACAGGAGGAAGAAGGGATTTAGGTGTCAGTGGACTGCTTACGCTCTTACCCAAAGTTTCTGAACTTGACATTGACTTCTGATGAATGCGCAGCAGGTGACGTATAAGGGAGGATGTTCCTAGGTGGTTAACATCCTTACCTCTACTTATTACAGATTGACAGAGGCAAGAGATGGCTTGACACCTGTTGTCCGGATTTGAGTAGAAATAATTCCACACCGAAGAGGTGGCTTTTTTGGTACTTTGCCCAGGCATCACAATGGGCTTCTTCGTCCCAAGGACAACAGGTGTCTCCCCTGGTGCCTGACTTAAACAAACCACATCACCATCAGAATCCTCATCGTCAACTTCCTCCTCAGTGCCAGCGACACCCACATTCTCATCCTGATGTACTTCAACAGTGACATCTTCAATTTGAAGATCAGGATCTGGACTGTGGGTGCTCCTTCCAGCACTTGCAGGCGGCGTGCAAATGGTAGAAGGAGCCACCTCTTCCCGTCCAGTGTTGGGAAGGTCAGGCATCGCAACCGCCGACACAATTTGACTCTCCTTGGGATTTGTGATACCATCTCAGAGCATACAGTTCTTTTCTGTGCTCTTTCCAGCTTAACTCTTTTAATTTTTCTAGTGGGAGGATGAGGGCTTCCATCGTCGAAGCTGAACCACTAGCCATGAACATAGGCCAGGGCCTCAGCCGTTCCTTGCCACTCCGTGTCGTAAATGGCATATTGGCAAGTTTACGTTTCTCAGACGATTTAAATTTCTCTTTTTGGTTCTTTTTACTGAACTTTGGCTTTTTGGATTTTACACGCCCTCTACTATCACATTGGGCATCGGCCTTGGCAGACAACGTTGATGGTATTTCATTGTCTATGTAATGGCTAGTGGCAGCAGCTTCAGCACTAGGAGGAAGTGGTTCTTCATCTTTCCCTATTTTCTCCTCAAAATTTTTGTTCTCCATTATTTTTTGGGAGTTATAAGAGACAATATGCGTCACAGGAATTACTGATGACACAGGACACTACCAATGGTCTGATGCATCCTAACAGGTTGTTATAATTGTTATACTGCAGCAGTGGATATATATAGCAGCAGCGTATATCACCACTGGAATTAGTCATGACACAGGACACACACTACCACTGGTCTGATGCAGCCCAACAGCTTTTTAATAATAATATAATTGTAATTTGTTATACTGCAGCAGTGGATATATATAGCAGCAGCGTATATCGGCACTGGAATTACTGATGACACAGGACACACACTACCACTGGTCTGATGCAGCCCAACAGCTTTTCAATAATAATATAATTGTAATTTGTTATACTGCAGCAGCGGATATATATAGCAGCAGCGTATATCGTCGCTGGAATTACTGATGATGCAGGACACTGGATATATGGCAGCAGAGAACACCAACACTGTGACTGCCTGGACTGATGCAGCACAATACAATGAGTGACTACACTGGACTGGTTTGCACAACACAGCTCCGCTTTACAGCTACACTGGATATATGGCAGCAGAGAACACCAACACTGTGACTGCCTGGACTGATGCAGCACAATACACTGAGTGACTACACTGGACTGGTCTGCACAACACAGCACCACTTTACAGCTACACTGGCTATATGGACTGGACTGGGCAGCACAACACCTGTCACCCCACTTTCTCGCCCGAATAAACAGACACTGAACACTGAGGGCACCTCTCTATACACTCAACGTGCGGCTCCATATATGGAATCCAAATCCCGCGAGAATCCGACAGCGGGATGATGACGTTTTGCCGAGTTTGGGTTTCCGAGTCAAGAGGGAAGATCCGAGCCTGGCTCGGATCCGGACTCGGAAGCCAAAGTTCGGGGGAGTTCGGTTCTCTGAGAACCGAACCCGCTCATCTCTATAAAAAATAAAAACACAGAACTCATTGTATGTTATCATGCATATTATATTGCATCATAAATCTAAAATGGCCATAGAGGTACATTAACCACAAAATTAAATGAAATTCCATGTTGAGGGATGAACTCCAGACCTCTTTCTTGACCACTTAACTGACAATTTTTTCCCCATAAAACACACAGAAATTGTCGAGTTTTTTTTATGAGTGAATTAGCGGCCCGATTCAGACCTGTGCATTTTCGCACAGCAGGCGATTATCAAACTACTGCGCATGCCTATGCACCAAAATGCGCATGCGTGTCGTCAAACAGCGAAAGGATGGTGCAAAATTTTCGATCGCATGGCTATTCGCAGGGTGATTGACAGAAAGAGGACGTTTGTGGGTGGCAACTGACCATTTTTGGGGAGTGTCAGGAAAAACGCAGGAGTGCCTAAGCGTTTTCAGGAGGGTGTGTGACGTCAGCTCTGGACACTATGGAAAAAGCATTCGATGGTGATTGTTATGCGCATGGATTTGAAGATGTCCGCTGATTGAGGGGATTTTTTGCACAGCGTACACAGAGGTGTAGCTAGGTGCCATGGTTCCCGGAGCAAGGGTTTGTTTCAGAACCCCCTCCCCTGTACTGAATAGGAGGCATGTTACATTTGAAAAGAAAAAATATTGAAAAATCCTAAATTGGTGACAGAGCCGGTTCAAGACCTGGAGCTCAGGGTGAAAGTTTACTTTGGGCACCCATCATGTTTAAAAAAAGGGACAGTGCGAAACACAAAATATAGGGGAGTGGCTTCATGGGGAAAGTGCATGGCCAAAGAATAGTACCAATTCAGATTACACCGCACAATATTGTCTGTTATTCACATTACACTGCACAGCAGAGCCCCTTATACACGTTACACAACATACGGAAGTAGAGCCACTTATACATGTTACACCACAGCAGAGTCGCTTATACACATTACACCACAGTAGAACCGCTTATACACATTACACCAGAGTAGAGCCTCTTATACACATTACCCCACAGTAGAGCTGCTTATACACATTACACCACAGTAGAGTCGCTTATACATGTTACACAACAAAAAGAGCTGCTTATACACTTTACACCACAGTAAAGCCGCTTACATATTATGCCGCAGTAGAGCCACTTACTCTGCAGCTTCTAATGCAGAGAGAGGTGCTGCAGCATCAATGTAGAGAGAGGTGCTGTAGGAGCTTGGGCAGAGAGTGGTGCTGCAACAGCCAAGGGAGAAAGAGGTGCTGCAGCAGCTGGTGCAGAGAGTGGTGTAGCAGGAGAGAAGTAACCCTGCTGCACAGCTACAAACAGACAGTGAGACATACAAAGAGGATGGCAGCGTTTTAGCATGTGCTGACTGTCAGTGTCTCCTGCTGTTTTTTGTGGCCTGCCCTGTTCCATACCTAGTCTTCTAGTCTAAACCAGTGTGTGCCCCTCTGCTTCTTCTCCACCTGCTCTGTGGCTCCCTGTACAGCGGCCTGCAGTATACTGGGCAGAATCAGGGGGTGAGCAGGTGGAGACGGTGCACCCTCTACATTTTCCATCGCCCGGAGCTTGCACTCCACCTTGCTACACCCCTGAGTGTACACATGCAATCACACACTTGCACGGGGCAAATTTAAACTCCCCCTGGGCGGCGACTATCTAATTACAGGACAGTGTTATTTGCAGCGCAGCGAACAGGTCTGAATTAGGCCCTAGGTGAAGAACATGTATTTAACCTACTGCTGGGTTGGGGGGTCCTGCCGTGCTGACTGATCAGCAGTGATCGGCAGCACGGTATACACTGGGGGAGGGCGCAGGGAGGCAGAGAGAGAGAGAGCTAAAGCTGTGGGAAGTTTCCCTTCCCTACAGTTGCACATGCTGTTTATCTGACTGGTCGCATCCTGTGCGACCAGGTCAGATAAAGCACTTTCTGGTGTAGTCGCATCTGATGCGACCATGCCAGGCAAGTGGTTAAGAGTTGGTTCCACTATCCAGTAGACATTAAGGCCTAATGAAAGCTATAACCCCAGGAACAGATTAAGAAACTAGCCAATGTGGCATCTACCAGATATGGAAGGGGATTGGTCACCAAGACAACCATACAAGAAGACCAGCATGCAGACAATCAGCCCTGAGAATCAATGACATCCTTCACACCACAGGTATGTCATTTGAATCACAATCACAATAAGGTGTACCGAATAGCAGGCGAACCATCAAAGGATCACATCCATTGCAGACAGGTCAACAGCAAAAACAAAAGCAGGGTAGGGAGGGAACACATGGACTGTACAGTGCCAAGTAGCCCCCCACAGACTAGAGGAAAGTCATATATTATGACCCCACCACTGACAGTGTCAGATTGGGGCATTAAGGGCCTAACGGGAAATGTAGTGATAGGGGCCCATGCTTATGGGTGTGGCGAGCATCTAGAGGGAGTATGACCAGCTACTACACAGGTGTGGCTAAATATTAAAAAGTGTATGGACTGATCCCCTTTCTAAATATATATTCAGTAACATAGTAATTGAGGTTGAATAGAGGCAAAATGCTCCTCATGTTCAACCTGTATTCTGTATTAAGTTGAGTTGATTATAATGTACATGTTGAAGTAATGTTTTATGACTAGTTAACAACTATAAATCATGTTACACCCAGATTATCAACGTCAATATTTTAAATGTTATAACCTTGGATATCATTTTCAACCAGAAATTTATCCAATCCTTTTTTAAATGCATTTACAGAGTCCTCCATTACCACCTTCGCTGGCAGGGAATTCCAAATCCTTATTGCCCTAACAGTGAAGAACCCTTTCCTCCGTTGCGTATGGAATTTTCTCTCCTCCAGCCTCAGCGAATGCCCATGTGTCCTAAACAGAGTTCTTTTAATAAATAATTCCTCTGATAACTCTTTGTAATGTCCCTTTACATATTTGAAGATATTAATAATGTCTCCTCCTAGACGCCTCTTTTCCAGTGTATACATATTCAGCCTAGTAAGCCTTTCCTAGTAATCCAGTCCCTCTAGCTCTTTAATCAATTTAGTAGCTCGCCTTTGAACCCTTTCGAGTTCACATATATCTTTTTTTATACAGTGGTGCCCAAAACTGAACACAATATTCCAGGTGCGGACGTACCAATGATTTGTACAGGGAAATCCCAGAGACACTGACTGAGCCGCCAGCGTGTGCTTTTGACTGTATGCGGAACTCCTTGAGTCTGACTCAAATTAAAAAGCAGGGGTCTGTGGGGGACCCGGGACAGCCGCCCCTGTCGCCCCTCCCATAATTTGGCTCTGGTTGGCAAAAGCCCATGGGAAAATGAAAGCATAGTGTGCTTGAAGGAGAGAATGAGGGAGGAGCAGAGTGAGTTACAGGAGAGAGAGAGAGAGAGAGAGAGAGAGAGAGAGTACTGTAGGAGTGGCGAGTGACTTACAGGGAGAGGGAGGGGGGAGAGTGACTTACAGGAGAGAGAGAGAGAGATAGAGAGAGAGTGACTTACAGGAGAGAGAGAGGGACGGGGAGAGGGACTAACAGGAGACAGAGGAAGGGGAAAATAAATAAAAGGAGAAAGATAGGAGGGGGAGAGTGACTAACAGGAGAGATAGATGGAGGGGGAAGTGAGTTACAGGAGACAGAGGGAAAGTGACTTACAGGAGAGAGAGAGAGAAGAGAGATAGAGTGACTTACAGAAGAGAGGGGAAAGTGACTTAGGGGAGAGAGAGGAAAGTGAATTAAAAGAGAGAGGGAGGGGGAGAATAAATTACAAGACAGAGAGAGTAGGAGTGGAGAGTGACGTACAGGTGAGAGAGGGAGGGGGTGCGTGACTTACAGGAGAGAGGGAGGAGGAGAGGGACTTACAAATGAGAGGGTGGGAGGGGAGAGCGACTTACAGGAAAGAGGCATATGCGATCAGGGTCATGACTAGACTGTATTGCTCATGGAGGAGTAAACGGAGGAGGTGGGGGTGGCATGATATCACAACAGCACTGACGCTAGTGCGCTATTGGTCCACTGTCTCCCCACCCCTCCCACATTGTCTCAAAACTAACCTTTAACCATTGGAGCCCTAGGGCGCAGGCGAAAGTGCCTCAGCAAAAAAGCCTAGTCAGATTTATAAATAATACAGCCCTGCATAGTACTAGTACAAATACTTTATATATCTTATTTTAATTAGCCTGTTCATATCTACACATAATAACTTTATATGAGTAAATTAAAACATACCTGTCACAACTTCTTTTGGCCACGTTTTTGGTATTATTTTGAGATCCATCAATGGTACTAAAACACCTTCCATATTACCAAACATGGAGGAAAGTCCTAAGCAAAAGAGCATGATGAAGAACAGAACAGACCAGAGAGGGGATATCGGCATTTTTGTTATGGCTTCTGTGAATACGATAAAAGCTAGTCCTGTTCCTTCCACACCCTACAGAGGGGAAAAATAATATCAATGAAATACACTTTTATGTAAAGTAGATATTATTCGTACAGAAGCATAAAAATACCTACGTGAAAGAAATATAAAGACAGGATTTTTTATATTTGATGCAATGCCCATGCTCCACTCCTAAATGGCCACAGCCTGACAATCCGGCTGCGTCGTCCAGTGCACTGCACACCATCAGATACGTACAGTACGTGAAGCACCGGGTTAGCAACCCGTATATCTCAAAATTAGGTCCGTAGTCTTAATTTCTATGTTGATTATAATAACGATACAACCAATACAACAAATGTGTGTGGGTTACAGTATATTAATGTTAATAGTAAGGGGGCACATTTGACTTTCATATAACTCATTTGAATATCGGGTGGGATGCAATGCCTCACGAGGTAGGCCGACGTGCGGGATTCCGTTCAAACTTTTAATCTTTTTAACGGCAAACACTTACGAGGCATGGTTTTGCCTTGTAAGTGATTGCCCCTTTAAATAAAAATCCAAGTTCGGCTGGAGTCCCGCACATCAGAAAAACCCAAATGGCATTACATCCCACCCATCATCATTACATCCCACCCATCATCTTGTTAAAAATTATTGTGGCTTGGATCTTGACTACAGAGTAGTTATTTACTCTTTTGGCAGCTCTATGTCCAACCTCCACCTAGTCTTATTCTAGGTGGGAAGTTCCGAGCCGGGCTCCGATCCGGGCTCGGGACGTGAAGTTCAGGTGGGGTTCACCGAACCCGCTCATCTCTAGTTAAGGCAGTTGTAAATTCTCATGGGAAAACCAAACAGAAGGAACTAAAGTTTGCACAGATATAGGAGAATATAGAGTTAAGGAAATGGACGTGGAAGATAACAATTTGCAGCTACAAATCTAGTAGGTACATAGGTGGTCATTCCGAGTTGATCGCTTGCTACCAGTTTTTAGCACTGGGAGAGTATTTTAGCTTAGCAGAAGTGCGAGCGAAAGGATCGCAGAGCGGCTACAAAATAATTTTGTGCAGTTTCAGAGTAGCTTCAAACCTACTTAGCACTTGCGATCACTTCAGACCATTCAGTTCCTGATTTGATGTCACAAACACGCCCTGCGTTCGCCCAGCCACGCCTGCGTTTTTCCGAACACTCCCTGAAAACGGTCAGTTGAAACCGAGAAACACCCACTTCATGTCAATCACTCTGCGGTCAGCAGTGCGACAGAAAAGATTCGCTAAACCCTATGTGAAACTACATTGTTCGTTGTAATAGTACGTCGCGCTTGCGCATTGCGCAGCATATGCATGCGCAGAAGTGCCTTTTTTTTTGCCTCATCGCTGCAATGAATGCAGCTAGCGATCAACTCGGAATGACCACCCATATTGTGAGGTGTTCAGAATAGACTGGAAATGAGTGGAAATTAATGTTATTGAGGTTAATAATACCGTAGGATCAAAATTACCCACAAATTCTGTGATTTTGGCTGTTTTTGTGTTTTTTTCAAACATTATCCAGATCCAAAACCCGAAAGGGTGGTTTTGGCAAAACCAATCAAGATCCAAAACACGAGCGAGGACCCATATCCAAAACCCCAACATGAAAAGTGCCCGCCACACATCTCTAGCCTTAACATCAGTATCAACTTGCCTTATGCTCCACCACTTGCACCCAAATAAGCAGTAGTACAGTGGCAAATAATTGTTCATGACTCAATTCACTTGTCGTCTTCACTGAAACTACTCCTTTCTCCTAGAACTACCCTATCACGTCAGCCCTATACAGTGAAGCTGTAGTTACGACATACAGTCACTGGAAATCCAAACCTCAAAACTGGTAGACTAAATATCAAATACTCATATTGCTCATATCCCAACTTACTACACTATAAAATCATCCTTTCGTCTTACCAAACTTTCCTTTCACTTGTCAATCACACCAGTTCACTTTTTATTATCCATTCCGTTTACTAACCCCCTTCACCTCTTTAACACCTACAACTCACTTATATGCACACCTACACTCCTCCTTTTTCCCCTCAGTCCATGACTTTGCTACCTTTTATATTTATATCAGTTGGCAAGACATTTCCTACTGTCATCATTCACCAACACACACACGCAAGCATGCACACACGTATGCATACACACGCAAACACACATATGGGCATAGAGAGCCATGCTGGGCCCTGGTAAAGAATGGGGAGCATGGCCTAATAAATGTAGGGCTGCAAAGCCATTCTAATGCACAGGGGGCATCATTCTAATGTGGGGGGAGGAGGCGCTGGTGACAGGCACCCGCGTCCTACCTTGCTTGTGGGAAGCGTGTCCCTCCTCTCTGGCCTGCATCATCTTCCCATTGATATTTCTGCACTAGAGAGCAAAGACTCTGACACAGTGCCAGAGTCTTTGCTTTCAGTGTTTCGCACCATCTTGCATAAGATATCACTGGGAAGATGGCTCTGTCCTTAATTATAGGTATAATCAGGAGGGGTTGTAGGGCCCCGGACCCCCGCTTGGCCCTTTAAGCAGCCCGAGTCAAGATAATTAGTACCCACCCCTCTTGGCGCCACTGCACATATATACACACACATCTCACAATCCTAAATAAACCATCTCTTAGCACAGCCTCTCTCATCCAGTGCCCTATTTCTCTTCTCCCTTTTGCCTCTAAATTACTTGAGCAATATGTATACTGTACAACCACCTATCTCTCTTTGTATCTTCTGTTTTATGCCTTTCTCAAATCTCTCCAGACTATTCTGAAACTTCACACATCACTGATCTGTTTACAGCAGAGATTAAGAGTTACTAATCCATACTCGTCATCATGGACCTCTATGCTGCTTTTTGTTACCAATGATCACTATCACGCACACCAGTCAATATGTTGGTCTTCATGACACAGTTATTTTCTAGGTCACTTAGGGGGTAATTCAGATTTTATCACAACAGCAAATTTGTTAGCTAATGTGCAAAACCATCCGCACTGCAGAGGGGAAAATATAACATGTGCAGAGAGAGTTAGATTTGGGTGGGGTGTGATGATACTGAAATCTAAATTGCAGTGTAAACATAAAGCAGCCAGTATTTACCCTGCACAGAAACAAAATAACCCACCCAAATCTAACTCTCGCTGCACATGTTATATCTGCCTCCCCCCTGCAGTGCACATGGGTGGTCATTCCGAGTTGTTCGCTCGCTGCTATTTTTAGCAGAATTGGTAATAAGCTAAAATCCGGCAGTTCTGCGCATGCGTAAGCACAGCAGGGCGCACGCGCTAAGCAATTTTGCACAAAACTTTGCTATTTTACTCACGGGCGAACAAAGCTTTTCAATCGCTCTGCTGATCGTAGTGTGATGGACAGGAAGTGGGTGTTTCTGGGCGGAAACTGTCCGTTTTCAGGGAGTGTGCTAAAAAGCGCAGGCGTGCCAGGTAAAAACGCAGGAGTGGCTGGAGAAACGGAGGAGTGGCTGGCCGGACGCTGGGCGTGTTTGTGACGTCAAACCAGGAACTAAACGGACTGAGGTGATCGCAATCTAGGAGTAGGTCTGGAGCTACTCAGAAACTGCAAGGAAATACTTAATAGCAGAATTGCTAATCTTTCGTTAGCAATTCTGCTATGCTAAGATACACTCCCAGAGGGCGGCGGCTCTCGCGTTTGCATTTCTGCTAAAAGTAGCTAGCGAGCGAACAACTCGGAATGAAGGACAATTACTCCAGTAGTAGCGCAGCTTATACTTAACAACCCCATTAGCAGCGCTGCTTACACATAACACCCCAGTAGTAGAGGTGCTTACACATAACGAATCCAGCAGTAGCGCAGCTTACACATAACCACTCCAGTAGTAGCACAGCTTACACATAAAGACCCCATTAGTAGCGCCGCTTACACATAACACCCCAGTAGTAGAGCCGCTTACACATAACGACTCCAGCAGTAGCGCAGCTTACACATAACGACTCCAGTAATAGTGCAGCTTACACATAATGACTCCATTAGTAGCGCCACTTACACATAACGCCACAGTATTAGTGCCACTTACACATAACGCCCCAGTATTAGTGCCGCTTACACATTATGCCCCAGTAGTTACACGTGACGCACGTGGCGCAGCTTACACGTGATGCCACCATTAGTAGTGCCGAGTAAATGTTAAGCCACCAGTAGTAGCGCTGCTTACATGTAATGCCCTTAGTAGTAGTGCTGCTCACATGTAACGCCCCCAGTAGTAGCACCGCTTACACGTAATGCCCCAGGAGTAGCGCCGCTTACACATAACAAACTCAGTAGTAGCGCCACTTACACACAATGCCAACAGAAGTGTATTTTATTCACATTTTGCCTCCCCCCATACCCCCACTTTCCCCCCACACACATACATAAATACACACATACATACATACATACATACATACATACATACACACAGACTTTCTCACTCACACTCCCGCCACTTACTTATCCCAGTCTTGCTGGCACGATCTGGAGCAGCATGTCCTCCTCTGTGGCACTGTAGTCTGCTGGTCCCGTGTAGCTCCGCCCCGTCCATCCATGTAGCTCCGTCCACTTTTCAGTGTTTCGATAACTCTGTCAGCAGAGGGAGGGGGAGCCTGTGAGAAGGCTTCTTCATTCATGCTGCCAGCGCCACTGTCTGTCACTGTGATAGGCACAGCAGCCGGCAGCAGGGGGTACAGGGCGGCGCAGTAGCGGGGATGCAGAGCAGGGAGAGCGCCTTTCCAGCCTGGCGCGTACCTGCTCTGCATCCCTTTGCTGAGCGGGTAGTGCTGGGCCTGGCTGCAAGTGACCTAAGAGGGAAGAGGTTCCTAGATGGTTAAGGTCCCTACCTCTGCTTACTCTTGCTTTACAAATGGTACAGATGGCTTGACAGTTTTTGTCAGGATTTGGGTGGAAATTATTCCACACATAAGAGGTGGCTTTTTTTGTCTTTTGCCCCGGCATGACAATGGGCTCTATCATATCATGGGCAACAACTGTTTCCACTGGTGCCTGATTTACACAAACAACATCCTCAGCATCAACATCCTTATCATCATCAGTGTCACAGTGTCAAAATACGTGTATGGTAGACTACGATCTGACTGGCAGTGTCATAAAAAAATAATAGTACAGTACATTGGGGTATAGCACAAAATAAATAAAATATATATATATATATATATATAGAAAATTGATAGAGGCACTCTCCAGATTTTTCTTATTATGCAAAAGAAAATCACATTTATTTTGATATACGTTACATTGTCCACTTGGTACATGCGATAGTATCCTCAAGCGCTTTCGGCCCACAACGGGCCTTCCTCAGGAGACAAATCACAGTAAATGTATAGCAAGCAGTCAAAAATAGCACCTAATCCCAGGCATCCAGCAGTAAAGCTGGTCACGCCTGACTGGCTCTATATACACCCCCAAACAATCAAAATTGGCGGCCAAAGACGCCCATAGATGACATCATCAATGAGCAAATTAACATATGTCAAGATTTCCAAACAAAGCATTATCCACACCTGTATAGACATAAGACTCAGTGCGCATCCGTGTGTAACTGTCCACAGCATATTGTAATCACGTACTTTTTATACATTACAAACTACACCCGCCAGCGTGGCCACTCCGTCCCGGCAGACGCATCCGTCCTCCGAGCCTCCCAGTGCCCGCATCGCCTCAAGACCTATGTTGCCTAGCAGCACAGGCCACTTTCGGTCTGTTGCTAGGCAACACGCAACACTTCCGGCCCATGAACCGCAAGCGGCGCCCGGGCGGAAGTGAGGTAGCGCCATACTAAATATTTATTACGGCATATCTCAACAGCCAGAGCTTAAATCTACAAATCTAATCATGAACAAATTATCAGAGTATTCATATATATCATGGACAACACGAATGAGCACTGGTTCCATTTTTTGGGTGTAAGAGCCAGTCAAAAAACAGTTAAAAACATCCCTACATGTTAACAAACATAAACCCGCTCCTGCCAGTGGAGATATAATGGTGTATCCATACTATAAGATACCAAGCCAAACAACTTTTTTTTAAAGGTATATATAAAAATAGACAAACACAACACTCATCTTATCTTAATCTCTAGATATAACAAATCTATTAGCACCAGTTCTTGAATATATATTATTGTTAATTATTAATAAAGCTCCATATGTACACAAATGTGTACATACAAAGATGTGCATGTGAGTCAAAACTGTGTTGGTCAGACGCTCTAAAAACAATCTATAAGGTATGCCACCAGAAAACAAAGAGGGAGAGAAAAGAATACTTGCTTAACGCAGAAACAGATTCAAAGGATTAGATTCGTTGAGCCCATTAGGTGCCACCGAACCCAGTCTATGGATCCACCTTGATTCTAGTTTCTTTAAAAGGAGTGATCGATCTCCACCCCTCTTGGGTATCGGGACCCAATCTATAATACGACACTTGAGAGATGCTACTTGATGTCCTTCTTGCAAAAAGTGTTGAGCCACAGGCTTATCTGTATGTTCCGTCAGGAGTGCCTGGTGGATTGAGCTGCGGTGATTCGCCATCCTTTCCCTGACCATAGAGGTGGTCATCCCCACATAGGGGAGGCCACATGGGCATAGCAACATGTATATTACATGGTCAAGGTGGCAATGAAGCCTAAATCTAATGTTAATGGATTTTCCACTCAGGGGATGCGGAAACTTGTCTCCAACCAGCATTGAACGACACATAGTACATCCTAGGCATCTGACACAGCCCTTCTTTTGTGGATTTAGCCAACCGCCATCCGCGTTGGTACTCTGTCTTGTCAGATGCATCAAAAGCTGCTTTAAATTGCGGCCTCGTCTGAATGCCATCATCGGTGGATGTTCACACATACCCTTTAGCTTAGGGTCAGAACTTATTATTGGCCAATGCCACCTCAACGATGAACCAATATTTGCCGATTTTTCATCAAATTGTGTAACGTATATCATTCGTGCCTTTTTCAACATCTTTGGCTCAATACATCTCAGTCGAGCCTTATCCAAACATGAGTTGATCATGCTCATCTTGTAGCCTCTCTCCACAAAGCGAGCCTTCAATTTCTGAAATTATATATATATATATATATATATATATATATATATATATATATATATATACACTAGCTGAATACAAGTGCTTCGCTATGGAATTTAAACAATAATGCCAATCTTTGTCAGGCCGCTCCTCTGGGCCTCCCCGGATTGATGCTGTCAAAATGGTGGTGCTGAGGAGAATAATCCGCCTCCTTCCCTGCCCCGTCCCACCTCTGATGCTGCCCTGTCAGTGCTGTAAATGCTGGGATGACAGGCCAAGCTCCGCCCACTGTATGTTAAATATGTTAGGTTTGCAGGCTGACTCTATGTCAAAGGGCCCTAGGTCTCCATGCTTAGCTTCGAAACTAAAGTATGCTTCTGCCCCCATCCGTGTGTCCCTGTGCCCTTACCCGTGTGTGCATCTTTTCTTACCCGTGGGTGCCTATGCCCCTACCCGTGTGTGCCTGCAGAGCCTGCCCTAGGCATAGGCAAACTAGGCAATGCCTAGAGCATTTGGAATGACTACGGGCAGCTTCTGCTGAATAAAATGATATGCAACATGCCTATATTATGCGTCTTTATCTGCATACGAAATGCTACATTACACTGTATTCCTGGAAATCACTGTAACGTAGCATTTCATATGCAGATACAGCCACAGTCGCACACAGAATATAGGCATACTGCATCTCATTTTAATCATCAGAAACTGCTTGTGCATCCTAGTCACATAGCAACGCTAATAAGATGCAACTGAAGCAAAAAAAGGCTCCCAACATTATCAGAGCTGGCCGGGAGCTGACTCAAGCCAGGCATCTTCTGCTGCATGGCGTATTGAGGGAAGATGTATGAGGACATATATGTATCCAAGCAGAGGCAGAGGTCAAAGTATTAAAGGCTGTGTGTGTATGGGTGGGTTGATTGTGCAATAGTGTTCGTCATATGTGTAAGGGGCATTATGTGTGTCATGTGTATAAATGTTAGTGATGAGCGGATTCGGTTTTACTCGGTTCTCAAAACCGAATCTTATTGGCTATCCAAAACACGTGACATCAGTGAGCCAATAAGATTCGGTTTTGAGAACCGAGTAAAACCGAGTAAAACCGAATCCGCTCATCACTAATAAATGCATTAATAATATGTAGCATATGTGTAAGCGGCACTATGTGTGTCAGTATGTGTATAAGGGCATTACTAATGTGCGACGTATGTGTAAGGGACATTATGTGTATAAGGGCATTAATAAAGGGTGGCAAATGTGTAAGGTGCATTATGTTTATAAGGACATTAATAATGTGTGTCATGTGTGTAAGGGGCATTTCTGTGTGGTATTAGGTGTATAAAGGCATTATTTATGTGTGACATTATGTGTATAAGGTGCTCTACTGTGTGGCGTAATTTATGGAAAGGGCACTACTGTGTGGTCTAATGTGAATAAAGAGCAATATGGTGTGGTGTAATGTGAATAAGGGACACTTCGCATGATATAATGTGAATAAAGTTGCACTACTGTGTGGTGTCATTTGAATTGGGGGTACTGATGTGTGGCTATGCCCCATCCCAGCGAGAATATGCCCCTTTTGTGCACACTGTTCCTATTTAAAATATAGGGGGCAGGAGAACAAAAATAAAGGACTGCTATGGGTGAGGGGTGATGGTGCTGGGAAAGTGGTGCTGGGTTAGAGGCCGAAATAGCAGTGGTGCTAGAGGGCACCAGCCAAAATCTTGCCTAGGGCATCATATTGGTTAGGGCCATCTCTGTGTGCCTGTATACTTACCTGTGGGTGCCTCTGCCCCTACCTGTGGGTGCCTCTGCTGCTACCCGTGGGTGCCTCTGCCCCTACCCCTGGGTGCCTCTGCCCCTACCCGTGGGTGCCTCTATCCTTACCTGTGGGTGCCTCTATCCTTACCTGTGGGTGCCTCTGCCCCTATCTGTGGGTGCCTCTGCCCTTACCCGTGGGTGCCTCTGCCCATACCCGTGGGTGCCTCTGCCCTTAAATGTGGATGCCCCTGCCCCTACCCATGTGTGCCTCTGTGTAAATTGTTCCAGGCATTCCAGAGATATGCCTAAAACTATGGATTTTTACATGTCATCCCTTCCCACCCTTAGGGGTGCTAGATGTTTCTTACCCCCACAGTATTTGTTTCCAGATTGTAAGTCATATGTGTACAAAGTATGGTTTAAATTGCTCCAGGCATTCCAGAGTTATGCTGAAAAGTATTTTTTTTTGACATGTCACACACCCCCCACCCCCAGGGGTGCCTTACTCCCACATTATCTTTTTTCAGATTGTAAATCATATGTGTACCAAGTTTGGTGCAAATTACTCCAGGCATTCCAGAGCTATGCTGGAACATAAACACATCCATATATATATATAAATATATATATTGTTTGGTAACTGGTGCTGCGCTAACCCAACTCTAATGAGGTTGTTGATTGGTTTGGTTACAATTACTGTAGCCAGTAGTGTCTTATTATTTATTATTGTCGGCAGCAGCCCCACAGATTGGTCCTCTGCCTGAAAGGGCCTTTTAAATAGATATAATGAAATTGTATCTTTAGGGGCCGCCTATTGTAGAAATTTATGTAAGTTAACACCTTTCATATACATCAAGGTATGTATCTATGGTACAGAAATTGGTCTAATTATTATAACCAATTATACATTGAATACAACTGCTGATCCCAGGATATAGTCACCAAAAAGACATCAAACTCATGATGGCCAATCCATAATTAGCCACTCAATCCATCCTTTGGACAGGAGGAAGAGTCTGATCGTCAAGTTTCACCAAATACACAAATTTACTTGAAAAACCCATTGAAAAGGACTACACTATTAACAAAGAGTTCATTAATACAGACTCATTGTGTAATACACCCCTGATGAAGTCATAGATGACGAAACGCGTTGGTTGATAAAGTGTCTGGATTCAAAGTCAAAGACGAGCTGTTTTTTCATTATTTAGAAACATAAGTGTACCTGTATATTATTACAAATTATTGTCCTATTGCCATAAGATTTCAACATTTTAAGATTTGTAAGAAAAAGTGTTTTAATAAATTATACATGCTTTGAAGAATAAGTAATGTGGTTGTATTCAATGTATAATTGGTTATAATAATTAGACCAATTTCTGTTCCATAGATACATACCTTGATGTATATGAAAGGCGTTAACTTACATAAAATTCTACAATAGGCACCCCCTAAAGATACAATTTCCTTTTATACAGTATAATATTCTAAAAACAAAGATGAAGGAAAGGGCGCTCATAGTGCAGACTGCTTGTTTATTTAGAATTAAAACAGCATCTCAAGGCAAAACAAGTTAAAAGGACTCAAACCATATAACTCACAGTGTGGGCTGGATACCACATTGTTTGATCACATTCCACTGGCACAAGCTGCATAGCCGCTGACAGCCGCCCGGGACCTCCCACTGCGCCGCTGGCTTTGAACCAAAGCCGTGACTTGTTGGGACACCGCACCTGGGGAACCAGTCGGATCAGTTGCACAGATGGACACAAAGCGTCAGACAAGCCACGCCCCTCAAACATCTGATTAAGTAGTTCCAATTCATTCTCTACTTCTTTCAGACACTTTTTCTTTTCAGACACTATCAATCTCATTAGTTCCATGGAACTGTCATCCTGGATTCTATACCATTATTTCAGAAATTTTTCACTATCTGTGTTCACAATGGGGTTTTTATTAAGTCTCAAACTCCTTGGGACCCGACCACATTTAATATAATTTTGTAGGCTCATAATGTCCCACCAAGTCTTGATTTCCTTAATCAGTAATTTTTCTATTGAAACATATGTCATCCTTAAGTTCCCTTTCTGAAAACACTCTATCACAGTTTTGAATCAGAATCAGCTTTATTGACCAGGTGTACTCACGTACACTAGGATTTTTTTGCAGGTACAATGGATTGCCAAGCAGCAACATGAAGGGGGAATACATAGCATAAGAAGGGGGAAGAACGTAGCACACATTACAAACATTACACATATGAGTTCATACTGCACATTGCAACTGTACGATAAACTCGACATATTAGACATATTATACATGTAAAAACGAAGGCTGCTTGGAAGAGCAGCACCGAGGCAGCCATCTGCGGCGCCATCTTGAACTCATTTATAATTCTATGTGATCCAAAAATTATAATGGGTTCATGAACAGAGTTATTAATAATAATAATAATAATAATTTTATTTATATAGAGCTCTTTCTCCAAACAGGGCTCAAGGTGCTTTACAGACATCAAAACAATAAACATACTACAGAAGACTAATACAGCAATACACAGGCCACACAGACATAAAAATGAAAACCGAGAACACATAGAGTAATCATAATGCAGGATTGGTGTAAGCATTTTGGGTAATAACTTCCATGGGTTGTGTATTCCACCCTCACACGGTACCAGGTGCAGCAGCCATCTTGGGCGCACTGCGTAGGATTACCCTGGGTGGAATAGTCCACCCCAAGAAGAGATTACACAAAAAAGGGATAATTGCAGCGTCCTAACGTTCAGAGTAGGGTACCAACAAAACTATCAGGTCCATGTATTGTCATCTCATCCACACTGTATATGACCTGCAGCAAACCGTGTACTTGAAGTCCAAGAGGAAGCAAATATTTTTCATATATATACATATATATATATACGATGAAGAATGAGGGCGGCACTCACGCAGGCTTTTGCAGATGTAAAAAAGTCAGTTTACATTTACATCTGCAAAAGCCTGCGTGAGTGCCGCACTCATTCTTCATCGTATACACTGAGGAGCAACACCTCTGGGAGGGCACCGCAGCATTGAAATTCTGTTTAAGAGGAGTGCCAGGATTTTCTGTACTTTTTTTTTATATATATATATATATATATATATATATATATATATATATGGAAAATATTTAATAACTAGTACTGCGCTTACAAACTTCGATGATGGTATTGTTACATATAGTAAAAGTTTCTATAACCAGATATTCTTTTAAATATTCTTTAGTATTTTTATAGACTTTCTTGTAGTCGGCAGCAACCCCACAGATTGGTCCTCTACCCGAATGGACCTCTTAGATAGATATATTGGAGTTGTTTCTTTAGGGGGCGCCTAACTTTCCTATTTTTCTGGGGATTAGTTCTCTTTGTATTCGTATCTGTAGTACAAACAATTTAATCCCTTTTATCAAGCTGTTTAGTGAGTACAACCACATAAAATATTCTCAAAATACACATATGTTTATTAAAATGCTTTCTTAAAATAATTCATAGAAATCTTAAAACCTTATACCAAGACAATGATTGATACGCAGGTACAATTCAGTTTTTAGTAGACCTATTTTTTTTCCTTTCATTTGTGACTCCAGAGATTAAATCACCCTGGATTTAATCTCTGGAATCCAAAGGGAACTAATCCCTGGAAACAGAGGAACATTAGGCACCACCTAAAGAAACAACTCATATATATATATATATATATATATATATATATATATATATATATATACACAATTGAAATAGAGAAACAGATTGCGCTGATTGAAAATGATTAAATTCAAGATTCATAGTCGAAATTTTTCTTGGGTTCTTTTCCTCTTAGAAACCTCCCAATTGGGGCCTACTGAGAAACCCTCTCACCAAAGGAATAATCACCCGACAAAAAAACAACAATTTAGTAACAAAGGGCCAGATGTATTAACCTGGAGATGGCATAAGGAAGTGATAAACCAGTGATATGTGCAAGGTGAAAAAAGGCACCAGCCAATCAGATCCTAACTGTTAATTTACATATTGGAGCTGATTGGCTGGTGCCTTTATCACCTTGCACTAATCACTGGTTTATCACTTCCTTATGCCTTCTCCAGGTTAATACATCTGCCCCAAAGTTTTAAAAAGAGTTTTTTTTAATCCATAGTCATATTCAGGCATGACATGACAATATTATTAAAATGACAATACAATCAATTGGACACACACCGAAATGCTTAAGATGCTAAAATGAAATATCCTCCTCACCTAAATGGTGTGAGCTCTAGGGAGATTATTCGAAGCAAAAAGATAGTGTACAACAATTGATAAACCCTACGCGTTTCCTCCAAGGGGACTTCTTCAGGGGTAAAAAATGTCTAGGTGAAATATAAAAAAAAGGAAATTTGTGCTTAAATGGAAGGGGTTAGTGAAAATAATTCAAACACATTTTCCATTTAGGGAAATGTGAATTTTTAATGTTTTTTTTTTTTTAAATCGTTTTATTGGTTTTTACAAACATATGGAAAAATAAGCAAATTGCAATAGATAGTAAGAGATATAGAGAAGAAAAATAGGAAGGAGGGTGCTAAGGATATACATCAATTGCAAGATGTTGGACAATCTTTCCAACAAACAATTATTATAAACAATTACAGACATCAAAAAACAGACATAGAAAGAGATAAAGAAGAGTGGATAGGGGTGGGAGTGGGTGAAGACAAAAAAAAAGGTGGGGGGGGTCGGCCAGTCGAGGTCATTTTCACTGATAAACTAAAGTAGAATTAGGAAAGCAATTACATTAGATAGTTGTCAGTGGTGGTTCTGCATTAAAGTGTAATGTCCAAGGTGTCCAAGTTTTGGTAAAAGAATCCGGAGAGTCATGAAGTGCAGCCGTAATGCGTTCCAGTTTGTATGTGAACCAAATGGCGTTAATAGTAGCAAGTAGAGTGGGAGGGGCTATGTACTTCCAATTTGACGCAATTTGGCATTTGGCTGTGTTCAATATGTGCTTTATGAGGGTGCGTTGGTGACGTGAGGTGTCAGGGATGGGACGGGAGAGTAAGGAATATAGGGGTGAGTCAGGTATAGTTATATTCGTGACATCTGAAACCAATTTATGGATTTGCCGCCAATATTGGCGGATAGATGGACAGGACCACCAAACATGCAGCAGGGTTCCTCGGTGCCCACACAATCTCCAACAATCAGCTGAGCAAGAGGGGTAAATAGATTGTAGTCTAGCAGGCACCAAGTACCATCTGTAATACAATTTATAAGAATTTTCAGCTATGCGGACAGATATAGAACTCTTGGTAATTTCTTCTCTGATATCATCCCATTCCTCAACAGTTAAGGTTTCTCCCACGTCTCTCTCCCATGCCAATTCGTGACTTTCCTTGGGAGGGGTGTTGTGTGACAATAGTACCCGGTAGATGCGTGAAAGCAGTCCCTTAGTTGAATGGGGGCCTCGGCACCACATTTCAAGAGGGGTCGCTATGATAGGGTGAGTGGGTTTAGTAAAAGTATTGTAGAAATGTCGTAATTGTAAGAACTGATAGAAAACTGAATGGGGGAGAGAGAAACGGAATTGTAAATCCGCAAAGGTCGGAAATGAGGAGAGAGGAGCTAGGTCCTGTAGAAAGAGAATGTTGTGTGCGGTCCAATATCGGAATGCAAGATGATTGTTGCCCGGGGGGAATTGTGCATTGTTCCATAAAGGAGCTAAATAAGGGTTGTGAGAACGGAGTCGATAGAAACGAGTACAAAGATCCCATATCGAGAGAGAAAAACGTATCATTGGTAAAAGTAGAGTAGAGTTTGGACGGGAGCGGGGCGGACACCATAGTAAGGTTGAGGCCGAATACATATGCAATGAGTGCGCCTCAAGAAAAGTCCACGTTCTTTGTGCGGGTGGCGAGTGCCAAAGAACACAAGTGGCCAGGTGTGTGGCTCGATAGTAACAAATAATATCTGGCAAGCCGAGACCGCCCTCTGTACGGTGCTGCTGGAGTAGTCGCATTTTGACTCTAGGTTTTTTTACTGTAGTTTGTCATTTACGAATATTTATGATGTAATTCTGAATGAATTTTTTATGAGTTTGTGTAAGTTTGGTGTAACTGAAGAGCACTATTCTCGTTATTTAAGGTGTTAGTCATTGAACTTTTATCATACAATACTGGCTCTTTACGCAAATCAGTTTACCAAGCTGTGGTATGTATGTAATTAATGTATTTTATGTAAATATTGGTTTATAATGTATTGATAAACCTTACGCACATATTCCCCTTTTTGTTGTAGTGAAGAGGAGGTTTCAGACTTTTTCTATTTGGTTTTAGTCTTGATCCCTGCTGCTGTTATTCATTGTGGATCATTCGTTCCTTTATAAATGGTACGGTCAAATTATATATTTCTTCCCTTTCCTCTATATGAAATAAGCACATTCCATATTTAAATAAGAAATAATCTTTTTTCTTCTATCTACATATTATAGGTGGCATATTGCCTCTACAACCATTATGGCTTCAAAAACATTATAGATCACATCGATTTAAAGTAGTTCACACCCACATTTTAGGTTAGTATTAGTTAATCACTGTTATTTCATATAAGACTTTGCATGAGTTTATGTCTAATAATATTCATTTTTAATAAAAAGATTAAACTCTATATGTGGCACATCGGCTTCCAATTAATTAAATTTAAGCCGACAGTCTCCTTTTCGGAACTCAGCACGATACATTTTTAGGTGGGTACCTATAACATTAAAAATTCACATTTCCCTAAACGGAAAATGTGTTTGAATTATTTTCACTAACCCCTTCCATTTAAGCACAAATTTCCTTTTTTTATATTTCACCTAGACATGCAGCGAGTATAGTAGGGATGGTGGTAGTGAGATAAATGGGGGTAGAGAAGGGGGGAGGGAAAGTGCAGCCATTAAGGGTATTTACATGGGTTCTATTAAGGGTGTTAAGAAAGGTATTGCTAAACCATTAAATAATAACAATTATGTGTCATTACAGACTATAGAAAATGTTGTACGGGACTTAAGGGAAAATACTTAAGTCAGGGCGGTGAATTTAGACGGGAACATTGGGTTGACCAAAGAGGGCAATACTAAGGTGGGCAATACTAAGTACGGTGGGGTTGGAGAGGGAGCGAGAAGGACAGTCTGTATCAGTAACTCTACGGATGCACTAGTTAACCAGGTTAGGAAATCTTTAAGAAAACAAACAAATAAAGGAACCGATAAACTAAAATGTATGCTTGCAAATGCAAGAAGTCTAGCAGGTAAAATGGGGGAATTGGAATTGTTAGCATCAAAGGCCGAGTATGACATTATAGGTATTATGGAAACATGGTGGGATGACTCTCACGACTGGGTTGCTAACTTGGAGGGGTATTCTCTTTTTAGGAGGGACAGGGCTAACAAAAGAGGAGGAGGTATATGTCTTTGTGGTAAACCATCACTTAAACCATACCTAAAGGAGGTTATCTATGAGGAGACTGGCGATAATGTGGAGTCACTATGGGTAGAAATCTCAAGTTGGGGAATTGATGCAAAAAAACTAGTCATAGGCATGTGCTACAAACAGACAGATATTAGCATACATGAGGAAGAACAACTATTGCAACAAATCAAAACGGCTGCGGGATTGGGGGACATCTTTGTCATTGGGGAATTTAATTACCCGGATATAAACTGGAGTAACGATTCATGTGCTAAAGCGAGGGGCAGCAGGTTCTTAAATATGTTTAGGGATCACTACTTGTCTCAATTAGTCGGGGACCCAACTAGGGGTAAAACTACCCTGGATCTAGTTATTACTAATAATGTGGACATTATATCAAACACTAAAGTTGGGGAGACTTTGGGTAACAGTGATCACTATATGATCACATTCGACATCAGTTTCAGGACACATAGCTACAGGGGTTCCACCAAAACTTTTAACTTTAGGAAGGCTAATTTCAGTATGCTTAGATGTGCACTTAACGATATAGAGTGGGAGGTTCTGTTTAATAACAAGAACACTTCGGAAATGTGGGATGTTTTAAAAGGGTTGCTGGATAGCAATATTCATAACTTTATTCCCATGGGCAGTAAACGCAGGAGTATTAAACTCAAACTGATGTGGCTTAACAAGAAGGTTAAGGCAGAAATGGATACAAAAAAGCGGGCTTTCAAAGCATTTAAATATAATGGAAAGGAGGAGTCTTTCAAGTATTACAAGGAGTGTAATAAATGCAAAAAAGCAATAAGAGCAGCTAAAATGGAAAATTAAAAGCAAATCGCTATAGAGAGTAAAACCAATCCTAAAAAGTTTTTTAAATACATAAATGGTAAAAGGTTAAAAAAGGAGAATATAGGTCCATTAAAAGATGAATTAGGAGAATTGATAAATGATGACGAAATAAAAGCGGAAATACTGAACAAATTCTTTTCATCAGTATTCACCAGTGAAGAACTGATGGTGGGAGTAGAGCATAACAATTGTGACAGTAATGATTCATGGTTAGATACTTGTTTAAGTGAAGAAGTAGTCCGGGTGAGACTAAGCAAAATTAAGATTAATAAATCACCTGGTCCTGGTGGACTTCACCCGAGGGTTCTTATGGAGCTTAGTTCACAACTAGCACGACCCCTATACTTGATTTTCAATAGTTCAATTAGATCAGGCATGGTACCGAAGGATTGGCGTATAGCTGAGGTAGTGTCATTATTTAAAAAGGGATCCAAAAATCTTCCGGGAAACTACAGACCAGTTAGTTTAACATCTATAGTGGGGAAAATATTGGAAGGAATTCTAAGGGACGTCATACAGGAGTATCTGAAGTCCGCTAGGATTATTAGCAAGAACCAGCATGGGTTTGTGAGGGACAGGTCATGTCAGACTAACTTAATTAGCTTCTACGAGGAAGTGAGCAATAATCTTGATCAAGGAAAAGCCTTCGATACAGTTCCTCACAGGAGACTGATGATCAAATTAAAGATTGGCCTAGGAAAAACTATTTGCACATGGATAAGCAGCTGGTTGGATAGCAGGGTACTGCGAGTAGTGGTCAATGGGAAGTCCTCAACCTGGTCCCCAGTAGTCAGCGGAATACCACAAGGGTCCATACTCAGACCACTACTGTTAAACATATTTGTCAGTGACCTAGAAATAGGCCTGGAAAGCACAGTGTCAATCTTTGCAGATGATACTAAACTGTGTAAGGTAATTAATTCAGAATTGGATGTGGAGTCCTTGCAGAATTATCTATCTAAACTTGAACTCTGGGCATCTAAATGGAAAATGAGGTTCAATACAGACAAATGCAAGGTTATGCATTTTGGGACTAAAAACAAACTTGCATCCTACATATTAAATGGGAAACGCCTAGGGGAAACAGAGTTGGAAAAATATTTGGGGGTATTCATTGATAATAGGTTTAATAACTGTACACAATGTCAAAACGCAGTAAAGAAGGCAAGTAAGGTGTTAGCGTGCATAAAAAGGGGAATTGAGACAAGGGACTCGGATGTAATCATGCCGCTGTATAAGGCATTGGTACGTCTGGAATATTGTGTTCTGTTTTGGGCACCATTGTATAAAAAAGACATCAGTAAACTCGAAATTGTTCAAAGGCAAGCTACTAAGTTGATTAAAGGCCTAGAAGGACTGGACTATAAGGAAAGACTTACTAGGCTGAATATGTATACACTAGAAAAGAGGCGCCTAAGAGGAGATATTATAAATATCTTCAAATATGTAAAGGGACTTCACAAAGAGTTATCAGAGGAATTATTTATTAGAAGAACACAGTTTAGGACACGTGGGCACTCGCTGCGACTGGAGGAGAGAAAGTTCCAAATGCAACGGAGGAAAGGGTTCTTCACTGTTAGGGCAATCAGGATGTGGAATTCCCTGCCAGGGAAGGTGGTAATGGCGGACTCTGTAATTGGATTTAAAAAAGGAATGGATACATTTCTGAATGAAAAAGCTATCCAAGGTTATAATACTTAAAATATCGACGTGGTTAAACCGGGGGTAACATGAGTTATAGTAGCTAACTAGTTATAAAACATTATTTAGCAAGTATGTAGAATCATCACAACTTAAAACAGGTTGAACACGATGGGCAATTTGCCTCTATTCAACCTCAAATACTATGTTACTATGTTACATTTTTTACCCCTGAAGAAGTCCCCTTGGAGGAAACGCTTCGAATATCCTCCCTAGAGCTCACACCGTTAAGGTGAGGATGATATTTCATTGTTCCATCTTAAGCATTTCGGTGTGTGTCCAATTGATTGTATTGTCATTTTAATAATACTGTCATGTCATGCCAAAATATGACTATGGATTAAAAAAAAACTCTTTTTAAAACTTTGTTACTAAATTGTTGTTTTTTTGTCGGGTGATTATTCCTTTGGTGAGAGGGTTTCTCTCTAGGACCCAATTGGTTGGTTTCTAAGAGGAAAAGAACCTAAGAGAAGCTTCAACTATGAATCTTGAATTGAATAATTTTCAATCAGCACCTAATGTTGTAGCGCACTCTGTTTCTATTGTATACATCTATCTTCAAGGTACTACTAACAGGGGACCTTCCAGTAGTGCTGCTCATTCTCAGTGCAGGAAGGGTATTTTTCTTCTGTTTTATATATATATATATATATATATATATATATTTATTAGAGATGAGCGGGTTCGGTTCTCTGAGAACCAAACCCTACCGAACTTCACGTGTCAAACACGTGTCTGAGCCAGGCTCGGTTGTTCCTGCCTGACTCGGAAAACCCGAACGAGGCAAAACGTAATCGTCCCGCTGTCGGACTCTCGCGAGATTTGGATTCCATATAAAGAGCCGCGCGTCGCCGCCATTTTCACTCGTGCATTGTAGAGGGTACAGAGAGGATGTGGCTACATTCTGTCAGTGTCAAATCTCAGTATCAGTCCTCAGTATCAGTGCTTATTGCTGCTCAGTAATACTAGTACAGTGTCTCTCTTGTGCTGTATCTTGCTGCTGTAAGGTACTCTGGTAGTAGTGTCCTGTGACTGCATCAATCATCATCATTCCAGTCACAGTGGTATCTGGGGGGGTGACAATTCCAGAGTGCTTTTGTGCTGCTCAGTAATACTAGTACAGTGTCTCTCTTGTGCTGCATCTTGCTGCTGTAGGGTGCTGTGTTAGCAGTGTCCTGTGACTGCATCGGTCATCATCATTCCAGTCACAGTGGTATCTGGGGGGGTGACAATTCCAGAGTGCTTTTGTGCTGCTCAGTAATACTAGTACAGTGTCTCTCTTGTGCTGTATCTTGCTGCTGTAAGGTACTCTGGTAGTAGTGTCCTGTGACTGCATCAATCATCATCATTCCAGTCACAGTGGTATCTGGGGGGGTGACAATTCCAGAGTGCTTTTGTGCTGCTCAGTAATACTAGTACAGTGTCTCTCTTGTGCTGCATCTTGCTGCTGTAGGGTGCTGTGTTAGCAGTGTCCTGTGACTGCATCGGTCATCATCATTCCAGTCACAGTGGTATCCTGGGGGGTGACAATTCCAGAGTGCTTTTGTGCTGCTCACTAATACTAGTACAGTGTCTTGTGCTGCATCGTGTTGCTCAGTGTCAGTTCTCAGTAGTATCATCAGTGCTCAGTATCCTCAGTGCTCAGTATCATCATGTCAGACAGTCCGTACATATACTGGCAGGAAAAAGAGGCAATTTGGAGGCCCTTGCACAAACTGGCTTTATTTTACCTAACTTATCCTCCCTCCAGTGTGTACTCCGAAAGAGTGTTTAGTTCAGCCGGTCACCTTGTCAGCGATCGGCGTAGGAGGTTACTTCCAGAAAATGTGGAGAAGGTGATGTTCATCAAAATGAATGATAAATTCCTCCATGGAGACATTTACCAGCAGTCGCCTTCAGAAATTACACAGGGACCTGTGATGGAGGATTCCAGTGGGGACAAATGAATACTCTGTGAGTAGGAGGATGTACACAGTGAAAGGGGTGAGGAATCTGACGATGAGGTGGACATCTTGCCTCTGTAGAGCCAGTTTGTGCAAGGAGAGATTGATTGCTTCTTTTTTGGTGGGGGCCCAAACCAACCAGTTATTTCAGCCACAGTCGTGTAGCAGACCCCGTCGCTGAAATGACTGGTTTGTTAAAGTGTGTATGTCCTGTGTATACAACACAAGGGTGGGTGGGAGGGCCCAAGGACAATTCCATCTTGCACCTCTTTTTTATTTATCTTTGCATCATGTGCTGTTTGGGGACTATTTTTTTAAGTGCCATCCTGTCTGACAATGCAGTGCCACTCCTAGATGGGCCAGGTGTTTGTGCCACCCACTTGGGTCACTTAGCTTAGTCATCCAGCGACCTCGGTGCAAATTTTAGGACTAAAAATAATATTGTGAGGTGTGAGGTGTTCAGAATAGACTGAAAATTAGTGGAAATTATGGTTATTGAGGTTAATAATACTATAGGATCAAAATGACCCCCAAATTCTATGATTTTAGCTGTTTTTAAGTTTAAAATAAAAATACCTGATCCAAAATGCACCCGAATCCGACAAAAATCCAAAATTCATTTGCACACTGGGGTCATACCCCTAGATTTACAGAGGACCCCTGGGGATGGTCCACCTACAGTTGTAGCGGCTGCAGCTTTTTTCCTCAGCCCAGCACAAACTGCTGTGTGCTGGACTAGTGTGTGGCCATGGTGGCAGTTAAAATACCATTTCTCTAACGTCCTAGAGGATACCGGGGTCCACATTAGTACCATGGGTATAGATGGGTCCACTAGGAGCCTTGGGCACTTTTAAGAAATCAATACTGTGCACTGGCTCCTCCCTCTATGCCCCTCCCACCAGACTCAGTTTAGAAAATGTGCCCGGAGGAGCCGGTCACACTTGGGAAGATCCTGAAGAGTTTTCTGCATTTATTTTCTCTTTTATTATTTTCAGGCAGCTCTGACTGGCACCAGAGTGCCTGCTTCGTGGGACTTAGGTGGGGGGGGGGATGGCCCAACCTTCCTAGGATTAATAGTTCCGTTCCCCGCTGACAGGACACAGTGCTCCTGAGGGTCCTATTCGTAAGCCCCACCACGGCGACCGTACAGACGCGCAGCACACCGCCACCCCTAACAGAGCCAGAAGACTGAAGAGTTGTGAGTAGGTGGCCGGCGTCCCGGTTAGCGGGTCCCCAGCTGTAATGGTGGCATGAGGGTAGAGCAGCGCTGCGCTCCAGTTTCAGGGACACTGCTGTGACCGCTGTGAGGGGCGGCTGAAGCCATGCTTATTACCTATGACTGGCACTGTTTACAGGGGTTCTAATCCACTGTAACCCTTTTAATTCAAGTTACCTCAGCCAGTATAAAAGCTTGAAGGCCTTGCGCCATTAAGGGGGCAGGGCCTTCACTATGAGCGGATCCAGTGGCTCACCAGTGCCATTTCCTTTCTGTAAGCTTTCACAGGCAGCCTGACTGGATGGTGCAGCTCCTCCACGCGGACTCCAAAGCACCTCAGTGGTACCAGGGGATCATAGCAAAGGGGGGGGAGGGGGCAATAATTTGGTATACTAAACCCTATTACGGATTTTTTAGTTGGCGACCTAGCTAGGTCTATACCTTAGCTATAGGGGCGCTGTGTGGCTGGCTCCATTTCTCTGCGTCTCCCTAGAAGGGCTCTGTGTGAGTTAACCTATTCCTCACTGTGTGGGTGTGTGTTCTTTTGCATTATCATGTCAAAGGATTGTGTATCATGCACAGCAGAGTGCTTTTCTCAATCTGGGGGATCATTACAGTGTACTCATGATAGTACACATTCTCAGGCTAGTGGATCTGAGCCAGTATGGTTAGATTCATTAAAAGTGATGATTTCAAATTTTTCAAATATATTATCCCAAAATGAGAAGGATACGCAAAACTTAAGGTAATCTATAGAGACCTGATGAATAGAGATTCAGTGGTCATTCCGGCATCTCAGACCCCTGCTATTGGTCCACAGAAGTGTACTCTGGCCCAAATTATGCAGGCTGATATTGATGATGATGTATCAGACCCAGAGGAGGGGGAGGTAGACTTGGTGGGGGGGGGGGGGGGGGGGGGAGATGCAGCTTTAGCACAGGGAATACAGGCCCTGATTGAAACTATAAGAGGCGTTTTGCATATCCCTGACAAGGTGTCGTTGGTCGAGGAGGAATCCTTTTTTAATGTAAAAAAGAAATCCTCTGCTACTTTTCCTTCTACCAATGAACTAAATTCCCTTTTAGAAGCAACTTGGGTTAATCCTGACAGGAAGTTTAAGATTCCAAAACGGTTGATTATATCCTTCCTGTTTCCTCAGGATGACAGGAAAAAATGGGAAAACCCGCCGATAGTGGAAGCGTCAGTTTCCAGTCTGTCACGTAAGATTGTTTTACCGATTCCTGGGGCAGCTTCGTTGAAGGACGCTGCAGACCGCAAAATTGAGACCACTCTCAAATCTCTCTACACAGCGGCGGGGGTGGCCCAAAGACCCACTCTAGCTTGTGCATGGATCACTAGGGCCATTGCAAAATGGTCTGGTAATCTAATTGATGGGTTAGATTCCTTGTCCAGGGGGAAGATTATTTTACTCCTACAGCATATACAGGATTCTGCTAACTTTATGGTGGAGGCCATAAAGGAGATTGGATTGCTCAACGCACGCACTACTGCCATGGCAGTGTCAGCTCGTAGGGGCTTGTGGCTACGCCGGTGGACTGCGGATGTGGATTCCAGGAAAGGCATGGAAAGCCTACCTTTCACAGGTGAAGCCCTTTTTGGAGATGAACTGGATACGTGGATATCCAAGGCTACAGCGGATAAGTCTACATACCTTCCTTCCGCAGCTTCCCCGGCTAGGAAATCCTATTCTGCACCAACATTGCAGTCCTTTCGGACAGCAAAGTTTAAAGGTAAGTCCAAAGGCTCTTCTACTGCCTTCAAGGGCACTAGAGGTAAGCTCAGAAAACCTGCAAATACAGTCTCACAGGATCAGACCTCCGGTTCTGCTTCTGCAAAGCCTTCAGCATGACGGTGGACCACACTGCCTAGTCAACAGGCAGGTGGGAGCCCGGTAACAATATTTCAGTCACGTATGGACCACCTCATGCCTGGATCCATGGGTAAAATTTCTTATCGTCCAGGGCTGCAGGCTGGAGTTTCAGGAACTCCCACCTCACAGATTCTTCAAATCCGGCTTACCAGCTTCACTAAAAGCAAGTATGACCTTACAAGCAGCAATTCAAAATTTGGTACAGACTCAGGTCATTGTTCCAGTTCCACTTCACCTACTAAACAAGGGTTTCTATTCCAGCCTGTTTGTGGTACCGAAACCGGATGGTTCGGTAAGACCCATTTTAAACCTCAAGTCACTGAACCCATATTTACGGGGGTGTTCAAATTCAAGATGGAGTCGCTGAGAGCAGTGATCTCAGGTCTGGAGGATTCCTGGTGTCTCTGGATATCAAGGATGTGTACCTTCATATTCCGATTTGGCCGCCTCATCAGTCTTATTTAAGACTTGCATTGTAAGACTGTCATTACAAGTTCCAGGACCTGCCCTTTGGTCTCTCCACGGCACCAAGGGTGTTTAGCAATTTTATGGCAGAGATGATGCTTCTCCGCAAGCAGGGAGTGAACATAATACCGTACCTGGATGATCAATGGATAAAAGCACTGTCCAGGGAAAGGTTGTTACACAGCATTGCCCTATTCACACGACTACTCCAGGATCACGGGTGGATTCTGAATGTCAAAATCTCACCTGGAACCAGCACGGAGGCTTCCATTCCTAGGGATGATACTGGATACGGAGGTACAGAAGATGTTCCTTCCTCTGGAAAAGGCATTGGTAATTCAGTTAATGGTAAGGGTCGTCCTACGGCCGCCCTTGATATTGGTACATCTGTGCATTCGCCTCCTGGGAAAGATGGTAGCCTCTTACGAGGTACTGCAGTATGGAAGGTTTCATGCAAGACACTTCCAGTTGGATCTTCTGGAAAAATGGTCCAGATCGCATCTACAGATGCACCAGAGGATCAGTTTGTCCCCAAGAGCCAGTATTTCTCTTCTGTGGTGGCTACAGACTTCTCACCTGACTGAGGGCCGAAGGTTCAGGATTCAAAATTGGATTCTGCTAACCACGGATGCAAGCCTCAGAGGGTGTGGAGCAGTCATCTAAGGGGAACGCTTCCAAGGAAGATGGACAAGTCAGGAAACCATTCTTCCAATCAACATGTTGGAATTAAGGGCAAGATACAACGCCCTTCGGAAGGCATCTCATCTACTTCAAAATCGAGCCATCCAGGTTCAGTCCGACAATGTGACGGGGTGATGTACATAAACCGGCAGGGTGGAACGAAGAGCAGAGCAGCAATGTCGGAGGTAGCAAGGATTCTCCTCTGGGCAGTGCGACATGCCGTAGTGTTGTCCGCAATCTTCATTCCGGGAGTAGACAACTGGGAAGCAGACTTCCTCAGCAGACACGACCTCCACCCGGGAGAGTGGGGCCTTCACCCAGAGGTGTTCGGGTGCTTGACACATTGGTGGGGAATTCCACAGATCGACATGATGGCCTCTCATCTCAACAAGAAGCTCCAGCGGTATTGCTCCAGGTCAAGAGACCCACAGGTGGTGGCGGTGGACGCTCTGGTGACTCCGTGGGTCAACCAGATGGTGCATGTCTTTCCACCACTTCCTTTGATCCCAAGAATTCTGAATAGAATAAAAAGGGAAAGGATTGAAGCAATTCTCATTGCTCTGGATTGGCCAAGAAGGGCTTAGGACGCAGATCTACTGGAACTACTTCTGGAGGACCCGTGGTCTCTGCCTCTTTGGGAAGATCTTCTACAACAGGGGCCATTCATCTATCAAGACTTACCGTGGCTACGTTTGATGGCATGGAGGTTGAGCGTCAAATTCGAGCCCAAAAAGGGATTCCGGACAAGGTAATTCCTACCTTGATCCAAGCCAGGAAAGGGCTAACGTCTAAACATTACCACCGTATTTGGAGACAATACTTCTCTTGGTGTGAAAACAGGAAATTTCCTGCGGTAGATTTTCAGCTGTGTTGTCTTCTGCTTTTTCTGCAGTCTGGTATTGATGTGGGTCTGCGTCTGGGCTCCATAAAGGTCCAGATTTCGGCCTTGTCCATTTTCTTCCAGAAACCATTGGAGTCCCTTCCTGAGGTTCAGACATTATTGAAAAGAGTTTTGCACATCCAACCACCCTTTGTGCCTCACCTGGGATCTTAACGTGGTGTTGCATTTTCTGCAATCGGATTGGTTTGAGCCTTTACAGGAGGTGGATGTAAAAGTTTCTTACATAGAAAACCGTCACACTATTGGCCTTGTCTTCGAACCGGCAAGTTTCGAAATTGGGGGCCTTGTCTCACAAGAACCCCTATTTGATTTTTCATGAGGATAGAGCTGAACTCAGAACTCGTCAGCAATTTCTTCCAAATGTGGTGTCTGCGTTTCACATCAACCAACCTATTGTGGTTCCGGTGCTTACTGACACCTCTTCTACTTCAAAGTCCCTGGATGTTGTGAGGGCTTTGAGAATGTATGTCAAACGGACAGCTTGTCATAGAAAATCAGACTCGCTGTTTGCGCTCTATGATCCCAAGAAAATTGGGTGTCCTGCTTCTAAGCAGTCTATTGCTCGCTGGATCACGCTGACTATCCAGCATGCTTACTCTATGGCAGGTTCCTAAATCAGTTCATGCCCACTCTACTCGGTCAATTGGTTCATCCTGGGTGGCTGCCCGGGGTGTCTCAGCTTTACAGCTCTGCCGAGCAGCTACTTGGTCTGGTTTGAACACGTTTGCTAAGTTCTACAAGTTCGATACCTTGGCCTCTGAGGCCCTTTAGTTTGGTCAATCAGTTCTGCAAGAACCTCAGCACTCTCCCACCCGGTTTGGTAACTTTGGTACTAATGTGGACCCCAGTATCCTCTAGGACACTACAGAAAATAGGATTTTAATTACCTACCAGTAAATCCTTTTCTTGTAGTTTCGTAGAGGATACTGGTCGTCCACCCAGTGCTTCGTGTTTCCTGCAGGGTTACTTGGTTAAGTATTATTGTTGGATCAGCTGTTACTGTTCTTGTTCATGTTGTGTTAACATGGTTTTTCTTCTTGTTTGTGTGTGCTGGTTCGAATCTCACCACTATCTTTTTCTGAATCCTTCTCTCGAGATATGTCCGTCTCCTCGGGCACAGTTTCTAGACTGAGTCTGGTGGGGGAGCATAGATGGAGGAGCCAGTGCACACTATTGATTTCTTAAAGTGCCCAAGGCTCCTAGTGGACCAGTCTATACCCATGGTACTAATGTAGACCCCAGTATCCTCTACGGACTATGAGAAAAGGATTTACCGGTAGGTAATTAAAATTCTATTTTTTTTTCTGTATTTGGATGCATGGCCACACCTCGTGTGATTAGGCCACGAACCATGAAAAGTACCTGGGCCCAGCCAGGCTCTCGACTGCCCTGCCTACAGTGTCACAATACATGTATGACTACACTGCGGTCTGACCGGCAGCGTCACAAAAAAAATAAGAATTTACTCACCGGTAATTCTATTTCTCGTAGTCCGTAGTGGATGCTGGGAACTCCGTAAGGACCATGGGGATTATACCAAAGCTCCCAAACGGGCGGGAGATTGCGGATGACTCTGCAGCACCGAATGAGCAAACACAAGGTCCTCCTCTGCCAGGGTATCAAACTTGTAGAACTTTGCAAATGTGTTTGAACCCGACCAAGTAGCCGCTCGGCAAAGCTGTAAAGCCGAGACCCCTCGGGCAGTCGCTCAAGAAGAGCCCACTTTCCTTGTGGAATGGGCTTTTACTGATTTTGGATGTGGCAATCCAGCCGCAGAATGAGCCTGCTGAATCGTGCTACAGATCCAGCGAGCAATAGTTTGCTTTGAAGCAGGAGCACCCAGCTTGTTGGGGGCATGCAAGATAAACAGCGAGTCAGTCTTCCTGACTCCAGCCGTTCTGGAAACATATATTTTCAAATCCCTGACTACATCCAGCAACTTGGAGTCCTCCAAGTCCCGAGTAGCCGCAGGCACCACAATAGGTTGGTTCAAATGAAACGAGGACACCACCTTTGGGAGAAATTGGGGACGAGTCCTCAATTCTGCCCTTTAATAAAAAATCAAATCAAGGAAAAACACAGCGCTGTTTCTAACGGGCCAAAAAACTCACAGGGATACAGTCCAGGCTTTCTCCACGTTATAAATAACACTTTGCCACGTCAATGTAGATAAAAGATAATCCTTACTTTATTTCAAAACATCCATTAAAAGTCTCTTTTTGGCGGACACAGGTCAATCTCAGCAAGGAACGCGGTACAGAGTGGGTATTAGATTAAATCAATGGAGCTCACCAGACCCTCAGGGCGCAGTTTGTATTTGCGGTGCTGTTTATTGCAGGGTTTGCTCACCCGCAGTTGTTCTCCAGCCACCGCTAGCCGTCCTTCGGTCACGGACCCTCCAGGCGCTGCAGCGGCCTCCACACTCCTCCGCTCTCCCCCGCTAGACGCTCCCTGCTCCACACTGTTACAGACCAGGTTCACCTTGCACTGCCGACGCGTTTCTACCCTCTGCGGGTCTTTCTCGAGGCACAGGTGAAACTGGTCAGGTTGCAGATTATATACCATCCCCCAAGAGTCTGGTTTGCTCAAGAAATATAATACAGATTCCAGGGTTTACAGGGTTTACTTAAAGGCACAACAACATCATTCTGCAAATACATACAATTATGAATAAATTTTTATAGGAACCATTTTATTTCAAAACTCCCGTTAAGACCCCTCGGCTGCAATGTTTTTAGTTCTTGTATCCACCACATCTCCTTTCTAGCTAATGCTGCAGCCACATCATTTCTCCTCCAATTTCCTTTCACATGGTCAATGATTTTGCAGCTTATTATGCTATCAACAGAGCATTCATGCACTTCCCTACAATGTGCTGACAAACAGTGATTTTCCAAACCTTTTTTAATGTTTTTAACATGTTCACCCATCCTTATCTTGAATGGGCGACTCGTTCTTCCCACATACTGTTTCATACATTTACACTGTATCAAATAAATCACATTACTGCTGCTGCATGTTACAAAGTGTTCAATTCTGTACTCTTTTTTAGTGGTATTGGATACAAAGGTTTCTATTTTGCCACCCTCCTTGCTGGTGGTGGATACAAGAACTAAAAACATTACAGCCGAGGGGTCTTAACGGGAGTTTTGAAATAAAATGGTTCCTGTAAAAATTTATTCTGTATTATATTTCTTGATAAATGAGCAAACCAGACTCTTGGGGGATGGTATATAATCTGCAACCTGACCAGTTTCACCTGTGCCTCGAGAAAGACCCGCAGAGGGTAGAAACGCGTCGGCAGCGCAAGGTGAACCTGGTCTGTAACAGTGTGGAGCAGGGAGCGTCTAGCGGGGGAGAGCGGAGGAGTGTTGAGGTGGCTGCAGCGCCTGGAGGGTCCGTGACCGAAGGACGGCTAGCGGTGGCTGGAGAACAACTGCGGGTGAGCAAACCCTGCAATAAACAGCACCGCAAATACAAACTGCGCCCTGAGGGTCTGGTGAGCTCCATTGATTTAATCTAATACCCACTCTTGTACCGCGTTCCTTGCTGAGATTGACCTGTGTCCGCCAAAAAGAGACTTTTAATGGATGTTTTGAAATAAAGTAAGGATTATCTTTTATCTACATTGACGTGGCAAAGTGTTATTTATAACGTGGAGAAAGCCTGGACTGTATCCCTGTGAGTTTTTTGGCCCGTTAGAAACAGCGCTGTGTTTTTCCTTGATTTGATTTTTTATTAATGTGTGACTTTTGGGCAGTGTGAGCTGATCTGCCACAGATTAAGGAAACGGCTGCAGTTAATTTAAAGCGCCCCACACGGAGGACAATAACGTGTGCTTTCTCAATTCTGCCCTGTCCATATGGAAGATCAGATATGGGCTTTTACATGACAAAGCCGCCAATTCCGACACACGCCTAGCCGATACTAAGGCCAACAGCATGACCACTTTCCACGTGAGATACTTCAATTCCACGGTCTTAAGTGGCTCAAACCAGTGGGATTTCAGGAAATCCAACAAAACGTTAAGATCCCAGGGTGCCACTGGTGGCACAAAAGGGGGCTGAATATGCAGCACTCCCTTAACAAATGTCTGAACCTCAGGCAGTGAAGCCAGTTCTTTTTGAAAGAAAATGGATAGGGCCGAAATCTGGACCTTCATGGACCCCAATTTTAGGCCCATAGTCACCCCTGACTGTAGGAAGTGCAGGAAACGACCCAGTTGGAATTCCTCTGTAGGGGCCTTCTTGGCCTCACACCAAGCAACATATTTTCGCCATATACGGTGATAATGCTTTGCTGTCACGTCTTTCCTAGCCTTTATCAGCGTAGGAATAACTTCATCTGGAATGCCTTTTTCCGCTAGGATCCGGCGTTCAACCGCCATGCCGTCAAACGCAGCCTCGGTAAGTCTTGGAACAGACAGGGCCCTTGTTGCAGCAGGTCCTGTCTGAGAGGCAGAGGCCCTGGGTCCTCTGTGCGCATTTCTTGCAGTTCCGGGTACCAAGTCCTTCTTGGCCAGTCCGGAACAATGATTATTGTTCTTATTCTTCTCTTTCTTACTATTCTCAGTACTTTTGGTATGAGAGGAAGAGGAGGAAACACATATACCGACTGGTACACCCACGGTGTCACTAGGGCGTCCACAGCTATCGCCTGAGGGTCCCTTGACCTGGCGCAATATCTTTTTAGCTTTTTGTGAAGGCGGGACGCCATCATGTCCACCTGTGGCAGTTCCCATCGGTTTGCAATCAGTTGGAAGACATCTTGATGAAGTCCCCACTCTCTCGGGTGGAGGTCGTGTCTGCTGAGGAAGTCTGCTTCCCAGTTGTCCACTCCCGGAATGAACACTGCTGACAGTGCTTGCACGTGATTCTCCGCCCATCGAAGAATCTTTGTGGCTTCCACCATTGCCATCCTGCTTCTTGTACCGCCCTGGCGGTTTACATGGGCGACCGCCGTGATGTTGTCTGACTGAATCAGCACTGGCCGGTTTCGAAGCAGGGGCTCTGCTTGACTCAGGGCGTTGTAAATGGCCCTTAATTCCAGTATATTTATCTGTAGAGAAGTCTCCAGACTTGACCACAGCCCTTGGAAGTTTCTTCCCCGAGTGACTGCCCCCCATCCTCAGAGGCTTGCATCCGTGGTCACCAGGACCCAGTCCTGTATGCCGAACCTGCGGCCCTCGAGAAGGTGAGCACTCTGCAGCCACCACAGAAGAGACACCCTGGCCCTTGGGGACAGGGTGATCAGCCGATGCATCTGAAGATGCGATCCGGACCACTTGTCCAACAGATCCCACTGAAGGACCCTCGCATGGAACCTGCCGAAGGGAATGGCTTCATATGAAGCCACCATCTTTCCCAGGACTCGCGTGCAGTGATGCACCGATACCTGTTTTGGTTTCAGGAGGTCCCTGACCAGAGATGCTAATTCCTGGGCCTTCTCCACCGGGAGAAACACCTTCTTCTGTTCTGTGTCCAGAATCATGCCCAGGAAAAGCAGACGCGTCGTAGGAATCAGCTGCGACTTTGGAACATTCAGAATCCAGCCGTGCTGTTGCAACACTTCCTGAGAGAGTGCTACACTGATCAACAACTGATCCCTGGACCTCGCCTTTATGAGGAGATCGTCCAAGTACGGGATAATTATAACTCCCTTCTGCCGAAGGAGTATCATAATTTCGGCCATTACCTTGGTAAATATTCTCGGTGCCGTGGACAGGCCAAACGGCAACGTCTGGAACTGGTAATGACAGTCCTGTACCACAAATCTGAGGTACTCCTGGTGAGGTGGGTAAATGGGGACATGCAAGTAAGCATCTTTGATGTCCAGCGACACCATAAAATCCCCCTCTTCCAGGCTTGCAATAACCGCTCTGAGCGATTCCATTTTGAACTTGAATTTCTTTATATAAGTGTTCAAGGACTTTAAATTCAGAATGGGTCTCACCGAACCGTCCGGTTTCGGTACCACAAACATTGTGGAATAGTAACCCCTTCCCTGTTGAAGGAGGGGGACCCTGACAATCACTTGCTGGAGGTACAGCTTGTGAATTGCCGCCAGCACTACCTCCCGTTCCATGGGGGAAGCTGGCAAGGCTGATTTGAGGTAACGGCGGGGGGGAGTCGCTTCGAACTCCAGCTTGTATCCCTGAGATACAATTTGTATAGCCCAGAGGTCCACCTGTGAGCGAACCCACTGGCTGCTGAAGTTTCAGAGACGCGCCCCCACCGCACCTGGCTCCGCCTGTGGAGCCCCAACGTCATGCGGTGGACTTAGTGGAAGCAGGGGAGGACTTTTGTTCCTGGGAACTGGCTGCATGGTGCAGCTTCTTACCTCTACCCCTGCCTCTGGCAAGAAAGGATGCACCCCTGACCCTCTTGCCTTTTTGGGAACGAAAGGACTGCATTTGATAATACGGTGCTTTCTTAGGCTGTGAGGAAACCTGAGGCAAGAAAGTGGACTATCCAGCTGTCGCTGTAGACACGAGGTCCGACAGACCGTCCCCAAACAATTCCTCACCCTTATAAGGCAAAACCTCCATGTGTTTTTTAGAATCAGCATCTCCTGTCCATTGCCGAGTCCATAAGACCCTCCTGGCAGAAATGGACATAGCATTAATTCTAGAGCCCAGCAGGCAAATGTCCCTCTGAGCATCTTGCATATATAAGACCACGTCTTTGATATGGCCCAGGGTTAGCAAAACAGTATCTCTGTCGAGGGAATCTATGTCGTCTAACAGAGTATCTGTCCACACTGCTACAGCACTACACATCCAGGCTGAAGCAACAGCAGGCCTCAGTAGAGTACCAGAGTGTGTATACACTGACTTCAGGATAGCTTCCTGCTTTCTATCCGCAGGCTCCTTTAGGGCGGCCGTATCCTGAGACGGCAGGGCCACCTTTTTAGATAAGCGTGTCAGCGCCTTGTCCACCCTAGGGGATGTTTCCCAACGTAACCTGTCCGTTGGCGGGAAAGGGTACGCCATCAGTAACCTCTTAGAAATCACTAATTTCTTATCAGGGGAACTCCACGCTTCTTCACACAATTCATTTAATTCATCAGATGGGGGAAAAGTCACTGGCTGCTTTTTCTCCCTATAAACCCTCTTGGTATTAACCGGGTTACTCTCAGAAATGTGTAATACATCTTTCATTGCAATAATCATGTATCGGATGGCCTTGGTCATTTTAGACTGTAAATGTGCCTCATCATCGTCGACACTGGAGTCGGACTCCGTGTCGACATCTGTGTCAACCATCTGAGCTAGAGGGCGTTTATGAGCCCCTGACGGTTTCTGAGTCGCCTGGGCAGGCGCGGGCTGAGACCCCGGCTGTCCCAAGGCTGCAGCGCCATCAAACCTTTTATGTAAGGAGTTTACATTGTCATTTAAGACCTTCCACATATCCATCCAATCAGGTGTCGGCCCCGACGAGGGCGATACCAAACTTATCTGCCCTTGCTCCGCCTCCACGTAATCCCATTTATCGGCCTCTGCTCCACCTCCACGTAACCTTCCTCATCCCACATGTCGACACAGCCGTACCGACACACCGCACACACACAGGGAATACTCAGACTGAGGACAGGCCCCCACAAAGTCCTTTGGGGAGACAGAGAGAGAGTATACCAGCACACACCACAGCGCTATATAACACAGTGATTTTCACTGCTAATAAGTGATATACCCAATAGCTGCTTTTTTTGTATTCTTTGCACCTAAATTTATGTGCCCCCCCTCTCTTTTTAACCCGTCTTGTACCTGGATACTGCAGGGGAGAGCCTGGGGAGCTGCTTCCAGCGGAGCTGTGAAGAAAAAAGGGCGCTGGTGTGCTGAGGAAGAAGGCCCCGCCCCCTAAGTGGCGGGCTTCTGTCCCGCTTTCAGTGTAAAATAATGGCGGGGTTTTTTACATATATACAGTGCTAGACTGTATATATGTATTTTTACATATATATCTAGCATATATACAGTGCTAGACTGTATATATGTATTTTTATGCCAAAGGTACTTCAATTGCAGCCCAGGGCGCCCCCCCCCCCCAGCGCCCTGCACCCTACAGTGACCGGAGTGTGTAAGTGTGCTGGGAGCAATGGCGCACAGCTGCGGTGCTGTGCGCTACCGCCGATTTCGTCGTCTTCTAGCTTCTGTTCTTCTGGCTCTGCAAGGGGGACGGCGGCGCGGCTCCGGGAACGGACGATCGAGGACAGGTGCCTGTGTTCGAACCCTCTGGAGCTAATGGTGTCCAGTAGCCTAAGAAGCACAAGCTAGCTGCAAGCAGGTAGGTTTGCTTCTCTCCCCTTAGTCCCACGTAGCAGTGAGTCTGTTGCCAGCAGCAGCTCACTGAAAATAAAAAACCTAATAAATACTTTCTTTACTAGTAAGCTCAGGAGAGCCCACTAGGAGCACCCAGCTCTGGCCGGGCACAGATTCTAACTGAGGTCTGGAGGAGGGGCATAGAGGGAGGAGCCAGTGCACACCAGATAGTACCTAATCTTTTCTTTAGAGTGCCCAGTCTCCTGCGGAGCCCGTCTATTCCCCATGGTCCTTACGGAGTTCCCAGCATCCACTAGGACGTCAGAGAAATAATAGTTTAGTACACTGGGGTTTAGCTGTTTGTGCAGCTCTCCTGCACATGCGATCGCACACCTGCACAGTGAATTCCCCCTCCCCCTGTAGGCGGCGACTACATTATCGCAGGGATGCAAAAAATGCATACTAGCGATCAGGTCTGAATTACCCCCATTATTCCTATGCAAACAGATAGCTACCGTACCACATAATCTCCTAAATTATATGCATATCGAATACCGTCAAGATACTGTCTGCTTAATTTCTTCAAAGAGAAACCATCATATAGGTAAGAAAAGATTTAATATCAGAAAGAAAATTTGAAAAGACAGCGCTTCACAACAATGGTGCGACAACCAACAGCCGGGGTACTCCCTTGAAGGACTCCATTTGACTGCTATATCTTCCCGACACCCTGTGAGCCGTATGCATCGAGTGGACCGCAGCCGCAAGTAATACGGACTTTTCCACCAACGGCCGGGGAATTTGTTGCTTCAGCCTTTTTTCACTGCTGCATATCCAGATTGGCACAGCACTCCATAGCGGAATCAAACCACCGTGTTCATCTGGTTCATCTGGATGGTTCTCCAGGTGACGAGACCAGCTGTACGTTTACTGCACAGAGCCGCTGAAAACCCGGCTTAGTACAGCGCTTTTGACGGAGAGGCTCCCATATCAGGTGATATACCACAAAGTGAAGTTGACCATCAATATCCATTTGCTACTTAACACTACAGCACGGTTGTCCGCAAGTCCATTACTGGGACACTCTTTATTAATGAGATTCCATTGTATTCAAGGAGGACAGGGACTTATAACAAAGGCACTTTTCATCAGTCTCCTTCTCACAACCATTTCAGCTCGTGGACGCACGGCTGATTTTTATGAAGCATCACTACAGCCCTAATTAGGGTTTATTAAAAGCTTTTCATTGATATTTAATTCTATTTTTGCTCAGGAGATATGGCAGTCTTGTTCACATTTATATAATATCAACTGTTCATTTTTAGGCTAGTTTATGTACTGCATTTTTATGTGGATGACACACTAATATTTTAAATAAAACAATATACTGGATTCATTCTGCGCTCCCATTTTTTCTTTTTTCATATTTACCTTAAGTGAATATTCCAATACTTGCTGTTGTGCGCTCCCTGGAATACTTGGACAGTCCCAATAATTAAATAGGCAATGTTGGTAGACATTTCCCACAATTTAATTCAATCCTTAAGTAGATTATTTGTCCTTTTTCCTCTGCAGGGTAAGCCTGAACACTTCAAAAGATGGATATACCCCCAAAAAAACAAAAGGAAAAACTGCATATAGTGAAGTAGTGTTTATTTCTTACACAAAATTCAGTGTTAAATTCCTTAAATTATAAAATTCTACATAATCCACCATGGATTGGCGGATGAGTGGACCAAACAAGATGGGGTGTCAATATTGCCCACCCAGAATCGCTTGGGATGTAACCTCCCAGAATTCTCAGCAATAATCCACATCCTGGGTTACAACCTTTGTTCCCACTTAAGATAACTGGAGGTCCATCCAATCTGTCACCACCGCGTTTCAGCTCAAAACAGAGCCTTTTTCAAGGTGTGTGGTGGCTATGGGTCCTGCCATGCTTTTAGACCCTTTCCTGTGATCGGATTGGATGGATCCTTAATTAGCAATAAAAAGTTATTTAAACAACTAAATAAGTGCTTTGACTGTATAAATCATAAACTATATCTTCCAACATAGATCCCCTGTGCACAAGGACTTATTTCCCTCCTTACAAACTTTATTATTTATCTTGATAAAACTTGTACATTCCACTGGCCATGGAACGCACGTTACATCCGTTTCCTCTCTTGCAGCTAATGGCCGGAAGGATCCCGTCTCTCTTCCGGTTGCTCTTGCGCTCCACCGCTCACCGGAAGTACACCTTCTTCTGGGTTGTGGAACGCAAACTGTGTTTGCGTTCCAACCAGCTCCTTCCTGTATCTTAATCTACATGCTGCCTTCTAACCTATCAAAAAGTAACATATATATATATATATGTCCAAGTGGTCGGCACTCCTGATTAAATGAATATAATACCTGGTGCCTTCTCTTGCAGAGTTATCCACTGTATAAACAAATAGAATTGAGCGGCACTCTCAGGACTTTAACAAAGAACGGGTCCTCAGCCCATCATAAGTTTGCAACGTTTCGGTAATTTTATTTCAACCGTCGTCAGGCATAATCATTATGCCTGACGACGGTTGAAATAAAATTACCGAAACGTTGCAAACTTATGATGGGCTGAGGACCCGTTCTTTGTTAAAGTCCTGAGAGTGCCGCTCAATTCTATTTGGATATATATATATATATATATATATATATATATATATATAGATATATATATAGATATATAAACTGTATTTCCAACCTCTCCTGACCGATAACAATAATACAAGCCCAATTAAAATGCATAAATAAATATAAATATAACAAACAGACGGTCCCACATAAAAAACAGAGGGTTCCACATACATTTTATTTTTAAATATAACAGAGGGTTCCACATAAAAAAATTCACATAAAAAAAATGAACAACGAGTGATCTTCCATATTAGAAAAAGCTAAAATGTATGCATAAAAACCACACTGTGTCCATATTGAGCCCTTTGGGGTTCAATGTACCCATATCATCAATCAGTTTAATTTCTGTCTGAGCTAAAGATTCCTCAGTATTGTTCCTCAGACAGTGGCTGTGTACAGGTTTTATTCCAATTACTTTTACCAAGACCTTTACATTTGCTATTGTGTGTCTCCTTAAAATGACTGGAGACAGAATGTGACAGTAGCCCCTTTTCTATATTCCGGGCATGTTCTGCCCATCTCACTTTTAATGGACGTGATGTCCTCCCAATATACTGTAAATGCTATATTTGGTATCGCACGTAATAAAATCTTTAATGTTATAGGCTTTCCCTGTAGCAGTGGATTTAAAATTTTCAATTTTGCTAGGTTGTGATGTATGACTCCTACACATTTTGCAAAGACCACACCTGTGGAAGCCTTTAGTTTTAATTCTATTTGATTTTTTAGGAGGAATTGCACTTTTTACCACTTTTTGCCTAAGATTAGGAGCTCTGCGGTAAACAAACTTAGGTTCTGATGGAATGACCGAATTTAATACAGGGTCCCTCGAAAGGAGGTGCCAATGTTTTCTTATTATTTTTCCATACCCTCGTATTGCCTATTGACTATTAAAAGAAGTGATAAAAGGTAAAACTGGTTCTTTGAACTTCATTACCCCAGACATAAATATCCTCCCATAGGCTCATGAAAAGATTGGCATACGAAGGAGAAAAAGGTGTGCCCATTGCGGTACCTCGTACTTGTTGGTAATATTTTCCATTGTGCCAAAAGAAATTATTCACCAAAATAAAATCTATGCTTTCTAGCAGGAAGGGTATTTTTTCTGTGATGGCCTCGTTATTAATTAAATGGTACTCAACTGCTTGTACACCTTTTGTATGATTCATTACTGTATATAAGCTACTAACTTCAGCTGTCCCTAAAATATAGTTTTCCTTCCACTCCATTCCATTTAATTTATGTCAAATGTCTGTGGTATCTTTAATATAAGATCTTATTTTAAGAACCTCGGGCTGAAGGTGATAATCAATAAAGTGCGATAATTTTGCCATGATGGAATTGGTACTCAGAACAATGGGTTTCCCTGGGGGGGGGGGGGTTCCTGATCCTTATGGATTTTAGATAAAACATAAAATACAGGGAGACTAGGATCTTTCACTGTAATATACTTCTCTTCCTTCTCTGTTATGATATTGTTACCTCTATATTTTAGTAATAATTTGCTTAAATTCTTTTCTATTCTCTCATTCGGATTCCCTCTTAATGGTAAATAAGTCTCTCTGTCCTCTAATTGTCTTTTGATTTAATTTTTGTATTTCTCTACATCCATAATAACTGAAGCTCCGCCTTTGTCCGCTGGCTTAATTATTATACTGGTGTTTTGACTAAGGCTTCTCTTTCTGCTTTTGTGATGTTCTGATTATTTTTCGGGTTTCAACGCTATATCTTCCAAATCTGTAGTCACTGCTTTGTTAAAACTATCTATAAAGCAACCGCCGTTAAAAGTGGGGTTAAAAGTGGCTTTCGGTCTGAATGGATCTCTAGCTAGTGTTGTTTCACCTTTTTGAGAGAAAATATATTTTTTTGGGACACTTTCCTCATGAATTTTTGAACATCCACATAGGCTTCAACTTTATTTAGCTTGTTGTCTGGGGCAAATTTTAAACCTTTTTCCAGGATTCCTTTTCATCTTTCGTGAGTTTGTGATTACTCAGATTAAAAATCTTTATTTTTTCACTTTCCCTGCTTTCCACTTTCTTTTTCTTATTCAATCCTTTCCCTCTTTTGCCACTTTTCTTTTTTTCTCTCCTAAAGACTAGAATTTTTTTGAATCTCTTCCTGTTCCCTCCTAAAAAATCTTCATCACTGAATGCTCTGTACCTGTTCTCTGTTCTTAGGGGTTGGTAGTCTCTGGTTTGTTAACTTCTCCTCCATTCGTCCTTCACACAGAAAGTATTTCTATTGGGTGGATCTCTCATGTGAGTGTTTTCTATTCTCCTATAAGATTTTTCCGATCTATATTGGTATTTTTCTATATTTGGATCCCCTCTTTTATGGTATCTTTCCCTCTGTAGTACATGGTTTCCCTTTCTCTGAAATCCCTGTTGAAAATTCCTCCTATTGTAACTCTGTGGAGTGAATCTTTTGGGAAAGGGACTCAATTCACAGCCACAGGAAATTTCTTCCCTGTGATCCCTATTTTCTTCTGTTGTGTCTCAATACCTCCGATCCCCCAGAATACTTTTCTCCTTTTTCTCTAATTTATCACGGGCAAATTTTCTCTTTTTACGGAGTATGATTTTCTATTCCTTTCTTACTATTTATCTTTCCAAGAAAAATCTGGGTCAACTAGAAACACAGATAGACAAATTCACTGCAATATTAACACCGTATAGGGAGCTAGATGATTATATTAAGATAGAGGGTGAGATGGAAAGAAGGATAGTAAGAAAGGAAAAGGAAATCATACTCCATAAAAAGAGAAAATTCGCCCGTGATATATTAGATATTAGAAATATTTTAGAATCTAAAGTTAACAATAAGTCCGAAGAACCAGTTTTACCTTTTATCACTTCTTTTAATCGTCAATACAAGGGTAAGGAAAAAATAATAAGAAAATGTTGGCACCTCCTTTCGAGGGACCCTGTATTAAAGTTGGTCATTCCATCAGAACCTAAGTTTGTTTACCGCAGAGCTCCTAATCTTAGGCAAAAAGTGGTAAAAAGTGCAATTCCTCCTAAAAAAATCGAATAGAATTAAAACTAAAGGCTTCCACAGGGGTGGTCTTTGCAAAATGTGTAGGAGTCATACATCACAACCTAGCAAAACTGAAAATTTTAAATCCACCGCTACAGGGAAAACCTATAACATTAAAGATTTCATTACGTGCGATACCAAGAATTGCATTTACTTGTTAGGATGTAAGTGCGGTTTACAGTACATTGGAAGGACATCACGTCCATTAAAAGTGAGATGGGCAGAACATGTCCGGAATATAGAAAAGGGGCTACTGTCACATTCTGTCTCCAGTCATTTTAAGGAGACACACAATCGCAAATGTGAGGGCCTGGTAAAAGTAATTGGAATAAATTCTGATTTATGATATGGGTACATTGAACTCCAAAGTGCTCAATATGGACTTCGAAATTAAGTGGTTTTTATAAGTACATAGTGAGGTTTTTATGCATAAATGTTAGCCTTTTCTAATTTGGAAGATCACTTGGTGTTAATAATTTTTTATGTGAAGTTTTTTATGTGCAACCCTCTGTTTGTTATATTTATATTTAATTGTTTAGGAAATGGCTGTTGTTGGCCCCATAGTGTTAGGGACCTGCTTGACAAGAGGTGACCTGGACAATTGGAGGGGAGGCCGATTTCATTGGCCAACGATATACTAACAACCTCTTATGATAGATTAGATTTTATTATATTGAAATGTAATGATCGCAGAGTGCATCTGCATCCCCTTTGTCTGTGTATTTAATTGTTTATGCATTTTAATTGGGCTAGTACCAGATGGGTCCACATTTATCTTGACCTTTAATAGGATTAACTGAGACTGGCCAGTCAGACTCAATCCCCTCCTTTAATGACTTAATCCCCTGCTGTATTGTTCTCTGTATTGTATTGCAGCTGAGAACAATAGATGAAGGGTTTATGCTAATAAATCATGTTATGACTAGGCACAGAAAACTAGTCAAGATAACGGTGGACCCATCTGTATTATTGTTATCGGTCAGGAGAGGTTGGAAATACAGTTTTTTATATATTTTTATACTGTATCTATGTTACATTTTTAAAGGTTAGAAGGCAGCATGTAGATGAAGATACAGGAAGGAGCTGGTTGAAACACAAACGCGGTTTGTGTTCCACAACCCGGAAGAAGGTGTATTTCCAGTGAGCGGTGGAGCGCAAGAGCGGCCGGAAGAGAAAGGGGAGAATTGAGGATCCATCCAGTCCTTTCACAGGAAAGGGTCTAAAAGCATGGCAGGACCCATAGCCACCACACACCTTGAAAAAGGTTCTGTTTTGAGCTAAAACACGATGGTGACAGATTGGCTGGACCTCCAGTTACCTTAAGTGGGATCAAAGGTTGTAACCCAGGATGTGGATTGTTGCTGAGAACCCCGGGAGGTGTCATCCTAAGCGATCCTGGGTAGGCAATATTGACACTCCATCTTGTCTGGTCCACTCGTCCGCCAATCCATGGTGGATTATGTAGAATTTTATAATTTAAGGATTTTAACACTGAATTTTGTGTAAGAAATAAACAGTACTTCACTATATGCACTTTTTTCCTTTTGTTTTTTTGGGGGTATATCCATCTTTTGAGGTGTTCAGGCTTACCCTGCAGAGGAAAAAGGACAAATCAGCTACTTAATGATTGAATAAAATTTTGCTAACTGTCTACCAGCATCACGAACATTGCCTATTTAATTATCAAAACTGTCCAAGTACTCCAGGGAGCGCACTACAGCAAGAAAAGACTTAAGCACAGGGGATACATAGGCGCTGCAAAAAAAAAAAAAGGGGTACCCAAATGACAAAGACCTGGGAACCCCATAAAAAATTATGAGGGGGGGGAGAAAAATAATAAGAATTTACTTACCGATAATTCTATTTCTCATAGTCCGTAGTGGATGCTGGGGACTCCGAAAGGACCATGGGGAATAGCGGCTCCGCAGGAGACTGGGCACAAAAGTAAAAAGCTTTAGGACTACCTGGTGTGCACTGGCTCCTCCCCCTATGACCCCCCTCCAAGCCTCAGTTAGGATACTGTGCCCGGACGAGCGTACACAATAAGGAAGGATTTTGAATCCCGGGTAAGACTCATACCAGCCACACCAATCACACCGTACAACTTGTGATCTGAACTCAGTTAACAGCATGATAACAGAAGGAGCCTCTGAAAAGATGGCTCACAACAACAATAACCCGATTTTTATAACAATAACTATGTACAAGTAATGCAGACAATCCGCACTTGGGATGGGCGCCCAGCATCCACTACGGACTATGAGAAATAGAATTATCGGTAAGTAAATTCTTATTTTCTCTAACGTCCTAGTGGATGCTGGGGACTCCGAAAGGACCATGGGGATTATACCAAAGCTGCCAAACGGGCGGGAGAGTGCGGATGACTCTGCAGCACCGAATGAGAGAACTCCAGGTCCTCCTCAGCCAGGGTATCAAATTTGTAGAATTTAGCAAACGTGTTTGCCCCTGACCAAGTAGCTGCTCGGCAAAGTTGTAAAGCCGAGACCCCTCGGGCAGCCGCCCAAGATGAGCCCACTTTCCGTGTGGAATGGGCTTTTACAGATTTTGGCTGTGGCAGGCCTGCCACAGAATGTGCAAGCTGAATTGTACTACAAATCCAACGAGCAATCGTCTGCTTAGAAGCAGGAGCACCCAGCTTGTTGGGTGCATACAGGATAAACAGTGAATCAGATTTTCTGACTCCAGCCGTCCTGGAAACATATATTTTCAGGGCCCTGACTACGTCCAGCAACTTGGAATCCTCCAAGTCCCTAGTAGCCGCAGGCACCACAATAGGCTGGTTTAAGTGAAAAGCTGAAACCACCTTAGGGAGAAATTGAGGACGAGTCCTCAATTCTGCCCTGTCCGTATGAAAAATTAGGTAAGGGCTTTTATAGGATAAAGCCGCCAATTCTGAGACACGCCTGGCTGAAGCCAGGGCTAACAGCATTACCACTTTCCATGTGAGATATTTTAAGTCCACAGTGGTGAGTGGTTCAAACCAATGTGATTTTAGGAATCCCAAAACTACATTGAGATCCCAAGGTGCCACTGGAGGCACAAAAGGAGGCTGTATATGCAGTACTCCCTTGACAAACGTCTGAACTTCAGGAACAGAAGCCAGTTCTTTTTGGAAGAATATTGACAGGGCCGAAATTTGAACCTTAATGGACCCTAATTTGAGGCCCATAGACAGTCCTGTTTGCAGGAAATGCAGGAAATGACCCAGTTGAAATTCCTCTGTAGGGGCCTTCCTGGCCTCGCACCACGCAACATATTTACGCCAAATACGGTGATAATGTTGTACGGTTACATCCTTCCTGGCTTTGATCAGGGTAGGGATGACTTCATCCGGAATGCCTTTTTCCTTCAGGATCCGGCGTTCAACCGCCATGCCGTCAAACGCAGCCGCGGTAAGTCTTGGAACAGACATGGTCCCTGCTGGAGCAGGTCCTTTCTTAGAGGTAGAGGCCACGGGTCTTCCGTGATCATCTCTTGAATTTCCGGGTACCAAGTCCTTCTTGGCCAATCCGGAGCCACGAGTATAGTCTTTACTCCTCTCCTTCTTATGATTCTCAGTACTTTTGGTATGAGAGGAAGAGGAGGGAACACATACACTGACTGGTACACCCACGGTGTTACCAGAGCGTCCACAGCTATTGCCTGAGGGTCCATTGACCTGGCGCAATATCTGTCCAGTTTTTTGTTGAGGCGGGACGCCATCATGTCCACCTTTGGTTTTTCCCAACGGTTCACAATCATGTGGAAGACTTCTGGGTGAAGTCCCCACTCCCCCGGGTGAAGATCGTGTCTGCTGAGGAAGTCTGCTTCCCAGTTGTCCACTCCCGGAATGAACACTGCTGACAGTGCTATCACATGATTCTTCGCCCAGCGAAGAATCCTTGCCACTTCCATCATTGCCCTCCTGCTTCTTGTGCCGCCCTGTCTGTTTACGTGGGCGACTGCCGTGATGTTGTCCGACTGGATCAACACCGGCTGACCCTGAAGCAGAGGTCTTGCCTGACTTAGGGCATTGTAAATGGCCCTTAGTTCCAGGATATTTATGTGAAGTGACGTTTCCATGCTTGACCACAAGCCCTGGAAATTTCTTCCCTGTGTGACTGCTCCCCTGCCTCTCAGGCTGGCATCCGTGGTCACCAGGACCCAATCCTGAATGTCGAATCTGCGGCCCTCTAGGAGATGAGCACTCTGTAACCACCACAGGAGAGACACCCTTGTCCTTGGAGACAGGGTTATCCGCTGATGCATTTGAAGATGCGATCCGGACCATTTATCCAGCAGATCCCACTGAAAAGTTCTTGCGTGGAATCTGCCGAATGGAATCGCTTCGTAAGAAGCCACCATCTTTCCCAGGACCCTTGTGCATTGATGTACTGACACTTGGCCTGGTCTTAGGAGGTTCCTGACTAGGTCGGATAACTCCTTGGCTTTCTCCTCCGGGAGAAACACCTTTTTCTGTACTGTGTCCAGAATCATCCCTAGGAACAGCAGACGTGTCGTCGGAATCAGCTGCGATTTTGGAATATTTAGTATCCATCCGTGCTGTCGTAGTACTACTTGAGATAGTGCTACTCCGACCTCTAACTGTTCTCTGGACCTTGCCCTTATCAGGAGATCGTCCAAGTAAGGGATAATTAAGACGCCTTTTCTTCGAAGAAGAATCATCATTTCGGCCATTACCTTGGTAAAGACCCGGGGGGCCGTGGACAATCAAAACGGCAGCGTCTGAAACTGATAGTGACAGTTCTGTACCACAAACCTGAGGTACCCTTGGTGAGAAGGGCAAATTGGGACATGGAGGTAAGCATCCTTGATGTCCAGAGACACCATATAGTCCCCTTCTTCCAGGTTCGCTATCACTGCTCTGAGTGACTCCATCTTGAACTTGAACCTTTTTATGTAAGTGTTCAAGGATTTCAGATTTAAAATGGGTCTCACCGAGCCGTCCGGCTTCGGTACCACAAACAGCGTGGAATAATACCCCTTTCCCTGTTGTAGGAGGGGTACCTTGATTATCACCTGCTGGGAATACAGCTTGTGAATGGCTTCCAATACCGCCTCCCTGTCGGGGGGAGACGTTGGTAAAGCAGACTTCAGGAACCGGCGAGGGGTAGACGTCTCGAATTCCAATTTGTACCCTGAGATACTACCTGCAGGATCCAGGGGTCCACTTGCGAGTGAGCCCACTGCGCGCTGAAATTCTTGAGACGGGCCCCCACCGTGCCTGAGTCCGCTTGTAAGGCCCCAGCGTCATGCTGAGGACTTGGCAGAAGCGGGGGAGGGCTTCTGTTCGTGGGAAGAGGCTGTCTGCTGCAGTCTTTTTCCCCTTCCTCTGCCCCGGGGCAGATATGAGTGGCCTTTTGCCCGCTTGCCCTTATGGGGACGAAAGGACTGAGCCTGAAAAGACGGTATATTTTTCTGCTGCGAGGTGACTTGGGGTAAAAAGGTGGATTTTCCAGCCGTTGCCGTGGCCACCAGGTCCGATAGACCGACCCCAAATAACTCCTCCCCTTTATACGGCAATACTTCCATATGCCGTTTGGAATCCGCATCCCCTGACCACTGTCGCGTCCATAATCCTCTTCTGGCAGAAATGGACATCGCACTTACTCTTGATGCCAGAGTGCAAATATCCCTCTGTGCATCTCGCATATATAGAAATGCATCCTTTAAATGCTCTATAGTCAATAATATATTGTCCCTGTCCAGGGTATCAATATTTTCAGTCAGGGAATCCGACCAAGCCACCCCAGCACTGCACATCCAGGCTGAGGCGATTGCTGGTCGCAGTATAATACCAGTATGTGTGTATATACTTTTAAGGATATTTTCCAGCTTCCTATCAGCTGGTTCCTTGAGGGCGGCCGTATCAGGGGACGGTAACGCCACTTGTTTTGATAAGCGTGTGAGCGCCTTATCTACGCTAGGGGGTGTTTCCCAATGCGCCCTAACCTCTGGCGGGAAAGGGTATAATGCCAATAACTTTTTAGAAATTAGCAGTTTTTTATCGGGGGAAACCCACGCTTCATCACACACCTCATTTAATTCATCTGATTCGGGAAAAACTACGGGTAGTTTTTTCACACCCCACATAATACCCTTTTTTGTGGTACTTGTAGTATCAGAAATGTTCAAAACCTCCTTCATTGCCGTGATCATGTAACGTGTGGCCCTACTGGAAAATACGTTTGTTTCCTCACCGTCGACACTGGAGTCAGTGTCCGTGTCTGTGTCTGTATCGACCTGAGGTAACGGGCGCTTTAGAGCCCCTGACAGTGTTTGAGACGCCTGTACAGGTATTAACTGATTCGCCGGCTGTCTCATGTCGTCAACAGTCTTTTGTAAAGTGCTGACACTATCACGTAATTCTTTCCATAAGACCATCCAGTCAGGTGTCGACTCCCTAGGGGGTGACATCACTAACACAGGCAATTGCTCCGCCTCCACACCATTTTCCTCCTCATACATGTCGACACAACGTACCGACACACAGCACACACACAGGGAATGCTCTGATAGAGGACAGGACCCCACTAGCCCTTTGGGGAGACAGAGGGAGAGTTTGCCAGCACACACCAGAGCGCTATATATATACAGGGATAACCTTATATAAGTGTTTTTCCCTAATATAGCTGCTGTATATATTTATATGCCAATTTAGTGCCCCCCCTCTCTTGTTTTACCCTGTTTCTGTAGTGCAGGACTGCAGGGGAGAGTCAGGGAGCCTTCCTCCAACGGAGCTGTGAGGAAAAAATGGCGCCAGTGTGCTGAGGAGATAGGCTCCGCCCCTTTTTCGGCGGCCTTTCTCCCGCTTTTTTATGTAAAAATTGGCAGGGGTTAAATACATCCATATAGCCCAGGAGCTATATGTGATGTATTTTTTGCCAAAAAAGGTGTTTTTATTGCGTCTCAGGGCGCCCCCCCCCCCAGCGCCCTGCACCCTCAGTGACCGGAGTGTGAAGTGTGCTGAGAGCAATGGCGCACAGCTGCAGTGCTGTGCGCTACCTTATTGAAGACAGGACGTCTTCTGCCGCCGATTTTCCGGACCTCTTCCGTCTTCTGGCTCTGTAAGGGGGACGGCGGCGCGGCTCTGGGACCCATCCATGGCTGGGCCTGTGATCGTCTCTCTGGAGCTAATGTCCAGTAGCCTAACAAGCCCAATCCACTCTGCACGCAGGTGAGTTTGCTTCTTCTCCCCTTAGTCCCTCGGTGCAGTGAGCCTGTTGCCAGCAGGTTTCACTGAAAATAAAAAACCTACTTTAAACTTTTACACTAAGCAGCTCAGGAGAGCCCCTTAGCCTGCACCCGTCTCGTTCGGGCACAAAAATCTAACTGAGGCTTGGAGGGGGGTCATAGGGGGAGGAGCCAGTGCACACCAGGTAGTCCTAAAGCTTTTTACTTTTGTGCCCAGTCTCCTGCGGAGCCGCTATTCCCCATGGTCCTTTCGGAGTCCCCAGCATCCACTAGGACGTTAGAGAAAATTAAGGGTGACACTGGCATAGAACAATTTATAGTCGCAGTTGGTGGCAGGAGTATTAAAAAGCATCTATAATGTATTTCATACTCTCATAGTCCCTAAACCTTCTGTGGTCCTAAGCAACCCCAGGCCCCAGACCATTAACTTAAAATTTTCCTATGCGCAACATTGGGGGTAATTTTGATCTGATCGCTGCTGTGCATTTTTGCACAGCGTGCTATCAGATCCGAACTGCGCATGTGTATGCAACGCACTGCCCTGGCACGACAGACGGCTGCAAAAGGGATCGCCGGTCAGCGACGGGTTTGTGCGAAGGATCCATTTGCACGGGCGTTCACAAGGAGATTGACAGGAAGAGGGCGTTTGTGGGTGTCAACTGACCATTTTCATGGAGTGTCTGGAAAAACACAGGCATGTACAAGCATTTGCAGGAGGGTGTCTCAGGGCCTGCTCTACCATTAGGCAGCTTTAGGCGGCTGCCTAGGGGCGCCGACTCCTGGAGGGTGACACTAAATTCATCTAGCAAAAAATAAGAATTTACTTACCGATAATTCTATTTCTCATAGTCCGTAGTGGATGCTGGGGACTCCGTAAGGACCATGGGGAATAGCGGCTCCGCAGGAGACTGGGCACATCTAAAGAAAGCTTTAGGACTATCTGGTGTGCACTGGCTCCTCCCCCTATGACCCTCCTCCAAGCCTCAGTTAGGATACTGTGCCCGGACGAGCGTACACAATAAGGAAGGATTTTGAATCCCGGGTAAGACTCATACCAGCCACACCAATCACACCGTATAACCTGTGATCTGAACCCAGTTAACAGCATGATAACAGAGGAGCCTCTGAAAAGATGGCTCACAACAATAATAACCCGATTTTTGTAACAATAACTATGTACAAGTATTGCAGACAATCCGCACTTGGGATGGGCGCCCAGCATCCACTACGGACTATGAGAAATAGAATTATCGGTAAGTAAATTCTTATTTTCTCTAACGTCCTAAGTGGATGCTGGGGACTCCGTAAGGACCATGGGGATTATACCAAAGCTCCCAAACGGGCGGGAGAGTGCGGATGACTCTGCAGCACCAAATGAGAGAACTCCAGGTCCTCCTCAGCCACGATATCAATTTTGTAGAATTTTACAAACGTATTTGCTCCTGACCAAGTAGCTGCTCGGCAAAGTTGTAAAGCCGAGACCCCTCGGGCAGCCGCCCAAGATGAGCCCACCTTCCTTGTGGAGTGGGCATTTACAGATTTTTGGCTGTGGCAGGCCTGCCACAGAATGTGCAAGCTGAATTGTACTACAAATCCAACGAGCAATCGTCTGCTTAGAAGCAGGAGCACCCAGCTTGTTGGGTGCACACAGGATAAACAGCGAGTGAGATTTCCTGACTCCAGCCGTCCTGGAAACATATATTTTCAGGGCACTGACAACGTCTAGCAACTTGGAGGCCTCCAAGTCCCTAGTAGCCGCAGGCACCACCAATAGGTTGGTTCAGGTGAGACGCTGAAACCACCTTGGGGAGAAACTGAGGACGAGTCCTCAATTCCGCCCTGTCCGAATGGAAAATCAGATAAGGGCTTTTTCAGGATAAAGCCGCCAATTCTGACACGCGCCTGGCCCAGGCCAGGGCCAACAGCATGACCACTTTCCATGCGAGATATTTTAACTCCACAGATTTAAGTGGTTCAAACCAATGTGACTTTTGGAACCCAAAACTACATTGAGATCCCAAAGTGCCACTGGAGGCACAAAAGGAGGCTGTATATGCAGTACCCCTTTTACAAACGTCTGAACTTCAGGGACTGAAGCTAGTTCTTTTTGGAAGAAAATTGACAGGGCCGAAATTTGAACCTTAATGGACCCCAATTTCAGGCCCATAGACACTCCTGTTTGCAGGAAATGTAGGAATCGACCCAGTTGAATTTCCTCCGTCGGGCCTTACTGGCCTCGCACCACGCAACATATTTTCGCCAATTGCGGTGATAAAGTTTTTGCGGTTACATCCTTCCTGGCTTTGATCAGGATAGGGATGACTTCATCCGGAATGCCTTTTTTCCTTCAGGATCCGGCGTTCAACCGCCATGCCGTCAAACGCAGCCGCGGTAAGTCTTGGAACAGACAGGGTCCTTGCTGGAGCAGGTCCCTTCTTAGAGGTAGAGGCCACGGATCCTCCGTGAGCATCTCTTGAAGTTCCGGTTACCAAGTCCTTCTTGGCCAATCCGGAACCACGAATATAGTGCTTACTCCTCTCCATCTTATCAATCTCAGTACCTTGGGTATGAGAGGCAGAGGAGGGAACACATACCCTGACTGGTACACCCACGGTGTTACAAGAGCGTCTACAGCTTATTGCCTGAGGGTCCCTGGACCTGGCGCAATACCTGTCGAGTTTTTAATCATGTGGAAGACTTCTGGGTGAAGTCCCCACTCTCCCGGGTGGAGGTCGTGCTGAGGAAGTCTGCTTCCCAGTTGTCCACTCCCGGAATGAATACTGCTGACAGTGCTATCACATGATTTTCCGCCCAGCGAAGAATCCTTGCAGCTTCTGCCATTGCCCTCCTGCTTCTTGTGCCACCCTGTCTGTTTACGTGGGTGACTGCCGTGATGTTGTCCGACTGGATCAACACCGGCTGACCTTGAAGCAGAGGTCTTGCTAAGCTTAGAGCATTGTAAATGTCCCTTAGCTTCAGGATATTTATGTGAAGTGATGTCTCCAGGCTTGACCATAAGCCCTGGATATTCCTTCCCTGTGTGACTGCTCCCCAGCCTCGCAGGCTGGCATCCGGGGTCACCAGGACCCAGTCCTGAATGCCTAATCTGCGGCCCTCTAGAAGATGAGCACTCTGCAACCACCACAGGAGGGACACCCTTGTCCTTGGTGACAGGGTTATCCGCTGATGCATCTGAAGATGCGATCCGGACCATTTGTCCAGCAGGTCCCACTGGAAAGTTCTTGCGTGGAATCTGCCGAATGGGATTGCTTCGTAGGAAGCCACCATTTTACCCAGAACCCTTGTGCATTGATACACTGAGACTTGGCTCGGTTTTAGGAGGTTCCTGACTAGCTCGGATAACTCCCTGGCTTTCTCCTCCAGGAGAAACACCTTATTCTGGACGGTGTCCAGGATCATCCCTAGGAACAGAAGACACGTCGTCGGAACCAGGTGCGATTTTGGAATATTGAGAATCCAATCGTGCTGCCGCAACACTACCGGAGATAGTGCTACACCGACCTCCAACTGTTCCCTGGATCTTACCCTTATCAGGGAATTGTCCAAGGAAGGGATAACTAAAATTCACTTCCTTCGAAGGAATATCATCATTTCGACCATTACCTTGGTAAAGACCCGGGGTGCCGTGTACCATCCATACGGCAGCGTCTGAACTGATAGTGACAGTTTTGTACCATAAACCTGAGGTACCCTTGGTGAGAAGGGTAAATTTTGACATGAAGGTAAGCATCCTTGATGTCCCGAGACATCATGTAGTCCCCTTCTTCCAGGTTCGCAATCACTGCTCTGAGTGACTCAATCTTGAATTTGAACCTCTGTACGTAAGTGTTCAAAGATTTTAGATTTAGATTCGGTCTCACCGAGCCGTCCGGCTTCGGTACCACAACAGTGTGGAATAATACCCCGTTCCCTGTTGCAGGAGGGGTATCTTGATTATCACCTGCTGGGAATACAGCTTGTGAATGGCTTCCAAAACTGTCTCCCTGTCAGAAGGAGACATCGGTAAAGCCGACTTTAGGAAACGGCGAGGGGGAGACGTCTCGAATTCTAATTTGTACCCCTGAGATATCACCTGAAGGATCCAGGGGTCTACTTGCGAGTGAGCCCACTGCGCACTGAAATTCATTGAGACGGGCCCCCCACCGTGCCTGATTCTGCTTGTAAAGCCCCAGCGTATACTGAGGGCTTGGCAGAGGCGGGAGAGGGTTTCTGTTCCTGGGAACTGGCTGATTTCTGCAGCCTTTTTCCTCTCCCTCTGTCACGGGGCAGAAATGAGGAACCTTTTGCCCGCTTGTCCACGAAAAGACTGCGCCTGATAATACGGCGTCTTCTCATGTTGAGAGGCGACCTGGGGTACAAACGTGGAATTCCCAGCTGTTGCCGTGGCCACCAGGTCTGAAAGACCGACCCCAAATAACTCCTCCCTTAATAAAGCAATACTTCCAAATGCCGTTTGGAATACGCATCACCTGACCACTGACGTGTCCATAACCCTCTACTGGTAGAAATGGACAACGCGCTTAGACTTGATGCCAGTCGGCAAATATTCCGCTGTGCATCACGCATATATAAAAATGCATCTTTTAAATGCTCTATAGGCAAAAATATACTGTCCCTATCTAGGGTATCAATATTTTCAGTCAGGGAATCCGACCACGCCAACCCAGCACTGCACATCCAGGCTGAGGCGATTGCTGGTCGCAGTATAACACCAGTATGTGTGTAAATACCTTTTAGGATACCCTCCTGCTTTCTATCAGCAGGATCCTTAAGGGCGGCCATCTCAGGCGAAGGTAGAGCCCTTACAAGCGTGTGAGCGCTTTATCCCCCCTAGGGGGTGTTTCCCAACGCACCCTAACCTCTGGCGGGAAAGGATATAATGCCAATAACATTTTAGAAATTATCCGTTGTTATCGGGGGAAACCCACGCATCATCACACACCTCATTTAATTTCTCAGATTCAGGAAAACTACAGGTAGTTTTTCCTCACCGAACATAATACCCCTTTTTTGGTGGTACTCGTATTATCAGAAATGTGTAAAACATTTTTCATTGCCTCAATCATGTAACGTGTGGCCCTACTGGAAGTCACATTCGTCTCTTCACCGTCGACACTGGAGTCAGTATCCGTGTCGGCGTCTATATCTGCCATCTGAGGTAACGGGCGCTTTAGAGCCCCTGACGGCCTATGAGACGTCTGGACAGGCACAAGCTGAGTAGCCGGCTGTCTCATGTCAACCACTGTCTTTTATACAGAGCTGACACTGTCACGTAATTCCTTCCAACAGTTCATCCACTCAGGTGTCGACCCCCTAGGGGGTGACATCACTATTACAGGCAATCTGCTCCATCTCCACATCATTTTTCTCCTCATACATGTCGACACAAAAGTACCGACATACAGCACACACACAGGGAATGCTCTGATAGAGGACAGGACCCCACTAGCCCTTTGGGGAGACAGAGGGAGAGTTTGCCAGCACACACCAGAGCGCTATATATATATACAGGGATAACCTTATATAAGTGTTTTTCCCCTTATAGCTGCTGTATAGTTAATACTGCGCCTAATTAGTGCCCCCCTCTCTTTTTTTTAAACCCTTTCTGTAGTGTAGTGACTGCAGGGGAGAGACAGGGAGCTTCCCTCCAACGGAGCTGTGAGGGAAAATGGCGCCAGTGTGCTGAGGAGATAGGCTCCGCCCCTTTTTCGCAGACTTTTCTCCTGCTTTTTTATGGATTCTGGCAGGGGTTAAATGCATCCATATAGCCCAGGAGCTATATGTGATGCATTTTTTGCCATCCAAGGTGTTTTTATTGCGTCTCAGGGCGCCCCCCCCAGCGCCCTGCACCCTCAGTGACCGAAGTGTGAAGTGTGCTGAGAGCAATGGCGCTGTCTTCAACAAGACGTCCTTGTTGAAGACAGGACGTCTTCTGCCGCCGATTTTCCGGACCTCTTCTGCCTTCTGGCTCTGTAAGGGGGCCGGCGGCGCGGCTCTGGGACCCATCCAAGCTGGGCCTGTGATCGTCCCTCTGGAGCTAATGTCCAGTAGCCTAAGAAGCCCAATCCACTCTGCACGCAGGTGAGTTCGCTTCTTCTCCCCTTAGTCCCTCGATGCAGTGAGCCTGTTGCCAGCAGGTCTCACTGAAAATAAAAAACCTAATCTAAAACTTTCACTAAGAAGCTCAGGAGAGCCCCTAGTGTGCACCCTTCTCGTTCGGGCACAGAGATCTAACTGGGGCTTGGAGGAGGGTCATAGGGGGAGGAGCCAGTGCACACCAGATAGTCCTAAAGCTTTCTTTAGATGTGCCCAGTCTCCTGCGGAGCCGCTATTCCCCATGGTCCTTACGGAGTCACCAGCATCCACTTAGGACGTTAGAGAAAACTGAAGGATGACTCTGTGTGCAGCCTCCTCCTTACACTGCGCAGGCTGCTGCTTCGGGTGTAATCAGGTGCAGCCGTCGCTATCAGGCTGTGTAACATCATGTCATATGAAGGCACATAGGATGCGGATGTAACTATGGCTCCCCACGGCCGATCCTCATAGTCCTGATTCCGACACTCTAGCAGCAAGCAGCACCTGACTACATGTCTGCACCTGCAGCATCGCTGTAATGCTGCTGCCGGATGTAAGAGGAGCCATACCAATTATGGGGGGAAACAACTATTGAGTAAGTAACCCATGGGGATTTCTACAGGACCACATACAGTACACATCTTACTGCCTGGTGGGTGGTTTATATATGTCACTTGTAAACAGAATAATAGGGAAACAGGGACCGGGGTACAATACAGTACATATGGAGGAGGGGGGGTCAGTAATTAACTTACAGATGGGGAGATGGAACACAATAAGGACCATACAAATATATGTATATAATACTGTATGTATGTATACACATACAATTAAATATCCCACCAGACCCCATATACAGATGCAGTGTATACAGGATAGATAGATAGATAGATAGATAGATAGATAGATAGATAGATAGATAGATAGATAGATAGATAGATAGATAGATAGGATAGATAATTATTCCAGCACTCAGCAAAAAAAAATGTAAATTGGCCTCAGTGTCCTATACAATTGCCAACATGCCAGCTAGCATGTATACATAGGCAGAAAGAACAGTCATCACTCAAGGATTTGAAAGTAAAAGTACTGTATCTTGTGAACAAAGTCCCGAAAATATACTTTTTCACTTTAAAAGTCCATGAGTGTTGTTTCTTCTTTCTGTATATGTATAATAATAAGAATTTACTTACCGATAATTCTATTTCTCGGAGTCCGTAGTGGATGCTGGGGTTCCTGAAAGGACCATGGGGGATAGCGGCTCCGCAGGAGACAGGGCACAAAAAGTAAAGCTTTATGATCAGGTGGTGTGTACTGGCTCCTCCCCCTATGACCCTCCTCCAAGCCTCAGTTAGGTACTGTGCCCGGACGAGCGTACACAATAAGGAAGGATTTATGAATCCCGGGTAAGACTCATACCAGCCACACCAATCACACCGTACAACCTGTGATCTAAACCCAGTTAACAGTATGATAACAGCGGAGCCTCTGAAAAGATGGCTCACAACAATAATAACCCGATTTTTGTAACTATGTACAAGTAATGCAGATAATCCGCACTTGGGATGGGCGCCCAGCATCCACTACGGACTCCGAGAAATAGAATTATCGGTAAGTAAATTCTTATTTTCTCTATCGTCCTAGTGGATGCTGGGGTTCCTGAAAGGACCATGGGGATTATACCAAAGCTCCCAAACGGGCGGGAGAGTGCGGATGACTCTGCAGCACCGAATGAGAGAACTCCAGGTCCTCCTTAGCCAGGGTATCAAATTTGTAGAATTTTACAAACGTGTTCTCCCCCGACCACGTAGCCGCTCGGCAGAGTTGTAATGCCGAGACCCCTCGGGCAGCCGCCCAAGAAGAACCCACCTTCCTTGTGGAGTGGGCTTTTACCGATTTTGGCTGTGGCAGGCCTGCCACAGAATGTGCAAGCTGAATCGTACTACAAATCCAGCGAGCAATAGTCTGCTTAGACGCAGGAGCGCCCAACTTGTTGGGAGCATATAGTATAAACAGCGAGTCAGATTTCCTGACTCCAGCTGTCCTTGAAATGTATATTTTTAAAGCTCTGACAACGTCCAACAACTTGGAGTCCTCCAAGTCGCTTGTAGCCGCAGGCACTACAATAGGTTGGTTCAGATGAAATGCTGACACCACCTTAGGGAGAAAATGCGGACGAGTCCGCAGTTCTGCCCTGTCCGAATGGAAAATCAGATATGGGCTTTTGTAAGATAAAGCTGCCAGTTCTGACACTCTCCTGGCCGAAGCCAGGGCTAGTAGCATGGTCACTTTCCATGTGAGATATTTCAAATCCACAGTTTTTAGTGGTTCAAACCAATGAGATTTGAGAAAGTCCAAAACAACATTGAGATCCCACGGTGCCACTGGAGGCACCACAGGGGGCTGTATATGCAGCACTCCCTTAACAAAAGTCTGGACTTCAGGAACTGAAGCCAATTCTTTTTGGAAGAAAATCGACAGGGCCGAAATTTGAACCTTAATAGATCCCAATTTGAGACCCATAGACAATCCTGATTGCAGGAAATGTAGGAATCGACCCAGTTGAAATTCCTCCGTCGGAGCACTCCGATCCTCGCACCACGCAACATATTTTCGCCAAATGCGGTGATAATGTTGCGCGGTTACTTCCTTCCTTGCTTTAATCAAAGTAGGAATGACTTCTTCCGGCATGCCTTTTTCCTTTAGGATCCGGCGTTCAACCGCCATGCCGTCAAACGCAGCCGCGGTAAGTCTTGAAACAGACAGGGACCCTGCTGAAGCAAGTCCCTTCTCAGAGGTAGAGGCCACGGATCTTCCGTGATCATCTCTTGAAGTTCCGGGTACCAAGTCCTTCTTGGCCAATCCGGAACCACTAGTATCGTTCTTACGCCTCTTTGCCGTATAATTCTCAATACTTTTGGTATGAGAGGCAGAGGAGGAAACACATACACCGACTGGTACACCCAAGGCGTTACCAGCGCGTCCACAGCTATTGCCTGCGGATCTCTTGACCTGGCGCAATACCTGTCCAGTTTTTTGTTGAGGCGAGACGCCATTATGTCCACCATTGGTCTTTCCCAACGGGTTACCAGCATGTGGAAAACTTCTGGATGAAGTCCCCACTCTCCCGGGTGAAGGTCGTGTCTGCTGAGGAAGGCTGCTTCCCAGTTGTACACTCCCGGGATGAACACTGCTGACAGTGCTATCACATGATTCTCTGCCCAGCGAAGAATCCTTGCAGCTTCTGCCATTGCACTCCTGCTTCTTGTGCCGCCCTGTCTGTTCACATGGGCGACTGCCGTGATGTTGTCCGACTGGATCAACACCGGTTTTCCTTGAAGCAGAGGTTCTGCCTGGCTTAGAGCATTGTAGATTGCTCTTAGTTCCAGAATGTTTATGTGAAGAGACGTTTCCAGGCTCGACCACACGCCCTGGAAGTTTCTTCCTTGTGTGACTGCTCCCCAGCCTCTCAGGCTGGCGTCCGTGGTCACCAGGATCCAATCCTGTATGCCGAATCTGCGGCCCTCCAATAGATGAGCACTCTGCAACCACCACAGAAGAGATACCCTTGTCCTTGGAGACAGGGTTATCCGCTGGTGCATCTGAAGATGCGACCCTGACCATTTGTCCAACAGATCCCTCTGGAAAATTCTTGCGTGGAATCTGCCGAATGGAATTGCTTCGTAAGAAGCCACCATTTTTCCCAGGACTCTTGTGCATTGATGTACAGACACCTTTCCTGGTTTTAGGAGGTTCCTGACAAGCTCGGATAACTCCTTGGCTTTTTCCTCCGGGAGAAAAACCTTTTTCTGAACCGTGTCCAGAATCATCCCTAGGAACAGCAGATGTGTTGTCGGAATTAACTGGGATTTTGGAATATTCAGAATCCACCCGTGCTGTTTTAGCACTTCTTGAGACAGTGCTAATCCCATCTCTAGCTGTTCTCTGGACCTTGCCCTTATTAGGAGATCGTCCAAGTATGGGATAATTAATACGCCTTTTCTTCGAAGAAGAATCATCATCTCGGCCATTACCTTGGTAAAGACCCGAGGTGCCGTGGACAATCCGAACGGCAGCGTCTGAAACTGATAGTGACAGTTCTGTACGACGAACCTGAGGTACCCCTGGTGTGAGGGGTAAATTGGAACGTGGAGATACGCATCCTTGATGTCCAAGGATACCATAAAGTCCCCTTCTTCCAGGTTCGCTATCACTGCTCTGAGTGACTCCATCTTGAACTTGAACTTCTTTATGTACAGGTTCAAGGATTTCAGATTTAGAATAGGTCTTACCGAGCCATCCGGCTTCGGTACCACAAATAGAGTGGAATAATACCCCTTTCCTTGTTGTAAAAGGGGTACCTTGACTATCACCTGCTGAGAGTACAGCTTGTGAATGGCTTCCAAGACCGTCACCCTGTCGGAGGGGGACGTTGGTAAAGCAGACTTCAGGAAACAGCGAGGTGGATCCGTCTCTAGTTCCAACCTGTACCCCTGAGATATTATCTGCAGGATCCAGGGATCTACCTGCGAGTGAGCCCACTGCGCGCTGAAATTCTTGAGACGACCCCCCACCGCCCCCGAGTCCGCTTGAGAAGCCCCAGCGTCATGCTGAGGCTTTTGTAGAAGCGGGGGAGGGCTTCTGTTCCTGGGAAGGAGCTGCCTGTTGCTGTCTCTTCCCCCTTCCTCTGCCTCGTGGCAGATATGAATATCCCTTTGCTCTCTTGTTTTTAAAGGAACGAAAGGGCTGCGTTTGAAAAGTCGGTGTCTTTTTCTGTTGGGGAGTGACTTGAGGTAAAAAGGTGGATTTCCCGGCTGTAGCCGTGGCCACCAAATCCGATAGACCGACACCAAATAACTCCTCCCCTTTATACGGCAAAACTTCCATATGCCGTTTTGAGTCCGCATCGCCTGACCACTGTCGCGTCCATAAACTTCTTCTGGCCGAAATGGACACAGCACTTACCCGTGATGCCAGTGTGCAGATATCCCTCTGTGCATCACGCATATAAAGAAATGCATCCTTTATTTGCTCTAAAGACAGTAAAACATTGTCCCTATCCAGGGTATCAATATTTTCAATCAGGGACTCTGACCAAGCTACCCCAGCACTGCACATCCAGGCTGTCGCTATAGCTGGTCGTAGTATAACACCTGTATGTGTGTATATACTTTTTTGGATATTTTCCATCCTCCTATCTGCTGGATCTTTAAGTGCGGCCGTCTCAGGAGAGGGTAACGCCACTTGTTTTGATAAGCGTGTGAGCGCCTTGTCCACCCTAGGAGGTGTTTCCCAGCGCGCCCTAACCTCTGGCGGGAAAGGGTATAAAGCCAATAACTTCTTTGAAATTAGCATTTTTTTATCGGGGGCAACCCACGCTTCATCACACACCTCATTTAATTCATCTGATTCAGGAAAAACTATAGGTAGTTTTTTCACACCCCACATGATACCCTGTTTTGTGGTACCTGTAGTATCAGCAATATGTAACGCCTCCTTCATTGCCAAAATCATATAACGTGTGGCCCTACTAGAAAATACGGTTGATTCGTCACCGTCGCCACTGGAATCAGTGCCTGTGTCTGGGTCTGTGTCGACCGACTGAGGCAAAGGGCGTTTTACAGCCCCTGACGGTGTTTGAGGCGCCTGGACAGGCACTAATTGATTGTCCGGCCGTCTCATGTCGTCAAACGACTGCTTTAGCGTGTTGACACTATCCCGTAATTCCATAAATAAAGGCATCCATTCTGGTGTCGACCCCCTAGGAGGTGACATCCCCATATTTGGCAATTGCTCCGCCTCCACACCAATATCGTCCTCATACATGTCGACACACACGTACCGACACACAGCAGACACACAGGGAATGCTCTTAACGAAGACAGGACCCCACTAGCCCTTTGGGGAGACAGAGGGAGAGTTTGCCAGCACACACCAAAAGCGCTATATATGACAGGGATAGCCTTATAATAAGTGCTCCCTGTATAGCTGCTTTAATAATATAGTTTTGCCACAATTTTGCCCCCCCTCTCTTGTTTTACCCTGTTTCTGTAGTGCAGTGCAGGGGAGAGCCTGGGAGCCTTCCTGACCAGCGGAGCTGTGTGAGGAAAATGGCGCTGTGTGCTGAGGAGATAGGCCCCGCCCCTTTTTCGGCGGGCTCGTCTCACGCTCTTTAGTGGATTCTGGCAGGGGTTAAATATCTCCATATAGCCCCCGGAGGCTATATGTGAGGTATTTTTAGCCAAAAAAGGTTTTCATTTGCCTCCCAGGGCGACCCCCTCCCAGCGCCCTGCACCCTCAGTGACTGCCGTGTGAAGTGTGCTGAGAGGAAAATGGCGCACAGCTGCAGTGCTGTGCGCTACCTTAAGAAGACTGAGGAGTCTTCTGCCGCCGATTCTGGACCTCTTCTCGTTTCAGCATCTGCAAGGGGGCCGGCGGCGAGGCTCCGGTGACCATCCAGGCTGTACCTGTGATCGTCCCTCTGGAGCTAATGTCCAGTAGCCAAGAAGCCAATCCATCCTGCACGCAGGTGAGTTCACTTCTTCTCCCCTAAGTCCCTCGTTGCAGTGATCCTGTTGCCAGCAGGACTCACTGTAAAATAAAAAACCTAAGCTAAACTTTTCTAAGCAGCTCTTTAGGAGAGCCACCTAGATTGCACCCTTCTCGGCCGGGCACAAAAATCTAACTAAGGCTTGGAGGAGGGTCATAGGGGGAGGAGCCAGTACACACCACCTGATCATAAAGCTTTACTTTTTGTGCCCTGTCTCCTGCGGAGCCGCTATCCCCCATGGTCCTTTCAGGAACCCCAGCATCCACTAGGACGATAGAGAAAATGCAATATACCCTAGTCCACCTAGTGGCCACCTGCATCTCCCTGCCGAAAGGTGGGGGGTTTGCAGGTTAGGGGGCGCTAGGCTGGACATTTGCCTAGGGTGCATAGAGACCTTGCACTGGCCCTGGGGTGTCTGACGTCAAATCCGTTCCTGAGCAGCCTGAAGCGATCACAGCGGCTGAGTAAGTCCTGGGCTGTGCAGAGACTGCACAATATCAGTGTGTGCAGCTCTGCTATACATGCGTTCGCACACTTGCACAAGCAGAGTGAAAATACACTCCCCCTGTAAGCAGCGACTATCGCAGGACTGCAAAAATCGCTGCCTAGCTATCAGATCTGAATTATCCCCATTGTGTTTATGTGTGCACATGGTATACATCCCAATTATATCAAGGTGCTACCCCTTGCACTTCCCCTATTTGTGTTGTCAATGTGCATTTCTATACCAATATAACTATACAGCTACAGTATACAGCCAGAATTCTAAAGATTTCAAGGGGCAACATTTATTTTATTTGGTCAGAACATCATCAACCGTAGTTGCACCACTGGTAGTGACAAGGCACCATGTCAGAGTAGCTCTGCCTAACCTCCACCAACTCTCCAGGACCATTTAAAGTCCTAGTGGCCAGTTCCTTAGCAGGGCAGTGCGTGGCTTTTGTAGATAGCCAATATTGATTTTTCGTCTTGAAGTAACAACCGGCTGTACGTCAGTTGGAAATGGTATAAAAGCAAAGAAAATCTTACCTGAGATAGAATGGTATCTAAATCACATTTTGGAAGTGAAAGAGTTTCGAACACGCTCTGCTGTGTTTGATTAAAATAACTGACCATGTCATCATAGTTCTCCTGTGTTATATTTCCCTCTGGCCAATCAAATGTGTTTGTCAATGTTAGAATGTTTCTGAAACAGAAATGAGCATCTTTAAACTAAAGTAATTTATATAAAATCGTAGGTGTTCTGCTGAAAGGTAAAATCACATGTTGTGCAGGTTTCATATGCCCTGTATTGTATTGTATTAATTGTTTATGGCACATTTTTTTTTAAGACCAGAAGTCTTATACATGTTTTTAATTCCACAATTTTACATATACATGTGTGTTGTGACTACAATGTTACGTGTACATGTGCATTTGTTTCCACATGTTACTGAATCAGTTTAATGGGAGCCTCACATCACTGCTGTTTTACCATATTACTCGGGCCTTTCCACTATCATATTTTCAGTGTGTGGCCTTATGATTGTCTCCATTGCTGCCCCATCCTCACTAACATAATCACACAAACAGACCAGGTTGTACTGACCCACAGGGGTACAGAGAACCTCCAGTGAGCCCCACTGCCTGAGGCTCTCACTATTTTCTTTAATGTCAGGGTACAGACTGCGCACTTATAATATACATTGCTACTCTATTATAGGGCCAATTACATGGTCTCTGATAGCTGCCCAACCCTTAAGCAATGACCCCTATCACTGCATCCCCTGGTGGGCCCTTCATGCCCCAGTCATACACTGGGTTACTGCCTTACCCAATATAAGGGGGTTAATGTCCCATGATTACTTTGTGCAGCTGTGCACATTCTGATTTTCCCATAGGTTAAAGTTTGTTCTATCCACCTACCTCACACACAAATGAGAACATTATATAAATGATGATTCCAAAAGTGCTCAGATGTTATAATTATATTTTATTTATATGGTGACACTGCCACTAAGTGTACACATCGCCTTACATGGAGAAATACAATGTTATAAACAAACAGTACAATATAAAAAGAGGCAACAGTTAAAAAAAAATCAGACAATAAGTTATTGATACAACTAAATGAATGATAGTAATAGTAGCATTCAGTACCCAGGCAACAGCGGAGAGAAAGGATAAGAGTCACTGACTGTGAGTAGAAGTGCACTGAATACAGTATAAGGATAGTGAAGGATGAGAGCTAAGGGACCTATATACTAGACCTTGGAGAGTGATAAAGTGGGGAGAGATAAAGTATCAACCAATCAGCTTCTCTCATTTTCAAACACAGTCTGTAACATGGCAGGAGCTGATTGGATGGTACTCAGACCCGGCAACAGGGGGGAACAAAGGGTACAGTAGTACCGGTTCATGAGGTTCAAAGGGCCCCGAGGTTCAGGGGTAAAAAACCAGTGCGCCTAATAGTAAAGTGTCAGTGTAAGTAATCGCTACTGCCAACCTCAACTTAGATAATACACCTCCCCCCCACGTTACTGCTATCACATAGTTTGGTCCGGTCCCAGTCATTGCGCTGCACATAATATAAATGAAGTTATGACATCTTTATCCTTTGCCAGCCAGCCCTTCATACTCTGTCCTTGCCGCTGCTGCCCGGCCACCTAAGAAAAGGGGCAGCCATGGAGAGAATCGTTAGGCACAGAGCCTATGAAGCAACTGCAATAGCCCCACCTCTATTCCACTTGTTACAGACACCCTCCCTGGATAGCACTTCAGAAGAGTGACTGGCAGCCTGTGCTAAGTCAAGTGACAGCAGTACTCCGCTCTGCAGTTATAGCCCTGCTGGTTTTCTGCACCTCTCGATATTGTAGGTGAGTGTAGCAGGGACTCCCCTCTCATCTGTCTCTGTCTGTGCCAGTCTCTTTCTCTCTGTGTATGTGTGTCAGTCTGTGTGTGTGCCAGTCTCTGTCTCTTTGTGTATGCCAGACTGTCTCTGTACTAGTCTCTGTCTCTCTGTCTTTGCCAGTCTCTCTCTCTGTGCCAGTCTCTGTCACTCTCTCTGTGACAGTGTGTGTGTGTGTGTGTGTGTGTGTGTGTGTGTGTGTGTGTGTGTGTGTGTGTGTGTGTGTGTGTGTGTCAGTCTCTGTCTCTCTCTGTGTGTGTGTCAACCTGGCTTCTGTCTGGCTCCTATCCACTGTCTCCGGGGGTGAAATGAGAGTGGCACACGGGTGCGCCTGGGTGTGCACAATCACTGACAGCACTAAGCTATATGCTGGGGTATTATCAACGTGTGGGCGCTGTGAGGCTGCTGTGCATGTAGAGAATAGAGCGACAAGTGTGGACTGGCGGATGTGTGCCTGCACCTGTGCCCTGCACATTGGTGATCTCAGGGACTATCAGACTGTAGACGCCCATTGGTTAAAGTGAGCTGGAATAGGGAGGTTCTGCGTTCCGTCAGTTCCATTGGGAAACGGAACCAGTTTGGCCTCCTCCGGCTCACCTAACCCAGGAAGATGTCTGGCGCACAGGAAGATGCCAGGCACCCGCTGAGATTTTGTTACCAGTGGGCGCCCGGCTCCATCCCCACATCGTCAGCCAGAGGCAGGAGCTCACTCCTGAGCTACAGCTTCCGGCTCCCGAGTCCCGCAGTGTGCAATATGGGAGAGATATCATGAGTGAGGCTAGGCAACAATCAGAGGAAGAGAGGAGAGAACAAGAGGGACAAAGTAAAAAAAACAACAACTATTTTTATTATAGTGCTTACCTGTCAAAACAATCATCAAATTGGGCTGTAGCACGAAATCCAATGATAGAGTAGATAACGGTGGCAGCATATATGGATGTGCAGCCATTTATAATGGAGATTATGACTGCATCTCTTTCACAGTTATTACTGTAAAATAAAAATGTATCATTTATTAGCATCTGTCAATTTGTAAATCAATCAATCAATCTTCTGACATTTTAGTTTTACTGCATACATGAAACCAAAAAAATAAAAATAAATGACTGCACTTAATGTGCTGACATTAATAGTAATAAATATATAAATAGTATAATTGTGTTTGGTTTCACTCAATTAATACACAGGGAAACTTGCTTATAGTAATAGCAACAATCTTTACTGTATTTCAGTTAAAAATGATACATTTGTTTAAATATTATTTGAAACAAATAGTTTCTCAATTAACATAATTATTAAATATAATATAATGTATTAAACAATAGTGCTGTCCAGAAAATAAAGATGTTAGACCGCAGCCAGGTAATACTGGAGTCTCCACACACTGTTCACTTAGCAGCATCAATGTGTTTCTTTTAATAAAGAGCAGATAAGTTCCAACTGCTATATAGCAACGACAGCACCACAAATATGTTTCCAAATACTTGGCAATAGATACACAATAGATATTGCAATAATATGATCCCGCGGTATAACTTGGTGTGGTTCCATCCGCCTGACACCGGCGTCCCAGTGCAGGGGATAGAGCTCTGTATTGTAATTACCCGATCCAATGGGAATAGCCGATGGCAGCAGAGGTAGTCAATCCGGAGATTCAGGTATGTACCCAACCTAAGCGTATAGCCCACAATCAACTGCTGGCACTGATGGTGCAGAATACCTGTCCTGGCGAGCGGAGAGAGTGGCACTCTGTAACCGGATCAAGACAACCGCGGGTAACAAAAGCGTCAGTGTTGCAGTCCGTCACTCATATCCGTCCTGGTGAGCGGAAAGTGTAATGCTCCGATAGCTGGGTAGAGACAACTGCGCATAGTGGAAGCGTCTGTGCTGCAGTCCGTCACTCCTACAAAGACCAGACTTAATTGTAGGGGATGACGTCAACGCGCTTCGTCCCGTACAAAACCGGGTGTTCTCAAGACTGGTCTTGAGAAAGTCCTGGTTTTGTATGGGACGAAACGCACTGATACTTTTGTTACCTGCGGTTTTCTTGATCCGGTTACCGAGTGCCACTCTCTGTGCTCGCCAGGACAGGTATTCTGCACCATCATAGTGCCAGCGGTTGATTGTGGGCTATACGCTCAGGTTGAGCACATACCTGAATCTAAGGATTTACTAAGGATTTACTATCTCTGTTGCCATTGGATATTCCATCGGATATTAGCACAGCTACGATCAGGCACTCAGACATGCGGGGGGACACCCAGAACAGGGATAGTCCGCCCTGCATGTCAGTGCGGGCTACCCCCCGCAGAAATGCAAAAGCAACTCACAGCGGCGATGCTTTCGCAATTCAGGAGTACCTCCCGGCCAGAGCACAGAGCAGCTCCTGCGGCTGGCCAGGAGAACCTCTTTGCTGCCCGGGTCGCAGCGACAGCGTGTGACATCACACAGCCAATACGGGCCCCTCCCCCAACGGTTTGATCACGCCTGCGTTGGACGGACCGCGCCCCCTTATCAACGGCTTAACGCCACCGTTTGGACGGACCGCGCCCCCTAAACGGCGGCTTAACGCCACCGTCCAGCCCCCTCCCGCCCAGCGACCGCCTCTGCCTGTCAGTCAGGCAGAGGCGATCGCTAGGCAATGACGGCCTTCGGCCATCTGGCATGCGCCGGCACAGTACTGCCCGATTGCACTGCTGCGAACAAATGCAGCGTGCGATCGGGTCGGAATGACCCCCATAGGCCCTCATTCAGATTCAGTTGCTAAATAGCAAAAATCCCAAACGGACACTGGGCCTAATTCAGACCTGATTGCAACTGCAAATTTGTTAGCTAATAGGCAAAACCATGTGCACTGCAGGTAGGGCAGATATACAGTAACATGTGCAGAGAGAGTTACATTTGGGTGGGTTATATTGTTTCTGTGCAGGGTAAATACTGGCTGCTATATTTTTACACTACAATTTGGATTTCAGTTTGGACACACCCCACCCAAATCTATCTCTGCACATGTTATATCTGCGCCCCCCCCCCCCCCTCCCCCAGCAGTGCACATGGGGGGTAATTCAGACCTGATCGCTGCTGTGTGTTTTTGCACAGCGTGCGATCAGATCTGAACTGCGCATGCGTATGCCATAAGCGACGGGTTAGTATGAAGGATTTATTTGCACGGGCGGTCGCTAGGAGATTGACAGGAAAAGTGCGTTTGTGGGTGTCAACTGACCATTTTCAGGGAGTGTCTGGTAAAATGCAGGTGTGTCCATGCGTTTGCAGGGAGGGTGTCTGACATAAAATCCTGTCCTGAACAGGCTGTTGTGATTGCAGCGGTTGAGTAAGTCCAGGGCTGCGCAGAGACTGCACAAAATCAGTTTGTGCAGCACTGCTACATACTGTATGCGATTGGACACTTGCACAGCAAAAATACACTCACCCTGTAGGCAACAACTATATGATCGCAGGACTGCAAAAATCGCTGCCAAGCAATCAGGTCTGAATTACCCCCTTGGTTTTTTCCATCAGCTAACAAATTTGCTGCTGCGATCAGGTCTGAATTAGGCCTACTTTTCGGCCATATTTAGCGTGCACATTGAGAATGTGTGAACGCATTCCAGAATGATACGATCGCAAAGTGATTGACAGGGGTCAGGCATTTGGTGGCGGCGATGCGGCATTGGGGGGGAGGGGAGCAGGAAACACAGGTTTCCTGTGGTCATTTTTTGGGCAGCCCTGTGATTCCTGTGATAAGAGACATGGTGGCGGCGTGCCTGAATAAGCAGCCTTGCTGTATATGCAGGGGGCTACCACTATTTGTTGAATTCTGTGATGCGATCGCAATTGAATTGCAATGGACGCCACTTCACATGCTGAGCGGCCTTGCCATGTGCTGGGCGGCCCCCAGCATGTGATTGTAAGCAGTAGCAGTTTTGCTCTTTTAGCAAAACTGCTACTGAAGATGAATGAGGGTCACAGTACAGTAAGTGCAATGCTAATCATTTTGTTAATATGTTAGCTACTGATCTGTCCACATACACATTTATCACACAAACTCTTTGTGTGAAAGGGATGAGATTTGTGTTCCTAAATATATCTAACGAGGTTTCGAGTGAGTTCTGTTTTTAATTTGAATACACCCGGAGCCGTAACTAGACTTTTTGGTGCCCTGTGCCAGAGAGAGAATTGGTGCCCCTCCACCCCTTTTTTCCAATAAGGACATAATGCGCATGCCTTGTGGGCATTGGACAAGATTGATTCCAGTGAAAGCCCATGCTATAATGCCCATATATACACTGCTCAAAAAAATAAAGGGAACACTAAAATAACACATCCTAGATCTGAATGAATGAAATATTCTTATTAAAAACTTTGTTCTTTACATTGTGGAATGTGCTGACAACAAAATCACACAAAAATTATCAATGGAAATCAAATTTATTAACCCATGGAGGTCTGGATTTGGAGTCACCCACAAAATTAAAGTGGAAAAACAGACTACAGGCTGATCCAACTTTGATGTAATGTCCATAAAACAAGTCAAAATGAGGCTCAGTAGTGTGTGTGGCCTCCACGTGCCTGTATGACCTCCCTACAACGCCTGGGCATGCTCCTGATGAGGTGGCAGATGGTCTCCTGAGGGATCTCCTCCCAGACCTGGAGTAAAGCAACTCCTGGACAGTCTGTGGTGCAACACCACGTTGGTGGATGGAGTGAGACATGATGTCCCAGATGTGCTCAATTGGATTCAGGTCTGGGGAACGGGCGGGCTAGTCCATAGCATCAATTCTTTCGTCTTGCAGGAACTGCTGACACACTCCAGCCACATGAGGTCTAGCATTGTCTTGCATTAGGAGGAACCCAGGGCCAACTGCACCAGCATATGGTCTCACAAGGAGTCTGAGGATCTCATCTCTGTACCTAATGGCAGTCAGGCTACCTCTGGCGAGCACATGGAGGGCTGTGCGGCACCCCAAAGAAATGCCAGCCCGCACCATTACTGACCCACTGCCAAACCGGTCATGCTGGAGGATGTTGCAGGCAGCAGAACGTTCTCCTTGGCATCTCCAGACTCTGTCACATCTGTCACATGTGCTCAGTGAGAACCTGCTTTCATCTATGAAGAGCACAGGGCGCCAGTGGCGAATTTGCCAATCTTGGTGTTCTCTGGCAAATGCCAAACGTCCTGCATGGTGTTAGGCTGTAAGCACAACCCCCACCTGTGGATGTTGGGCCCTCATACCACCCTCATGGAGTCTGTTTCTGATCATTTGAGTAGACACATGCACATTTGTGGCTTGCTGGAGGTCATTTTGCAGGGCTCTGGCAGTGCTCCTCCTGTTCCTCCTTGCACAAAGGCGGAGGTAGCAGTCAGCAGTCCTGCTGCTGGGTTGTTGCCCTCCTACGGCCTCCTCCACGTCTCCTGATGTACTGGCCTGTCTCCTGGTAGCGCATCCATGCTCTGGACACTACGCTGACAGACACAGCAAACCTTCTTGCCACAGCTCGCATTGATGTGCCATCCTGGATGAGCTGCACTACCTGAGCCACTTGTGTGGGTTGTAGGGAGGTCATACAGGCACGTGGAGGCCACACACACTACTGAGCCTCATTTTGACTTGTTTTAAGGACATTACATCAAAGTTGGATCAACCTGTAGTGTGTTTTTCCACTTTAATTTTGAGGGTGACTCCAAATCCAAACCTCCATGGGTTAATAAATTTGATTTCCATTGATAATTTTTGTGTGATTTTGTTGTCAGCACATTCAACTATGTAAAGAACAAGGTATTTAATAAAAATATTTCATTCATTTAGATCAAGGATGTGTTATTTTAGTGTTCCCTTTATTTTTTTGAGCAGTGTATATAGATTCACAAACAGATGTCTGGCACTCACGCTTACAGGTCCAATAACAAAGATCCGGTGCCTAACCTCTCAATGAGCGTATGGGACAAAACAGTTGGTGGCACTCATAAAGAAAAATGCAGAGTCGACCGTACCAGCGTTGACTCTGCATTTTTCTTTCTGAGTGCCACCAACTGTTTTGTCCTATATATATATATATATATATATATATAGATGATAATCACCTTGACAAAGGGGCGCCATGGCCTCGAAACTAGTGATGTGCATTGGAAATTTTTCAGGTTTTGTGTTTTGGATTCGGTTCCGCGGCCGTGTTTTGGATTCGGACGCGTTTTGGCAAAACCTCCCTGAAATTTTTTTGTCGGATTCGGGTGTGTTTTGGATTCGGGTGTTTTTTTACAAAAACCCCTCAAAAACAGCTTAAATCATAGAATTTGGGGGTAATTTTGATCCCATAGTATTATTAACCTCAATAACCATAATTTCCACTCATTTTCAGTCTATTCTGAACACCTCACACCTCAGAATATTATTTTTAGTCCTAAAATTTGCACCGAGGTCGCTGGATGGCTAAGCTAAGCGACCCAAGTGGCCGACACAAACACCTGGCCCATCTAGGGAGTAGCACTGCAGTGTCAGACAGGATGGCACTTCAAAAAAATAGTCCCCAAACAGCACATGATGCAAAGAAAAAAAGAGGCGCAATGAGGTAGCTGTGTGACTAAGCTAAGCGACCCAAGTGGCCGACACAAAGACCCAAGTGGCCGACACAAACACCTGGCCCATCTAGGAGTGGCACTGCAGTGACAGACAGGATGGCACTTCAAAAAAATAGTCCCCAAACAGCACATGATGCAAAGAAAAAAAAGGGCGCAATGAGGTAGCTGTGTGACTAAGCTAAGCGACCCAAGTGGCCGACACAAACACCTGGTCCATCTAGGAGTGGCACTGCAGTGTCAGACAGGATGGCACTTCAAAAAAATAGTCCCCAAACAGCACATGATGCAAAGAAAAAAGAGGCGCAATGAGGTAGTTGTGTGACTAAGCTAAGCGACCCAAGTGGCCGACACAAACACCTGGCCCATCTAGGAGTGGCACTGCAGAGTCAGACAGGATGGCAGATTTAAAAAATAGTCCCCAAACAGCACATGATGCAAAGAAAAAAAGAGGTGCACCAAGGTCGCTGGATGGCTAAGCTAAGCGACCCAAGTGGCCGACACAAACACCTGGCCCATCTAGGAGTGGCACTGCAGTGTCAGACAGGATGGCAGATTTAAAAAATAGTCCCCAAACAGCACATGATGCAAAGAAAAAAAGAGGTGCAATGAGGTAGCTGTGTGACTAAGCTAAGCGACCCAAGTGGCCGACACAAACACCTGGCCCATCTAGGAGTGGCAATGCACTGTCCTACTACTATATATATACTGCGCACAACTTAAATGCACCACAGGTATGGATGGATAGTATACTTGACGACACAGAGGTAGGTAGAGCAGTGGCCTTCTGTACCGTACTGCTATATATTATATACTGGTGGTCAGCAAACTGTGCAAAACTGAAATGCACCACAGGTATGGATGGATAGTATACTTGATGACACAGAGGTAGGTAGAGCAGTGGCCTACTGTACCGTACTGCTATATATTATATACTGGTGGTCAGCAAACTGTTCAAAACTGAAATGCACCACAGGTATGGATGGATAGTATACTTGACGACACAGAGGTAGGTAGAGCAGTGGCCTTCTGTACCGTACTCCTATATATTATATACTGGTGGTCAGCAAAATTATGCACTGTACTCCTACTATATACTACAATGCAGCACAGATATGGAGCGTTTTTCAGGCAGAGAACGTATAATACTGGTGGTCACTGGTCAGCAAAACTCTGCACTGTACTCCTCCTATATAATACTGCTGGTCCCCAGTCCCCACAATAAAGCAGTGTGAGCACAGATATATGCAGCACACTGAGCACAGATATGGAGCGTTTTTCAGGCAGACAACGTATAATACTGGTGGTCACTGGTCAGCAAAACTCTGCACTGTACTCCTCCTATATAATATACTGGTTGTCCCCAGTACCCACAATAAAGCAGTGTGAGCACAGATATATGCAGCACACTGAGCATAGATATGGAGCGTTTTTCAGGCAGACAACGTATACTGGTGGTCACTGGTCAGCAAAACTCTACACTGTACTCCTCCTATATAATATACTGGTGGTCCCCAGTACCCACAATAAAGCAGTGTGAGCACAGATATATGCAGCACACTGAGCACAGATATGGAGCGTTTTTCAGGCAGACAACGTATACTGGTGGTCACTGGTCAGCAAAACTCTGCACTGTACTCCTCCTATATAATACTGCTGGTCCCCAGTCCCCACAATAAAGCAGTGTGAGCACAGATATATGCAGCACACTGAGCACAGATATGGAGCGTTTTTCAGGCAGACAACGTATAATACTGGTGGTCACTGGTCAGCAAAACTCTGCACTGTACTCTTCCTATATAATATACTGCTGGTCCCCAGTACCCACAATAAAGCCGTGTGAGCACAGATATATGCAGCACACTGAGCACAGATATGGAGCGTTTTTCAGCAGACAACGTATAATACTGGTGGTCACTGGTCAGCAAAACTCTGCACTGTACTCCTCCTATATAATATACTGGTAGTCCCCAGTACCCACAATAAAGCAGTGTGAGCACAGATATATGCAGCACACTGAGCACAGATATGGAGTGTTTTTCAGGCAGACAACGTATAATACTGGTGGTCACTGGTCAGCAAAACTCTGCACTGTACTCCTCCTATATAATATACTGGTGGTCCCCAGTACCCACAATAAAGCAATGTGAGCACAGATATATGCAGCACACTGAACACAGATATGGAGCGTTTTTCAGGCAGACAACGTATACTGGTGGTCACTGGTCAGCAAAACTCTGCACTGTACTCCTCCTATATAATATACTGGTGGTCCCCAGTCCCCACAATAAAGCAGTGTGAGCACAGATATAAGCAGCACACTGAACACAGATATGGAGCGTTTTTCAGGCAGACAACGTATAATACTGGTGGTCACTGGTCAGCAAAACTCTGCACTGTACTCCTCCTATATAATACTGCTGGTCCCCAGTCCCCACAATAAAGCAGTGTGAGCACAGATATATGCAGCACACTGAGCACAGATATGGAGCGTTTTTCAGGCAGACAACGTATAATACTGGTGGTCACTGGTCAGCAAAACTCTGCACTGTACTCCTCCTATGTAATATACTGGTGGTCCCCAGTACCCACAATAAAGCAATGTGAGCACAGATATATGCAGCACACTGAGCATAGATATGGAGCGTTTTTCAGGCAGACAACGTATACTGGTGGTCACTGGTCAGCAAAACTCTGCACTGTACTCCTCCTATATAATATACTGGTGGTCCCCAGTACCCACAATAAAGCAGTGTGAGCACAGATATATGCAGCACACTGAGCACAGATATGGAGCGTTTTTCAAGCAGACAACGTATAATACTGGTGGTCACTGGTCAGCAAAACTCTGCACTGTACTCCTCCTATATAATACTGCTGGCCCCAGTCCCCACAATAAAGCAGTGTGAGCACAGATATATGCAGCACACTGAGCACAGATATGGAGCGTTTTTCAGGCAGACAACGTATAATACTGGTGGTCACTGGTCAGCAAAACTCTGCACTGTACTCCTCCTATAATACTGCTGGTCCCCAGAATAAAGATATGCAGCCCCCTGAAAAAAAGTGAGAGGACGCCAGCCACGTCCTCTCACTATCATTTCCAATGCACGAGTGAAAAATGGCAGCGACGCGTGGCTCCTTATATAGAATCCGAATCTCGCGAGAATCCGACAGCGGGATGATGACGTTCGGGGGCGCTCAGGTTAACCGAGCCATACGGGAGAATCCGAGTATGCCTCGGACCCGTGTAAAATGGGTGAAGTTCGGGGGGGGGGGTTCGGTTTCCGAGGAACCGAACCCGCTCATCTCTACTCGAAACGTTGGTCACCTGATTTCATGATGTATTAAATACAGTTTGCACTTTAACTTCTTGGGAGAAGTCTCTAAGTGCCGCTGCATGTCTCTACTGGTTGTATTTCAATGTCTCCAGAGGGCACCGGAGCAGAGTGAAACAGGGTGAGTGCCGGTTATTATACACACACACATTTATAGACCACTGCAAGAAAATGGAGTTGGACACAAATACTCTTTATCACACATTCACGCACTCAGCCCGAGAGCTCATTGTTATTCAGTTACAATACCCTTTATTAAATAATGCATTTCAATATACTGCCATACCCAGGATTCAAACCTAATTCAAACCTATAACCTGTTGATTTCTAATCAAACACCCTACTCATTTGATCCTGCATAAAAACTATGAACACTATATGAAGCTACTGTTACTTTGTAAAAAAATAATCAGCAATGCAATTAAGCAGATCTATGTAGTGTGCAGCCACCCATCCAATCTCTTGCACACTACATAGACCTGCTCAGTCGCAATGCTGATAATTTTTTTCACAAAGTACAAAGTAAGCTTCAAATAGTTAGAATTCTCTAGCTTAGAATTATCTACCTTTCTGTGCAAGGTCAGATAGCTCAATGAATAGATTGTCAGACAGCAATGCCACAGGCAATGGGTTTGAATCCCAGGTATGTCAGCATCTTGAAATGTAATAAAGGACAGAGTGACTGAATAACAAATAAATATCAAGTTGAGTTCATGAATGTTGTATAGGTATTATCGACAGAAGGGGTCAGGGTAGGAGACAGGGGCGGTCAGGAGATGCCGAGCTTCAAAAAGGGGGGAAGCTGCAAGTGAAAGTAATTAAAACAGATAATTGACAAGTGTCACCACAGTTCCCCCTACACTGCAGCGCTATGTGCAGTGCCCCCTCCGCACACACCTAGTTATGGCCCTGCATCCAGCCAACTGAAATACCCAATATTAATATACACTATGGGCCTAATTCACTATGGATCGCTATTGAGGCTGAGATAACGATGTTCTCCAATCTGCTATTGCTAAAATTTGGATGTGAATAGCCTCCCAGAAAGGATAAAAGATGCCCACTGATGCATTTGCAAATCTACATTTGCAAATCTCAGTGGCGCACCCAGGGGGGGTTTCCGAGCACCCAGAAACCCCCCTCCACTAAAAAGAAAAAAAAATGATTTTTTTTTTCTTCTTTTTTTTAGCTGCATGAGTATTATTAATGGTTGTCTAGTGTCCTCTGCAGCCTGCTGTCTTCCTGGTGGCACTTGTAAGTGCAATAAAAGTTTACTTTATTTTAATTATAGTACCTATATATCCATGTGCATACATATATACACATGTATATACATACATATAAACACACACACACACACACACACACACACACACACACGATATATATATATATATATTCATGTGTATATATATGTGTACTGTATGTGTGTGTACATATATATATGTATATATATGTATGCATGTTTAATATGCTATGTATATGTGTATATGTATGTGTGTGTGTATGTATATATATATATATATATGTGTAGATATATGTATATATATATATATATATATACACACACACACAGACACACTAGTTTTACGGACCCAGCATATACTGGGTCACCTCAGTCCGCACCTCCGTGATTGGCTCCGCCCAGTTCTGGAAACCCCCCCATGCAAATCCTGCGTTTTCCACTGAATCTGCATATGCATTTGCAGAATCGCAATGCATATGCTAAAAAAAGGACACCATCGTCATTTGCGGCTGACCCCAGCATAGTCAAATCAATGAGAATACAGTTGCACTGGGTGCCATGTTTTTGAATGCAGCGTTCGTAGATTATGTCAGTTACACTCCCCGAAAACTCCATGATGCATCTGTGTTTTCCCAACCACTCCCCACAAATGCTGTGTTACCACCTATGAACGGTCACTTCCTGTCAATCAAAATGCATTCTCTTTACAATTAGGTAGCATATGCAAGGTGATTACTTTTTGGCCTTGCAATGCACGTGCAATGCATTCGCAGCGCATGCACAGTCTGCCTATAATCGCTACCTGCATATAATCGCACATTTGCAAACGGTAGTGAATCAGGCGCTATGTCCAGACTAACAACACAAATAATATACTTAATAATGATTTTTATTTTTACCAAAAAAATAATAAAGCATAATTGTTCCTTGAAATGCTAATAAAGATCAAATGGGTACTGGGCTAGAGAAGAAAGTGGAATCATAAGAATTTAAAGCATTACCTATTAAGCAGCAATCGTTCTAATCAGGGTCCCTTGACGATGGTTTTAAGCTTAAATGTTTTGATCAAAATATGATAAAACCCCCTCTGTTGTATTTGTTACGTACACACAGATTAGCAGTATATTATTATTAACGCTGACAGGAAATGTATTTCTGTTTTGTATACGTTATAAATTAATACAGCCAAGCCACTGGTACCATGTACAAAATGGGTAACACTGAGTGTGAGCATATTTATTTTCTTTTTAGTTTTAAAAATGTCTGCCTAGTGCTATTGGTATCCGGATGATAGATAGATAGATAGATAGATAGATAGATAGATAGATAGATAGATAGATAGATAGATAGATAGATAGATAGATAGCGTCTAGGTCGACATCATATGGTCAACATGCTTTAAGTCAGGGACGTGCAGTCAGGGGAGGCAGTGCCTCCCCTGTCTTCAATGATTAAAATAATATAAAGAAAATACTTATGACACATATTCTGTGTCATAAGTAATTTCTTTATATTATGCTATACATTTCAGAGCTTAAAAGTACTTTGGGAGGCACTGCTCCCGTTTACAATAGGAACAGGCTAAAGCGGGTGGGCGGGACAAAGCACTGGGCTGTAAAAGCCCATTAAAACCAAAGGGGGAAAGCGGCACTTATGCAAGTGCCTCGTTGACAGGGGAAACCCACCCCTGTCAGCGAGTCAGATATGATTGGACAGCGGATCCAGTGCTGGATCCGCTGGTCCAATCACCCATAAGCGGCAGGGGGTTGCTGTGTCTGTCAGAAAAAAAAGAGACATTCTCCTCCTATATGATGCAGAAGGCGCCCGCTGGTGTTATCAGTCACTGTTGCCCCTTACCGTGATGTGTATCAAAAGAACAGCAGCGCTGGCCACCCGCTTGCAATGATTGCGGAAGTTCCCCCACACTGAAGCAGCACGTCCACGGCACCAAACTACAAGCCAGCTGCCAGCTAGAAGCTCCCGGAGTTACTGCAGCACTAACGAGTGTCAAAAGGTCACTCTCCTCTGCCATTTCCCTACCCTACAGTATCAGATAGCATCCCAGCACACAGCACCACAGTGTGAGTACTAACTACAACCAGCAGACACTTGTTAACTATTTCCTGCCTTGCTCAATCCACATACAGTACTGCTGCAATTCCCTGCAGTCTGTAGCAATACTGCATCACAGACTGTTTATATTCAATAAGAGCTTGATCTGAATTGCTCTGGTGATCAACTGATGGGAGACCTTGGGGTAGATGTATTATACCCGCACATATCGTGTTGGTATAGCAATTCCTGCTTCGCCTCTTTAATGAGGCGAAGCAGAAAGAGGTAGCGACCACATGTATGAACATCTCGGCTGCCGCAGACCCCAGATCCCCCAGCACTAGGCTGATGCGCTGTGTCACACCCCAGTCGGCTCACTGGACATGCACGAGATCTCGCTATTATCACGAAATCTCACATGCAGCCCAGAGTCGGCAACCACCACAGCCAGGTGTGGTGATGGGGCAACGACACCTGCAGCTGTCAAAATCAATTGCTGCAAGTATCGGAACGGTCAGTGCCACTGACCATTTATACGTTGCCCTGCATATTGGCGTGCTATCTTGTAGATAGCAGTGCTGATAATGAGTGCCACTGTCATTTACCACACTTTCCCACAGTCCAGTTTGATCCCAGGGACATTGTTTGTACAGGTCACACACTAGGGACACTATAAGAGCTACTTCTGTATGGTGTAACGTGAATAAGGGGTACTTATGTGTGGTGTAACGCGAACTAGGCAGGCGCCAAATTACTGCTTTGCCCAGGGTGATGGAAATACTAGTTTCGGCCCTGCTGTGGAGCTGTCACTACAGCAGCGGCAGCCCCAGAGCCAGCGGGACCCGGCGTTACTGATGTGGACCTGTCACTACAGCAGTGGCAGCCCCGAAGCCAGCGGGACTCGGCGTTACTGATGTGGAGCCCCAGAGATGGAGAGCGTGCAGTGGCGACCTCTCCCTCCTCCTCATCTGCCCTCCTATGCAGCAGCATCACTGCTGGTGATTCACTGACACCTACACTCTCCCTTTACCTGGGGCCCAGGACGTCAGAAAGAACACTTGGGCTGCAGGGACAGGAAGGTGCAATGTATGTATATATATATATATATATATATATATATATATATACAACATGCACTGTAACTGGCACTCACTAAATCCATACCATAGCATGTCCCGGTGCCCTCACATGCTGGATCACCAGCAATACATACACGACAAGCAGGTGCGGCACTCGGAAAAAATTACAGACTCAGGAGTTTTCAATATCATATGATATTGAAAACTACTGACTCTGTCATTTTTTCCGAGTGCCGCACCTGCTTGTCGTGTGTATATATATATATATATATATATAGATATATATATATATATATATATCTCAGTGCCTCCCCAGCCAATGACCTCACCGCACGCCACTGCTTTAAGTTGACAGGTACAAACGGTTGACAGTGCTTAAGGACAAGTGAAGCAAGCCCGTGAGGATATACGTGCCAAACATCCAAGATTTGACAAAAAAACATGAAAAATAAGGTATGTTGACAATTTGTGTGTCGACCATTGTCATGTAACTAGAGATGAGCGGGTTCGGTTCGTCGAGATCCGAAGTCCCCCGAACGTCACGTATTTTACACGGGTCCGAGGCAGCCTCGGATCTTCCCGCCTTGCTCGGTTAACCCGAACGAGGCCGAACGTCATCATCCCGCTGTCGGATTCTCGCAGGATTCGTATTCCATATAAAGAGCCGCACATCGCCGCCGTTTTCACTCGTGCATTGGAGATTGAACGAAGAGGACATGGCTACGTTCTCTCCCTGTAAAGCTCCATATCTGTGCTCAGTGTGCTGAAAATATCTGTGCTCAGTGTGCTGCATTGTAGGGACCACCAGTATATAATAGTAGTACAGTACAGTAGGCCATTGCTGTATCGTGCAGCTCCGTGTCAGACTCAGTTCTAGACAGTATTCTGATCAGTGCTCAATATCTGCTGCATTATTGTGTGACCAGTATACTGTATAGTAGTACAGTGCAGCATTTTGGTGACCACCAGTATAGTACAGTACAGTAGGCCATTGCTGTATCTTGCAGCTCCGTGTCACTTCAAGTATCCATTCCATATCTGTGCTGCATTGTTGTGAGCAGTATATATAGTAGTACAGTGCAGCATTTTGGTGAACAACAGTATATAGCTGTACAGTACAGTAGGCCATTGCTGTATCTTGCAGCTCCGTGTCACTTCAAGTATCCATATCTGCGCTGCATTGTTGTGAGCAGTATATATAGTAGTACAGTGCAGCATTTTGGTGACCAACAGTATATAGCTGTACAGTACAGTAGGCCATTGCTGTATCTTGCAGCTCAGTGTCACTGCAAGTATCCATATCTGTGCTGCATTGTTGTGAGCAATATATAGTAGTATAGTGCAGCATTTTGGTGACCAACAGTATATAGCTGTACAGTACAGTAGACCATTGCTGTATCTTGCAGCTCCGTGTCACTGCAAGTATCCATATCTGTGCTGCATTGTTGTGAGCAGTATATATAGTAGTACAGTGCAGCATTTTGGTGACCAACAGTATATAGTTGTACAGTACTGTAGGCCATTGCTGTATCTTGCAGCTCCGTGTCACTTCAAGTATCCATTCCATATATGTGCTGCATTGTTGTGAGCAGTATATATAGTAGTACAGTGCAGCATTTTGGTGACCAACAGCATATAGCTGCACAGTACAGTAGGCCGTTGCTGTATCTTGCAGCTCCGTGTCACTTCAAGTATCCATATCTGCGCTGCATTGTTGTGAGCAGTATATATAGTAGTACAGGGCAGCATTTTGGTTACCAACAGTATATAGCTGTAGAGTACAGTAGGCCATTGCTGTATCTTGCAGCTCCGTGTCACTTCAAGTATTCATTCCTTATATGTGCTGAATTGTTGTGAGCAGTATATATAGTAGTACAGAGCAGCATTTTGGTGACCAACAGTGTATAGTTGTACAGTACAGTAGGCCATTGCTGTATCTTGCAGCTCTGTGTGACTTCAAGTATCCATATCTGTGCTGCATTGTTGTGAGCAGTATATATAGTAGTACAGTGCAACATTTTGGTGACCAACATTATAAAGCTGTACAGTACAGTAGGCCATTGCTGTATCTTGCAGCTCTGTGTCACTTCAAGTATTCATATCTGCGCTGCATTGTTGTGAGCAGTATATATAGTAGTACAGTACAGTGCAGCATTTTGGTGACCAACAATATATAGCTGTACAGTGCAGTAGGCCATTGCTGTATCTTGCCGCTCCATGTCGCTGCAAGTATCCATATCTGTGCTGCATTGTTTTGAGCAGTATATAGTAGTACAGTGCAGCATTTTGGTGACCAACAGTATATAGTTGTTACAGTACAGTAGGCCATTGCTGTATCTTGCAGCTCCGTGTCACTGCAAGTATCCATATCTGTGCTGCATTGTTGTGAGCATTATATATAGTAGTACAGTGCAGCATTTTGGTGACCAACAGTGTATAGTTGTACAGTACAGTAGGCGATTGCTGTATCTTGCAGCTCCGTGTCACTTCAAGTATCCATATCTGTGCTGCATTGTTGTGAGCAGTATATATAGTAGTACAGTGCAGCATTTTGGTGACCAACGGTATATCGTTGTACAGTACAGTAGGCCATTGCTGTATCTTGCAGCTCCGTGTCACTTCAAGTATCCATATCTGTGCTGCATTGTTGTGAACAGTATATAGTAGTACAGTACAGTAGGCCATTGCTATTGATATAATAATATTACTGGCATATAATTCCACACATTAAAAAATGGAGAACAAAAATGTGGAGGGTAAAATAGGGAAAGATCAAGATCCACTTCCACCTAGTGCTGAAGCTGCTGCCACTAGTCATGGCAGAGATGATGAAATACCATCAACGTCGTCTGGCAAGGACGATGCCCAATGTCATAGTAGAGAGCGTGTAAAATCCAAAAAGCAAAAGTTCAGGAAAATGATTACCCAAAAATCTAAATTAAAAGCGTCTGAGGAGAAGCGTAAACTTGCCAATGTGCCATTTACGACACGAAGTGGCAAGGAATGGCTGAGGCCCTGGCCTATGTCCATGGCTAGTGGTTCAGCTTCACATGAGGATGGAAGCACTCATCCTCCCACTAGAAAAATCAAAAGAGTTAAGCTGGCAAAAGCCCAGCAAAGAACTGCGTTCTTCTAAATCACAAATCCCCAAGGAGAGTCCAATTGTGTCGGCTGCGATGCCTGACCTTCCCAACACTGGACGGGAAGAGGTGGCTGCTTCCACCATTTGCACGCCCCCTGCAAGTGCTGGAAGGAGCACCCACAGTCCACACAGTCCAGTTCCTGATAGTCAAATTGAAGATGTCACTGTTGAAGTACACCAGGATGAGGATATGGGTGTTGCTGGCGCTGAGGAGGAAATTGACAAGGATTCTGATGGTGAGGTGGTTTGTTTAAGTCAGGCACCCGGGGAAACACCTGTCCATGGGGTGAATATGGCCATTGACATGCCTGGTCAAAATACCAAAAAAATCACCTCTTCGGTGTGGAATTATTTTAACAGAAATGCGGACAACAGGTGTCAAGCCGTGTGTTGCCTTTGTCAAGCTGTAATAAGTAGGGGTAAAGACGTTAACCACCTAGGAACATCCTCCCTTATACGTCACCTGGACTTCATCAGAAGTCATTGACAAGTTCAAAAACTTTGGGTGACAGCGGAAGCAGTCCACTGACAACTAAATTCCTTCTTCCTCTTGTACCCAAGCTCCTGCAAACCACACCACCAACTCCCTCAGTGTCAATTTCCTCCTTAGACTGTTAAGCCAATAGTCCTGCAGGCCATGTCACTGGCAAGTCTGACGAGTCCTCTCCTGACTGGGATTCATCCGATGGATACTTGAGTGTAACGTCTACTGCTGCTGGCGCTGCTGTTGTTGCTGCTGGGAGTCGATCATCATCCCAGAGGGGAAGTCGGAAGACCACTTGTACTACTTATAGTAAGCAATTGACTGTCCAAAAGTCCTTTGCGAGGAAGATGAAATATCACAGCAGTCATCCTGCTGCAAAGCGGATAAATCAGGCCTTGGCAGCTGGTGTTAGACGTGCGTCCGTTATCCCGCGTTAGTTCACAGGGACTTAGAGAACTTCTTGAGGTAGTGTGTCCCCGGTACCAAATACCATCTCGGTTCCACTTCTCTAGGCAGGCGATACCGAGAATGTACACAGACGTCAGAGTCACCAGTGTCCTAAAAAATGCAGTTGTACTCAATGTCCACTTAACCACGGACATGTGGACAAGTGGAGCAGAGCAGACTCAGGACTACATGACTATGACAGCACACTGGGTAGATGTATTGCCTCCCGCAGCAACGACAGCAGCGGCGGCACCAGTAGCAGCATCTCGCAAACACCAACTCGTTCCTAGGCAGGCTACGCTTTGTATCACCACTTTCCATAAGAGGCACACAGCTGACAACCTCTTACGGAAACTGAGGAACATCATCGCAGATTGGCTTACCCCAATTGGACTCTCCTGGGGATTTGTGACATCGGACAACGCCGCCAATATTGTGCGTGCATTACATGTGGGCAAATTCCAGCACGTCCCATGTTTTGCACATACATTGAATTTGGTGGTGCAGAATTTTTTAAAAAACGACAGGGGCGTGCAAGAGATGCTGTCGGTGGCCCGAAGAATTGCGGGCCACTTTCTGCATTCAGCCACCGCGTGCCGAAGACTGGAGCACCAGCAAACACTCCTGAACCTGCCCCGCCATCATCTGAAGCAAGAGGTGGTAACGAGGTGGAATGTAACCTTCTATATGCTTCAGAGGATGGAGGAGCAGCAAAAGGCCATTTAAGCCTATACATCTGCCTATGATATAGGCAAAGGAGGGGGAATGCACCTGACTCAAGCGCAGTGGAGAATGATTTCAACGTTGTGCAAGGTTCTGCAACCCTTTGAACTTGCCACACGTGAAGTCAGTTCAGTCACTGCCAGCCTGAGTCAGGTCATTCCCCTCATCAGGCTTTTGCAGAAGCAGCTGGAGAGATTGAAAGCGGAGCTAAAACAGAGCGATTCCGCTAGGCATGTGGGACTTGTGGATGGAGCCCTTCATTCACTTAACCAGGATTCACGTGTGGTCAATGTGTTGAAATCAGAGCACTACATTTTGGCCACCGTGCTCGATCCTAGGTTTTAAGCCTACGTTGTATCTCTCTTTCCGGCAGACACAAGTCAGTAGATGTTCAAAGACCTGCTGGTGAGACACTTGTCAAGTCAAGCAGAATGTGACCCGCCAAAAGCTCCTCCTTAATTTTTTACCGCCACTGGAGCTGCCAGGAAAAGGATCAGATTTCCAAAACCACCCGCTGGCGGTGATGCAGGGCAGTCAGGAGCGAAAACTGACATCTGGTCCGGACTGAAGGACCTGCCAACGATTACTGACATGTCGTCTACTGTCACTGCATATGATTCTGTCACCATTGAAAGAATGGTGGATGATTATATGAGTGACAGCATCCAAGTAGGCACATCAGACAGTCCGTACGTATACTGGCAGGAAAAAGAGGCAATTTGGAGGCCCTTGCACAAACTGGCTTTATTTTACCTAAGTTGCCCCCCCTCCAGTGTGTACTCCGAAAGAGTGTTTAGTGCAGCCGGTCACCTTGTCTGCGATCGACTTACGAGGTTACTTCCACAGAATGTGGAGAAGATGATGTTCATCAAAATGAATTATAATCAATTCCTCCGTGGAGACATTCACCAGCAATTGCCTCCAGAAAGTACACAGGGACCTGAGATGGTGGATTCCAGTGGGTACTAATTAATACTCTTTGAGGAGTGGACTGTACACAGTGAAAGGGGTGAGGAATCGGAGGATGATGATGAGGTGGACATCTTGCCTCTGTAGAGCCAGTTTGAGCAAGGAGAGATTGATTGCTTCTTTTTTTGGTGGGTGCCCAAACCAACCAGTCATTTCAGCCACAGTCATGTGGCAGACCCTGTGGCTGAAATTATGGGTTTGTTAAAGTGTGCATGTTCTGTTTATACAACATATGGGTGGGAGGGAGGGCCCAAAGACAATTCCATCTTGCACCTATTTTTTTTTTATATTTATCTTTGCATCATGTGATGTTTGGGGCCAAATTTTTTAAGTGCCATCCTGTCTGACACTGCAGAGCCACTCTTATATGGGCCAAGTGTTTGTGCCGGCCACTTGGGTCGCTTAGCTTAGTCATCCAGCGACCTTGGTGCAAATTTTAGGACTACAAATAATATTGTGAGGTGTGAGGTGTTCAGAATAGACTGGAAATGAGTGGAAATTATGGTTATTTAGGTTAATAATACTATAGGATCAAAATTACCCCCAAATTCTATGATTTAAGCTGTTTTTGAGGGGGTTTTGAAAAAAAACACCCGAATCCAAAACACACCCGAATCCGACAAAAAATTTTAAGGGAGGTTTTGCCAAAACGCGTCCGAATCCAAATCACGGCCGCGGAACCGAATCCAAAACCAAAACACAAAAAAATTCCGGTGCACATCTCTACATGTAACCCGTATCAACCTATTGGCTGTCGATCTAAATAATGTAGATCTTCTATATCACATATGGGCTATCATGGGAGCTTTCAAATAAGGCTACAAAAAGGTCTACTTGTGTGTAGCTCACAAGCCAGCCCAGTATAGATGTTCCCCTCTGTAGCTGGAGGTGAGTACATGTTACTGCTATGTAATAGTGTGCTGGGCATATATGCTAGGTAAGGGACTTGCAGGAAATTGGGGTCCCTTCAGGGGCATTTTAAGAGAGGGGAAAGTATAATATATGGGTGCAGTGTGTGCAGTGTTGGCCCCCCTGGACCCAGGGGCCCATGTGCACCGAACCCACTGCACCCATTATAGAAACACTCATGTTACCCTTGATTATGGGCTGCAAGCTTACATGTTTTAATCAAAATCTACCAAATTCCCCCCTTTTTTTTTATACATATACACATTTTACAGTGTCTTATTATTATTAGCACCTGCAGTATATTATTGTTAGCGCCTGCAGTATGTTATTGTTAGCGCCTGCAGTATGTTATTGTTAGCGCCTGCTGTATATTATTGTTAGCTTCTGCACTATATTATTGTTAGCGCCTGCAGTATATTACTGTTAGCGTCTATAGCAAAAGTCTTTTTGATTAAAACCACCCCCAAAAATGGTTAAATGTGAGAACTCTGAATTGTCAAAAAACATTCAATAACTAAGAACAGAGAAATAATTTTGGATCTGTCACATCAATTTATGATCAGAAATTAGATTAATTTGTTTAGGCTGTTTATCAAATGTCCTCAGTCCATATTTGACCATGTGGTTTTGTATCTTTCTGCAGTGGAATGTGACCATAAGTATTCCCAATTCTGTCCCAACAACCCCTCACCCTGAACTTATCTTGATGATGCTGTGTGAGAAAACTGCAAGAGCAAAGCAACTGAAGTGGCCTGATATTGTAAATATTGGAATATTCAACAGCAAAAGCTACACATGTTGAAATTAAAATAAGAATTTACTCACCGGTAATTCTATTTCTCGTAGTCCGTAGTGGATGCTGGGAACTCCGTAAGGACCATGGGGAATAGCGGGCTCCGAAGGAGGCTGGGCACTCTAGAAAGATTTCAGACTACCTGGTGTGCACTGGCTCCTCCCACTATGACCCTCCTACAAGCCTCAGTTAGGATACTGTGCCCGGACGAGCGTACACAATAAGGAAGGATTTTGAATCCCGGGTAAGACTCATACCAGCCACACCAATCACACCGTACAACTCGTGATATGAAACCCAGTTAACAGTATGAAACAACTGAGCCTCTCAACAGATGGCTCAACAATAACCCGATTTAGTTAACAATAACTATGTACAAGTATTGCAGATAAACCGCACTTGGGATGGGCGCCCAGCATCCACTACGGACTACGAGAAATAGAATTACCGGTGAGTAAATTCTTATTTTCTCTGACGTCCTAGTGGATGCTGGGAACTCCGTAAGGACCATGGGGATTATACCAAAGCTACCAAACGGGCGGGAGAGTGCGGATGACTCTGCAACACCGAATGAGAGAACTCCAGGTCCTCCTCAGCCAGGGTATCAAATTTATAGAATTTTGCAAACGTGTTTGCCCCTGACCAAGTAGCAGCTCGGCAAAGTTGTAAAGCCGAGACCCCTCGGGCAGCCGCCCAAGATGAGCCCACCTTCCTTGTGGAATGGGCATTGACAGATTTTGGCTGTGGCAGGCCTGCCACAGAATGTGCAAGTTGAATTGTACTACAAATCCAACGAGCAATAGTCTGCTTAGAAGCAGAAGCACCCAGCTTGTTGGGTGCATATAGGATAAACAGCGAGTCAGATTTTCTGACTCCAGCCGTCCTGGAAACATATATTTTCAGGGCCCTGACCACGTCTAACAACTTGGAGTCCTCCAAGTCCTGAGTGGCCGCAGGCACCACAATAGGTTGGTTCAAATGAAACGCTGATACCACCTTAGGGAGAAACTGGGGACGAGTCCTCAATTCTGCCCTATCCATATGGAAAATCAGATAAGGGCTTTTATAAGACAAAGCCGCCAATTCTGATACTCGCCTGGCAGAAGCCAAGGCCAATAACATGACCACCTTCCACGTGAGATATTTCAGATCCACGGTTTTTAGTGGTTCAAACCAATGTGATTTTAAGAAACTCAACACCACGTTGAGATCCCAAGGTGCCACAGGAGGCACATATGGGGGCTGAATATGCAGCACTCCCTTTACAAATGTCTGAACTTCAGGTACTGAAGCTAGTTCTTTCTGAAAGAAAATCGATAGAGCCGAGATCTGTACCTTAATGGAACCCAGTTTTAGGCCCATATTCACTCCTGCTTGCAGGAAATGCAGAAATCGACCTAGTTGAAATTCCTCAGTTGGGGCCTTTTCGGCCTCACACCATGCAACATATTTCCGCCATATGCGGTGATAATGATTTGCTGTAACCTCTTTCCTGGCTTTAATAAGCGTAGGAATGACTTCCTCCGGAATGCCCTTTTCTTTCAGGATCCGGCGTTCAACCGCCATGCCGTCAAACGCAGTGGCGGTAAGTCTTGGAACAGACAGGGCCCCTGCTGTAGCAGGTCTTGTCTTAGCGGCAGAGGCCACGGGTCCTCTGAGATCATCTCTTGAAGTTCCGGGTACCATGTTCTTCTTGGCCAATCCGGAACCACGAGAATTGTGTTTACTCCTCGCTTTCTTATTATTCTCAATACCTTTGGTATGAGAGGCAGCGGAGGGAACACATAAACTGACTGGTACACCCACGGTGTCACCAGAGCGTCCACAGCTATCGCTTGAGGGTCTCTTGACCTGGCGCAATACCTCTCTAGTTTTTTGTTTAGGCGGGACGCCATCATGTCCACCTGTTGACGACCCCACTGATTTACAATCATTTGGAAGACTTCTGGATGAAGTCCCCACTCTCCCGGGTGGAGGTCGTGTCTGCTGAGGAAGTCTGCTTCCCAGTTGTCCACTCCCGGAATGAACACTGCTGACAGTGCTAGTACATGATTTTCCGCCCATCGGAGAATTCTTGTGGCTTCTGTCATTGCCATCCTGCTTCTTGTGCCGCCCTGTCGATTCACATGGGCGACTGCCGTGATGTTGTCTGACTGGATCAGCACCGGCTGGTGTAGGAGCAGGGATTTTGCTTGACTTAGGGCATTGTAGATGACCCTTAGTTCCAGAATATTTATGTGAAGGGAAGTCTCCTGACTAGTCCATAGTCCTTGGAAGTTTCTTCCCTTTGTGACTGCCCCCCAGCCTCGCAGGCTGGCATCCGTGGTCACCAGGACCCAGTCCTGAATGCCGAATCTGCGACCCTCCAGAAGATGAGCACTCTGCAGCCACCACAGAAGAGACACCCTGGTTCTTGCAGACAGGGTTATCAAGCGATGCATCTGAAGATGCGATCCGGACCACTTGTCCAACAGGTCCCACTGAAAGATTCTGGCATGGAACCTGCCGAATGGAATTGCTTCGTAAGAAGCTACCATCTTTCCCAGGACCCGCGTGCAGTGATGCACCGATACCTGTTTTGGTTTCAGGAGGTCTCTGACTAGAGAAGACAACTCCCTGGCTTTCTCCTCCGGGAGAAACACTTTTTTCTGGACTGTGTCCAGAATCATCCCCAGGAACAGTAGACGTGTCGTCGGGACCAGCTGTGACTTTGGGATATTCAGAATCCAGCCGTGCTGGTTCAGCACTTCCTGAGATAGTGCTACTCCCACCAACAACTGTTCTTTGGACCGTGCCTTTATTAGGAGATCGTCCAAGTACGGGATAATTAAAACTCCCTTTCTTCGAAGGAGTATCATCATTTCCGCCATAACCTTGGTAAATACCCTTGGTGCCGTGGAGAGTCCAAACGGCAGCGTCTGGAATTGGTAATGGCAATCCTGTACCACAAATCTGAGGTACTCCTGGTGAGGATGGTAAATGGGGACATGCAGGTAAGCATCCTTGATGTCCAGGGAAACCATGTAATCCCCCTCGTCCAGGCTTGCAATAACCGCCCTGAGCGATTCCATCTTGAACTTGAATTTTTTTATGTACATGTTCAAGGACTTCAAATTTAAAATGGGTCTCACCGAACCGTCCGGCTTTGGTACCACAAATAGTGTGGAATAGTAACCCCGGCCTTGTTGAAGTAGGGGTACCTTGATTATCACCTGCTGAGAATACAGCTTGTGAATTGCCGCTAGCACCGCCTCCCTGTCTGAGGGAGCAATCGGCAAGGCAGATTTTAGGAACCGGTGGGGTGGAGCCGCCTCGAATTCCAGCATGTATCCCTGAGATACTACTTGAAGGATCCAGGGATCCACCTGTGAGCGAGCCCACTGATCGCTGAAATTTCTGAGGCGGGCCCCCACCGTACCTGGCTCCAGCTGTGGAGCCCCACCGTCATGCGGCGGACTTGGAAGAGGAAGAGGGGGAGGACTTTTGTTCCTGGGAACCTGCTGTCTGTTGCAGCCTTTTTCCCCTACCTCTGCCTCTAGACAGAAAAGACCCTCCTTTTCCACGCTTGCTTTTCTGGGACCGAAAGGTCTGAACTTGATAAAATGGCGCCTTCTTAGGCTGTGAGGGAACATGGGGTAAAAATGCTGACTTCCCAGACGTTGCTGTGGAAACTAGGTCGGAGAGACCATCCCCAAATAATTCCTCCCCTTTATAAGGCAAAACTTCCATGTGCCTCTTGGAATCTGCATCTCCCGTCCACTGACGAGTCCATAAGCATCTCCTAGCAGAGATAGACAATGCACTTACTTTAGATGCCAGCCGGCAAATTTCCCTCTGTGCATCTCTCACATATAAGACTGAATCTTTTATATGGTCAATCGTTAGCAGAATAGTGTCTCTGTCTAGTGTGTCAATATTTTCTGACAGTTTTTCTGACCATGCAGCGGCAGCACTGCACATCCAAGCTGACGCAATAGCTGGTCTAAGTATAATGCCTGAGTGTGTGTATACAGACTTCAGGATTGCCTCCTGCTTTCTATCAGCAGGCTCCTTAAGGGCGGCCGTATCCTGAGAGGGTAGTGCCACCTTTTTTGACAAACGTGTGAGCGCTTTATCCACCCTAGGTGGTGTTTCCCAACGTGACCTATCCTCTGGCGGGAAAGGGAACGCCATTAGTACCTTCTTAGGAATTACACATTTTTTATCAGGGAAAAGCCACGCTTCTTCACACACTTCATTTAGTTCATCTGATGGGGGAAAAACTATGGGTAGTTTTTTCTCCCCAAACATAATACCCTTTTTTGTGGTACCTGGATGTAAATCAGAAATGTTTAACACCTCTTTCATTGCCTCAATCATGCAGTGAATGGCCCTGACAGGCATTAGGTTTGACTCATCGTCGTCGACACTGTTATCAGTATCCGTGTCGACATCCGGGTCTGCAAACTGAGGTAGCGGGCGTTTTAGAGCCCCTGACGACCCCTGAGGCACCTGGACAGGCACGAGCTGAGATCCCGGCTGTTCCACATTTGGCATGTCATCAAATTTCTTATGTAAAGAATCTATACGTGCACTCATTTCTTTCCATAAGTTCATCCACTCGGGTGTCTGCCCCGCAGGGGGTGACGTCCCATCAAACTGCATCTGCTCCGCCTCCACCTCATTATCCTCATCAAACATGTCGACACAGCCGTACCGACACACCCCACACACACAGGGAATGCTCAACAGAGGACAGGACCCACAAAAAGCCCTTTGGGGGGACAGAGTGAGAGTATGCCAGCACACACCAGAGCGCTATATATATACAGGGACTAACTGAGTTATGTCCCTAATAGCTGCTTTTCATATAATATATGTATATATACTGCCAAATTTAATGCCCCCCCCTCTCTTTTCCCTCTTACTGTTACTGTATATTGCAGGGAAGAGCCAGGGAGCTTCCTTCCAGCTGAGCTGTGAGGGAAAAATGGCGCCAGTGTGCTGAGGAGATAGGCTCCGCCCCTTTTCCGTGGCCTATTCTCCCGCTTTTTATGGAATTCTGGCAGGGGTATTTACCTCATATATAGCCTCTGGGGCTATATATTGAGGTATTTTAGCCAGCCAAGGTGTTATTATTGCTGCCTCAGGGAGCCCCCCCCCCAGCGCCCTGCACCCTCAGTGACCGGAGTGTGAAGTGTGAGAGGAGCAATGGCGCACAGCTGCAGTGCTGTGCGCTACCTTGGTGAAGACAGAGTCTTCATGCCGCCGATTTTCCGGACCATCTTCTTGCTTCTGGCTCTGTAAGGCTGACGGCGGCGCGGCTCCGGGACCGAACACCAAGGACTGGGCCTGCGGTCGATCCCTCTGGAGCTAATGGTGTCCAGTAGCCTAAGAAGCCCAATCCGGCTGCAAGCAGGCGAGTTCGCTTCTTCTCCCCTTAGTCCCTCGCTGCAGTGAGCCTGTTGCCAGCAGGTCTCACTGAAAATAAAAAACCTAAGTCTATTCTTTCTAAGAGCTCAGGAGAGCCCCTAGTGTGCATCCAACCTCGGCCGGGCACGAATTCTAACTGAGGCTTGGAGGAGGGTCATAGTGGGAGGAGCCAGTGCACACCAGGTAGTCTGAAATCTTTCTAGAGTGCCCAGCCTCCTTCGGAGCCCGCTATTCCCCATGGTCCTTACGGAGTTCCCAGCATCCACTAGGACGTCAGAGAAATGGGTATTTATTCATTTTGTGTAGGTATATTTTACAAATTTTATTTATTAATTAATGAAACATATTCCCTTGATTATCCATTGTTTTTCAGAATGTTAGAGCTAGCAATGTTAAGAGCTTTTATCCAGTCTTGCTGCCCCTGAAGAGTTTAAAAGTAATCATTTTTGTTTTAGTCCTTAAGACCCAGTACATTGTACTCAGTGGTAGCTTAAGGCATGGGCTGACATTACCACCGACCAGAGTGTCATTTTGCCCTCAGCTGCACTGGCAGTGGCAATTTTTCCCCCAGCCCCCTCTTCTCCTCAGATTGCTGCTTGCTCTCAGAGGAGACATTAGAGACTAGCACAGAGCTCCATCCCCCAGAACCCACAATCCCAGTGCTCAGCCTCAGATCAGTAGTTAGTAAGTGTGTTCACTTAAGGCCCATACAAACTAGCCGAATTTGAGCTCAAAATAGCTCACTTTTGGTGTTTTGAGCTACTTTGAGCTCAAACTCGGCCAGAGCGATGAGCGCAGATGCGCACTCCCGCATCATCGCTGGCCGCCGCCATCTGTCGGGCTGTTTGAACAGCCGAGTGAAGCACTTTCCACAGCCTCCTACTGTGGAAAGTGCTTCACCCCCCGTGAACATCACTGGGCACAGGGAAAATAGCTCAGTGTGTATGCACTGAGCTATTTTCCTGCCAGCGATGTTCACAGCATACACGCTGGGTTTACTGCCAGAGAATCTGAACAACTACAGAGGATGCCAGATGGAGCACAGAGCAGCAACAGGATTGCCATAGGATGTAGTAAGAGCCATGTGTGCGTGTGTGTCTATGAGGGCAGCATATGTATGTGTCTGTCTGTGGTCTATGGGGCAGTGTGCATGTATCTATGGGGACAGTGCGCGCGTGTCTATGGGGACAGTATGTGAGTGGCTATGGGAGCAGTGTCTGTGTCAGGTTATAGTGGTGTTTGTGTGTGTGAGAGGCTATGGGCATTAGTTTGTGTGTGTCAAGCTAATGGGGTTAGTGTGTGTGTGTGTGTGTGTGTGTGTGTGTGTGTGTGTGTGTGTAAGGCTATTGGGATAGTGAGTGTGTGGCTGTGAGGGTAGTGTGTGTGTGTGTGGGTGTGTGTGTGTGTGTGTGTGTGTGTGTGTGTGTGTGTGTAAGGCTATTGGGATAGTGAGTGTGTGGCTGTGAGGGTAGTGTGTGTGTGTGTGTGGCTATGGAGGTAGTGTGTGTTTGCATGAGTTTATGGGTACATTTTGTGTGTGTGTGTGTGTGTGTGTGTGTGTGTGTGTGTGTGTGTGTGTGTGTGTGCAGGCGGGCGGGAACGACCAAAGAAAATGATCACCCTAAGCTCTACTTGGTCTAGATCCGTCCATGATTGTACTTAAATAGGATTGCTATAATATGTATAGTAACTAAAGGATTACACTTTTTACAATCCCTTCACAAACCATTAAGCAGTTTCATTAACCACCTCACAAACCAATCCTGTTAATATGAAGCAGGATAGCTGCTCGGAATGCAGTTAAAATGCCAGCCATCAGGATCCCTGCGTTCAGGATACCGACACAGAAGCGTGGCGAGCGCAGCGAACCTGCAAGGGGACTCTTACCATTTGCCCCACTTCTGGAATTCTGGCGGGCGGGATACCGCTGCAGGGATATTGACAGCCTGCCGGTAAATCGTATATAATCCGGATGCTCCACTGTGAGCTTAGTTACTAGTGTTGTTTTATTTAAATTACCCTTTAAATATCTTCAGTTATCTGAATGGGATTGGAAGATGGCATCATGATATTCACATGTACAATTGCTTGAAGTTTATGTGTTACTACAGTTATATAGATTTAGCAAACATTGGGGGTCATTCCGAGTTGATCGCTCGCTAGCAACTTTTTGCAGCGCTGCGATCAGGTTAAATCTCTGCAAAACTGAGCATGCGTATGCACCGCAATGCACTGGCGCGTCATACGGGTACAAAGAGGATCAGTGCTGGGTAAAGGATTTAACGAAGAATCCATTTTCACAGCCGATCGCAAGGTGATTGACAGAAAGTGGGCGTTTGTGTGTGTCAACTGACCGTTTTCTGGGAGTGTTTGGAAAAACGCAGGCATGTCCAAGCGTTTGCAAGGCGGGAGTCTGACGTCAATTCCGGGTCCAAAAAGACTGAAGTGATCGTAGCTGTTGATTAAGTCCAGAGCTACTCAGAAACTGCAAAAAACTTTTTTGTGCCGTCGGCTGCAAAAGCGTTCGCACACTTGCAAAGCTAAAATACACTCCCCCAAAGGCGGCGACTATCTGATCGCAGCGCTGCAAAAAGTTGCTAGAGAGCGATCAACTTGGAATGACCCCCATTGTACAAAAAAAATTATTATTTGACTTACTGTACAGAATTGTAACTGGAAAAGGAAATCAGGCCCCCAAAAGCAAGAGAAAATGAATAGAAAACTTGGGCACCAGCATCCAGCCAAGTAACTGGATTTGCCAATTCATTAACCTGAAAGAAATTATAATGAATTAGTTTTTTATTTTGTTTTGAACAATACTAAAATAAAATATGAATATGTGCAATTTTTATCGACTTATACACACTTAAAGTGATTGTAGGCAGTCTTAGATAAGCTGACTTACACATTATTAACCATGTACTAATTCAGTGAAATAGGTTACTTATTTGTAATAAGTTACATTTGAATTACTAGAGAACAAAGTTCGTAGCAGAACTGACAACACAGTTCCAAGGTTTATTATTTAATTTAATACGAATAGAAATGTAATGCAAACAAGACTTGTGTTACTTGTAAGCAACATTTGTAATGACCTTTTAAAATTGTTACATCAGCATAAATAAGCTTTTAAATGTCATACAACTTCTGATGTCTTATATAGTGGTAGATGCTCAATTAGCTTAGTGATATCATTCGGGTGCTTGAAAGGGAGGGGTATTTCTAATCAAGAAAAAAAAAAGGCATTTTGTTTGCCCCAGCACCCTGAATGATAACAGTAACCAGATTTAAATTCCACACAATATTAGAATTCAGACATCTCGGTTACATATATTTGCGCAAATGTATGAATAAGCCCCAAAGCCACATCAAGGCATCTCTGTATATTTGGGGTCCCTAGCACTCTATATAGGTGCAGGGTGCGGCACCCCAAAACACCAGCATAGGCTGCCCAGGGCAGCATACCAGTGAAAAAACTATAGTGTTAATAAATTAGTGTTAGGAAGCCGAAGCTATAAAGAAGGTGATACAAAAATGAGATGTAATTAAAATGGAGAAATAGTGTTAAAGAAATTAGTATGTGAAAAGTGTTAATAGAATGTAAAGGTATGCCACACTAAAGCCATCCAGCTCAGCCAGTCCAGAGGCACCACACCCCACACCTCCATTACCCCAATCTGGGTCTATGATTAACCACCAAGGAGCCACATGATAATGGCTCCTTACTTGAATATATCTAAGCTAAGAGCTACCTACCTTGGAGCAATTCCATAATGCTCCATATGGCATGTCAGGGCCTGCACCTCCTCCTAATGCAAAAACCTCTCTGCCTCTCACAACAGATATATATAATGGTAGATGCTCAATTAGCTTAGTGATATTATTCAGGTGCTTGAAAGGGAGGGGTATTTCTAATCAAGAAAAAAAAAACTTCTAATGTATACCATATAACTTATACAATCACATATAACTGTTTATATGGACACTTTCTTGATTAAAGCCATGATTTACTAGGATATTCGTAAATATAGCTCTAAAGAGTCTATTTTATTATTATTATTTATTATTATTATTATTATTATCCTTTATTTATATGGCGCCAAAAGAATTCTGCAGCGCCCAATAACAGAGTACATAAACAAATAATCAAAACAGGAAAAGAGCAACTTACAGTTGAAGACAATATAGGACAAGTACGGGGTAAATAAACATAGCTACATCAGCAGATGACACTGGAATAAGTATCAGGTGGCAGAAAACTGCTGGATTTGGTGCAGTTGAAAATCATTAAAGTAAGAAAAAGGATAAGCACATGAGGGAAGAGGGCCCTTCTCATGAGAGCTTACATTCTAAAGAGGAGGGGTAGACAGACAGGGGTGACACAGACGGGGTACATAGAGAGCGTGGAACAGAGGGTTAGGATGACAATTGGCTGGGTATGGTGAAGAAGTGGGTCTTGAGAGCCTGTTTGAAGTTTTGTAGAGAGGTGGAGAGTCTGAGGGGGAGAGTTAGGGAATTTCAGAGAAATGGAGCAGCATGTGAAAAATCTTGGAGGTACAGATGGGTCCACGGTTATCTTGGCTAGTTTGCTGCGCCTAGGCACAACATGGTTTATTAACATAAACCCTTCATCTATTGTTCTCAGCTACAATACAATAAAGAGAACAATACAGCAGGGGATTAAGTCATTACAGCAGGGGATTAAGTCCGACTGCCAAGTCTCAGTTAATCCTATTAAATGTCAAGATAAACATGGACCCATCTGTAGGAGTGGGAGGAAGTAATCACTAGGCAGGAGAGTCGACGTGCATTAGCAGAGCGAAGAGGATGGATGGGAGTGTAAAGGGAGACAAGGTCAGAGATGTAAATGGGAGAGGAGTGGGTGAGTGCTTTGTAAGTGAGTGGAAGAAGCCTGAAATGGATTCTGAAAGGGAAGGGGAGCCATTGAAGGTCTTGTAAGAGAGGAGAGGTGGATGTAGTGCATTTGGTGAGGAAAATGAGATGGGCAGCAGCACTGAGGATAGATTGGAGTGGAGAGAGGTATTTGTCAGGAATGCCATTCAGAAGGAGATTACAGTAGTCCAGTCTGGAGATGACGAGTGAGTGGATAAGGGCCTTAGTAGCCTCCTGGGTCAGAAAGGGTCTGATCCTGGAATTTTTAGATGAAAACGGCAGGTTTGTGAGAGGTGCTGAATGTATGGTTTGAAGGAGAGGTGCTGAATGTATGGTTTGAAGGAGAGAGAGGAGTCCAGCATTACTCCAAGACAGCGCACTTGGGGGCTAGAGGAGATAGTAATGCCATCAATAAATAATGAGATTTTGGTACGTGAGGTTATGCAGGAGGGAGGGAAGATGATAAGCTTGACATGTTAAGTTTAAGGAAGCGCTGGGACATCCAAACAGAGATAGCAGAGAGACAGTTGGAGATACGAGTGAGGAGAGCAGGGGAGAGGTCCGGAGAGGAAAGATAGATTTGACTATCATCAGCATAGAGATGATATTGAAAATCAAAAGAACTAATGAGCTCTATTGAGGACGTATAGAGAGAGAAAAGAAAAGGACTAGAGACAGAACCTTGGGGTACACCTACAGTTAGGGGAATTGAGGGAAGGTTGAGTCATGAGAGGAGACAGAGAATGAATGGACAGAGAGGTAGGAAGACAGCCAAGAAAGGGCAGTATCACGCAGACCAATGGAGTGAAGGATTTGCAGTAGGAGAGGGTGGTCCACAGTGTCAAAAGCAGCAGAGAGATCAAGAAGAATATGTAGAGTAGTGGCCCTTATATTTAGCAGCATAGAGGTCATTGCAGACTTTTGTAAGGGCAGTTTCAGTAGAGTGGAGAGGACAGAAGCCAGACTGGAATGGGCCAAGCAGTGAGTGTGAGGAAAGAAAGGAAGTAAGGCAGTTGTAGACAATATGCTCAAGGTGTTTGGAAGCAAAAGGGAGAAGAGAGATGGGTCGGAAGCTAGAGAGAGTGTTTGGATCAAGGGTAGGTTTTTTAAGAATAGGATAGAAGAGTGCATGCTTGAAGGCAGAGGGGACAGTGCCTGATGATAGGGAGAGATTGAGTAGGTGGGAAAGATAGGAACAGGCAGAAGGAGAGAGGTAGCGGAGGAGTCGGGAGGGGATAGGGTCAAGTGGGGAGGTGGTAAGGGGACAGGAATGAATGAGGGCCATGACTTCCTCACCAGATGCATGGGATAAAGATGTCAGAGTTGGTAAAAGGGATGGGGAGGGGTCTGAAAGGGATGGGAGGAAGCTAGTTGCTGATGGTCTGGTGTGATGTGATGTCCTGGCATATGGAGTCAATTTTGGATGTGAAGTAAGTGGCAAAGTCAAGAGCAGAGAGTGAGGAAAGGAGACTAGGTGGAGGTGGGCAGAGGAGTAAGTTGAGAGTGGCAAAGAGGCACCGGGGGTTGGAAGACTGGGAGGAGATGAGGTTCTTGAAGGATGAGAAGATAAGTTTGCAATGGAGGAAGTCTGCCTTAGAGCGTGATTTCCTCCAGTGTCCCTCATCAGTACGTGAGCATTTTTGCAGATATCTGGTGCATTTGGTGTGCCAGGGTTGAGATGTTAATTTGCGATGGTGAATAGTGGTTGGTTGAGCAACAGAGTCAAGAGCAGAAGTAAGGGATTCATTGTATATGGAATATATGGAATATATGTATATGCTTGTTCAGGGCATGAGAGAGAGAGAAGTGAGTCAAACAGGGAGGAATGTGGTGTTAATAGCCTCAATGTTACGCTTAGTGATGGTAGCCTTAGGAGGCAGAGATGGGGAAGCAGAGAGAGAGAGAGAGAGGTTAAAGGAGAGTAGGTGGTGGTCAGAGAGGGGAAATGGGGAGTTGAAAAAAATCAGAAATATCACAACGGTGAGTGAAGACCAGATCCAGTGAGAACCAATTCACATGGGAGGGTGAGGAGGTCCACTGGGAGAGACCAAGTGAAGAGGTGAGGTTAAGGAGTTTAGAGGCATGGGAATGTGTGGGGATATCGATAGGAATGTTGAAATCGCCTAGGATAATGGAGGGAATGTCAGAGGAGAGGAAGTGAGAAAGCCAGGAAGCAAAGTTGTCGATGAATTTGGAGGCAATGCCAGGGCGGTGGTAAATGACAGCTACTCTAAGATGGACTGATTGGAAGAGGCGTATAGCATGGACCTCAAATGCAGAGAATGTAAGGGATGGTTCTGGTAGTATGAGTTGGTAGGAGTAACTAGAAGGTAAAAGGACCCCAACACTACCCCATGGCAACCCCCATTTTCCACCAGTTTCGATGGATAAAGGGGTTAACTTGTCACCACATCATCCAGTCTATCAACAGTGTATCTCTGAGGACATCTAATTTGTACATACAATATATGTTTTTTTGTAAACAAACATCCAAAGGGTGAACCATCTTTGAATAATATAACCATTATAGTATAGTCTAGTACTCAAAGACACTTCACCATATCAGTGCCTCTTCTTTGTTTTTGTATGTAGATCCTTACCTGGTAAACAAAAGCTTTTTAGAAAGTCACCTCCTTTTTTGTGTAGTGGGCTATGATTTCCCCTCCCCCCCTTCCCCCTTCCCCCTGCATTCAGGACCAAACTATAAAAAAAATCTGTTATACAATATATACTGTTGATAGTGGTGTGAGCTACAGTACTGTGTAGACTCCATGTTGCTACTCCTCCAGGAAAGCTTCAGTCCCTGTACCAAAATGGCTGCAGGGGCTACTACTGAGCATGTACAGAGACATCTTTAGACTGTGTAGAGTGACATGGTGGGAGACAATAGTCTCCCATACCTCCCAACATGACCCTCTCCAGGAGGGACAGAATGCTCTGCTCCTGGACTTCCCTCTTAATTTCTGATTGCCATCACCTGTGGTGAAACACCTTTCCTATCTATAAACCTGTTCAACACAGGTGCCAGCAATCATAAATTAAGAGACAAGTCCAGAAGCAGAGCATTGTGTCCCTCCTGGAGAGGGTCATGTTGGGAGGTGTGGTCTCCTACTTAGCTCCTATGAGTGACAAGGTTAATACCTTCTACAAGGCTGCTATAAGGCTGTTCCAGCAACCCTGCACTGATACCCGTTTGCAGCATACACTCACCAGCTGGAAAGCTGTATGAAACCCTGCTTTGCTTAAGTCACCAGTGTACATGTAACAGTGAGTATGGCTGTACCTGCTATCTATCAATAAACCAGCACCACTGGGCTGTTCATACAGTAGTTTGAATCATCTGCTGGTGTGTGCCTACATAATTCTGCAATATGTTCACCTGTACGCACGGAATTTCCAACATATACCATGCAATTATTTATGATATTCTAGACCTATCATTGTATATCACCATAGCTGGAATTGAATCTGCTTTATTAGTGTTTAACAGTTGGCATTTTAACAAGGAAAGTTTTATAGGGTAGGTATAAGGTAATGGATAACAGTTATAAAGGAGAGTAACAATGAGTACAGCAAACTTTGCCTCAATCAACAAGCCAATCAAGGCATTTATGGAAATGAGATCTATTTTTTGGAGCTTATCAAGTTGTCATAATCTCTTTATTTATTTCCACAGATTAGTCCTGACTAACATCTTTTATTGCAGTTATTCACAGCAATATAATTGATGTAGTATTGTTTAATGTTCTTTTCAAGATGGGACTGCAGCCCAGTAAGCAGCTATCATGGCAAAACTGTTTTTGTTCTTCGGGAGGCTTGCCACCTAGCAACAGCAGGTGGGCAAGGCAGCAAGCCTCCCGAAAACGCTGATGGAGAGGAGAGTGAAAGAATTTTCACTCCCTCCCACATCTCCAGCGGCTGGCCGGCGCGCGCGCTCGCACGGACACGTGGGCGCGCACGCGCACAGACACGTGGGCGCGCGCCCCAGCTGCTGATCAGATTTTTTCTGTCAGCAGACATGGAGGACTGTGTATCTGTCTCAGCAACAGATACACTATCTCTGTCCTCCATGGCTGGCGGTTTTACAGTGAAGAGAGCCCAGAAAAGGGCAAATAACTCTTCTCCTTCATCCTCTGACTCCTCAGAGAATATTAATATACAGAAAAAGAGGACTTTTTCAGTCAAAAATTTCCTGTCCTGTGACTCTTCTGATATTGAGGTAAGCAAATCACCTCAACAAGACACAGGGTTATCCCCTAACACAGGGAGCCCTGCACACAAGAAAAAACTTAGAAAGACAGATAAAAATAAGTCTTATACAAAGTAGAGATGAGCGCCGGAAATTTTTCGGGTTTTGTGTTTTGGTTTTGGGTTCGGTTCCGCGGCCGTGTTTTGGGTTCGACCGCGTTTTGGCAAAACCTCACCGAATTTTTTTTGTCGGATTCGGGTGTGTTTTGGATTCGGGTGTTTTTTTCCAAAAAACCTAAAAAACAGCTTAAATCATAGAATTTGGCGGTCATTTTGATCCCAAAGTATTATTAACCTCAAAAACCATAATTTCCACTAATTTTCAGTCTATTCTGAATACCTCACACCTCACAATATTATTTTTAGTCCTAAAATTTGCACCGAGGTCGCTGTGTGAGTAAGATAAGCGACCCTAGTGGCCGACACAAACACCGGGCCCATCTAGGAGTGGCACTGCAGTGTCACGCAGGATGGCCCTTCCAAAAAACCCTCCCCAAACAGCACATGACGCAAAGAAAAAAAGAGGCGCAATGAGGTAGCTGTGTGAGTAAGATTAGCGACCCTAGTGGCCGACACAAACACCGGGCCCATCTAGGAGTGGCACTGCAGTGTCACGCAGGATGTCCCTTCCAAAAAACCCTCCCCAAACAGCACATGACGCAAAGAAAAAAAGAGGCGCAATGAGGTAGCTGTGTGAGTAAGATAAGCGACCCTAGTGGCCGACACAAACACCGGGCCCATCTAGGAGTGTCACTGCAGTGTCACGCAGGATGTCCCTTCCAAAAAACCCTCCCCAAACAGCACATGACGCAAAGAAAAAAAGAGGCGCAATGAGGTAGCTGTGTGAGTAAGATAAGCGACCCTAGTGGCCGACACAAACACCGGGCCCATCTAGGAGTGGCACTGCAGTGTCACGCAGGATGTCCCTTCCAAAAAACCCTCCCCAAACAGCACATGACGCAAAGAAAAAGAAAAGAAAAAAGAGGTGCAAGATGGAATTGTCCTTGGGCCCTCCCACCCACCCTTATGTTGTATAAACAGGACATGCACACTTTAACCAACCCATCATTTCAGTGACAGGGTCTGCCACACGACTGTGACTGATATGACGGGTTGGTTTGGACCCCCACCAAAAAAGAAGCAATTAATCTCTCCTTGCACAAACTGGCTCTACAGAGGCAAGATGTCCACCTTATCATCATCCTCCGATATATCACCGTGTACATCCCCCTCCTCACAGATTATCAATTCGTCCCCACTGGAATCCACCATCTCAGCTCCCTGTGTACTTTGTGGAGGCAATTGCTGCTGGTCAATGTCTCCACGGAGGAATTGATTATAATTCATTTTAATGAACATCATCTTCTCCACATTTTCTGGATGTAACCTCGTACGCCGATTGCTGACAAGGTGAGCGGCGGCACTAAACACTCTTTCGGAGTACACACTTGTGGGAGGGCAACTTAGGTAGAATAAAGCCAGTTTGTGCAAGGGCCTCCAAATTGCCTCTTTTTCCTGCCAGTATAAGTACGGACTGTGTGACGTGCCTACTTGGATGCGGTCACTCATATAATCCTCCACCATTCTTTCAATGGGGAGAGAATCATATGCAGTGACAGTAGACGACATGTGGGGTGGGGTGGTTTGCGTGAGCTTGGTTACAAGAGGAAGGGATTTACTGGTCAGTGGACTGCTTCCGCTGTCGGCCCAAGTTTTTGAACTTGTCACTGACTTATTATGAATGCGCTGCAGGTGACGTATAAGGGAGGATGTTCCGAGGTGGTTAACGTCCTTACCCCTACTTATTACAGCTTGACAAAGGGAACACACGGCTTGACACCTGTTGTCCGCATTTCTGGTGAAATACTTCCACACCGAAGAGCTGATTTTTTTGGTATTTTCACCAGGCATGTCAACGGCCATATTCCTACCACGGACAACAGGTGTCTCCCCGGGTGCCTGACTTAAACAAACCACCTCACCATCAGAATCCTCCTGGTCAATTTCCTCCCCAGCGCCAGCAACACCCATATCCTCCTCATCCTGGTGTACTTCAACACTGACATCTTCAATCTGACTATCAGGAACTGGACTGCGGGTGCTCCTTCCATCACTTGCAGGGGGCGTGCAAATGGTGGAAGGCGCATGCTCTTCACGTCCAGTGTTGGGAAGGTCAGGCATCGCAACCGACACAATTGGAGTCGGACTCTCCTTGTGGATTTGGGATTTCGAAGAACGCACAGTTCTTTGCGGTGCTACTGCTTTTGCCAGCTTTAGTCTTTTCATTTTTCTAGCGAGAGGCTGAGTGCTTCCATCCTCATGTGAAGCTGAACCACTAGCCATGAACATAGGCCAGGGCCTCAGCCGTTTCTTGCCACTCCGTGTGGTAAATGGCATATTGGCAAGTTTACGCTTCTCCTCCGACAATTTTATTTTAGGTTTTGGAGTCCTTTTTTTACTGATATTTGGTGTTTTGGATTTGACATGCTCTGTACTATGACATTGGGCATCGGCCTTGGCAGACGACGTTGCTGGCATTTCATCGTCTCGGCCATGACTAGTGGCAGCAGCTTCAGCACGAGGTGGAAGTGGATCTTGATCTTTCCCTAATTTTGGAACCTCAACATTTTTGTTCTCCATATTTTAATAGGCACAACTAAAAGGCACCTCAGGTAAACAATGGAGATGGATGGATTGGATACTAGTATACAATTATGGACGGGCTGCCGAGTGCCGACACAGAGGTAGCCACAGCCGTGAACTACCGCACTGTACTGTGTCTGCTGCTAATATATAGACTGGTTGATAAAGAGATAGTATACTCGTAACTAGTATGTATGTATAAAGAAAGAAAAAAAAACCACGGTTAGGTGATATATACAATTATGGACGGGCTGCCGAGTGCCGACACAGAGGTAGCCACAGCCGTGAACTACCGCACTGTACTGTGTCTGCTGCTAATATATAGACTGGTTGATAAAGAGATAGTATACTCGTAACTAGTATGTATGTATAAAGAAAGAAAAAAAAACCACGGTTAGGTAGTATATACAATTATGGACGGGCTGCCGAGTGCCGACACAGAGGTAGCCACAGCCGTGAACTACCGCACTGTACTGTGTCTGCTGCTAATATAGACTGGTTGATAAAGAGATAGTATACTCGTAACTAGTATGTATGTATAAAGAAAGAAAAAAAAACCACGGTTAGGTGGTATATACAATTATGGACGGGGTGCCGAGTGCCAACACAGAGGTAGCCACAGCCGTGAACTACCGCACTGTACTGTGTCTGCTGCTAATATAGACTGGTTGATAAAGAGATAGTATACTCGTAACTAGTATGACTATAAAGAAAGAAAAAAAAACCACGGTTAGGTGGTATATACAATTATGGACGGGCTGCCGAGTGCCGACACAGAGGTAGCCACAGCCGTGAACTACCGCACTGTACTGTGTCTGCTGCTAATATATAGACTGGTTGATAAAGAGATAGTATACTCGTAACTAGTATGTATGTATAAAGAAAGAAAAAAAAACCACGGTTAGGTGGTATATACAATTATGGACGGGCTGCCGAGTGCCGACACAGAGGTAGCCACAGCCGTGAACTACCGCACTGTACTGTGTCTGCTGCTAATATAGACTGGTTGATAAAGAGATAGTATACTCGTAACTAGTATGTATGTATAAAGAAAGAAAAAAAAACCACGGTTAGGTGGTATATACAATTATGGACGGGCTGCCGAGTGCCGACACAGAGGTAGCCACAGCCGTGAACTACCGCACTGTACTGTGTCTGCTGCTAATATATAGACTGGTTGATAAAGAGATAGTATACTCGTAACTAGTATGTATGTATAAAGAAAGAAAAAAAAACCACGGTTAGGTGGTATATACAATTATGGACGGGCTGCCGAGTGCCGACACAGAGGTAGCCACAGCCGTGAACTACCGCACTGTACTGTGTCTGCTGCTAATATATAGACTGGTTGATAAAGAGATAGTATACTCGTAACTAGTATGTATGTATAAAGAAAGAAAAAAAAACCACGGTTAGGTGGTATATACAATTATGGACGGGCTGCCGAGTGCCGACACAGAGGTAGCCACAGCCGTGAACTACCGCACTGTACTGTGTCTGCTGCTAATATAGACTGGTTGATAAAGAGATAGTATACTCGTAACTAGTATGTTTGTATAAAGAAAGAAAAAAAAACCACGGTTAGGTGGTATATACAATTATGGACGGGCTGCCGAGTGCCGACACAGAGGTAGCCACAGCCGTGAACTACCGCACTGTACTGTGTCTGCTGCTAATATAGACTGGTTGATAAAGAGATAGTATACTCGTAACTAGTATGACTATAAAGAAAGAAAAAAAAACCACGGTTAGGTGGTATATACAATTATGGACGGGCTGCCGAGTGCCGACACAGAGGTAGCCACAGCCTTGAACTACCGCACTGTACTGTGTCTGCTGCTAATATAGACTGGTTGATAAAGAGATAGTATACTACTAATATTATATATACTGGTGGTCAGGTCACTGGTCACTAGTCACACTGGCAGTGGCACTCCTGCAGCAAAAGTGTGCACTGTTTAATTTTAATATAATATTATGTACTCCTGGCTCCTGCTATAACCTATAACTGGCACTGCAGTGCTCCCCAGTCTCCCCCACAATTATAAGCTGTGTGAGCTGAGCACAGTCAGATATATAATATATATACATTGATGCAGCACACTGGGCTGAGCAGTGCACACAGATATGGTATGTGACTGAGTCACTGTGTGTATCGTTTTTTTCAGGCAGAGAACAGATATATTAAATAAAACAAACAACTGCACTGTCTGGTGGTCACTGTGGTCGTCAGTCACTAAACTCTGCACTCTCTTCTACAGTATCACAGCCTCAGGTCAATCTCTCTCTCTCTCTCTCAACCCTAATCTAAATGGAGAGGACGCCAGCCACGTCCTCTCCCTATCAATCTCAATGCACGTGTGAAAATGGCGGCGACGCGCGGCTCCTTATATAGAATCCGAGTCTCGCGAGAATCCGACAGCGTCATGATGACGTTCGGGCGCGCTCGGGTTAACCGAGCAAGGCGGGAGGATCCGAGTCTGCTCGGACCCGTGAAAAAAACATGAAGTTCGTGCGGGTTCGGATTCAGAGAAACCGAACCCGCTCATCTCTAATACAAAGGGGACCTGTTCAGGTGATACTCCTCCATTTCCTAGCATTGTCCGTAGCAGACACCCTAATAGTGCTCGGAGCAAGCACACATCTCCTGCCCGCAGCTGGCATAATATATCTGCCCGGAGCAGGCAGCACAAAGGGACCCGTTCAGAGTATATGGGGTCACCAGCAAAAGAGCCACACTCTGCACATGAGGAAAAAAGTCACTCTTCCGCAGTGGATTGGGAATCCGAGGAAGTGACAAGATCCCCTGCCTCCTCCCAACGTGGGGAATTTAGCGATATCCAAATGGCTAGAGTAGCTTTAGCGGGCAAAACACCTCCGCCTAAACTTTATACCTCACACTGGGCACTTAAACAGAATTCAGAAGTGCAGAAATTTGCCCAGTTGGCATTAGAGCAGCACTCATTAAAGAGGATGAATTAGTGTTACGCTCTTACACAGGGTTGCCAGATGTGCCAGCACTATTTGCGCCTAGCATAGACCCTGCCCTCACTTCAATAGTGGGTGAAAAAAGATATAATGACACCACTGATCGTACTCTTAAGAAAATACAGTATAAGATAGCAGACGCAGCTGGTCCTCTCCTATACGTACTAGACAAAGCAGAAAGAGAAGGTGAATCCAGCGTCTCCCTAGATTCACTAGTAGCTTCTAAGCTTGCTCTCCTTAAGTCTATTAGCAGAGCAACCCTTATCATAGGCCAGACTTTTAATCACATCACTAATACCCGCAGGTCCAGATGGCTATCTAGTGCAGGACTAGCAGACCTAGCCCCAAAATCACTAGAATTCCCTAATTTAGACAATGCAGACTTATTTGGGCAACAAGAACTGAAGAAAAAAATAAGAATTTACTCACCGGTAATTCTATTTCTCGTAGTCCGTAGTGGATGCTGGGAACTCCGTAAGGACCATGGGGAATAGCGGGCTCCGAAGGAGGCTGGGCACTCTAGAAAGATTTATGACTACCTGGTGTGCACTGGCTCCTCCCACTATGACCCTCCTCCAAGCCTCAGTTAGGACACTGTGCCCGGACGAGCAGACATAATAAGGAAGGATTTAGAATCCCGGGTAAGACTCTTACCAGCCACACCAATCACACCGTACAACTCGTGATACTATATCCAGTTTGACAGTATGAAAACAACTGAGCCTCTCAACAGATGGCTCAACAATAACTCTTTAGTTAACAATAACTATTTACAAGTATTGCAGACAATCCGCACTTGGGATGGGCGCCCAGCATCCACTACGGACTACGAGAAATAGAATTACCGGTGAGTAAATTCTTATTTTCTCTAACGTCCTAGTGGATGCTGGGAACTCCGTAAGGACCATGGGGATTATACCAAAGCTCCCAAACGGGCGGGAGAGTGCGGATGACTCTGTAGCACCGAATGAGAGAACTCCAGGTCCTCCTCAGCCAGGGTATCAAATTTGTAGAATTTTGCAAACGTGTTAATTAATCAATTACAGCTGTTGCGGCATAGGTACTGTCCTATTTGTACCAATAAACAGCGTTACCACTCATAGCATCTCATACCTTGGATGCTCTAGAGGTCAATTTATTTATTTAGGACATATAAACCAGTAACACCTTCACTAGCAGCAGCATGTGAATCATATACTGTTATTGATGACAATTAGTACGGCACGGCTAGTACGGGAACACCTGCCTGATCGTACAAGTGCTGATCAACTATATGCTGATGCAGTACTAACAACTAGGTTATTTGTAAACCTTAGCACTCTTTTCAATAGTAGCTTGCATTTCGAATACAATAGAGACTGAGAATTATAGCACGGCCAATACGGGAATCCCCGTTAATAGGACAAACGTTGGTGTAATCGTTGTAGCACAGTTCTACTCACAATATAAAAAGAGTCGCGCTTAACTCATTCTATCTCATAAAATTGACTGGTATTGTGTCAGAACAGATGACTATCACAGGGTCAATACAGGAATATTGGATTAGTTAATATATTACAGCTGTTGCAGTATAGGTACTGTCCTATTGCCTATAAACAGCAATACTATTTATAGCATCTTATACTTTGGATGCTCTAGAGGTCAATGGATTAAATCAGGACACATGAGGCAATACTTACCAACCATATAAGGGTGAAGTGGGTCATTGCTGCAGCGCGGCCGCCTCCATGTCATTTAAGCACAGTCTCAACAGTATACCATATTAAAATGTATGAGGGACTACTCAGTTGAACTGTTATTAGTATGGCAACACACGACAATTAATATCGATTATTTCACAATACTGCAGTGTTGCTTGTCATCCTCCCATCACGGGACTTAGGATACGGATACTTCGTTTCCTAAAGGTAGTCCCCACATAACAGATAGTGACCTTTTTTTGACTGTGCCAGGCAAATATGGGGTATGAGCAGCAAATATAGTCAGCACATGTGTCTTCTAAGCTCATTTTCATAATTGTAGCTCACCCATTCATGGATTAATTGATAGCTAGACACACTGCACAATGGCAACTCTATTCAAACTATGACCCAATAGCTGGACATTTCATTTCTGTGTGATTGGTGAAGAGTGCATAAACTGGTAGTACATAATATTTATTAACCAACAAAAGAATATCAGATAGCCACAGTTGTTTGAATCAGACTTATTTGGGCCCCAGTTTATCGAAGAAGTTAAAATCAGGCATAAGGCCCGAAAATCCTTTTCTGACCTCAAGAAAGGGAATGAACAGTTAAAGAGGCCCTTTCCGCAAGGGGGCCGGACTTCAAGAGCTGCAGGTCCGACCCGTGAATTTTAAGGCACCAGAAGAGCCCAGACAGGAGGCTTTGGTAACAGATCCAATGACACTGCCAGAGCGTCTACCTCCAACGCTTGGAACAACTCCAAAAGAGGCCGCAATTACGGTAAGCATTCCGATAACACACAAAACACTCAAGGAATCTTTTGCAGAATGGCAAAAGATTACTACAGACAATTGGTTAGTAAAAACGATTCGAACTGGGCTAAACCTTCCACTGATTCGCTTCCCGCGACAAATAAATGATATTCCTTGTTCAAGGAATTGCAGTCCCCAGCTAGACGAAGTACTTTCGTTAGCACTATTACAGGGAAAAATAGAACCGGCAAAACTAGCAGTAAAGGGCTGGGTAAGCCATCTATTCCCAATATTAAAACAAGACGGCTCAATAAGACCAGTATTAAATGTCAGGGGGCTGAACAAATACTTAAAAGCATAAAAGTTTCTCATGGAGGGTATTTCAGACATTCCATACATTCTCACAATGGACTGCTTCTGCATAAAAATAGACCTAAAAGAAGCTTTCCATTCTATATCGGTTCACCCCAACCACAGGCGTTTCCTCAGATTCTCCTGGAAACAAAAATTATACCAGTGGACTGTCATGGTATTTGGCCTATCATGCGCACCCTATACATTCACACGGGCTATGAAAGCAGTTGTTGCCCACCTGCGCCAGCAGAGCGTCCTGTGCATCGTGTATCTAGACGACATACTACTCGTACACCCAGACCTAGATACACTTACCAAACACAGGGAAATAAGTCTCTCCTTATTAGCAGACTTGGGCTTCACTATAAACACACAAAAATCGGTACTTACCCCAACCAAAACACTTACGTTTCTGGGTTTCAACCTGGACACCCATTCTTTCTCCCTAGCAGTGCCGCTAGAGAAATGGTTAGATACAAAGACGTAGATACAAAAAACGTCTACAAAACGCAGACTATCCCTACGTGACTTAGCAACTATCATAGGGAAAATAATTGCAATGGCCCCAGGCTTCCGGCATGTACCCCTACTATGCATGGAAATGCAAGGCCTTTTGAGAACACTAATTCACGCTCACTATACCTGGAAAGACACAATTTTTCTTTCCAGAAGGGCAAAGACGGAGATAGCTTATTGGAACAGTCTCTCTCTTCCTCCTCCTTGCCCTCTACTAGACCCCCCACCCTCCATGACGATAACCACAGACGCATCTTTAACAGGTTGGGGGGGATTCTCTCAAGAAAAAGCAGTCAGGGGCACTTGGTCAACCGAAGATTCCCAGCTGCACATCAACATACTAGAGCTACGTGCAGCGAAACTAGCCCTGAAAGCGTTAGTTCCTGCCCACATAAAAGACTCCTCCATTCACCTATGCTTAGACAACATGACTGCAGTGTCATACATAAACAGAATGGGTGGTACCAAGTCAATATCGCTATGATGAGAAGCTTTAGAAATTTGGAACTGGGCTACTCAAAGGGACATACTCCTCCTTGCGTCCTACATCCCGGGACAGTTAAACGAGCTAGCAGACTCCTTGTCCAGAGAAAAACTTTCTCTTGATTCCGTAGCTCTGGAGAACCAAGGCCAATATTTACTAAGAATTCGAGTTTGACCGATTTGTGTGTTTTTTTCTAAGTCCCAATCCGGGAATTCACTAAGCACCAATCTCGGCAGTGTTTGGACTATTCGTAATGGTTTGATTTGCAAAGTTCCGAAATACGAATGAATAGACCATCGTTCAAACGCGGCTGTTATTTCATACAATACGGGTATTCACTATTCATTCGTATTTGGGTGTTAGTCTCTGAGTGCTCAACTGCGGGTGTATTTTTTTGCGATTCGTTAAAAAAAGCAGCAAAAAAATAGACCTGCTTTTTCCAGGCGAGTTTGGATAATCATGCACGGATCAGTGAGATCTGTGCATGTTTATCTATGGGAAAGGGTCTGTTTACTGTAAAAACGTGAAAAAAAAATGCGTGGGGTCCCCCCTCCTAAGCCAAACCAGCCTCGGGCTCTTTGAGCCGGTCCTGATTAAAAGAAATATGGGTAAAAAATTGAATGGGGTTCCCTAATATTTGATCAACCAGCACCGGGCTCTGCGCCTGGTCCTGGTGCAAAAAATACGGGGGACAAAGAGCATAGGGGTCCCCCGTATTTAATGCCACAGCCGGGGGACACTTTTATATAGGTCCATGCGGCATTAAATCACTAACTAGTCACCCATGGACGGGGTACCCTGGAGGAGTGGGGACCCCTTAAATCAAGAGGTCCCCCTCCTCTAGCCACCCAAGGGCCAGGGGTGAAGCCCGAGGCTGTCCCCCCCCCATCCATGGGCTGCGGATGGGGGGCTGATAGCCAAGTGTAAAATAAAAGAATACTGTTTTTTTTTCCAATGATTGGAACTTTGCGGTCAGCAGTTGACCGCGAGTAACCTCAACCGCTGACCGCAAAGTTCCCATCATTGGATACAATGGTGCGCCTATGCGCTACATTGTATCTTCACTGCACAGCCTCACTGACACTACAGGAGGTCACAGCCAATCAGGAGGGTGCCACGACGTGGCGCTCCCTGATTGGCTGAAGGAACCCTCTTTGACAGGAGTCAGGGGGGGTCCCGGCAGACGAGGAAAGGGGTCCCATGTGTAAACATGGGACCCCTTTCAGTGCGTGGATCGGGTATGCGGTTTGTTTTTTTGACAAGTACGTGGATTATTACAAAAGGACACCACACACTGGATTTTGGTGAGTATAATTTTATTTTCATGTACCTTGGAATCGACGTCGAGACGTGGGCCGAGTCGGCATCTGAACATAGGTAAGTATGTGTGTGTCGGAATGTATGTAATAAAGTTGTACTTTCAAGGTGTGTGTGTCCTGTTTTTATTTGGGTATTTTTTTTGCAGAAGAACTATAGGTACCAGCGGGCCCGTTTAACCCCCGCATGCTGTACTTGTGGTTCTCCAAGTACCAGCTTGCGGGGGAGGCTTGCAGGGACTTGTAGTTCTTGTGCAAAAAACAATATTCTTTTATTTTACACTTGGCTATCAGTCCCCCATCCGCAGCCCATGGATGGGGGGGACAGCCTCGGGCTTCACCCCTGGCCCTTGGGTGGCTGGAGGGGGGGACCCCTTGATTTAAGGGGTCCCCACTCCTCCAGGGTACCCCAGCCAGGGGTGACTAGTTAATGATTTAATGCCAGGGCCGCAGGGACCTATATAAAAGTGTCCCCCGGCTGTGGCATTATCTCTCTGACTAGTGGAGCCCGGTGCTGGTTCAAAAAATACGGGGGACCCTACGCTTATTGTCCCCCGTATTTTTTGCACCAGGACCAGGCGCAGAGCCCGGTGCTGGTTGATCAAATATGGGGGAACCCCTGTCAATTTTCCCCCCATATTTTTTCAACCAGGACCGGCTCAAAGAGCCTGAGGCTGGTTTGCCTTAGGAGGGGGGACCCCACGCAATTTTTTTCAGAATTAAAAACAATTAAAACACCTTTTTAAGGTACACAATGAAGCCCAGCACGGATCTCACAGATCCGGCCGGGATTCCTTGTGTTTTGTCAGGCAGTGTTTTACTCATCACTCCCGTAAAACACTGCCTGACATTACGAATCACATTGACATCGGAAAAAACGAATGTGCAAAACTCGGCAGCTTAGTGAATGATCATATCAGGAGTCAAAAAGTTGCAGTAAAATGCACCCGATACCATTCGAGTTGAAACACCCTTAAAAACGGCAAAAACACGAATATTAGTAAATAAATCCCCAAGTCTTCAAAATAATAATTCAGACATTCGGGAACTTAGAGATAGACCTATTTGCCAGTCCCACAAACGCTCAGACCCCCCGATTTGTGTCCAGAATATGGACAACAGGAGTATGGAGGATGGATGCAATGTCCTTTCCATGGACAGATATACCCCACCCATATGCCTTCCCTCCCCCGGCACTCCTTCTGAAAGTACTTCAAAAGATCAAGAAAGTCTGTGTACCCCACATAGTACTAGTATACCCAGTCTGGCCATCCAAGGTATGGTTCCCTTTGATCAGCCAACTACGCAAAGGCCCCACAAATTCCCCTGGGCCTATCCAAGGAGTGTTTCCAGGGAACTCAGGACACACTAGAGATTCTACCCCAGTGCATGTGGATGGCAATATTACTAGGTTGTTAACCGACCTCTCTTTAGCCTCTCCAACAAGAGCCCTAATTAACGCGTCCTTAAGACCTCGTACAAGGGCCAGATATTGTGCAATAATTAAGGAATTTGACGCATGGCGATCCCAACAGATGACTCCCGCCCAAAACTCACTAATACACTTAGCTCTAGACTTTCTAGCATCTAAATACCAAATGGGGCTAGCATCAGCCACCATAAGGTCATATGGCTCGGCCCTAGCCATCATAATCCCAAACTTAACAATCAATAAATTATACCTACGCCTGCTCAGAGGAATCCACCTCTCTAGACCCATACTACCAAAGTACTCAAACACCTGGGACATAGAGCCTTTTCTCTCTTTCCTGTCCTCTTGGAACACAGACACTAATATCAGCCTATTATCTCGCAAACTAGCATCGTTGCTAGCCCTGGCTATAGCCGCAAGAGGAGCCGAACTTACTCTCATACACATCTCAGACCCGTGGCTTTCACTCACACCCACGGGATACCACATCATACTTAAAGGACACACTAAAACCTCTTCCTTTAAAAGCCCGATCGTGGAGTTCGACATTATCCGAGATCCCCAAGACCCAACTCCGTGCGTAGCCTCCTGCTAATCAACCTATCTATCCAAGACAGAACAATTCAGAGATAACATAACACAACTCTTTATCACCTGCAGAAAACCATATCGACCCGCTAGACCCTCAACTATTAGAGGATGGATAGTAGCTTCTATGAAAGAAGCAGGCATCGATACAGATCACTTCAAAAGCCACCCCCTAAGGGGAGCCGCCGCAACTAGAGCGGCTGCCAAAGGCATTCCTTTACAGTCCATCATGCTAGCTGCTAGATGGTCCTCCACTAGAACTTTTGCTAAGCACTACTGGAGGCCAACAGACTCGCAAAAAATTGAGTTCCTTCAAAGCAACCACCAGGTATGTGGTAGTCTACCCACCTGTTGTTGCTAGGTGGCAAGCCTCCCGAAGAACAAAACACTAGTTTGCAGGAATCTATGACCTGCAAACTCGATTTGTTCTAGGGCACAGGATTGCCACCTAGCAACAGCTCCCACCCAACCCACCCTGGTTTTACACCAACGTTGCTAGGGCTGTTGTTTCCTCTAAAGAACTCTTCCGATGTTAGCTTTTCGCCCTCTCGTATTTCCTTAGGCGCGCCGAGAGACCAAAAGTAGCCGCAAGCAGCTGCCAATAAAGAACAAAAGTAGACTGTTTTTTGCCTTGGACATTTTCACCTGAAAGTTACGACGTTCCTACCAGTTTCAAGTTATTCTTCACCGCTACTAAACCTAGTGGACAGTTTAGACAGGTACCTTTCCTCCACTTCATTTAGGGGAATGTTATCTCTTGAATGTTAAATAAACTAACTTTGGTTTTCAATGCTCTTCGAGTGACTTTTCTTGCTCAATAATCCATACACAGCTTGTAATGCACTGGGGCTACGCCATGTAAGCTATGCTTTAGGGACAGGTTTGTCACCAGTGAGCTTCCGAAAAAATCTGATCAGCAGCTGGGGCGCGCGCCCACGTGTCCGTGCGCGCGCACGTGACGTAACGTGCGCGCGCGCGTGCCGGCCAGCCGCTGGAGATGTGGGAGGGAGATAAAATTCTTTCACTCTCCTCTCCATCAGCGTTTTCGGGAGGCTTGCTGCCTTGCCCACCTGCTGTTGCTAGGTGGTAATCCTGTTCCCTAGAACAAATCCAGTTTGCAGGTCATAGATTCCTGCAAACTAGTGTTTTCTCACTGCTGATAGCAATGGCCAAAGACTGCTCTGCCAGGTTTTGTCCTGGTTGTGTTCTTGCACATACATGACAAAAGGAGCTAACTCAACTGGAGGTAGCAGTAGCGGATTTACTATTATGCTGGCAAAGTGGCCTCTTAGAGCACGTCAGGTCACCCTCAGCTGATAGCATAAGCAGTACTAATAATGAGTCACAGTTACGCATTATAGTACACTGGCTGGGCTGTCTTCAAACAGTGAAGGAGGCTGTTTGGCTGGGAAAGAGGTGGGTGCTCGGCCCCCAAACCCCCACCTCACCTCCGTATTCTTCTCTGAGCCAAGCTATTGCCACTGGGGACTGTCAGGAGATGGTGACATGATGCAGGAGTCCCGTTAGGAGCCAAGCTGCCCCTGCCAGCCCCGATTCAGCCCAGGTAGTCACCATACTCTCCAGGCACCACACAATCACCTGGAGTAGAAAAATGGGCTGGGCATAAGGAGTTGTGGATTCAGTGGGGGAGCGGAGAGTTATCAATTTTGCAGTATGTTGTTTTTTAAATAAATACAGGGATGTGAGCAGGGGGCAGATTACAGATAAGCCTCATCAGGAGTTCCCCCTGTGGGACGGCCTGATATTGGCTGCTAAAAACATGTTTTACTGTCCAGTCCATTATTAATTTACCACCTGTAGGGGACCAGTCACAACAGCAGCACTAGCAATCCTCTCTTCCACCCACCCCCCGTGATGACTGTACTGCTCGGTATGCAGTGCTGTAACTGTCTTATGGAAGATACAAAGCACCACTGGAGCTTTCACCTCCCCCATAATGTGTGCACCGATTCAACACACTGATCTGTTATTGGGTGAGTGTGTTTGTATGCATTTTGGACTTTTTACATTATCTTTCCTCCCATCTTCCACTGTTATTCCCCCTGTTTCTTCCTTCCTTCCCCCCAGTATTTCTACCATGTCCTCCTGTTCTTTCCAGCTCTCTCTACTCACTTGAGCATAATGGATGCAGTTTTTTTTTTTTATGTGACAGTTTCTAGAAGCTGTTTTGGAGGAGCCTCTCATCTACCTGTCTTCTTCCAGTCTTCCTCTGTTATTCCGCATGTTGCTCCCATGTCTCCCTGTTTCCTCCTGTCTACCCCTGTTTTACCTCCAGTCAGAGCCGGCCTAGGCATAGGCAACTAGGCAAATACCTAGGGAATTTGGAATGCCTAGGGGCACAAGCAGCTTATGATGATTAAAATGATATGCAGCATGCCTATATTCTGTGTGCCCACAGCTGTATTTTCATAGGAAATGTTACGTTACAGTATATTCATGGAAATCACTGTAACGTAGCATTTTGTATGCAGATACAAACAAAGTCGCACACAGAATATACAGTGCATCCGGAAAGTATTCATAGCGCTTCACTTTTTTTTACATTTTGCTATGTTACAGCCTTATTACAAAATGGAATAAATTCATTTTTTCCTTCAAAATTCTACACACAATACCACATAATGACAATGTGAAAAACGTTTTTTTTTGTGTGGGTTTTGCAAATTTATTAAAAATAAAAAACTAAGAAATCACATGAACATAAGTATTCACAGCCTTTGCCATGAAGCTCAAAATTGAGCTCAGGTGCATCCTGTTTCCACTGATCATCCTTGAGATGTTCATACAGCTTAATTGGAGTCCACCTGTGGTAAATTCAGTTGATTGGACATGATTTGGAAAGGCACACACATGTCTATATAAGGTCCCACACTTGACAGTGCATGTCTGAGCACAAACCAAGCATGAAGTCATAGGAATTGTCTGTACACCTCCGAGACAGTATTGTCTCAAGGCACAAATCTGGGAAAGGGTACAGAAAAATATCTGCTGCTTTGAAGGTCCCAATGAGCACAGTGGCCTCCATCATCCATAAATGGAAGAAGTTCGGAACCACCAGGACTCTTCCTAGAGCTGGCCGGCCATCTAAACTGGGCGATCGGGGGAGAAGGGCCCAAGTCAGCGAGGTGACCAAGAACACGATGGTCACTCTGTCAGAGCTACAGCATTCCTCAGTGGAGAGAGGAGAACCTTCCAGAAGGACAACCATCTCTGCAGCAATCCACCAATAAGGCCTGTATGATAGTGGCCAGATTGAATCAACTCCTTAGTAAAAAGCACATGGCAGCCCACCTGGAGTTTGCAAAAATGTACCTGAAGGACTCTCAGACCATGAGAAACAACATACTCTGGTCTGATGAAACAAAGTTTGAACTCTTTGATGTTAATGCCAGGCGTCATGTTTGGGTGAAACCAGGCACCGCTCATCACCAGGCCTATAGTGAAGCGTGGTGGTGGCAGCATCATGCTGTGTGCATGTTTTTTAGCGACAGGAACTGGGAGACTAGTCAGGATAGAGGGAAAGATGAATAAAGCAATAAACAGAGAGATCATGGATGAAAACCTGCTCCAGAGCGCTCTTGACCTCAGACTGGGGCGACCCTAAGCAGGACAACGACCCTAAGCACACAGCCAAGATATCAAAGGAGTGGCTCCAGGACAACTCTGTGAATGTCCTTGAGTGGCCCCGCCAGAGCCCAGACTTGAATCCAATTGAACATCTCTGGAGAGATCTGAAAATGGCTGTGCACCGATGCTTCCCACCGAACCTGATGGAGCTTGAGAGGTGCTGCAAAGAGAAATGGGAGAAACTGCCCAAAGATAGGTGTGCCAAACTTGTGGAATCATATTCGAAAAGACTTGAGGCTGTAATTGCTGCCAAAGGTGCATCAACAAAGTATTGAGCAAAGGCTGTGAATACTTATGTACATGTGATTTCTTAGTTTTTTATTTTAAAAAATTTGCAAAAATCTCAAAAACTGTTTTCACGTTATCATTATGGGGTATTGTGTGTAGAATCTTGAGGGAGAAAAATAATTTATTCCATTTTGGAATAAGGCTGTAACATAACAAAATATTAGAAAAAAAAGTCACTGTGAATAATTTCCGGATGCACTATGAATGCTGCATATCATTTTAATCAGCAGAAGCTGCTTGTGCATCCTAGTCACACAGAATTGAAAATAAGACCCATTTTTGGCCAAAAATAGTGTCCGATGTTAGCAGAGCTGGCCTAGAGCTGCCAACTGACTCATGCCAGGCATCTCCTGCTGTATGGCGTGTTGACACATCTGTTTCCAAGTAGAGGCAGAGGTCACAGTGTTAGCGGCCGTGTGAGTGCAGTGCATAGGTGGCTTGGTTGTTCAATAGTGTTTGGCATATGTGTAAAGGGCATTATGTGTGTCATGTGTATAAATGCATTAATAATGTGCGGCATATGTGTAAGGGGTACTATGTGTGTTATTATGCGTATAAGGGCATTACTAATGTGCGTCATATGTGTAAGGGACAATATGTATATAAGGGCATTAATAAAGGTTGGCATAATGTGTAAGGGGCATTATGTTTATAAGGTTATTAATAATGTGTGTCATATGTGTAAGGGACATTACTGTGTGGTAGTATGTGTATAAAGGCATTACTAATGTGTGGCATTATGTGTATAAAGTGCTCTACTGTGTGGCTTCATGTATAGAAACGTAACTACTGTGTTGTCTAATGTGAATAAAGAGCAATATGGTGTGGTGTAATGTGAATAAATAGCAATTCAGTGTGATGTAATGTGAAGAAGGGGCACTACTGTGAGGAGTAACGTGTATAATGTAACATGGTACTACTGTGTGATGTAACGTGAATAAGGGACACTATCACATGATATAATGTGAATAAAGTTGCCCTGCTGTGTGGCGTAATTTGAATTGGGGGTACTATTGTGTGGCCATGCCCCTTCCTAGCAAGAACACGCCCCTTTTTGGACTGTGTGCTGAATGTGCGCACTATTCAGAATCAGAATCATCTTTATTGCCAAGTATATCAGCACATAATACACAAGGAAATTGTTTCCGATAACCACAGCTCTCAGACAGAAAAAAGAAAAGAGAAAAAGAAGAAAAGAAAACAACAACGTGACATAAACATAGAGAAGGGAACATAATGGATGCTTGAATACATGGTTCGAGTGCGAAAATTAATAGACTAAGCAAGTATCGAATTGATCACGATAGTTGCTTGGGGAAAGAAACTGTTCCTGTGTCTAGCAGTTCTCACGAGTGGCAAGCTGTACTGTCTTCCCAATGGCAGCCGCTGGAACAGGTCATGAGCAGGGTGGGAGTGGTCGATGATCCTTTCCGCCCGATTCCTAACCCTAGCCCAGCAGATATCCTCGATTGCCGGGAGATTTGTTCCTATGAATTTTTCCGCTGCCCTTACTATCCATTGTAGTCTATTCCTGTCGTGAGTTGAGGTCGAGCCAATCCACACTATTATTGAGGTGCAGAGAACAGATTGAATGATTGCTGAGTAGAATAGATTCAGAAGTTCCTGTGACAGATTGAGCTTCCTTAGTTGGCATAGGAAGTACAGTCTTTGTTGGGCTTTTCCCGCAATGCGCTCTATGTTAGTCTTCCACCTCCAATCCTTTGCGATCGTGGAGCCTAAAAATCTGATGGATTCTACCACAGCTACTGCGCTGTCCACAATTGTGAGTGGGGAAAGTGTAGGGGGAAGCTTCCAAAAATCAACGATCATCTCAACCGTTTTCAATGTATTTAGCTGAAGATTGTTTGTACCGCACCAAGTAGTTAACAACTTGACCTCCATTCTATAAGCGGACTCCTCTCCGTTCGTAATAGGTCCAATCAGTGTGGTGTCATCTGCGAATTTAAGGAGTTTCACGGAGGAGTCTCCAGAAGTGCAGTCGTTGGTGTAGAGAGAGAAAAGGAAGGGTGAAAGAACACACCCCTGGGGAGCAACCGTGCTAGTTTTCCTGACACCAGAGATGAATTTCCACATCCTGACTCGCTGCTCTCTATACGTCAGGAAATTTACCACCTAGGAGCATAGTATTTCTGGTACTCCTGAACTGCGCATTTTCAATTGCAGCAGACCAGGGATGATAGTGTTGAATGCGGAGCTGAAGTCCACGAACAGGACCCTCGCGTAGCCTCCTGGTGAATCCAAATGTTGCATGATGTAGTGCAGGCCCAGATTCACTGCATTCTTAGTCGATCTATTTGCCCTGTTGGCGAACTGCAGAGGGTATAGGAGGGAGCCCACCGTGGACTTTAGGTGAGTCAATACCAGACGCTCCATCATCCTCATCACCACCGATGTTAGTGCTACTGATCTGTTATTGTTCAGGTTACCGGAAAAGGAAGGTTTCTTCGGCACTGGGAGCGCTTGAAACAGGCTGGGCCCACACCAGTACCGAGCGACGTGTTGAAAATGGCCATGAAGACTGGTGCCAGCTAAGCGACACATGTTTTTAGGGCAGATGGGGATACGCCATCTGGCCCTGGTACTTTCTTGGGTTTCAGCTTCCTAAATAGCTTAGTTACCTCCGCTACTTCCACCTGGAGAGTAGACATGGTGCCCTGGGAGGGAGAGAGTATTTCCGCTGTAACTGTCAGCGCATCGACAGAATGAGGTGAAGTATCACTTGCATCCCAGGACCTCTCGAACCTTCAGTAGAAATGATTTAGGTCCTCTGCCAGTTGCTGACTGGAGTCAACGCAGGAGGTCGGGCACTTGTAGTTGGTGACAGCCTTCAGACCCTTCCATACCGACTGTGGGTCGTTCGCAGAGAAGTTGGGCACAAGCTTGTCGGCATAAAGTTTTTTTGCTTCCTTGCTCTCCCTAGATAGGATTTTCCTGGCCTGTCTGTATCTGATTTTGTCTCCACTTCTGTGTGCCTCCTCCTTGGCAAGGCGTAGCTGCTTCAAATTTGCGGTGAACCAGGGCTTGTTGTTTGCATAGATGCGGACAGTTTTTGATGGCACACATAAGTCCTCACAGAAGTTGACATACGACATAACCATGTCTGCATGATCGTTAAGGTCTTCTGCAGCAGCCTCGAAGATGTTCCAGTCAGTGCATTCGAAGCATGCTTGCAGTTTCAGTTGAGCCTCGCTGGACCACCTGCTCACAGACTTGACCACCGGCTTAGCAATCCACACTCATTGCTTATAGGTGGGGAGCAGGTGGTCTAGGCAGTAATCAGAGAGCCTGAGAGTCGCCCGGGAGACAGAGTGATAGGCATCCTTAATGTTTGTGTAACAGTGGTCCAGGATGTTGCCGCCTCGTGCGGGGTCTTTGACATGCTGGCAATACTTGGGCAGCTCCTTAGTCAAGTTAGCCTTGTTAAAATCTCCCAGAATGATGAGCAGAGAGTCTGAGTTTTTGCTCTCCATATCAGTTATGCATAATAAGAGATGTTGCAGCGCTGTCCTAATGCAAGCCTACGGAGGGATACAAACTCCGACCTAGATGAAAGAGGTAAACTCTCGAGGGGAGTAGAAGGGTTTGAAGTTAATACACAAGGTTTCCAAGTGGAGGCTACAGGATTGCTGCAGTACCACAGTGTCGACACACCAGCCATTGTTGACATAGCAGCAGATACCCCCGCCTCTGGACTTCCTCGCCAGCTCCTCTGACCAGTCCGCCCTATACAAGCAAAAACCCGGCAAGGATAGGGACTTGTCAGGCACACGCTCACTGAGCCAGGTTTCTGTAAAGCACAGGGCAGCCGAACCAGAGATGCCAGCCTTGGAGCTGCTTAAAAGCATCTGCAGTTCGTCCATTTTATTGGATAGAGAGTATATGTTGGCCAGAACAACCGATGGGAGAGCTGACCTGAACCCCCTCCGCCTCCACTTAACCAGAGCCCCTGCATGCATTCCTCTGCGGCGTTTCCACCCTGGGTCCCCAGTGGCCTTCACTTGGATATCACCAGCCTGCACTTCTGGTGACCCATCTGACTCCCCCTGAGCCAGCCGCCACCATCTCCAGTCCCCACGTCTGGGAGCACCCCAACACTAACCATCCTGGTCCCCTGATGACCACACTGGACCCCCTGTGCCAGCCGCCACCTCTCTGACCATGCCCCCCTGAGTGAGAGCCCCCAGGCCTGAGTCCCCATGGTTACCTGGTGGCTCCTGCAGGTCCCTCTGTTCCAACGCCCTTTCCACCTCTGTGCCTTTAAAATACAGGAGGTAGGAGAACCAAAATGAGAACTGCTATGGGTAAGGGGTGATGGTGCCGGGAAAGGGAAGGAGGGTCAGAAGCGTAACTAGCGGCGGTGCTAGGGGACACCAGCCAAAATCTTGCTTACGGCATCATATTGCTTAGGTTCGGCTTTGCCTCCAGTGTTCCTCCTTTCTCCGCCTGTACCCACAGTGTTCCTTCCATCCCACATGTGCTCTTCCCATAACCCCTCTGTGTGCCTCCCTTCCCCTTCTTTCCTTTCCTGTTACTCCCATTTCTCCCTGTTCACCTGAGCAAACATTTAGTGTGATGTCTGATGCACAGTGGTAGCTGTCTTATCGTTTTACGTGATAGTCAGAGGAATATGTTATACCGTATGCCGCTGCATGCATGCACACCTCACTGCTGCAAATTATAAAGAACCTAACAGGGGGGTAGCCAGAACTTTGTGGGCTCCATAGCAACATTTTGAAGGGGCCCCCGTCCCAATACTTCTAGAGAGACACCTCTCTGCAGCAGTTGTTAATTTTATGCCCTATAATCGTGCCCTAGTTCATTTTCTGAACCCTAGTAGAGCCTTATTTAATAGTTTATTTTATGAATCGCAGTAGTGCTTAAGTTCACCCTATGTCACATTTCAGAGCTGCCAGTACACATCACGCTGCAAAGTACCCCCAATACACATTATGATAAATAGTGCTCCCTATTCATATTGTGCCTCTTTACAGTGCGGCCCGGTTCGGCAAAAAATATATATAACACATGTAACTGTGACAGGGAATGTGGGCCCCTCTGAGCTCTGGGCCCCATAGCAGCTGCACTGCCTACACCTATGTAACTACGCCCTTGGGGACTAATTCAAACCTTATCAGTGTTGTGTGTTTTCGCACAGCAGCCGATCAGGTCTGAACTGATCATGCGACGGCGCCGCAGTGCGCCAGCGCTTGCCAGACAGCCAACGCCTGATTGACAGGCAGAAGCATTCACTGGGCGGGAGGGAGTGGGCCGGCGGCGTTTGGTCGTCGTTTTAGTGGTGTGGCCCATGCAATGCAGGCGTGCCCGGACCGGACGGGAAGGGGGGGGGAAGAGGCAGGCCACGGCAGCTGCGTGACATCACACGCAGCTGCTGTGACCCTCACAGCGGCAAGTAGCTCCCTGCCAGCGCGCAGTAGCTGCGCTGGTAGGGAGCTACTCTTCAAGTACAAAACCATCTACGATCAGGTCTGAATTAGGCCCTAAAAACATAAAATGATTCTTTTTTGCATGGAGGTGCAGGAGTGCCCAAAATATATTATTGCATAATGCCCATGGGGCCCAATACTCGCTAGTTCCGCCACTTGGACTGGCTGAATACTCCCGGCCGGCTGTCAGCGATTACAGCTCAGCCTCCAGCACTTGCCTGTGTCCTATTCAGTGTATGTCATGCTTGCGACCCGTCATGATGTCACACACCACATGGCAAGTGCAAGGGTGAGGTGGCATGTGCCTGCCTTGCATTTCTGCAATGTTTTTTTTTTCAGTACACATTACACTAGTACCATATCACCTGGGGGTGGGCGGCTTTGAGGGAGGATGGTGGTATTCACTGAGGGGTTGGCGGGGGGGGGGGGTATTTTACACACACTGACTGACATGGGAGTGATTTGACATACAATGACTGGCCACGGGGGAATTTGGCATACACCGAATGGGGGGATTGTTTGAGGAATGGGGGCCCCAAATCAGTGTCTTGCTTAGGCCCCCATGAGATCAAATCCACCTCTGAAAGGTGACAAACACTAAAAAGCTTTTTGTGTTTACAATGTGCTGGTGTTCAGATGTGGATGGAGCTGCATCCTAATGCACAAAGTAACAATTTTTGGTACTTTGTGTGCGTGCAGGACCCATTCTGCACATGCGCGATTGGGTACTGCGACATAGGATGCAGGGCGGCAGCAGACTGTCAGTGATTGGCAGTCTGCTGCCGTCTGGGGAAGCAACAGTTATAGCAACTCCAACCACATCTGAAATTGCCTCAATGTTTTATTATAAGTCATCAGGGGGGTTTCTCACACTGCTATTATGAATGTTCCTTTGTTCTGTAAGAGATGCATATATTTACAACAGGTCTGAGTAGACAGACTGGAGACACATTGCATGCGCAAATAAGGTAAAGACTGGGGGGGGGGTCATTCCTCGCTCCCTGGCCCGCAGCGGCTGCGTATGACATCACGCAGCCACTGCGGCCCACCCCCTGTTGCCATTTCACCCCCTCCCGCCCATCGATCGCCTCTGCCTGTCAATCAGGCAGAGGCGATCGCTGTCCTGCTACGGCTGTCGGCCGTCCCGCATGCGCTGGCGCACAAAGGCGCCGGCGCATGCGCAGCAGGGACCCGTTCACTCTGCTGCGTGAAAATGCAGCGAACGAACGGGTCGGAATGACCCCTGGGTCAATCCAGGTGAAGTAAGACACTATAGGACTGATTCAGAGGAGAGCAAAACAAAAAGAGCAAGTAACTTTGTATCTGCTTTATATCTGTAACAAGCTATTATTACCTATAGCCCTCAAATTAGACACTTTTATTTTAATATTGCAATTTACTGTAGATTTAAGTTTGTTTCCAAACACTGCTTCCAAATCTAAATCTCTCTGCAAGTTACTCCTGCCCCAACTGCAGTGCAATATGGTTTTGCCAAGGTGCAATGTTACTTGTTCTTTTTTACTTTATTTTTACCCAACTCAGAGGCCCTCATTCCGAGTTGTTCGCTCGCAAGCTGCTTTTAGCAGCTTTGCACACGCTAAGCCTCCGCCTACTGGGAGTGAATCTTAGCTTATCAAAATTGCGAACAAAAGATTAGCAAAATTGTGAATAGACACTTCTTAGCAGTTTCTGAGTAGCTCCACACTTACTCGGCAACTGCGATCAGTTCAGTCAGTTTCGTTCCTGGTTTGACGTCACAAACACTCCCAGCGTTCGGCCAGACACTCCTCCGTTTCTCCAGCCACTCCCGCGTTTTTCCCAGAAACGGTAGCGTTTTTTCGCACACACCCATAAAACGGCCAGTTTCCGCCCAGAAACACCCACTTCCTGTCAATCACATTACGATCACCAGAACGAAGAAAAAACCTCGTAATGCCGTGAGTAAAATTCCTAACTGCATAGCAAATTTACTTGGCACAGTCGTACTGCGGACATTGCGCATGCGCATTAGCAACTAATCGCTCCGTTGCGAGAAAAATATAACGAGCGAACAACTCGGAATGACCCCCAGAATCTGCTCCTTTGAGGCAGGAGGGTTTGAGGCATAAAGTTGCTTCAGGTTTTCTGGCTAGTGTCTACATTTAGTCACCTCTCCATTGGAATAAATGCATGATTGTGAGATTTAGCAGCAATGTATTGTAATTGCAGTGTGGCAAGTTTAAATAGTAAGTGGATGAGAAAGCCTCCATACACTTTGTTTCTTTGTACACCTTAAAAGACTGGGAAGACATTGAGCATAAGCTGGGTACACACCTTAGCAAAGTTCCAATCCAGCCAGGGGATGTCTCTAGGTCTAATGGGCAGTTGCCGAGGGCCCCAGGATTCCAAGGTCCCATCGCCAATAGCAGCACCCCCCTCCCCCTCCCCAGTCAGAACAGCCAGCACATGGTCCAGGGAAAGTAGTCTTGCGAAAGCCCCAAGAGCCAACAGGGCGAAGCGCATTGACTTCACAAAACCCCCTCTTAGGGGGAAATTTACTACTAAAGGCTCTAAAAATTAAAAGTGGTGATGTTGCCCATAGCAACCAATCAGATTCTGTTGATCATTTTATAGAATGCAATAGAGAAATGATCAACAGAATGTGATTGGTTGCTATGGGCAACATCACTCCTTTTAATTTTTACAACCTTATAGAAATTTACCCGTCACAGCCTACACAGATCTCCGTGCTGGGCAGCTAGCGATCTGAACAGCCGCTTGCCTCCGACCTTTCTGAAATTGAACCCAGACGCTACCCTCCTGCCGGATGAGGAATAATACCCTCCGGCGAAACAGGACTGCTGAGCTAAAACATACCTCCCAACATGACCCTCTCCAGGAGGGACACAATGCTCTGCTTCTGGACTTTTCTCTTAATTTATGATTGCCGGCACCTGTGTTGAACAGGTCAGTGGATTAGAAAGGTGTTTCAGCACAGGTGATGACAATCATAAATTAAGAGGGAAGTCCAGGAGCAGAGCATTCTGTCCCTCCTGGAGAGGGTCATTTTGGGAGGTATGCTAAAATAGAGAGCTAGCGTGGCCACGCTGGCCAGTCCTACCCGTAAAACGGTACACCGCCAGGGGTAAATATTAAGACACGGGTCACTCAGTGCATTTATTGTAGACTGCACACTTGGAACTGTATTTGCACTGGGACGCCAGTTGCAGGTATAGTACAGCTTCATATTATTCAGTTAAAAGCTCTTTACTAATACATAAGCTTCTACAGCTGTTAACTGATTGCTGAATCGCAAATGGCACCTTACTAATAAGATCTGCTATATTATATCTAGTGGATACAAATGTTTCCTTTGTGTGTTAAAGTTATCCATTAAGCAATATGCATTGCTATCTGCATGAAGAGACGTTCTATTAGCAATATCATTTACCATTTGATAGCAAACAGACATATGTTTTATACTGAGCTAGAGTTCGCTATATACATTTTAACAAATTGATTACATTTGATTATTTTGTTATTGTTTTAATATGTAATGTATGCATGTTTATATATGCAGAATTAACCAAGTAAAATATATATAACCTTATAAGCAAGTATTGTGATTTCTTAGTAAGGAGCAAACACATAAATGGCAGGATGTAATGAAGTCTGAGTTCGTCGGCCATGAGGGATGCTGGCTGAACTCGGACATTTTTTTAAAGGGGCAATCATGTACAACAGGCATGTCCAAACTGCGGCCCTCCAGCTGATGTGAAACTACACATCCCAGCATGCCCTGACACAGCTTTAGCATTCTCTGACAGTAAAACTGTGTCAGGGCATGCTGGGATATGTAGTTTCACAACAGCTGGAGGGCCGCAGTTTGGACATGCCTGATGTACAAGGCATGGTTTAGCCTTGTACATGATTGCACCTTAAAAAAAAAATGTGCCCGTTCGGCAGGCATCCTGAGCTCAGACTTCATTACACCCTGGGCTTAGTCTTTTTCTATATTTATTTGTAATATTCTTTACATTGGAGGTTACCAAATGCAGTGAATATTTTCTTCTTCTTTGTGCACCTGACAAAAGTTAGAACACATTGAGGTGGATACCTTAGCGAAGTTCCAATCCAGCCATCTGAACTATAGGCTTAATGGCCAATTGCCCAAGTGCCCCAGGATTCCAGGAGGCATATTTACTAAAAGTCAATTCGGGTCAATTTTGATAGATTTTTGGTCGATGTTTGGCTGCTTTTTGCTCGATTTTGTGTTTCAGGGTCTAAATCACACATTTACTGTTTTTTGACATTTTCTTTAAACAATGTCAAAAATAATCTGTTAGTAAATTTGTGATTTAAACCCTGAAACACATAATCAGTCAGAAAATCATCCAAACATTGACCAAAATCATATTGTAGTAAATATACCCCCAAGGCCCCACCCCCTCCCCCTCCCCTCCTTCCCACCCAGGTCAAAACAGGCTCTGCATGGTCTGGGTACAGGAGAGGAGCAGCCTGTCTGACTGGGTGAGAACTAAGAACTGGGTCGTAGTGTGATAAAAGGGTTTCATCTTACCGGGAATCAGTGACGTGCGGTGGGGTGAGGCAGGTGAGGCAGAGCCTTTCCTGTCATACTAATGTTTGCGCCAGAGTTTTGACTATATAAAGTATATGAAGAATACAAAGAATATGTTACTAATATCTTATTTGTATTATTCTAATCATTTTTATAGTCAAAACTCTGAAGTAAAAACTCTACGGCAGGTGAGGCAGTGTGAGGCATTACGTGTAAATCTGGCTCTGGTACTAGCTAGTGCCTTCTCAATGATTTACCTCGCTGCACGTCCCTGCCGGGAATATGGAATGACATTTGTTGACAAGAGTCGACAGAGCTGAGATTGGATGATGCACAGGGATGAGACACAGAGAGGAGTCGCTGGGCTGAGTTTGGGGAGACACAGGGAGAAGATAAAGGAATGGACTGATATTTGGGTATAAGCCAAGGAAGGAGGTGGGATTTGGGTGACATAGAGGAGTTGGGGGCTGAGGTTATCGAGACACAGGGGAGATTTGGGAAGACACAGGAAGGAGATGTGGGTTAAAGATTTGGAGGATTGGCAGGCAAGAGGCAGGGGCTGAGAATTAGGGAGGTTACTGGAGAATTGGTTAATAAGGGCCCCCAACGGAGGATTGGTTAATAAGGTCCCATGTGCTTGTTTTACCCAGGGGCCTGCACTGCTGATCTTATGGCCCTGTACACGACAATATGATTTATCGTTCCATTCTTACTGTAACAACACTGTGTCATCTGTGGTATTGTCCCATCTGTTGTGCAGCACATCAGATGGGACAATGTGACCATGGAGCACATACTGTAATTTTACAGTCTGTGTTTGAAAAAATGACAATTAGGAGCTGATTGGTTGGCACTTTGGGGAATATTTCATAATGAGTGATATTCTTGTTATAACTCAATAATCTTAAATGGTGCTCCAACCAATCAGCTCTTAACTGTCATTTTTCAAACACATAACAGGAGCTGATTGGTTGGCGCACCATTTAAGATTATTAATGAGTGATAACAAGAATATTACTTTTTAAATATCCCCCTTCATCTCTATTCACTTTATTATGGTGTTTGCTGTGTTTTCAAGTAAAATAATAGGGTGTTTCTATTACCCACTATATGTTTATGTTATTTATTTAATTCTTTAACCCCATTATCCTCACAATAGTCTCCATTGTTTCTTATCATGGGACCTCCAAATGATCAGCCTTAATATGAGTTTTTCTCTATCATAGCTTACTATATCTAAGTTGCTATTCTCCAAAGCTAAGATTTAATTTGGGGAGCATCCAGCATGCTTAAAAAAAGGGGTGACACAGATGGGGAAGACAGTGAGCATGGAATAGAGGGTTAGGATGAGATATGGCTGTGATTGATGAAGAAGTAGGTCTTTAAAGACTGTTTAAAGTTATGCAGAGAGGTGGAGAGTCTGATAGGGAGAAGTATAGCATTCCAGAGGTAGGGAGCACCATGGCCAAAATCTTGGAAGCAGAAATGGGAGGAAATCAGTTGTCAGGAGAGGTGGCATGTATTTGTGGAACGAAGCGGGCGGTTGGGACTTGGGAGTGTAGATGGAGGTAAGGTCAGATGTAAATGGGAGATTAATAGGTGAGTGCTTTGTAAGTGAGTGTAAGAAGTTTGAATTGTACTAAGACAAGGAAGGGGAGCCAGTCAGAGCCGGATTAAGGGGGAGTCACAGGGGGTACATTACCCTGGGCCCCCCTGCTGCTAAGGGCCCCACAGTTCAGTGTGCAGCTGCAGTGCAAAGTGCACCGCAAGCTGCATAAAGTCCAAAGAAAGAAGAGGGAGAGGGCAGAGGGGTGGAATCCGAGCCGGTGGGCGGGGCTACACGGCACTGCTTTCAGTTTCACTGCAGGCAGCATGGAAGAGGAGGGAGGAGAGAAGGCAGTAGGAGCAGCTACAGACAGGCCCACCCCAGTCAGTGTGTGATAGTGAGGTAAGAGGGAGGAGAGGAGCACTCTACAGTATGTGTATAATATGTGTATAAGTGTGTTTGTTTGTGGTAGGTGTATATGTTTCTGACTGTGTATGACAAATGTATATATGTGTATAAGTGTGTGTGACTATGTTTGTGAATGTGTGTGACTGTGTGAATGTATGTGTATAAGTGTGTAACTGTCAGTGTGTAACAGTATATATGCATGTATATATACGTGTGAGACTGTATGTATGCTTTTGTGTGTTTATATATATACTGTATATATGTGTGTGTGTATATATATATATATATATATAATATATAGTGTGTGTGTGTGTGTGTGTGTGTGTGTGTGTGTGTGTGTGTGTGTGTGTGTGTGTGTATATGTACATGAGTATGAATGCATGCATTTCCTGCCAACCATCACATTTTGGTGGGACCGTCCTGTTTTTCGGGAACTGTCCCACCTGTGGGCTGGAGAAAAGGTAGGGAGGGAATGCTCCCACCTGCTGTGTGCATTAATTTTTTGCGTGACGTTTGTCCATGCTCCTTGTTTATGTACACGCAGAAGGCTTGCGCACTATGGTGGTCATTCCGAGTTGTTTGCTCGCTAGCAGTTTTTAGCAACCGTGCAAACGCTATGGGAGTGTATTTTAGCTTAGCAGAAGTGCGAACGAAAGGATCGCAGAGCGGCTACAAAATTTTTATGTGCACTTTTAGAGTAGCTCAAAACCTACTCAGCGCTTGCAATCACTTCAGACTGTTCAGTTCCTGTTTTGACGTCACAAACACGCCCTGCGTTCGCCCAGCCACGCCTGCGATTTTCCTGGCACACCTGCATTTTTCTGAACACTCCCTGAAAACTGTCAGTTGACACCCAGAAACGCCCACTTCCTATCAATCACTCTGCGGCCAGCCGTGCGACTGAAAAGCTTCGCTAGACCTTGTGTGAAGCTACTTCGTTTGTTGTAATAGTACGTCGCGCGTGTGCATTGCGCCGCATATGCATGCGCAGAAGTGCCGTTTTTTTGCCTCATCTCTGCACAGCGAACGAATGCAGCTAGCGATCAACTCGGAATGACCACCTATGGCTCTTATTGAGATGTGGATGAGTAGCGGTTCATGCAGCAAAGTACAGATGTTCAGTACTTTGTGCATGGACCAGACCCGTACTGCATGTGCGCAGTACGGGTCTGTGGCGCCAGACATAAGGCGGCATCAGACTATCACAGATTGACAGTCTGATGCCATTTGGGGGCAGCGACGGCCTCCATATCTCCAAACAGAGGCATGTCTCCGGGGACACAGTAGGCCAGGATCTCTGTCAGAGGATGGATATTTCCTGGCCTCTTGGTAGGTATTGTGGCGGGCGGCTTGCGCAACCCCTTGGGTCACGCAGCCAGCCAATGCTTGTCGGGATTTAGGGGGTTCGGGATGTAGCCGTCGGTATTGTGACCAACTAAATCCCCATCCTTGGACATAGTTCATATCAGTAATGCAGCTGGAGGCATGACACCTACTGCTGCATTACCACATTAGTGCTATCGCTGCTGCTTTTATGTAAGCAGCAGCGATAGCTACTCCGTCCACATCTGAATGAGGGCCCCCCAGTCTTGAATGCCCCGGGCCCCCCAAAGCCTTAATCCAGCTCTGGAGCCAGTGTAGGGCTTGTAAGGGAAGGGGGGTGGTAGACATAGTACTTTTGGAAACGAAGATGAGTCGGGGCAGCAGCATTGAGGATATATTGGAGTGGAGGGAAGCTAGATATGAGATTACAGTAGTCCAGTCTGGAGATGGCCAATGAGTGGAGGAGGGTCTTGGTAGCATCCAGGGTGAGAAAAGGTCTGATCATGGAAATATTTTTCAGAAAGAACTGGCAGGACTGCGAGAGGTACTGAATGTGTGGTTTGAAGGAGAGGGAGGGATCAAGGATAACTCCAAGATAGCATTCTTGGGAGCTAGAGGAGATAGTTGTGCCATCAATATATAATACAATTGTTGGGAGTGAGGTTATGCGGGAGGGTGGGAAGAGGATCAACTCAGTCTTAGACATGGTAAGATTAAGAAAGCTCTGGGATATCCAAGAAGAGAGAACAAACAGAAATTTTTAGATACTGTACGAGTGAGGAGAGAGGAGTAGGGGTATGGGTCGTTGGGTTGGCACAACTTAGGTTGACAGTCATTAGGTCAACCACTACTGGTCGACATGCATTAGGTTGACAGGGGCATTAGGTCGACAAGGTCATTAGGTCAACATTTGCTAGGTCGACAAGTCGAAAGGTCGACATGAGGTTTTTTTTACTTTTTTTGGTGTCGTTTTATTTGTAAAGTGACAGGGAACCCCAATTAGTGCACTGTGTCCACTCGCCATGCTTCGGGCAAAGTGCCTCACTCTGCTACCGCTGTGCTTGGCACAGGTTACCATTCCCAATTGTAGTCCACGTGGATCGTAAAGTATGAAAAAGTCCAATTTTTTTTTAAAAATGTGAAAAACTCATGTCGACCTTTTGACCCATCGACCTAGTACATGTTGACCTAATTACCATGTCGATCTAGTGAACCTGTCGACCTAATGTATGTCAACCTATAGTGGTCAACCTAAGGACTGTTGACCTAAGTGGTGTTGACCTAACGACCGTATCCCAGGAGGAGAGGTCAGGGGAGGAAAGTAGGTTTATGTATAATCAGAGATGATACTGTAAGTCGAAAGAACGAATGATATCATCTAAAGAGGATGCATAGAGAGAGAAAAGGAGAGGTCCAAGAACAGAACCTTGGGAATACCTATTGTTAGAGGTGGAGTCATAAGAGGAGACGGAGAAGGAGTTGTCAGAGAGGTATGAGGACAACCAAGAGAGGGCTGTAACATGCAGACCAATGGAGTCAAGGATTTGCAGGAGGATAGGGTGGTCTACAGTGTCAAAGGTGGCAGACAGGTTAAGGAGAATAAGCAGAGAGTAGTGGCCCATGGATTTGGCATCATGGAGGTAATTGCAGACATTCATGAGGGTAGTTTAAATAGAGTGAAGAGGACAGAAGCTAGACTGAAATGGGTCGAGCAGGGAGTTGGAGGAAAAAAAGGCAGTAAGATGGTTGTAGACAATATGCTCAAGCAGTTTGTAGGCAAAAGGGAGTAAAAAGATGCGTCGGTAGTTGGAGAGAGTGTTAGTGTTAGGTTTTTTTAAGAATATGGGAGACAAGAGCATACTTGAAGGCTGATGGGACAGTGCCTGATGAGAGTGAGAGATTGATGAGGTGGGCAAGATGAGAACAGGCAGTAGGAGAGAGGCAGCAGAGGAGGTGGTAGGGGATAGGGTATAGTGGGAGGTGGAGGGGGGAGAGGACTTGATTAGGACCATTACTTCATCTCCATATACAGGGGAAAAATAAGTCAGAGTTGGTGAGATGGTCATGTAAAGGAGGAGGGAGGGTTGTTGAGGGTCTGTTTGGATGTCTTGTCTTGGCATATGAAGTCAATTTTGGATGTAAAGTAGGTGATAAAGTCAAGGGCATAGAATGAAGAAGGTGGATTGGGTGGGGTTGGGCAGAGGAGGGAGTTGACAGTAGCAAAAAGGTGCTGGGGGTTAAAATACTGGGTGGATATGAGGTTCTTGAATATGACTGTTTAGAGATCGAAAGGGGCAGCACAGTATGACGAGAGCATACTTTTGAAATGAAGGAAATCTGAGTGTGATTTCCTACACTGTCGCTTGGCAGTACGTTCACATTTTTGCAGATATCTGGTGAATTTGGAATGAAAGGGTTGAGGTGTTGATCTGCGAGGGTAAATAGTGGTTGCTGGAGCAATAGAGTCAAGGACAGCAGTAAGGAGTTGTATAGGGAAGTGGCATGTTCCGGACAGAATTGAGAGAGAATATGAGATAAAAGTGAGTCAAGCAGGGAGGTTATTGAAACACTGTCAATTGCCTGAATTTAACGCTTACAGATGGTAGCCTTAATAGGTAGAGATGAAGAAGCAGAGAGGGATATGTTAAACGAGAGCAACTGATGGTAAGAAAGGGGGAATGGGGAGTTTGAGAAGTCAGAAATATCACAATGGTGAGTGAAGACCAGAGTTTAGAGGCAGAGGGTTCATTGCAGATATCAATTGGGATGTTGAAATTACCTAAGATAATAGAGGGGATGTCTGCAGAGAGGAAGTGAGTGAGTCAGGAAGCTGAGTGATTGAGGAATTATGTGGGAATGCCAGGGGGACAGTAAATGACAGCCACTCATACTGTAGGTGAACAGGTTGAAAGATGCATTTACAGTAGTATGGACAGCATATGTAGAAAATGTAAGGGAAGGTTCTGGAGGTATGAGTTGGTAGGAGTAACCAGTGAATAGAAGGACCTTACCGACACCACCACCACCACATTGACCCCTGGGTGTGTGTGTGTGTGTGTGTGTGTGTGTGTGTGTGTGTGTGTGTGTGTGTGTGTGTGTGAATGTGAGTTCCTCAGTCGAGAGAGCAGCAGGAGAAGTGGTGTCAGTGGGGGAAACCCACGTTTCTATAATGGCTAGGAGATTGAGGGAGTTGGAGATGAAAAGGTCATGGTTGGGGACCAATTTGTTACAGACAGATCTGGTATTCCAGAGGGCACAGGAGAGAGAGACAGATAGTTTGTGGAAGAAATGTGAATGAGATTATCAGGGTTGCTGTAGCGTCGAGGTGAAATTAACTTGGAGGGCAGGGATAATGAGAGAGTAATGATGGTATGGGTACCTGAGCTAGAAAGACAAATTTCAGGAGGTGGGCCGGGAGGGAGATCAGTGTGATGTAGACAGAGGTGTGATGAGATGACAGGGAGAGGATGGAAGGAGCAGGGCTGAGTGGTGGGGTAGTAGGTCCATGGTGGAGCAGAGGTGAATGAAAGTGGGGTAACAGGAGAGGAGGGCAAGAGAAGAAGAGGGGTAGATGGGAGACAGAGGAGGTAAGAGTAGGGGAGGCTTAGGAGACTAGGGGGGAAAGGATAGAGGTGGGAGCAGTGGGCAAAATACAGGATTAAATACAGGATTAGGTAGAAACTGAGTGATGGGGGGAGTTGAGAAGAAAACCAGAGGTAAATAGAGGGGAGAAAACTGGAACTAGCAGTGGAGGATGTACAGTATGAGAAAAACAGAGCAGTAGATTTGCAGTAATGCAGGTGAAAGTACAGTGTTTGTAGCAGTGCATGTTCAGTGGCAGTACATTTAGTTTGACGTTTTAGTTGGATCTATTGCACTCTGCGTAGGGTAGGTGTAAGTTCCAATACAAATGGTGATGGCTATATTATCAGACTGAAAACAATGGGGTGGAGCAATGAAGACCAGTGTGATTGGCATTCAGTTAGCAAACTCTCCATATTCTGAATGAGGCTGCATGAGGAACTGGGTGTCACTTAGAATCAGTCCTAAGTGTCTGGAGGCAGGAAACCAAATACTGTAGCTACATTGCACAACTTAATATTGAGATCATTACTTAAATGCATTGTACAACTGAATTACAGTGCAACAGTGGCAGCATGAAAAGACTACTTACATCTGGCGTGAACAAATATATGATTCCACTTACAGAACCTTTCAATGTGAGACCTCTAATCAGGAAAATTGTGAGGACCAAATATGGAAGTGTTGATGTTATATAAACTGCCTGAAAAAGAAGACAAATCACATCATCAGAAGAGTGCAATATTACAGTATGTCTCTATTGATCTAACGGCAGTGGCAAACGCAGGATTTCTAGAGGGGGGTTTCCAAATGCAGTACACAATCTCCCACTCTGCGAATCATTGGAGCAAGTGCGGGAGTCTAGGGAAGCAGTAGAACCTAGTAATAAGATTGGTCTTTAAATACACTGTATAGTGTATAGAAAACAGTATTAATATTTAACACTACATAGATGGCCTATATTATAGGCTGTAGCAAACATCTAAATAATATAAATAAGTGGTCAGTAAAGGTTAAACATACCATAATAATAAATACACAAACATAATAGAACCAGTACTGTACTTTCTAAGCACACAGTCTCCCACCTCTTGGTAAGGCTCCTATCTCTTCTTTCTGGTAGCTACTCTCTGGTCCAGTGCATTGCTTGAAGACTCAGACCCACACACACAGCAAACTTGTGGAATAATAAGATTTTACTTACCGGTAAATCTTTTTCTTGTAGTCCGTAGTGGATGCTGGGGACTCCGTAAGGACCATGGGGAATAGACGGGCTCCGCAGGAGACAGGGCACTTTAAGAAAGAATTTGGATACTGGTGTGCTCTGGCTCCTCCCTCTATGTCCCTCCTCCAGACCTCAGTTAGAGAAACGGTGCCCGGAAGAGCTGACAGTACAAGGAAAGGATTTTGGAATTCAGGGCAAGACTCATACCAGTCACACCAATCACACCGTATAACTTGTGATAAACTTACCCAGTTAACAGTATGAACAACAACGGAGCATCAGATCAACCCTGATGCAACCACAACATAACCCTTATTTAAGCAATAACTATATACAAGTATTGCAGAAGAAGTATGCACTTGGGACGGGCGCCCAGCATCCACTACGGACTATGAGAAATAGATTTACCGGTAAGTAAAATCTTATTTTCTCTAACGTCCTAGTGGATGCTGGGGACTCCGTAAGGACCTTGGGGATTATACCAAAGCTCCCAAACGGGCGGGAGAGTGCGGATGACTCTGCAGCACCGAATGAGCAAACACAAGGTCCTCCTCAGCCAGGGTATCAAACTTGTAAAACTTTGCAAAAGTGTTTGAACCTGACCAAGTAGCTGCTTGGCAAAGCTGTAATGCCGAGACCCCTCGGGCAGCCGCCCAAGAAGAGCCCACCTTCCTTGTGGAGTGGGCTTTTACTGATTTTGGAAGCGGCAAACCAGCCGCAGAATGAGCCTGCTGAATCGTGTTACAGATCCAGCGAGCAATAGTTTGCTTTGAAGCAGGAGCACCCAGCTTGTTGGATGCATAGAGGATAAACAGCGACTCAGTTTTCCTGACTCTAGCCGTTCTCGCTACATAAACCTTCAAAGCCCTGACCACATCCAGCAACTCGGAATCCTCCAAGTCACGAGTAGCCACAGGCAACACAATAGGTTGGTCATATGAAAAGATGACACCACTTTTGGCAGAAATTGTGGACGGGTCCGCAATTCTGCCCTGTCCAATGGAAAACCAGATAGGGGCTTTTATGTGGCAAAACCACTAATTCTGACACACGCCTAGCTTAAGCCAAGGCTAATAGCATGACCACCTTCCACGTGAGAAATTTTAACTCCACGGTTTTGAGTGGCTCAAACCAGTGTGACTTCAGGAAACTCAACACCACGTTAGATCCCAAGGTGCCACTGGAGGCACAAAAGGGGGCTGAATATGCAGCACTCCCTTTACAACGTCTGAACTTCAGGAAGAGAAGCCAGTTCTTTTTGAAAGAAAAAGGATAGGACCGAAATCTGGACCTTAATGGAACCCAATTTCAGGCCCAAAGTCACTCCCGACTGTAGGAAGTGAAGGAAAATGGCCCAGCTGGAATTCCTCCGTAGGGGCATTCCTGGCCTCACACCAAGCAACATATTTTCACCATATACGGTGATAATGTTGAGCCATCACATCCTTCCTAGCCTCTATCAGCGTAGGAATGACCTCATCCGGAATGCCTTTTTCTGCTAGGATCCGGCGTTCAACCGCCATGCCGTCAAACGCAGCCGCGGTAAGTCTAGGAACAGACAGGGCCCCTGTTGCACAAGTCCTGTCTTAGAGGCAGAGGCCACGGGTCCTCTGTGAGCATTTCTTGCAGATCTGGATACCAAGTCCTTCTTGGCCAATCCGGATCAAATAGTATTGTTCTCACTCCTCTTTTCCTTATGATTCTCAGCACCTTGGGTATGAGAGGAAGAGGAGGAAATACATAGACCGACGGGAACACCCACGGTGTCACCAGTGCGTCCACAGCTATCGCCTGAGGGTCTCTTGACCTGGCGCAATATCTCTGCAGCTTTTTGTTGAGGCGGGATGCCATCATGTCCACCTGTGGCAGTTCCCACCGACTTGCAAACTGCATGAAGACTTCTTGATGAAGTCCCCACTCTCCCGGGTGGAGGTCGTGCCTGCTGAGGAAGTCTGCTTCCCAGTTGTCCACTCCCGGAATGAACACTGCTGACAGTGCGCTTACGTGATTCTCCGCCCAGCGAAGAATTCTGGTGGCTTCTACCATCGCCACCCTGCTCCTTGTGCCGCCTTGGCGGTTTACATGAGCCACTGCGGTGATATTGTCTGACTGAATCAGAACCGGTTGGTCGCGAAGCAGGGTCTCCGCTTGACTTAGGGTGTTGTATATGGCCCTTATTTCCAGGATATTGATGTGAAGGCAAGTCTTCTGCCTTGACCACAGCCCTTGGAAATTTCTTCCCTGTGTGACTGCCCCCCACCCTCGGAGGTTTGCATCCGTGGTCACCAGGACCCTGAATGCCGAATCTGCGACCTTCGAGAAGGTGAGCACTCTGCAGCCACCACAGGAGAGACACCCTGGCCCTGGGGGATAGGGTGATTAATCTGAAGATGTGATCCGGACCACTTGTCCAGTAAGTCCCATTGGAAGGTCCTCGCATGGAACCTGCCGAAGGGAATGGCCTCGTATGATGCCACCCTCCTTCCCAGGACTCGAGTGCAGTGATGCACTGACACCTGTTTTGGTTTTAATAGATTCCTGACCAGTGTCACAAGCTCCTGAGCTCTCTCTATCGGGAGATAAACCCTTTTCTGGTCTGTGTCTAGGATCATGCCTAGGAGAGGCAGATGAGCTGTAGGAACCAACTGCGACTTTGGAATATATAGAATCCAGCCGTGTTGCCGTTACACTTCCAGAGAAAGTGATACGCTGTTCAGCAACTGCTCTCTTGATCTCGCTTTTATGAGGAGACCGTCCAAGTACGTGATAATAGTGACACCTTGCTTCCGCAGGAGCACCATCATTCCCGCCATTACCTTGGTGAATATTCTCAAGGCCGTGGAGAGACCAAACGGCAATGTCTGAAATTGGTAATGACAATCCCGTACCGCAATTCTGAGGTACGCCTGATGAGGTGGATAAATGGGGACATGAAGGTATGCATCCTTTATGTCCCGAGTCACCATAAAATCTCCCCCTTTCAGGCTTGCAATGACCGCTCTTAGCGATTCCATCTTGAACTTGAACCTTTTCAGGTATATGTTCAGGGATTTTAAATTCAATATGGGTCTGACCGAACCGTCTGGTTTCGGGACTACAACATGGTCGAATAATAACCCCCTCCTTGTTGAAGGAGGGGAACCTTGACCACCACCTGTTGAAGATACAATTGTGAATTGCCGTTAACACTGTTTCCCTCTCTTGGGGGGAAGCCGGCAGGGCCGGCGGTGAGAGGGCATTTTCTCAAAGTCCAGCTTGTATCCCTGAGACACCATATCTATTGCCCAGGGATCTAACAGGGAGTAAACCCACTTGTGGCTGAACTTACGAAGGCGTGCCCCCACCGGGCCTAGCTCCGCCTGTGGAGCCCCAGCGACATGCGGTGGATTTTTGTAGAGGCCGGGGAGGACTTCTGTTCCTGGGAACTAGCTGTGTTGTGCAGCTTCTTTCCTCTGCCCCCGCCTCTGGCAAGAAAGGACGCACCTCGGACTTTCTTGTTTCTTTATTCGAAAGGCTGCATTTGATAATGTTGTGCTTTCCTAGGCTGTGCAGGAATATAAGGCAAAATATCAGAATTACCAGCTATAGCTGTGGAGACCAGGTCCGAGAACCCTTCTCCACACATTCCTCAGCCTTCCATATGCCTCTTAAGTCGGCATCATCTGTCCATTGCATATTCTACAGGACACGTCAAGCAGAAATCGACATAGCTTTGACTTTAGGACCCAGTATACTCATGTCTCTTTTAGCATGTTTTATATATACATATCTCTTAAGACAGCATCTTTAATATATATATATCTCTATATATACATATATATATCTATATACATACTAGGGTCTCAATCTCTGCTGATAGGGTACCTGTCCACGCTGCCACAGCGCTATAAACCAATGCCGACACAATCGCCGGTCTGAGTAGTGTACCAGAATGTGCACGCTATCTGCAGGATCCCTGAGATGTTACGTCAGGGCTACCTTTTGGGCAAACGTGACACCCTAGGGGAAGATTCCCATCATATCCTGGCCCTAGTGGGGAAAGGATACTGCCTGAGAATTCTTTGTGGGAAACTGCAGTCTCTTGTCTGGAGATTCCCGCTCTTTTTCTTCATGAGAGGAGGGAAATTTACCTCAGCTTTCTTCCCCTTAAACATGTGTACCCTTGTGTCAGGGACAGATGAGTCATCAGTGATATGCAAATCATCTTTTATTACAATAATCATATATTGAATACTTTTCTGCCATTTTGGCTGTAACTTTGCATTATTGTAGTCGACACTGGAGTCAAACTCCGTGTCGATATCAGTGCCTATTATTTTGGACAGTGAGCATTGAGAGACTCTAAAGGTCTCTGCGACATAGGGACAGACATGGGTAGATTTCCTGTCTGTTCTCTAATCTTTTGTGCAATAAATTCACCTTAGCACTTAATTACACATATCAAAACAGGTGTCGGCGTTGTCGACAGAGACATCCTCTCACACACATATTTGCTCCATCTCCTCCTTAGGGGAGCCTTTTACCTCAGACATGTCGACACACACGTACCGACACACCACACACTCAGGGAATGCTCATCTGAAGACAATTCCCCCATAAGGCCCTTTGGAGAGACAGAGAGAGAGTATGCCAGCACACACCCCAGCGCTATTAACCCAGGAATAACACAGTAACTTAATGTTAACCCAGTAGCTGCTGTTTATATTGATTTTTGCGCCTAATTAAGTAATTATGTGCCCCCCCTCTCTTTTTACCCTCTTCTACCGTGTAACTGCAGGGGAGAGACTGGGGAGCTTCCTCTCAGCGGTGCTGTGGAGAAAACACATGTCGCTGGTGAGTGCTGAGGAAGAAGCCCCGCCCCCTCGACGGCGGGCTTCTGTCCCGCTTTCATGTACAATTTTGGCGGGGGCTCATACATATATACAGTGCCCAACTGTATATTATGCAAACTTTTGCCAAAGAGGTCTCTAATTGCTGCCCAGGGCGCCCCCTTCCTGCGCACTGCACCCTACAGTGACCGGAGTATGTGGGTTTAGTGTGGGAGCAATGGCGCACAGCTGCAGTGCTGTGCGCTACCTCATATGAAGACTGGAGTCTTCTGCCACCGATTTCGAAGTCTTCTTACCTCTGTCTGCCGGCTTCTGTCTTCTGGCTCTGCGAGGGGGACGGCGGCGTGGCTCCGGGATCGGACGACCAAGGGTGCGATCCTGTGTACGATCCCTCTGGAGCTAATGGTGTCCAGTAGCCTAAGAAGCAGGACCTATCTTCAGTGAGTAGGGCTGCTTCTCTCCCCTCAGTCCCACGTAGCAGAGAGTCTGTTGCCAGCAGATCTCTATGAAAATAAAAAACCTAACAAAATACTTTCTTATAGCAAGCTCAGGAGAGCTCACTAAGTAGCAACCAGCTCGTCCTGGCACAGATTCAAACTGAGGTCTGGAGGAGGGTCATAGAGGGAGGAGCCAGAGCACACCAGTATCCAAATTCTTTCTTAAAGTGCCCTGTCTCCTGCGGAGCCCGTCTATTCCCCATGGTCCTTACGGAGTCCCCAGCATCCACTAGGACGTTAGAGAAAAGCTGTTACCACTAGGCATGTGTAGCAGCTTTGCTCTGTCCTTTAAACTACATGATATGGTGGCAACTCTAGTAATCGTATTATATACCATTGCTATTGTTGTCATAATTTGAGCCACTTGCCCAGAGAGGGGTGTGTCAGGGCAACCGGAACCCCCCTCCTGCATTTGCCTATGCACGGGATCTGGTCTTTAGGTCTACAGCACTTAGGTTGACGCTCATTAGGTCTACCACTATTGGTTGACATGCATTAAGTCGACATGGTCACAAGGTCGACATGGAAAAAGGTTGAGATGAGTTTTTCAAATATTTTTTAATTTTTTAAACTTTTTTATACTTACGATCTATGTGGACTACGATTGTGAATAGTAACCTGTGCCGAGTGGTTGCGGAGCGAGGCACCTTGCCTGAAGCATGGCAAGCCATGTGAGGGGATACAGTGCACTAATTGGGGTTCCCGGTCACTTTACGAAGAAAACAACACCAAAAAAATAAAGAAAAAAAACTTGTTGACCTTTTTGCATGTCGACCTAATGACCGCGTCAACCTATTCCAGGTGTCGACCTAGTCACTCCCGACCAATAGTGGTCGACCTAATGACTGTCGACCTGGTTACTGTTGACCCTATGATCCACACCGGATCTAAATTTGACAATTTTGTTATTTATTCATATTTACTATTTTAACATTATTAGAGATTTCATATCCATATATTTGTTGCATAAATATTCTACACCATCTACTTTGTTTCATTCCACCACATAATATAAAATGTTCTGCTTATAACTTCTGACTTGCTTTACTATTGCAGCTGAACTCAGCTGAATTAATTAATTAATTAATTAACTAATTAGTTGATGAGTGGGGATTTCTATCAATAAAACAACAGGTTAATTCACCACAGGTTTCAAGAACTGTAAATGAAAAGGAAAGTTTGTGAAAATTATATTTTTTACAAGGTGAGAGAGGTCAAGTGTTTGGGTGTGCTATTTGCATGCCTTTGAATAGTAATTTGGAAAAAAAAAAAAAAAACAACAACAAGGATATCTCATTCAGTTAAGGGCCCTGCTCACTGGCCGACCCGCCGCCGAGCTGCCCGACGGCGGATACGGCCGACGAGCGACCCGGCGGCGGGGAGGCAGTGACGGGGGGAGTGAAGTTTCTTCACTCCCCCCGTCACGCGGCTGCATTGAAGTGCAGGCAAATATGGACGAGATCGTCCATATTGACCTGCATGCACAGCCGACGGGAGACCAGCGATGAACGAGCGCGGGGCCGCGCATCGTTCATCGCAGGAGTCTCCACACTGAAAGATATGAACGAGTTCTCGTTAATTTATGAACGAGATCGTTCATATCTTTCAAAAAATCGGCCAGTGTGTAGGGCCCTTTAGATTCAAAGCCTCCCATTGCCAGAGTGCAGGGTTTGGCTGGTCTGAAAATGTCAAATCCAGAGGTTCTCAAACGTGGTCCTCAAGGCACCCGATGGTCCAAGTTTTAGGTATATCCATGGCTCAGCACAGGTGGTTGAATCAAATTAACTGAGGTATAAGGGGTCTATTTACGAAGCCTTGGATGGAGATAAAGTGTACGGAGATAAAGTCCTAGCCAGTCAGCTCCTAACTGCCATTTTTCAAACCTAACCTGTGGCATGACAGTTAGGAGCCGATTGGCTGGTACTTTATCTCCGTCCACTTTACCTCCATCCAACGCTTAGTAAATAGACCCCCAAGTCACCTGTGGCCAAGCATGGATAAATGTAAAACCTGGACGGTTGGGGTGCCTTGAGGACCAGATTTGAGAACCTCTGGTCAAATCCATAGTGAAGTATTTAATTATTATTTTACCAGAAAGTATGATTTTGTAGTTCTGTACAGTCTATAAGCTACACCAAATTCCCCAGGACTGTTTAGTCACATGTGGTGTATAATGATTTTTGTAGGGGCTATAGATAGGTGGTTTTGTTTTTTTTCTTTTTAATGCACAACTGCCGTTTATGTTTTCATGTTGCCATTTCCAGGAGCGCAGGAAATCAGTTAGTCCTTATTTTTAGCTTCTGAACCTAAAAGAAGGTTGCTTCTACACCAGTTTAACATTTTTTCTTTTACAATGCTTTTCAAGTGAATTATATAGAGTTTATTGCAAGGGTATACACCAGTGGTTCTCAAACTGTGTGCTGTGGCACCCTGAGGTGCCTCAGGACACTTTCAGTGGTGCCTTGGATTGGTGGTCCGGGACCATTCAAATTATTTATGGTCAATGTAATAGGCAAAACCAGTGCTGCTGGCTGCTAATCATAAAATATGTGGACAAACAGAAGCATATCTTGTCCCTTACCATACAAATTGACCCAACAATGCCATTTAAACTAGTGATGTGCACCGGAAATTTTTCGGGTTTTGTGTTTTGGTTTTGGATTCAGTTTCCGCGGCCGTGTTTTGGATTCGGACGCGTTTTGGCAAAACCTCCCTGAAATTTTTTTGTCGGATTCGGGTGTGTTTTGGATTCGGGTGTTTTTTTTTACAAAAAAACCCTCAAAAACAGCTTAACTCATAGAATTTGGGGGTCATTTTGATCCCATAGTATTATTAACCTCAATAACCATAATTTCCACTCATTTTCAGTCTATTCTGAACACCTCACACCTCACAATATTATTTTTAGTCCTAAAATTTGCACCGTCATACAGGATGGCAGATATAAAAAATAGTCCCCAAACAGCACATGATGCAAAGAAAAAAAGAGGCGCAATGAGGTAGCTGTGTGACTAAGCTAAGCGACCCAAGTGGCCGACACAAACACCTGGCCCATCTAGGAGTGGCACTGCAGTGTCAGACAGGATGGCAGATTTAAAAAATAGTCCCCAAACAGCACATGATGCAAAGAAAAGAAGAGGTGCACCAAGGTCGCTGGATGGCTAAGCTAAGCAACCCAAGTGGCCGACACAAACACCTGGTCCATCTAGGAGTGGCACTGTAGTGTCAGGCAGGATGGCAGATTTAAAAAATAGTCCTCAAACAGCACATGATGCAAAGAAAAAAAGAGGCGCAATGAGGTAGCTGTGTGACTAAGCTAAGCGACCCAAGTGGCCGACACAAACACCTGGCCCATCTAGGAGTTGCACTGCAGTGTCAGACAGGATGGCACTTCAAAAAATAGTCCCCAAACAGCACATGATGCAAAGGAAAAAAGAGGTGCACCAAGGTCGCTGTGTGACTAAGCTAAGCGACCCAAGTGGCCGACACAAACACCTGGCCCATTTAGGAGTGGCACTGCAGTTTTCTAATGAGAGGATGAGTGCTTCCATCCTCATGTGAATCTGAACCACTAGCCATGAACATAGGCCAGGGCCTCAGCCGTTCCTTGCCACTCCGTGTCGTAAATGGAATATTGGCAAGTTTACGCTTCTCATCAGACGCTTTTAATTTTGATTTTTGGGTCATTTTACTGAACTTTTGTTTTTTGGATTTTACATGCTCTCTACTATGACATTGGGCATCGGCCTTGGCAGACGACGTTGATGGCATTTCAACGTCTCGGCCATGACTAGTGGCAGCAACTTCAGCACGAGGTGGAAGTGGATTTTGATCTTTCCCTATTTTACCCTCCACATTTTTGTTCTCCATTTTTTAATGTGTGGAATTATATGCCAGTAATATATCAATAGCAATGGCCTACTACTATATATACTGCGCACAACTGAAATGCACCACAGGTATGGATGGATAGTATACTTGACGACACAGAGGTAGGTAGAGCAGTGGCCTACTGTACCGTACTGCTATATATTATATATACTGGTAGTCAGTAAACTGTTCAAAACTGAAATGCACCACAGGTATGGATGGATAGTATACTTGACGCCACAGAGGTAGGTAGAGCAGTGGCCTACTGTACCGTACTGCTATATATTATATATACTGGTGGTCAGCAAACTGTGCAAAACTGAAATGCACCACAGGTATGGATGGATAGTATACTTGACGACACAGAGGTAGGTAGAGCAGTGGCCTACTGTACCGTACTGCTATATATTATATGTACTGGTGGTCAGCAAACTGTGCAAAACTGAAATGCACCACAGGTATGGATGGATAGTATACTTGACGACACAGAGGTAGGTAGAGCAGTGGCCTTCTGTACCGTACTGCTATATATTATATATACTGGTGGTCGGCAAACTGTACAAAACTGAAATACACCACAGGTATCGATGGTATAGTATACTTGACGACACAGAGATAGAGCCGTGGACTACTGTACCGTACTGCTATATATATAGTTATACTGGTGGTCAGCAAAATTCTGCACTGTCCTCCTACTATATACTACAATGCAGCACAGATATGGAGCGTTTTTCAGGCAGAGAACGTATAATACTGGTGGTCACTGGTCAGCAAAACTCTGCACTGTCCTCCTACTATATAATACTGCTGGTCCCCAGTCCCCACAATAAAGCAATTAGCACACTGAGCACAGATATTTGCAGCACACTGAGTACAGATATGGAGCGTTTTTCAGGCAGCGAACGTTTAATACTGGTGGTCACTGGTCAGCAAAACTCTGCACTGTCCTCTACTATATAATACTGCTGGTCCCCAGTCCCCACAATAAAGCAATTAGCACACTGAGCACAGATATTTGCAGCACACTGAGCACAGATATGGAGCGTTTTTCAGGCAGAGAACATAGATATTTGCACTTGCAGCACACTGAGCACAGATATTTGCAGCACACTGAGCACAGATATTTGCAGCACACTGAGCACAGATATTTGCAGCCCACTGAACATAGAAACTGAGAGGACGCCAGCCACGTCCTCTCACGATCATCTCCAATGCACGAGTGAAAAATGGCGGCGACGCGTGGCTCCTTATATAGAATACGAATCTCGCGAGAATCCGACCGCGGGATGATGACGTTCGGGCGCGCTCGGGTTAACCGAGCAAGGCGGGAGGATCCGAGTCTGCCTCGGACCCGTGTAAAATGGGTGAAGTTCGGGGGGGTTCGGATTCCGAGGATCCGAACCCGCTCATCACTAATATAAACACAATTAACTTCATTTAATACTTTTTTCAAAATTGCTCAGTAAGAAACTTTTTGCCTAGCGGTGCTGTGAAAAAAGAATTCTGATACTCTAGGGCGCTGTGATTCCAAAAAGTTATACACAATACCAGTGGTTCCCAAACGTGGTCCTCAAGGCTCTACAACAGTACTGGTTTTAATGATATCCATGCTTAGGCACAGGTGACTTAATTAGTACCTTAGGGCCTAATTCAGATCTGATCGCAGCAGCAAATTTGTTAGCAAATGGGCAAAACCAGGGTGGTCATTCCGAGTTGTTCGCTCGTTGCCGATTTTCGCTATATTGCGATTAGTCGCTTACTGCGCATGCGCAAGGTTCGCAGAGCGCATGCGCTTAGTTATTTTACATAAAAGTTTGGTCTTTTACTCACGGCATAACGAGGATTTTTCATCGTACTGTGATTGACAGGAAGTGGGTGTTTCTGGGCGGAAACTGGCATTTTCTGGGTGTGTGCGAAAAAACGCTGGCGTTTCTGGGAAAAATGTGGGAGTGTCTGAAGAAACGGGGGAGTGTCTGGGCGAACGCTGGGTGTATTTGTAACGTCAAACCAGGAACGAAACTGACTGAACTGATCGCAATGGCTGAGTAAGTCTGGAGCTACTCAGAAACTGCTAAGAAATTTCTATTCGCAATTGTGCTAATCTTTCGTTCGCAATTCTGCTAAGCTAAGATACACTCCCAGAGGGCGGCAGCTTAACGTGTGCAATGCTGCTAAAAGCAGCTGGCGAGCGAACAACTCGGAATGAGGGCCCATGTGCACTGGAGCTGGGGCAGATATAACATGTGCAAATAGGGTTAGATTTGGGTAGGTTATATTCAGGCCTGGTGCTACCCGCTCAGTGAAAGGATGTAGTGCAGGGAGGCGCTAGGTTGGAGATGCGCTCTCACTGCTCTGCATACCTTCCCTGCTGCTGCGCCGCCCTGTCCCCACTGCTGCAGCTGACAGCTGCTGTGCCTGTCACTGTGTGACAGGCAGCGCGCCAGCAACATGAAAAGCCTACTCCCCTCACCTGTGTGACAGCAGCTGTGTACAGATCAACAGGGGGTGGAGCTACGTGGGATGCAGGGGGCGGAGCTACACAGACCAGGCTGCTGTACAGTGGTAGAGTAATTACAGTGGCGGCCAGCCAGACTTAGGTAAGAGAGAAATGTATGTATATGTGTGTGTGTATGGTGGGGGTGTGTATGTGTGTGTGTATGGTGGGGGTGTGTGTGTGTAGGGTGGGGGTGTGAATGTGTGTGTATGGTGGGGGTGTGTGTGTATGGTGTGTGTGTGTGTGTGAGGTGTGTCTGTGTGCGCGCACATTATAGACGCTACTACTGGGGAGCCATTACATGTAAAGACGCTACTACTACAGGGGTGCATTACATGTAAGGACGCCACTACTACTGGGGGGAGCATTACATGTAAGGACACTACTACTACTGGGGGGCTATGATGCTACTACTACTGAGGGGCATTACATGTAAGGATGCTACTACTACTGGAGGAACATTACATGTATGGGCGCAGCTACTACTGCGGGGATCATTACATGTAAGGACGCTACTACTACTGGGGGGCCATGACGCTACTACTACTGGGGGGGGGGGGACATTACATGTAAGGACCAGGAACGTGAAGTCAGGGGAGGTAGGGGAGGCATTCTCCCCTGTCATTAATGATTACAATAATATAAAGAAGATACTTAAGTATATGCTTTATATTATTGTAATCATTTCTACACTTTAAAACAGGGTAAATTTTTTTTTAGAGGCACCGAGATCAGTACCTCCTGTGGATAATGACAAAGGGCCGGAAGCGGGGGGCAGGCAGGGGGCGGGGCCAAGGAGAGGGCTGTAAAAGGCCATAAAAAAAACAGGATAAGCCGCAGTAGTATAAGTTCCTCAGTGACAGGGGCGTGCTTTCAGCCCATAAGAAAGCACGTCCCTGTCACTGATGCAAATATGATTGGGCACCAGAATTTGAGCTCACCGTTTGGACCACCATACTTTCGCTGTCCGACTCGAGTCCCGCTTCCGTTCCTCCGGCCAGACCCCCTGCAGTTCTGCCAGAGAAACCCTGGCGCCTTTGCTCCCCTGACCTCTCCTGACTAGGCGGCTCCGTAGAGCAACAGGCGCTGCTGAATTCACCCCCCGCTCAGCGCCGCTAATCACCCGCTCAACGCCGCTCATCTAAATCATCACCCCCAGCTCACCGAGGCCCTCTCCCCCGCCGCTCATCACCCCCAGGCCCTCCCCGCCACTCATCACAGCTGCTCACTGCTTATCACCCCCTGCTCATCATCCCCAGCCCCCCCCCCCCGCCGCTCATCACAGCTGCTCACTGCTTATCACCCCCAGCTCACCACTCATCACCCCCAGCCCCCGACGCCGCTCATCACAGCTGCTCACTGCACATCACCCCACAGCTTCTCACCCCCAGCTCACCTCTCATCACCCCCGGCCCCCCCGCTCACCGCCACTCATCCGAGCTGCTCACTGCCCCTCACCCCCCTCATCACCCCCAGCCCCCTTCACCGCCGCTCATCACCCCCAGCTCACCGCTGCTCACTGTTCATTACCACCCCCCGCTCAGCACCGCTCATCAACCCCAGCTCACCGCCGCTCACTGCTCATCACCCTCCCCCCCACTCATCACCCCCAGATCAGCGCCGCTCACTGCTCATCACCCCACGCCCTGCTCACCGCCGCTCATCACCCCCAGCTCACCGCTGCTCACTGCTCATCATCCCCCCCCCCCGCTCAGCACCGCTCACCAACCCCAGCTCACCGCCGCTCACTGCTCTTCACCCTCCCCCCCACTCATCACCCCCAGATCAGCGCCGCTCACTGCTCACCCCCCCCCCCCCCTCACTGCCACCCACCGTTCACCTGCCAGCTGAGCTGAACTGGGCTGCCAGCTGGAGGGTGCGCAGGAGAAGTTGCAGAGGCTTGGCCGCAGCATCTGGCAATAGGTGATAGACCACAGCCGCTATTGACAGACAATGGTGACTGGTGAGTAGCTTGTAAACTCCCAAACTCCCCCCACCCAGGGGCGCCAATCTATCTTTTTGCCGGTGGGTGTCGTGACATTATTACGTGACCGTGGCTGCACACGCAACAGACCAGGAGGTGACTGTGAGCTGGGGGTGGAGCCGCGGGCCGAGGAATTTATGGCTTATGGCTCCACCCCCAGCTCACAGTCAGCCTCCTATTCTCTGGGGTATTGGGCGGCTGGGGGAAGCTATAGTGCCGGGCCATGCCCAGGGCTTCACTGACACTATCCTGCGCTCACCCCCCGCTGGCGGCTCATTGAGTGTCGACTGGGAGTAGCTGCAGTGCTGTGCCTGGGGCTCCGCTGAGACTGCTGCGCTCACCCCACGGCGGGGGTGTGCGGGTGAATATAAGGACCTGTGTATGGCTGGGTATACACCACATGAGCCGCCAGCGGGGGTGAGCGCAGCATAGTCATACACCAGATGAGCCACCAGCGGGGGTGAGCGGGTGACTATAAGGACCTGTATATGGCTGGGTGGCCCCGTGGGTGCTCATTATTTTCCGTGGGTACGTGCTCTTTTGCCTTCTTTCCCCTCAGCTCCATCCCTCCCCCCAAGCGGCTCTTCTGTAGTGTAACGTGTATAAGTGTCTCTCCTGTGGTGTGACGTGTATAAGCGGCTCTTCCGTAGTGTAGCATGTATAAGCGTCTCTACTGTGGTATAACGTGTATAAGCGCTTCTTCAGTGGTGTGATGTGTATTAGCGTCTCTACTGTGGTGTATCATTTATAAACGGCTCTTCTGTGGTGTATCGCGTACAAGCGGCTCTTCTGTGGTGTAACGTGTATAAGCGGCTCTTCTGTGGTGTGACGTGTATAGGCATCTGTACTGTGGTGTGAAGTATAAGCATCTCTACTGTGGTGTGACGTGTATAAGCGTCTCTTCTGTGGTGTAAAGTGTATAAGCGTCTCTTCTGTGGTGTGACGTGTATAAGCGTCTCTTCTGTGGTGTGACGTATATAAGCATCTCTACTGTGGTGTGACGTGTATAAGCGTCTCTTCTGTGGTGTAACATGTATAAGTGTCTCTTCTGTGGTATGACTTGTATAAGCGTCTCTTCTGTGGTGTAACATGTATAAGCAGCTCTTCTGTGGTGTATCGTGTATAAGCGGCTCTTCTTTGGTGTACCGCTCCTGATAGGCTGCCGGTTCGCAGCAGATTTGAAATAGTAGTGCCGCAGTCATAGGAGCCGTAGTGCCGCCGACCATAGCCTCCTCCTCCATGCACCGCCGCCACCCTCTGCCTCCTCCTCGCTACACCTCCGCCACCCTCAGCCGCGCCGCCCTCTGCACCTCTGCCTCCTCCGCACAATCCCGACCACAGCCTCCTCATCCACTGCACCACAGACCACAGCATCCTCAGCGCCGCTGCTACTAAAGAGGTAATCTTACCCTGCTGCCTTTCTCTCTCCCCAGTCCCTACTGTATGCCCTTGCTGTCCCTCTCTCTGTCACTCTCCCACTCCCTGTGTCCCTTCTGTCACTTTCCCTGTCGGTCTCTGTCACTCTCCCTGTCCCTATGTCCCTGCTGTCACTTTCCCTGTCACTCCCCCTTTCCCTATGTCCCTGCTGTCACTTTCCCTGTCCCTCTCTCTGTCACTCCTCCTTTCCCTATGTCCCTCCTGTCACTTTCCCTGTCCCTCTCTCTGTCACTCTCCCTGTCCCTATGTCCCTGCTGTCACTCTCCCTGTTCCTATGTCTATGCTGTCACTTTCCCTGTCCCTATGTCCCTGCTGTCACTTTCCTTGTCCCTCTTTCGCTCTCCCTGTCCCTATGTCCCTCCTGTCACTCTCCCTGAATTTTTTCACATTCCAATGTGAATTTCGGCTCATTCTATGTGCTATAATGTGAATTTCGGCTCATACCATGTCCTATAATGTGAATTTTGGCTCATACCGTGTGCTATACTGTTTATTTTGGCTCATTCTGTGTGCTATAATGTGAATTTTGGCTCATTCTGTGTGCTATAATGTGAATTTTGGTCATTTTGTGTGCTACAGTATAATGTGAATTTCAGCTCATACCATGTGCTATAATGTGAATTTTGGCTCATTCTGTGTGCTATAATGTGAATTTTGGCTCATAACGTGTGCTATACTGTGAATTTTGGCTCATTCTGTGTGCTATAATGTGAATTTTGGCTCATTCTGTGAGCTACAGTATAATGTGAATTTCGGCTCATACCGTTTGCTATAATGTGAATTTAGGCTCATTCTGTGTGCTACAGTATAATGTGAATTTCAGCTCATACCATGTGCTATAATGTGAATTTCGGCTCATTCTGTGTGCTATAATGTGAATTTCGACTCATACCGTGTGCTATAATGTGAATTTCGGCTCATTCTGTGTGCTATAATGTGAATTTCGACTCATACCGTGTGCTAAAATGTGAATTTTGGCTCATTCTGTGTGCTACAGTATAATGTGAATTTCAGCTCATACCATGGGGTAAATTTACTAAGATGGGAGTTCTATTTAAGATGGGATGTTGCCCATAGCAACCAATCAGATTCTACTTCTCATTTGTCTAGCACCTTCTAGAAGATAATACCTTGAATCTGATTGGTTGCTATGGGCAACATCCCATCTTAAATAGAACTCCCATCTTAGTAAATTTACCCCCATGTGCTATAATGTGATTTTCGGCTCATTCTGTGTGCTATAATGTGAATTTCGACTCATACCGTGTGCTATAATGTGAATTTCGGCTCATTCTGTGTGCTATAATGTGAATTTCGACTCATACCGTGTGCTAAAATGTGAATTTTGGCTCATTCTGTGTGCTACAGTATAATGTGAATTTCAGCTCATACCATGGGGTAAATTTACTAAGATGGGAGTTCTATTTAAGATGGGATGTTGCCCATAGCAACCAATCAGATTCTACTTCTCATTTGTCTAGCACCTTCTAGAAGATAATACCTTGAATCTGATTGGTTGCTATGGGCAACATCCCATCTTAAATAGAACTCCCATCTTAGTAAATTTACCCCCATGTGCTATAATGTGATTTTCGGCTCATTCTGTGTGCTATAATGTGAATTTTGGCTCATACCATGAGCTATAATGTGAATTTTTGCTCATACCGTGTGCTATAATGTGAATTTTGGCTCATTCTGTGTGCTACAGTATAATGTGAATTTCGCCTCATACTGTGTGCTATAATGTGAATTTCGGCTCATACCGTGTGGTATAATGTGAATTTCCGCATATACTGTGTGGTATAATATGAAATGGGCACCAGTACTAGACAGTATAAGGGGTCCTACTATTGTGGTGTATAAGGGGTATATGGTGTGGTAAACTACACTGAAGGACACGCCCCCTTGTGAGTGACCACGCCTCCATATCCGGAGCGCACACGCCTTCGGCGCGCACATAATTGTAACCTTCACTTTTCCATATCCCCACTTCAAAATTCCACTTCGACCACTGTGAGGGATGGTATCAGAATCCTGGCGCTTGAGATGACAACGGTCAGAATACCGACAGCATCCTCCCGATGTGCAGGATCCCGATAACTGTTAGGTTATTACACTAACTCTAATCTCTAACCCTCCCTGCCTGCAGCCTGTTCCTAAACTGCGCCAGGTAGAGTCCATTCCAAAACTGATACTGCTGGCCAGGGATGATTCTGCTTGTCTCCAGCCTCCACCACAAGCAGCAGCTCTCCCAGCAGCAGCGGAGCTGTTGGGAGACCTGCTGCTGGCAGAGAATGGAGGTGAGCAGAGTCTGTCCCCATGCTGCCCAAAAGGAGGCTCCAGAATCTGCCCCCTACTGCTTTAGTGCAGGTAGAAGGAGACACAAGCACACCAGGCACAGCCAGGGGCAGTGATGACAGGATATAGTGCTATGAATTGTATGAGGAAGGGGGCCCCAAATCGGTGTGTTGCTTAGGGCTCCATGAGGTCTAAACTTGCCTCTGGCAGTGGCCATAGCGGCGGCTTTAGTGGGCATGCCTCACCAGCCACTGACCTCACTGCACGCCACTGGTAAGGACGCTACTACTACTGGGGGGAGAATTACATGGAAGGATGCTACTACTACTGGGGGGCCATGACGCTACTGCTACTGGGGGGGGGGGGGCATTACATGTAAGGATGCTACTACTACTAGGGGGAAGGGGCGCATTATATGTGAGGACGCTACTACAACTGGTGGGACATTACGTGTAAGGACGCTACTACTACTGGGGGGGCATCACATGTAAGGATGCTACTACTACTGGGGTGATATTACATGTAAGTACGCTACTACTACTGTGGGGGTATTCCGTATAAGGACGCTACTACTGGGGGAGGGGGCATTATGTATAAGGACGCTACTACTGGGGGGCATTACGTATAAGGACGATACTATTACTGGTGGGGCATTATGCATAATGATGCTACTACTACTGGGGGGGCACTATGTATAAGGATGCTACTACTGGGGGGAGCATTACGTATAAGAACGCTACTACTACTGGGAGGGCATTACGTATAAGGACGCTACTACTACTGGGAGGGCATTACGTATAAGAACGCTACTACTACTGGGAGGGCATTACGTATAAGAACGCTACTACTACTGGGGGGGCATTACGTATAAGGACGCTACTACTACTGGGGGGGCATTACGTATAAGGACGCTACTACTACTGGGGGGAATTAAGTATAAGAACGCTACTACTACTGGGGGGGCATTACGTATACGGACGCTATTACTACTGGAAGGGGCATTATGTTTAAGGACACTTCTACTACTGGGGGTGCACTAAGTATAAGGATGCTACTACTACTGGGGGGGCATTATGTATAAGGATGATACTACTACTGGGGGACATTACGTATAAGGACGCTACTACTACTGGTGGCGCATTACGTATAAGGTGAATACGACTGTGCTACTGTATGGTGTAATTTTAAATGAAGGTACTATTGTGTGGCCAAGCCCCTTCCTTGTAAGACCACGCTCCTTTCCCCGATGCACGCCAAAGACGCGCACAGACCCTTTGTGAAATATTGGAGGGCGCGAATTTATAGTTTGCAGGGGAACGCTGAACACCCTAGCACCGGCCCTGGTTATATTGTTTCTGTGCAGGGTAAATACTGGATGCTTTATTTTACACTGCAATTTAGATTTCAGCTTGAACACACCCCACCCAAATCTAACTCTCTCTGCACACATTATTTCTGCCCCCCCCTGCAGTCCGCATGGTTTTGCACATTTGCTAACAAATTTGCTGCTGCGATCAGGTCTGAATTAGGCCCCTAGTCAGTTTGATAATACCATCTGTACACAAGCATGGGTATCCCTAAAACCTGGACTTTAAGTTGTGCTGAGGGATATAGGGGGTCATTCCGACCCGATTGCACGCTGCATTTGTTCGCAGCGCAGCGATCGGGTCAGTACTGCGCATGCGCCGCAGTGCGCCGGCACATGCCAGACGGCCGAAGGCCGTTATTAATTAGCGATCGCCTCTGCCCTATTGACAGGCAGAGGCGTTCGCTGTGCGGGAAGGGGCGGCACGGCGGCGCTTAGCCACCGTTTTAGGGGCGAAGAATGCAGACGTAGCCAGACCGTGCGGAGGGCGGGCCGCAGCGGCTGTGTGGTGTCACACGTAGCCACTGCGACCCGGGGCAGCGACGAGTAACTCCCGGCCAGCCGCAGGAGCTGCGCTGGCCGGGAGTTACTCTTCAAGTACAAAAGCATCGCCACTGTGCGATGCTTTTGTACTTGAGTGGGGAGGGGTGCGTGGGCGGACTGACATGCGGGGCGGAGTAGCCCTGTGTTGGGCATCCCGCCGCATGTCTGGGAAGATGATCGTAGCTGAGCTAAATTTAGCACAGCTACGATCAACTCGGAATGACCCCATAATCGGGTGCTTCACTGGGTGTGAGCAAGCCTCACATAACAGGTTTCCCTAGTGAAACCTAGATATGTAAATTAGTATATGTAGTTGTGTCATATGGATAGCGCTACCCAGTATAATTAAATGGAGAAGGCAGTGAAGGGCCTAGGTTCACAATGGAGCTATCATAGTGCCTTTCCCAATATGCAGTCTGTATTGTACAGACTGCATATTGGGAAAGGCACTATGATGCCTCTATTGTGAACTTTGGCCCTTTAACGCTTTCTCAGTTTGCTTATACTCGGTTGCGCCATCCATATGCCACAACTACATATATACTCATCCCTAAATTGTGGACTGTTGGAGTGCCTTGAGGACCGCTTTTGGAAACCACTGTACTATACAGTTACCTGTTCGATCTGCAGTGTAACAGTGGATCACCCAGATAATTGTACAGTGTTTTGCCATGACCGTCCATTAATTATCAGCCTGTCTGACATGTTGAAATTGTACAACATGTCCAAGAGATTTTATAATTAGTCGGACACGTATGGAAGTGTTAGGCTTACCGTACTATCCCTTTAAACCGGGACAATAATGATTTAAACAGGTTCTGTGTCTGGCTGACTTCAACTTTGCATTTCACCTGGTTATAATCAGCAACAGAAACTGTGTAATTCATGAGTATCACGATTTAAAGGGATAGTATGGTAAGCTTAGGTAACGCATTCTCTGCTGCAGGTGACTAACCATCATTTCTGCTGTCTCTTCAGAGGAACGGGGAGATGCCGCCTTCCCAGTGGGGGAACCAGATATTGTGTCCACACACTGTAAAATATCTCAGTGTATGGCCACGATATTGGACGGTTTCAGCTTGTCAGATAAAATGTCTGTCGATCTGACAGTGTATGCCCAGCATTAGGAGCATGAAAGGTCTTCAAATATTCCTACAAACACTTTTCAAGAATTCATGGTAACTAAGGGGTTTCGGTGGTCATTCCGAGTTGTTCGCTCGCAAGCTGCTTTTAGCAGCATTGCACACGCTAAGCCGCCGCCTACTGGGAGTGAATCTTAGCTTATCAAAATTGCGAACGAAAGATTTGCAATATTGCGAAAAGACTTCTCTGTGCAGTTTCTGAGTAGCTCGAGACTTACTCTTCCAGTGCGATCAGTTCAGTGCTTGTCGTTCCTGGTTTGACGTCACAAACACACCCAGCGTTTGCCCAGACACTCCTCCGTTTATCCAGCCACTCCCGCGTTTTTCCCAGAAACGGTAGCGTTTTTTCACACACTCCCATAAAACGACCAGTTTCCGCCCAGAAACACCCACTTCCTGTCAATCACACTCCGATCTCCAGAACGAAGAAAAAACCTTGTAATGCCGTGAGTAAAATACCAATCTTCATAGCAAATTTACTTGGCGCAGTCACAGTGCGAACATTGCGCATGCGCAATTAGCGGAAAATCGCTGCGATGCGAAGAAAATTACCGAGCGAACAACTCGGAATGAGGGCCTTCATTTGAATAATAAGCATTAACTCTGCTTCATTCTGTGAAGAACTAAAGCACAAGTGATCCTTGAACACTGGATTTCTGCTCCCTATAAGGTCTGGTTGTCATTTTATATTGAATCCAAGCAAATTATACTGCTGAGATACTGTTTTGTGAGGCCGGGCATGCACATAATTGCAGAAATCCTTCTATATGTCAAAAAACATTCCCTGCTGCAAGATCACTTATCTTTCTTACTGCTCTGGTCCTCAGCTTCCTTTCTCTGCTGTCCCGCTTCTCCATCTTGGCTATGGCTCTGCTCAATCTCCCTGCAGTGTCCCATATGTTCCTGGCATACACTTGTGGCTTTTTGCTCAAGTGCACCACCACTAGTGCTTAGCTAAAGGGCACCACCGTGACTGTCGGTATCAGGTGACTGCTGCACCACAAATGGGAAACCAGTATTCTACCACATGACATCTTCAACCAATCCCCAGTAACAATGGGGTATAAAGAGAGTACTTGTGCAGTCATTCAGTGCCAGTACACAGTCCTAACCGTGTCCTGAATTCCTGTACTCCTTATTGTTACACTGAACTTCTTTACATAGAGCTACAAGTGCAGATACCATTAAACTGCAATGCCGAACCCAGTCCAGACAAGAGTATACTATGGTCCCAGTCCAGTCCAGAGTATCCTCCTGTCCCAGTCTGGTCCAGTGTATCCTTCAGTTTTATTCCAGTCAAGTGTATCCTCTGGGTCCTGTCCAGTCCAGTGTATCCTCCCTTTCCAGTCTGGTCCGGTGTATCCTTCAGTCCTAGTCCGGTCAAGTGTATCTTCAAGATCCAGTCCAGTCTACCCTCCAGTCACAATCAAGTCTAGCGTATCATTCAGTTCCTGCTGTTCTAGTGTATCCTCCAGTTCCAGTCTGATTCAGTGTATCCTCCAGTTCCAGTTCAGCTCAAGAGCTACCATTGTTCCTGACCATCTAATTTCAAATCTGGTTCCAGCCTGGTTACCGTCAAATGATAGCTATTATAACCTTATTCACTCCAGGGTGCACCAGTACTATTCTCCAGAGCTCTCTCAAGACTCCGGCTGCTTCCCTAGTGTCTCTGTTTGCCAGCAGCCAGTTCATTCCAAACACCACTCTACACACAGTGAATTTCCTTTTCCAGCGGTATTGTCAATAAGCAGAAAATATATTAGGCCGTCCAGCTTTCAGTCATTAACCTCAGGCTCCATACCAGCCAGTGACTCAAGTCCGGGTTCACAAATAAACACACAAACATGACACCATGGGGTATCCTATTAGCCGTGGTAAATTACCACTGCTAATGGATTCCTTGGGGGCTATCCAATTAGCCCTTACAATCTGCCATTTATCGGGGATAATCAGCCATATCAGCTTTGACTTTATGCTATAACATATGGGTCCTGAAACTTATATCGGATCCCATGAACCAGAGATAAGTGTAGCACCGAAACAATACGCAGGTAGCAGTCCATATAGAGTCAGTCCCAGTAGGGGATAGAGGGCCTGATTCAGCATGGATCGCAAAAGCATAATCTTTCTTTAATGGGCAAAACCAAGTGCACTGCTGGTGGGGCAAATGTAACATGTACAGAGAGAGTTATGGGCCCTACACACTGGCCGATTATACTGAAAGATATGAATGATCTTGTTCATTAAAGCGCTCATTCATCGTTGGTGCCGACTCGTTTATGCCAATATGGACAATCTCATCCATATTAGCATGCAGGGCTATGGGGCCAGGTGTGAGTTATTTTGCTTCTGTGCAGGGTAAATACTGGCTGTTTTATTTTTACACTGCAATTTAGATTTGAGTTGATCACACCTCACCCAAATTTAACTCTCTCTGCACATGGTATATCTGCCCCACCTGCACTGCACATAGTTTTGCCCATTAGAGTAAGGATTTTGCTTTTGCGAACCATACTGAATCAGGCCCATAGTTCCACAACAATTCCATACAGTAATTACAGAGATACAGTTCCACACAGCAGAATTATCACTGACCCCATTATCTCTAATGGGCAAAACCATGTGCACGCCAAGTGGGGCAAATGTAACATGTACAGAGAGAGTTAGATTTGGATGGGTTATTTTGCTTCTGTGCATGGTAAATACTGGCTGTTTTATGTTTACACTACAATTTAGATTTGAGTTTGATCACACCCCACCCAAATCTAACTCTCTCTGTACATGGTATATCTGCCCCACCTGCACTGCACATGGTTTTGCCCATTAGAGAAAGATTTTGCTTTTGTGAACCATGCTGAATCCTGAATCAGGCCTATAGTTCCACAACAATTCCATACAGTAATTACAGAGATACAGTTCCACACAGCAGAATTATCACTGTCCCCACACAACAGTGATAGCGGATTAGTCCACAGGAGTAAATTCATGTAAGTCCATGCAGAAGTAAATTTGTATAAGTCCACACACTGGTGACGCATACCACAAGGTACCTTGGCAGAGAATCACCCCTCAGCCAAAGCCAGAAACTAACATAACACACCGTGCTCCATGCCATGTGTTCCCTTCACTAACGTTACCATCATGCCTAATTCGCATCTGTCCTGAAAATGTCCAGCTTCATCATCTCCCTCCATAATGTCCTCCTCCTTGTTCAGAGCATAGTATTTTGCCACCATGAGGTAACACCCCTGGGTGTGAGTTACCAAGCCCTAAGCCCAGCTATTGAGTGCTTCACAATAAGGGCCTGGTTCTTTTACAAACAAGTCTTTTCCCATATGACCCCTGCCTGTCTTGGGGCCACTGTGCCTGGCAACATCCACTCTGGAACAGTGAACTCCCCCATGTTGACAATTAACCGATTAACACAATGTTGTTAAATAATATTCACATCAAAGGAACAAGCAGAGTTATTTGGTTTAGACTTTGTCCTATACAAAAGAGTCAGAGACCGCTGCCAACAGTCTAGTACTTATAGTCTATCTGTGGCCTATTCACAGTCTACTGCTCTGTTTCTTAAAACACACAATTCTGACTTGAATCATCTTCACACTCGCAGAAGTCCTGTCTTTGAAATATTAATTTCCTCTGGGAGATGTCATCTTATCTCATCAGATTTCTAGGCCACACCTATAGAGACCATATCTGCATATCTGAGATATTCTGGTTCCTTGTACACACAGACCACAGATAGAATACATCACATAATTACATGCCTATGAAGGCAATTGTAGAACCAGATGCCAGCATGCCTGGACATTCAGTATCTGCTGGCACGTGTAGCCAGCCTGTAAAGAAAATATTTTAAAAAGACAATACATTCACAAAGAGCCGTAATGACGTGTGTGCCAGGTGTGCCTGGCACACAGCGCAGTCGCCCTGAGGGCGCAACGGCCAGCGGCTTGTAATGAGTCAAATTGACTCATTACAAGCCGCCTGTGCTGTGCTGTGTGCGCCGCGCTGGAGGAGAAGAGGAGAGCAGCAGGGGAGGAGGAGGAGGGAGGGGGACTGGAGCTGAAGCAGCGCAGTGGCGCCGCTGCAGCAGTCCCTCTCCTTCCACATTGGCTGCCCGGCGCTGCTGTGAATGCTGGGATGCGCTTCCCTCATCCCAGCATTCACAGCGGCGTTGGCCAGCCAATGCAGAAGGAGAGGGATTGCTGCAGCGGCGCCACCACCAATTACAATGCGCTGCTGCAGCTCCAGTCCCCCTCCCTCCTCCTCCTTCTCCCCTGCCCGGGCTCTGCTGCATGAAGCCTGCACCGAGGAGCCTGAGCCAGCTCGGAGAGATGGTATCTATCTATCTATCTATCTGTCTGTCTGTCTGTCTGTCTGTCTGTCTGTCTGTCTGTCTGTCTCTCTATCTATTCTGTCTGCCGCAATGTGTAAAAATGGGGACTGGCTGCCGTAATGTGAAAAAAGGGGGACGTTGTCTGCCGTAATGTGTAAAAAGGGGATGCTGTCTGTGTAATGTGTAAAAATTGGGATGCTGTCTGCCGTAATGTGTAAAAAGGGGACGCTGTCTGCCGTACAGTGTAAAAAGGGGGCTCTGTCTGCTGTACAATGTAAAAAGTGGACGATGTCTGGGATAATGTGTAAAAAGGGGGACGCTGTCTAACGTAATGTGTAAAAAGGGGGATGCTGTCTGCCGTAATATGTAAAAAAGGGTACGCTGTCTGCCGTAATGTGTAAAAAGGAGGCACTGTCTGCCGTAATGTGTAAATGGGGCTCTACCTGGTGTAGTGGCGCTACTGTGTGGCGTAATTTGAATAATGGAGACACCCTTTCCCCATGAAGCCACGCCCTTTATATTTATCACGCCCCTACGGCGTGCACTGCCTCTATCTTGCATGGGGGGGCGCCAATGCCGTTTCTTGCACACAGCGCTAAAATGCATAGTTACGGCGCTGCATTCACATCTGTTTTATTTTGTACTCTACTGAAAAAGCACTCCCCTACACAGCTCTAGTTTACACCCTCTTTGTTCCATATAAGCATCTGCACAATTCCCTCGCTCTCTGCCAATCAGTGCTTCCCCATTTAGTTGTATGGAGTAACTGGAAGTGACGGGTTGTTATTTTACCAAGATGGTGGATGCTAAATGGAATGCAGAGGACTTGATTCAATGAGTTAGTAAGTATTCCATTGAAAAATTAAGCCTGTGTGGGGTAGTGTTTTTCAACAAAGTAATAAAACAATCTGTATCTATGCCATGTCTTTATATTAATATTTTATTTACAGGTGGATTACAGAAGCCAGCAGGCCCTTAATGTCTGGGCATGCTGGCACTTATGGTTCTACAATTGCCATCATGCTGGGGCAAGATCACTGGGATTTGAAGGCTGCCTGCAATGAAAAATAATAACTCTTTATTAATCATTAACCTTGCACCCACCGCCATCAGGGAAAGCCCGGGCTGATTGTTCTTCAGAAGGGAGGACCCAATTTTTTGGGGGGTCCCTAATTTCTGGGCTGGCCAGTTTGGAACTGCTTATCAGTATGGCTGTGGGACCACACATTGTGTGTCTCCCTTCTATAGTGTTAGCCCACCACCAGGGGTTAAAGTGAGGGGGAACGAGGTGGAACTGAGTTCCACCACCTCTAATGGTAGGGGGAACTAGTTCCACCACCTCCATTTCCCTGCACAGTAATTCCAACAGAAAACCCTGCCCCATCACCTAGATCAATAGATGTGTTACTGATGAGCTGCATCCACCTCCCCCTTCCTCAGGTCCTGGTGGCTCCATGGTCCTCCTCCATCTACAGCCCACCCCTCCTGGTACTCACACACGCTGTGTCTGTTGGACAGCATTCATCCCCTCCTCAGGGCCCAGTAGCTTCCTTTTCCATCACGGCTTATGTGAGCTTATGTTGTCACCGCTGCTGAAGTGAAGAGGAGCCATGAAGAGGAGCAGCCTCTGTGCATCTTGAAGACAAGATGAGAGGGGGCTGGAGCGACAATAGAAGTGGGGAAGCTGCTGGAGGGATACATGGCATGGAGCTGCTGAAGGGACACAGGCGGTGAGCTGCTGGAGTGACAGATGCAGAGATGTGTATAAGGGGCACTACTGTGGGCATTATGTGGAAGAGGCACTACACCTGTGGGCATTCTGTATATAAGCGGCACTACTAATGTGGGCATTCTGTATATAAGTGGCACTACTACTACTAGTGGCAAGTGGCACTACTACTACTACTACTGTGGGCATTTTGTGTATAAGCGGCACTTCTGTGACCATTATGTGTATAAGTGGCACTACTGTGGTCATGGGCCCTCATTCCGAGTTGTTCGCTCGTTGCCGATTTTCTCTATATTGCGATTAGTTGATTACTGCGCATGCGCAATGTTCGCAGAGCGCATGCGCTTAGTTATTTTACTCAAAAGTTAGGTATTTTACCTACGGCATTACAAAGATTTTTCTTCGTTCTGGTGATCGGAGTGTGATTGACAGGAAGTGGGTGTTTCTGTGCGGAAACTGGCCGTTTTATGGGTGTGTGTGAAAAAATGCTGCCGTTTCTGGAAAAACGCAGGAGTGGCTGGAGAAACGGGGGAGTGTCTGGGCGAACGCTGGGTGTGTTTGTGACGTCAAACCAGGAACGAAACTGACTGAACTGATCGCAGTGGCAGAGTAAGTGTCGAGCTACTCAGAAACTGCTATGAAATTTCTATTCGCAATTTTGAGAATCTTTCGTTCGCAATTTTGCTAAGCTAAGATTCACTCCCAGAGGGCGGCGGCTTAGCGTGTGCAATGCTGCTAAAAGCAGCTAGCGAGCGAACAACTCGGAATGAGGGCCATTATGTGTAAGGGGTACTACTACTGTGGGAATTGTGTATAAGGGGCACTACTGTGGGTACTGTATATAAGGGGCACTACTGAATGGCATAACATGTATAGAGGGCACCACTGTGTAGTGCAATGTGCATAAAGAGCACTACTGAGTGATGTAACCTGAATGAGGTGCATTAATATGCGGTGTAATGTGAATAAAATTGTGCTACTGTGTTGTGCAATTTGAATTGAAAGATACTATTATGTGACCATGTTGCTTCTTTGTGAGATCAATGTGTCCCTTTATAAAGTATGGGAAGTAGGGCACTAATTTATAGTTTGCAGGGGGGTGCCGAAAACACTAGCACTGGCCCTGGCTCCGCTTAATGTGAGGAGGGGGCGGGTGGCTGGGTAAATGAGTTCCACCACCTCTCCAGGACCACTTTAAGCCCTGCCCACCACCACACCGCCTTAGCTAGTTCATCCCCCGGCACTGGTTATTGGAAAATAGGGTTTACCCCACACCGTTTTTAGCCCCAATTTTCCAATAGTAGCTAGACCAGGATTAGAGGTCGGCAGCTGGTTATGGATTTGGTAGACCTCACAATTTTTTTTATTAAATGTAACTATTTAGCTTCTGCTAGCTTGGTGGCTCTCATAGGCATCTAAGCCACCAGTCCTTAGCAGCTTCTAAGCCACAGGCCGACTTTTAGCAGCCACTGTGTTATTTTGTTATGGCTGTTGATTTTCTGACCATATCAAAATATAGGAATTTTAAATATATGTAATAATGGAGTTAATTTCATAGGCAATTAACCCCATTGTTCAGACTAAAAGAGCAAACTAGTTCTCAATAAAATTACTGTCCAGCGCAATCTGTGTAAGTAACATCTGTAACACAGACAAACCTGTTGATTTATTTTACTGATTCAATATTTTTGCAAGCCACTGTATAAATTATCTATTTCTGTATGTTTAGATTTATCAACTGTTCAGATATGTTTAATCTTGGAGTTTGCATGTTATTGATTACAGTATTTCAAACATTTTTGCATGTTCACTCAGAAATACATTTTTATATTTTGGAATGACTACGGGATTTTATATTGTTTGTGTCTATGTTTTGCAGAATGGAAAAGACTTTCATTATGGATATTACATACAGTAAATGAAAGCAAATATTATATTGTTTCTTCTGAGTGAGGTAATGTCTTCATTTGGTAATCTACAGGATTTACCATCTTTATTTTATGGGCATTATATATGGTAAAATTAGCAAAATAAAACTTATAAATTCGTCCCATAGTAACCATTATGTAGCTGCACAGCACCAGGAAATGATACCAGATTGTTATTGTATACTTTTGTTCTCTACAGATATGTACTTTTTTTTAAAGGTTGAGGGGTCAATTCAACAAGCTGAGGGGTGCGAAGTGTTATTGCCACAGCGTTTAAACACCGGCACCCAATCTATCACCCTTTGCAGCCTGGATTCTGCCTGAATTCATTGAAAATTGCTTGTTACCCTATGGGACAGCGAACACTTTTTAACAAGTTCGGGCTGCTGTAAAGTGCGGCTGCTGCCGCAATCATTCGTTCCCGCAATATTATCATGGCTAATTGTATTGAACCCTTAATGTAGTTACAATGTGAGGAGAAATAAAGGGTTTCTGTTTTCCTTTTTAAAAAATAAATAAATGTGTATTTTTAGTGATTCCTCACAAATTATGTGTTTAATGTATAGGTTAGAACAAACAACATACCTTTCCTGTTGTTTCAATGCCTCTAATGGTACACACATACAGGACACCCCAAGCACAAGCCAAACTGAGAACAAGCCACCACTGGAGAGTGCCTGATTCTTCAATAGATTTGGAGGTATTCAGTGTTTCCCGATACCAGAAATAATCCACAGGAGAGCTTCTTTCACACTCTGATACAACACCTGAAATTATTAGTCATTAGTTAGTCATTTGTGCAGTACAAACTGTTAGTTTGAAAACTTAAATTAAATATTTCCACCCTTACAATTGTGCTTCTCTGTAGGAAAACTATCAGCTCATCACAATTACCATTCATACTTCTCTATGTTTTGTAAGTGTGAAGGATACTCCACCTTGTGGTTGCCATTGATCCTGTACATCTAAACAAGTTCAGCTGAAATCGGGGTTTCATTGGTGCATGTTTTTAGGTCTTGTTCAAATAGCTCAGTGACTGACTCATTCTAAAAAATCCACATGTGCTACTGACTATGTGATCCTGTAAGGAGATACTGTATATAACATGAGCACTGTTATTCATGCTCATCAGTAAGCTTACCTACAGTTATTTAAAGTAAAAATTATGATAGACAGAGGCAAACCAATAAAATAAACATAACAATAGTAAACTAATATATAAACAAATACATATAAATGATATGTCCATCATTAATCTTCATTGGGGTTATGATTTCCTTATTTTTGATCTCTAACACTCACTGAGTAACCTATTATTCCTTCCTATATAATGTACAACTAGTTTTTCATGTATTTAAGCTTTCTTAAAAACTGTTAGAAAAAAAAGTCAGACAAATATTAAACAGATTGTAAAAATGTTTTCAAGAGTGTAGAGAATTCAGCATTGGTGATTTTTTAGACACTGTAATGGTTGTTCAATTAGAAGGAATGAAAGTGCTGAAGGAATGGTCGGAACACTGACACCTTGTATCCACTAACGTTGCACCTTTTCTTTAAATCCCCATTGAGGTGCACAGGAAAACACTCTTCGTTTGGGAACTTGGGGGGTAATTCAGGTTTGATCGCAGCAGCAACTTTGTTAGCAGTTGGGCAAATCCATGTGCACTGCAGGGGGTGGCAGATATAACATTTGCAGAGAGAGTTAGATTTGGGTGGGTTATTTTGTTTCTGTGCAGGGTAAATACTGGCTGCTTTATTTTTACACTGCAATTTAGATTTTAGTTTGAACACACTCCACCCAAATCTAAAGGGGGGTACTCACGGAGAGATCCATGCTTAAAATCTAAGCTATCTGACTAGATCGCTTAGATTTTAAGCACAGATCACTCGTGTGGACCCCCCTCAGTGATAGCGATGCGCAGCCCCGCACTTTGCTATCGCCGGTGCTAGATTGGCCTGCATGCAGGCCAATCTAGCACGTCGCTCATTTCACCCACTGGGTGAAATAAGCGCCCCCCCGTCCTCCCCTGCATTGCTCAGCACACATCGCGCTGTGCTGAGCGGCGGGAGAGATGTATGATGAGCGGTTCGCTCAGCACACATCTCTCGCGTCTATATGGGCCTTAACTCTCTCTGCACATGTTATATCTGTCCCCCCTGCAGTGCACATGGTTTTGCCCATTAGCTAACAAATTTACTGCTGCGATCAGATCTGACTTAGGCCCTTGGATTCTTGGTGATATTCTCAGCAAGCATATTGTATTCACCACTGAAAATTGCACCCTTTGATCCATATTACTTGTATATGATCTTGGAAAAGTCACAATGCTTCTTGTAATCCAAAGAATGACTACAATGAAATTACAATAAAATGAAATTGTAAAGTGGTCTAAGGCTAAAACAGGCTTGCACAATGATGTGAGAAAATTGTATTCACTACAAAAATAGTAAGACATAAAACAAAAATTGCAATGAACAGTTAAAGAAATGGCTTGTGAACCACTGTTGCAAAATAGTGTGAACCGACACGTTGTAACGAGGTTGGAAGGCGTTCAGTGATAATGGCTCTATTTATCATCCAGCGATAACCCATAATTATTGTTTTTCATGTAAAAATGGATTATTACAATTTATTAAAGCTACAGCATCTCTGCCAAGAAATAAGGAGATTTATGGTAGACTTACCATTGTTAAATCTCTTTCTGCTAAGTACATTGGGTTCCACAGTGAAACATCGGGTATAGAGTGGATCTTGATCCAGAGAGGCACCAACAGGCTAAAGCTTTAGGCTGTCCCAGGATGCATTGTGGGGCCTCCTCTATAACCTCACCTCCAGGCACTGTGAGCTCAGTTTTGTTAACCAGTCCAATGTAGGAGCAGGCAAAAGAGAAGGCAGATGTTAGTCACATAGAACCACATTCTCACAACAGGGGAAGGGACCAGCGGCTAATGTCATACAAACCCATAGAAGCTAGGTGCATCAGGAAAGAGATTCAACAATGGTAAGTCTACCATAAATCTCCTTTTCTGCAGCAGGGTACATTGGTTTCCACAGGGAAACATCGGGTGATGTCCTAAAGCAGTTCCTCAAGGGAGGGGACGCGTATTAGCAGGTACGGGAACCCGGCATCCAAAGGAAGCATCCTGGGAGGTGGAAGTATCAAAGGCATAGAACCTAATGAACGTGCTCACTGAGGACCACGTAGTCGCCTTGCACAATCATTCAGCGGACGCGCTGCGGCGGGCCGCTCGAGAAGATCCAACAGACCGAGTAGAATGGGCAATAATAGCAGTAGGAACTAGGAGTCCAGCCTGTGCTTAAGCTTGTGCATTCACCATTCTAATCCATCTGGCCAGGGATTTCTTATTCGCAGGCCAGCCACGTTTGTGAAAACCAAACCTTACAAAAAGGGAATCTGACCTCCAGATAGAGGCAGTCCTCTCCTCGTATATATGGAGAGCCCGTATCACATCCAAAAGACCGCTCTTTGGAGGACAAACCAGAAGAGATGAAGGTCGAAACCACAATCTCTTGGTTTAGGTGAAAAGATGACACCACCTTTGGTAAATAACCAGGGCGAGTTCTAAGAACTGCCCAGTCACAGTGAAATATCAGGAAGGGTGGACGATAGGACAAAGCGCCTAGGTCTGACACCCTCCTAGCAGAGGCAATAGCCAGTAGGAACAGGACCTTGCTGTGAGCCATTTAAGGTCCACTGACTCAAGAGGTTCAAATGGAGACTCTTGCAGGGCATTCAGGACAACAGACATCCCATGGAGCCACATGAGGGACATAGGGAGGCTGAATCTGTAAAACACACTGAGTGAAAGTATGAACGTCAGGAATAGATGTAATTTTTCTCTGAAACCACACTTGAACAGGCCTGTTCTTTAACAGAGGCAGGACGAGAGACAAAGCATTGATCACTGCCCGCAATTTCAGAATGTTTATCGGGAGGAGTGATTCCTCCTGGTCCACTGACCCTGGAAAGAGTGTTGCTCCAACACCGCACCCCAGCCCCTCAGACTGGCATCCGTAGTCAGTAAGACCCAGTTGGGGATCCAGAAGGGATGGCCCCTGTTGAACTGCTGGTCCTGTAGCCACCATGCCAGCGATAGTTGAACCTCTGGAGTCAAGGAGATCATGTGAGACCTGATCTGATGAGGTAGGCCGTCCCACTGAAGAGGGCGGGAATGAAATTGAGCATACTTTACCATGTCGAAAGCCGACACCATCAGGCCTAGTACTTGCATTGCCGAGTGTATCAACACTCTTGGGCGAGAGAAGAAGTATCTTATCCTGTCCTGAAGCTTCAGGACCTTCTCTAGAGACAGAAACAGCCTTTGACTGTGTATGCCCAGCAGTGTCCCCAGGTGCACCATGCTCCGAGCAGGGACCAGCGAGGACTTCTTCCAGTTGATGAGCCATCTGTGGGCTTGTAGGCAGTTTACCGTCAGTTGCAGATAACTGAGGAGAACATCATGGGAGCTTTCCAGGATCAGCAAGTCGTCCAGATACGGCAGTATCCTTACTCCCTGGTGATGGAGATGAGCCGTCATCATGGCCATAACCTTGGTGAAGATCTGAGGGGCCGTGGCCAGTCCAAACGACAGAGCCTGGAAATTATAGTGAAGGTTGCCAATAGCAAACCGCAGATATTGCTGATGCGATATGGCAATAGGTATATGCAGGTAAGCATCCTGTATATCCAGGGATACCATATAATCTCCGGGTTCCATGGCCAGTACAATTGAGCGCAGTGTTTCCATACGGATCTTGGATACTCTCACAAACTTGTTCAGTGATTTGAGGTTGAGTATAGGCCGGAAAGACCCATTGAGTTTTGGTACTAGAAACAGGGTAGAGTAATATAGTCTTCCTCTCTGGGATAGAGGTACCGGCAAAACCACTCCTGTATCCAGGAGGGCACTCACAACTATTTGTAGAGCTTGCGCCTGTAACAGATTCGAAGGGATAACCATTGTGCAGAACTGTCGAGGGGGATACCTCTTGAAAGAGACTGCATACCCGTGAGAGACAACTTCTTGCACCCATGTGTCTAAAGTGGTCTTAAACCAGACCTGGGTGAATCGCAGAAGTCAGCCTCCCACCATGGGATCCCCCAGGGGGAGGCTTGCCCCGTCATGCTGCAGGCTTGTGGTGTTTAGAAGCAGGCTGATGGGATGCCCAGGATTGTTTAGCCTTGGGCTTTGTGGTTTTGGAAGCACAAGATTGTCTCGTGTATGCCTGACCTTTTGCTTTCCCTTGCGGATGAAAGGAGTGAAAAGTGGTACCTTTTGCCTTCTGTGTAGATGGAGTAGTGTTAGGGAGAAAGGCAGTCTTAGCAGCCGCCAAGTCAGCCATCATTTTATTGAGGTCTACCCCAAACAGGATGTCTCCCTTAAAAGGGAGTACCTCCAAGGTCCTTCCATGACCTCAACCACAGATTACAGCGAGCCAGGATGGACGTAGTTGATGCCTTGGCCGCCAACACACCTGCCTCAGAGGACGTCTCCTGAATGTAATAGGCGGTGGTGGTCATGTGAGACAGGTACTGTCTGGCAATGTCAGATATATCCTGAGGCAGCTCCGCCTGTAATGCCTGAACCCATGCTTCAATTCCTTTTTGCAGCCCAAGAGGCTGCTATAGTGGGTCTATATACAGCACCTGTAAGGGAGTAAATAGACTTCAGGCATCCTTCCACACGCTTATCTGTCGGTTCCTTCAGTGAGGTGACAGTGGTGACAGGCAGAGTAGACGACACCACTAGACGGGTGACATGGGAATCCACCGGTGGTGAATTTTTCCACTTGTTACACAACTCTGTAGGAAGAGGATAGCGAGCTACCATCCTTTTAGACAGGGAGAATTTCATTCCTGGAAAAGACCAGGGCTCTTGTCGTATGTCCACTAGATGGTCAGAAGTTATAACGTTTTGGTTACCGTCTGACGTTCAAACCTATCAGGTTTCTTAGACACTGTAGTGGAATCCTCGTCATCATCAGTGATTTGTAGAATCTGCTTAATAGTAACCACTAAGTTAGGGACATCAAACTGAGAAGTGGATTCCTCGTCAGAAGCAGCTGTGTCAGTGTCTGACGGGACAGTATTCTCCCCATCCTCATCAGTAGAATCATCTGAGAGATTGGTGCATTTTGAGAAGGAAATAGCCAGCTTAGATGACCCTGTGATGTGAGAGTGACTTGGGGCAGTTTTAAGTCTAAACAAGGAGTGACTCCATTGCTGCAACTAGGTAGACAAATGATCCAAACAAGGCGGATTTAACATAGGGACAATATGTGGCTGTAATTGCACAGGAGGTCCCATAGGCGTGTCACAAGCATATTGAGCATAGTTAAGAACGCCGCCCAAGGTGGCTCCTGATTAGTTACAGGAGCCGCAGACTGACTGGGAGATGTATGGCACATAGTACACAGACCGCCATACAAAACTTCCCCCTCAGGCAAATCCTTGGCGCATGTGCTGCAGGATGCAGGAGCGTCCTCGGATTTCCCGCCCTTTGTGTTTAGACATTATTAGTGAATGCAACTGGAGAGCGTATTAGTACGATACAGCCAGACAGAATACAATACCTGCAAATAAATTCCCTAGTATGTGACTGTGTACACAGTACACAAATCCCAGTGAATAAATCTGGTATTATGAGACTGAGCCCGCAGTACACAACACCAGCGAATAAATCCGGTATTAGGTGACTCAGTACACAATAGAGTACACTTTAATCGGTAAATACTGTGAAGCACTATATATGGACCCTGACATACCTAGTCCCTTAGGGTACAGAATACAGTGATAGATATAGCTTGGATACACTGAAAGTGGAATCCACACAGCAGATACAGGCACACACAGTCACAGTGACAATGCAGATAATTATTTTAGTGATACAATAAAACTGAACTGGACTAGTATATGTATATTATATAAAACAATGCACGGTCTGAGACCGGATGTGTGTACAGTATCAGAATACTCGTACAATATATTTTGGCACAGGCAGCGGTGCAAGTATGTGGGTATGCTTGGGTATGTTGTACCCATAAGAATTCGGCAGCGGGTACGCAGTACCACCTGCCACACACTTTGCCATTACCACAATTATAATGTGCCACAAAGCAACAAGACCATGGTGCTTAGCAGCATGACGGCTCCTCCCACTTTGGCAGGGTTACTGGGAGTGCGACAGTGGCTGTATTTTCCTGTTATAATGGAGGCATTACTATATATTGTTATTAAATTGGGGGCATTACTATATATTTCTATTATACTGGAGGTATCACTATATATTTCAATTATACTGGAGGCATTACTATATATTTTTAGCCTTGCCTCCAGATAAAAAAAAAAAAAAGAGCTGTCGTGTGGTCATGCCGCTAATGTAATGCAGCAACTCCCACTAGCAGCATGTGGCCACGCCCCCTCACAACACATGACCACGCCCATTTTTGTGCACTCGGTACCACTAAGAAAATATTTCTACTTGCACCACTGGGCACAGGTACACTTGTTCTTAACTAACACTGTCTTAATATCGACATGTAGAATACTTAAGTGCTTGTAAAACCACGGCGCTGATGTACAGGCAGGTTTACAAAGGAGACCTTGCCCTGCAGTCCCGGAGACCAGTCGCATCTATTTTAGAAAATGGCGCCCAGCGTCTCAGTCAGGGAGTGAGGGAGAGTGTGAGGCAGCTCCAGGGCGGGAACACCAGCAGTAGATGGCACATTGGCCCGGGGCAGAGGCTACAGGTCAAGCGCCAGTTCCCCTATGCTCGATTTCACCACCTGGTACTATGGAGTCTTATTAAAATGGATATTAGTATATCTGACCTGTACTCCTATGCCCTGGTGGATATAGTGGGGTACCTGCTCGGTTACAGTGTCCACGCCAGCGTTGCAGTCTGTCTCCCTAGACTGCGACAGGAACGTGATTTAGTGGCGGGTCCCGCCTGGGGGACTCTCTTACTTCCTCCCCGTACTTGCCACGCGAACCAGGAGAGTGTCTGCGACCGCGTGCCTAGAGCCGGAGCGTCTCCACTGCAAGTACCCGGGAACAGGCCACGGGAGTATGCGATGCCGCTTGGGAGGTGATGGAGCTGCAGCACTGAAGTGTCACCATGACATACAGCGCTGGCTGCCCAGTTTTGAAGAAATTTTCTGTCAGAAAAAGCTTTTTCAGGGCTGCCCACTGCAGCCCTCCTGTTAGTGACTGCTTCTATAGGTACCAACTCAAAAACTGAGCTCACAGTGCCTGGAGGCGGGGTTATAGAGGAGGCTCCACAATGCATCCTGGGACAGCCTAAAGCTTTAGCCTGTTGGTGCCTCTCTGGATCAAGATCCACTCTACATCCGATGTTTTCCTGTGGAAACCAATGTACCCTGCTGCATAAAAATGATTTCTCAGGTGGTTCTTTACTTGCCATTCTATCTTGCTTCCTCATACTCAGACATGGGCAATGCATTGTGGTTTCTATGGTTTCTGCTGTTTTATTTAGAATGATTACACCATTGCTGGGGTATCTGGTCAGTAGCATGACAGCAATCAAGTTGACATTCATAATGTCGACACAGCAATGTCAACATTAGAATGTTCCCATGGTTTCAAACTGTTGACAGGCGCTAAGTCACCATACTCAAAATGTCAACATGATCATGATGTCACAAATAAACTGTCACCGTGTGAAATGTTGACATGCCGAGAATGCCTCCATTTAGGGATAGGTGCCAATCGGAGGGTTAGGCTGGGGGGGGAGGGGGGGGGGATAGGATTAGGATTCAAGGGGAGCGGGCTATTAGGCACTAGAGGGAGGGTTAGGGGTAAGGATTAGTGTTAGGGATAAGGGGTTTGATACTCACCAGAACACCACTGCTGAGAACTGATCCTCACATGAGCACCCAGAAGAAGATGCTGGAGTCATAGCAGCCGCCAGGAGAAGGTAAGATGCTGCTAAGGCACCAGGGATAACCAACAGTTTATCAAGTTGACATATAATCCATGTAGACATGATGACTGTCAATGTGATAACCGTTGACCAACCCATTTCTGGATCCCCCTGGCTTTACCCAGTAAAACGTGTCTGGCTTCAGGGAGGCCCTTCAGCTCTGCTGAATCTACGCTGAGACAAAGAGCTACAGTATATGCATGCGCAGACAACTGCCACACATTTCACGTCCATTATTCACTGGCAGCGTCTGGCAGCAAGCAATACAAAAGAGGAGTACACCAAGGAGCGGACACCGCTGGAACTTGCCATACAAGAAAGTATTGGTAAATAGCACCAAAATCATGATAACTAGATCTGTGAGTGGCAGCAAAAATTAACTTATATACCTTCTATTGGAATATTTAATGATAAATAGAGCTACAAATGATAAGAGCCAACATTACAAAGGGTTCTCCATAACCACTGCTTTTTTGTAAATTACAAAATATTTGTGTTTTACCTGTCTGGTTCAGTGGACATGTACTCCATGGTAAAGGCTCTTGGAAGGAGTTGAAGAAATACCACATGACCCAGGCGATAATGGTGTTGTAATACAAACCAACAAGGAAAGAGACAAACATTGATGCAATGCCTACAAGTGAAATATGTAGTTATCATTTATCTATAATATTTTACGTTACAAACAATGCAAGTGAGAAATGTGAATAACTCAGATTTAATCCACAGAACAGTATTTAAAAATACACATTTGAAAAGAATCTATAATTAAATATTATTCCAATTTTGTGCTTTCAATAATTTGTCAGATATTCTTGCATAGATAGCAATCTTCAAGCAATATGTAGAATTTAGAGGCATGGTATATTATTCCAGGGCTTCTGACCTATGCTATACTATGATACTAAATGTGGCTAAGCAGTCTATTTACTAAGCCTTGGATGGAGATACATTTGCTGAAGATAAAGTACCAGCCAATCGGCTTCCTGTAATTTTTCAAACCCAGCCTGTGACATGGCAGTTAGGAGCCGATTGGCTGGTACTTTATCTCCAGCGACTTTATCTCCATCCAAGGCTTAGTAATTAGACCCTTTAATACCTAAATAGTTTGCCTGAAGAATAAATACATTCAGGGACAGATCTACTGTGAAACTAATGAAGCTAAAGCTTCAGTGCCCTAATCCCAGAGGAGCCCTGAAACACCTTTTTTTTTAAATTAATGATTGTTTTAACAAAATCAATGGAGTTTTTTTTAAGTGTGTGTTATTAAAATAGGTTTAATAGTGATAGAATCATCACTCTTCTGACTTGTGCATTTTAACACTGAAAAATCAGATTTTCACCTCTAGTTTTTATATACTGTATGGTTATACAGTAGCTCTTCATTAATAACACCATGACAACCAGGCTCCTAGTACAGCATAGCTGCTATTACAGCTTAGTTCCATGGGAGCTGCTAGGAGTTGTAGTCTAGCTCTGTGGTTTGTACTCTATAAATAGCATGAAACGTGTATCCGTTTTAAACTACAATTCCTGACATCCTGCAGAACTTCTCTTTGTGATATTCCCAGGAGTGATGGCGCCTGAGAGGTCCCTGTCCTAGGAAGGAGTCTGGGAGCAATGAAAGGTGAGGAGGAGCCCAGGACAAGGAGGCATCTAATAAGGTAATTTTGCTGGCTCTGAGCAGTGTGTGCTGTCCTTGCAAGAGCAGTAAGGCTATTTGGAGCTTGTTGATGTTGCTGGTTGTGAAGGGGCCCCCATAACGGTTCAAAAAATGTAGGTCCACCAGTGAATACACCTGTTTTCAGACATCTCTTTTAAACTAAATATTATTATTCTGTATAGTGCCAGTAAAGCAGCACCTATTATGACCAGCATCAAGAATTTTATCATTTTAATTCATAACCTACACTTCGATGCCCTCAAAATGTATTTGTCTGTGACAATACCCTCAGTCTACTAAAATTCCTATTTATTATGAATAACACATCTTGCCCTATTGTATTCATGTTCAACACATACCAAAACCAGCAATGACCTGCAGAATCTGTCTGCAACTATAATCTTCATTTGCAGATCATTAAAAGGGATAATAAATAATCCAGATGATAAAATTATTCAATAGGATTGCAAGAAAATAGGACTTCTTAAATAACTGCCCATTGTTGATTGTTTTATTTAACCACAATTGCTTATTGTATAGGAATTATACTTACCAACCCCTTTCAGAGTTGGATGAATGGCACTCCATACTCCCACACTTCCTGTTCTTAAGCGCTGTCCAATTGCAAACTCAAGATGTAGCAGTGGTATACCCTCTAACACCAGCAATATAAGGAATGGGATCATGAATGCTCCTATAACAAAGTAATACATAGAGAGTGTTTAATGGTTTAAAAGTGGCTTTCAACAGTTTGACAAACAGACAAATTAAGATATACATAAAAGTCCATATACTGTATGGTTTTAACTCAAAAATTAAAATCAAGAAACTCTTGTGACCTGATACAGGCTAGAGAAAAAGGCACTGGAGAGACAGAGATGTTGGTACGCGGAGGTGATATATATCTACCATACTGTACCAATGGTAAGGGGTGCATAGGTTGGTACATAATGGTGATAAGGAAACAGGCTTTTTATTGCTGATGCTTGAGGAACAACTCTGCTGGTATGGTGTGATGATTTGTATACTATATTTGGCAAAAGCTGTTGCAACATGATGAGTACAAACTATTATATAGTATTGGTAAAAATGTGAATGTTGGTGCAGACATGAGATATAGGGTTACACAGATATGGTGGACCAGAAGGGCAAATATAAGGCAAGTGGGTAGTGAGTAGAATGGACATGATTACATAATTTTATTACAGCTCAATGTCTTATTAAATACACATATATGTCTGTCCCCTCTACTCTACACCACCATAATCACTCTACAAGGGCACATTCACTTGTTTTGATGTCCATGTACTGTATCCTAATTGCCACTTGGGCCTGGTTGTAATGAAGCCTGTGTTCAGCGGCTGTGTGAGATGCTGGCCGAACTGGGGCTTTTTTTAAAGGAGCAATCATGTTCAAGTCATAGTTTAGCCTTGCACATGATTGCCCCTTTAAAAAAAGTCCCAGTTCAGCCGGCATCCCGCATGGCTGCCAAACTCGGGCACAGATTTTTAAGCCTTGAATATTGATAAATTGCACGGTTACAAAGTACCAACCAACCAGCTCCCAACTGCCATGTTAAAGGCTGTGTTTAAAATGACAGTTAGGAGCTGATTGGTTGGTACTTTATCACCGTGCAATTTATCAATATTCAAGGCTTAAAAATCTGTGTCCTGGACTTCATTACATCCCAACCTAAGTGCCTATATAAATTCCGACCTCGTATTACATTGTAGAGTTAGAGTAGGTTTCTATTCCTGAGTTGGATGTGCTGAGTTGCTCTGTGATAATCAACTTTGGACCTTGCTATCCTTTTACTGTTAAAACATAGGGGGTAATTCCAAGTTGATCGCAGCAGGAAATTTTTTAGCAGTTGGGCAAAACCATGTGCACTGCAGGGGAGGCAGATATAACATGTTCAGAGAGAGTTAGATTTGGGTGTGGTGAGTTCAATCTGCAATCTAAATTGCAGTGTAAAAATAAAGCAGCCAGTATTTACCCTGCACAGAAACAATATAACCCACCCAAATCTAACTCTCTCTGCAAATGTTATATCTGCCTCCCCTGCAGTGCACATGGTTTTGCCCAACTGCTAAAAAATTTCCTGCTGCGATCAACTTGGAATTACACCCATAGCTAGCTGCCTTCAGCCTTTCACTGTTTCTGGCACCACCTTTTACTTCTTGATTTCATACTGCATAAACTGATAGAATGACCATACCTGTCTGCCTTTCATTTCCAACTCTGAGGTCTGTTTACTAAGTGTTGGAGAGAGTTAAAGTGGACGGATATAAGGTTTCAGCCAATCGGCTCCAAACTGCCATGTCACAGGCTCGGTTTGAAAAATGACAGTTAGGAGCTGATTGGCTGGTACTTTATCTCCGTCCACTTTATCTCCATCCAAGGCTTAGTAAATAGACCCCTTTGTCTGACAACCAGCAGCTAGAAATTCATGCTCAATACCTAAGAGCATCCGAATACTTATAAACACATCATATTCTTTGATATAGGGCAGGGGTGGGGATAAGGACCGCAAAGCAGTTTGGTCCGGCCCACCCGCTCCTCTCAGTGAGACACGCCGCCGCACAGTCCGGTGGCAGCGTGTCTCAGCTGTCACCACACGGAGGAGAGCGCGGCTATTGTCGGGCGGCGGCGTGTAGGACTTGAAACCAGCCGCCGGTTTGTGAGCCAATCAGAGCTCGCGGACCGGCAGCCAATCAGGAGCCGCGGCTACCGGTCCGCGAGCTCTGATTGGCTCTCGAACCGGCGGCTGGTTTCAAGTCTTACACGCCGCCGCCCAACATAGCCGCGCTCTCCTTCGTGTACCCGCCGAAAGGAGCGGTAAGCGGGACGGGGGGGGGGGGGGGGGCATTTGTATACCTGGCACTGTGGGGGTCATCTGTATACCTGGCACTGTGGGGGCATCTGTATACCTGGCACTGTGAGGGGCATCTGTATACCTGGCACTGTGGGGACATCTGTATACCTGGCACTGTGAGGGGCATTTGTATACCTGGCACTGTGGGGGCATCTGTATAACTGGCACTGTGAGGGGCATTTGTATACCTGGCACTGTGGGGACATCTGTATACCTGGCACTGAGAGGCATTTGTATACCTGGCACTGTGGGGACATCTGTATACCTGGCACTGTGGGGGCATCTGTATACCTGGCACTGTGAGGGGCATTTGTATACCTGGCACTGTGGGGGCATCTGTATACCTGGCACTGTGAGGGGCATTTGTATACCTGGCACTGTGGGGGCATCTGTATACCTGGCACTGTGAGGGGCATTTGTATACCTGGTACTGTGGGGGCATTTGTATACCTGGCACTGTGGGGGCATCTGTATACCTGGCACTGTGAGGGGCATTTGTATACCTGGCACTGTGGGGGCATTTGTATACCTGGCACTGTGGGGGCATCTGTATGCCTGGCACTGTGGGGGCATCTGTATACCTGGCACTGTGAGGGGCATTTGTATACCTGGCACTGTGGGGGCAATTGTGGATCTGGCACTGCACTATTGGGGGCATATGTGTATCACGTCCCATTTTAACTGGCCCCACTCATTTTTTTGGCGCGCGCGGGGGCAGACTTGTATGGCCCCCGAAGGATTTAAAAAAAAAAATGGCCCTCGGTAGAAAAAAGGTTCCCCACCCCTGATATAGGGCATTGTCAGAGAATAATACCCAGATAAGAGCATAACCTATTATGAACACTATCGAACAATGTAAAGTGAATCAAAAGGGGCAGGCAAGTAAGTGGTAAGAACGAGAGGAATAGATGGTGCAGTGGGCACAACACACATAAGAGGGCAGGGGAGATACAGTAATAGGCAAGATGAATTTTGTCTGAGTTATGTGTGTGTGTGTGTGTGTGTGTGTGTGTGTGTGTGTGTGTGTGTGTGTGTGTGTGTGTGGGGTGGGGTAGCAGTGGGTGGGGGTGTTACTATTAGGGTTGGGGGGATTGTGTTAAAGTAGTGTAAGGTTTAGGGAATTTTGAAGCTATGTCACTTTCTAGTTGTAACTAGTGATGAACGGGTTCGGTTTCTCGGAAACCGAACCCCCCCGAACTTCACCCTTTTTACACGGGTCCGAGGCAGGTTCGAACCTTGCCGCCTTGCTCGGCTAACCCGAGCGCGCCCGAACGTCATCATCCCGCTGTCGGATTCTCGCGAGATTCGGATTCTATATATGCAGCCGCGCGTCGCCGCCATTTTCACTCGTGCATTGGAGATGATAGGGAGAGGTCGTGGCTGGCGTCCTCTCCGTTTATTGTTGAAGTTGATTGGTTTATTGCTTAATTGTGGGGAGGACTGGGGAGCAGCTGTTAAGAGGAGTACAGTGCAGAGTTTTGCTGATAAGTGACCACCAGTTTTTATCCGTTCTCTGACTGAAAAAAACGCTCCATACCATATCTGTGCTCAGTGTGCTGCATAATATATCTGTGCTGAGTGCTCACACTGCTTAATTGTGGGGACTGGGGAGCAGCTATAGCTGGAGTACAGTGCAGAGTTTTGCTGACAGTGACCACCAGTATACATTGTCTGCCTGAAAAACACTACATATCTGTGCTCAGTGTGCTGCTTTATTGTGGGGACTGGGGACCACCAGTATAATTAATATTATATAGGAGGAGTACAGTGCAGAGTGCACTGCTGTACCTACCTCTGTGTCGTCATCCATTAAGTATACTATCCATCTACATTCTATACCTGTGGTGCATTTTAGTTTTGCAGTTTGCTGACACAGTGTCCACCAGTATACTATATATAGCAGTACGGTAGGCCACTGCTGTACCTACCTCTGTGTCGTCACTCGTCATCCATTAAGTATACTATCCTTCTACATTCTATACCTATGGTGCATTTTAGTTTTGCAGTTTGCTGACAGTGTCCACCAGTATACTATATATAGCAGTACGGTAGGCCACTGCTGTACCTACCTCTGTGTCGTCATCCATTAAGTATACTATCCATCTACATTCTATACCTGTGGTGCATTTTAGTTTTGCAGTTTGCTGACAGTGTCCACCAGTATACTATATATAGCAGTACGGTAGGCCACTGCTGTACCTACCTCTGTGTCGTCATCCATTTAGTATACTATCCATCTACATTCTATACCTGTGGTGCATTTTAGTTTTGCAGTTTGCTGACAGTGTCCACCAGTATACTATATATAGCAGTACGGTAGGCCACTGCTGTACCTACCTCTGTGTCGTCATCCATTAAGTATACTATCCATCTACATTCTATACCTGTGGTGCATTTTAGTTTTGCAGTTTGCTGACAGTGTCCACCAGTATACTATATATAGCAGTACGGTAGGCCACTGCTGTACCTACCTCTGTGTCGTCACTCATCATCCATTAAGTATACTATCCATCTACATTCTATACCTGTGGTGCATTTTAGTTTTGCAATTTGCTGACAGTGTCCACCAGTATACAATATATAGCAGTACGGTAGGCCACTGCTGTACCTACCTCTGTGTCGTCACTCGTCATCCATTAAGTATACTATCCATCTACATTCTATACCTGTGGTGCATTTTAGTTTTGCAGTTTGCTGACAGTGTCCACCAGTATACTATATATAGCAGTACGGTAGGCCAATGCTGTACCTACTTCTGTGTCGTCACTCGTCATCCATTAAGTATACTATCCATCTACATTCTATACCTGTGGTGCATTTTAGTTTTGCAGTTTGCTGACAGTGTCCACCAGTATACTATATATAGCAGTACGGTAGGCCACTGCTGTACCTACCTCTGTGTCATCATCCATTAAGTATACTATCCATCTACATTCTATACCTGTGGTGCATTTCAGTTGTGCGCAGTAAATATAGTAGTAGGCCATTGCTATTGATACTGGCATATAATTCCACACATTAAAAAATGGAGAACAAAAATGTGGAGGTTAAAATAGGGAAAGATCAAGATCCACTTCCACCTCGTGCTGAAGCTGCTGCCACTAGTCATGGCCGAGACGATGAAATGCCATCAACGTCATCTGCCAAGGCCGATGCCCAATGTCATAGTAGAGAGCATGTAAAATCCAAAACACAAAAGTTCAGTAAAATGACCCAAAAATCAAAATTAAAAGCGTCTGAGGAGAAGCGTAAACTTGCCAATATGCCATTTACGACACGGAGTGGCAAGGAACGGCTGAGGCCCTGGCCTATGTTCATGGCTAGTGGTTCAGCTTCACATGAGGATGGAAGCACTCATCCTCTCGCTAGAAAAAAGAAAAGACTTAAGCTGGCAAAAGCACAGCAAAGAACTGTGCGTTCTTCTAAATCACAAATCCCCAAGGAGAGTCCAATTGTGTCGGTTGCGATGCCTGACCTTCTCAACACTGGACGGGAAGAGCTTGCGCCTTCCACCATTTGCATGCCCCCTGCAAGTGCTGGAAGGAGCACCCGCAGTCCAGTTCCTGATAGTCAAATTGAAGATGTCACTGTTGAAGTACACCAGGATGAGGATATGGGTGTTGCTGGCGCTGGGGAGGAAATTGACAAGGAGGATTCTGATGGTGAGGTGGTTTGTTTAAGTCAGGCACCCGGGGAGACACCTGTTGTCCGTGGGAGGAATATGGCCATTGACATGCCTGGTCAAAATACCCAAAAAATCAGCTCTTCGGTTTGGAATTATTTCAACACAAATGCGGACAACAGGTGTCAAGCCATGTGTTGCCTTTGTCAAGCTGTAATAAGTAGGGGTAAGGACGTTAACCACCTCGGAACATCCTCCCTTATACGTCACCTGCAGCGCATTCATCATAAGTCAGTGACAAGTTCAAAAACTTTGGGTGACAGCGGAAGCAGTCCACTGACCACTAATTCCCTTCCTCTTGTAACCAAGCTCCTGCAAACCACACCACCAACTCCCTCAGTGTCAATTTCCTCCTTACCCAGGAAAGCCAATAGTCCTGCAGGCCATGTCACTGTCAAGTCTGACGAGTCCTCTCCTGCCTGGGATTCCTCTGATGCATCCTTGAGTGTAACGCCTACTGCTGCTGGCGCTGCTGTTGTTGCTGCTGGGAGTCGATCGTCATCCAAGAGGGGAAGTCGGAAGACCACTTGTACTACTTCCAGTAAGCAATTGACTGTCCAACAGTCCTTTGCGAGGAAGATGAAATATCACAGCAGTCATCCTGCTGCAAAGCAGATAACTCAGGCCTTGGCAGCCTGGGCGGTGAGAAACGTGGTTCCGGTATCCATCGTTAATTCAGAGGCAACTATATACTTGATTGAGGTACTGTGTCCCCGGTACCAAATACCATCTAGGTTCCATTTCTCTAGGCAGGCGATACCGAAAATGTACACAGACCTCAGAAAAAGACTCACCAGTGTCCTAAAAAATGCAGTTGTACCCAATGTCCACTTAACCACGGACATGTGTACAAGTGGAGCAGGGCAGACTCAGGACTATATGATTGTGACAGCCCACTGGGTAGATGTATTGCCTCCCGCAGCAAGAACAGCAGCGGCGGCACCAGTAGCAGCATCTCGCAAACGCCAACTCTTTCCTAGGCAGGCTACGCTTTGTATCACCGCTTTCCAGAATAGGCACACAGCTGACAACCTCTTACGGCAACTGAGGAAGATCATCGCAGAATGGCTTACCCCAATTGGACTCTCCTGGGGATTTGTGACATCGGACAACGCCAGCAATATTGTGCGTGCATTACATCTGGGCAAATTCCAGCACGTCCCATCTTTTGCACATACATTGAATTTGGTGGTGAAGAATTATTTAAAAAACGACAGGGGCGTGCAAGAGATGCTGTCGGTGGCCCGAAGAATTGCGGGCCACTTTCGGCATTCAGGCACCGCGTACAGAAGACTGGAGCACCACCAAACATTCCTGAACCTGCCCTGCTTTCATCTGAAGCAAGAGGTGGTAACGAGGTGGAATTCAACCCTCTATATGCTTCAGAGGATGGAGGAGCAGCAAAAGGCCATTCAAGCCTATACAATGATTTCAACGTTGTGCAAGGTTCTGCAACCCTTTGAACTTGCCACACGTGAAGTCAGTTCAGACACTGCCAGCCTGAGTCAGGTCATTCCCCTCATCAGGCTTTTGCAGAAGAAGCTGCAGACATTGAAGGAGGAGCTAAAACAGAGCGATTCCGCTAGGCATGTGGGACTTGTGGTTGGAGCCCTTAATTAGCTTAACCAGGATTCACGGGTGGTCAATCTGTTGAAATCAGAGCACTACATTTTGGCCACCGTGCTCGATCCTAGATTTAAAACCTACGTTGTATCTCTCTTTCCGGCAGACACAAGTCTGCAGAGGTTCAAAGACCTGCTGGTGAGAAAATTGTCAAGTCAAGCGGTACGTGACCCGTCAACATCTCCTCCTTCACATTCTCCCGCAACTGGGGGTGCGAGGAAAAGGCTAAGAATTCCTAGCCCACCCGCTGGCGGTGATGCAGGGCAGTCTGGAGCGAGTGCTGACATCTGGTCCGGACTGAAGGACCTGCCAATGATTACTGACATGTCGTCTAATGTCACTGCATATGATTCTCTCACCATGGAAAGAATGGTGGAGGATTATATGAGTGACCGCATCCAAGTAGGCACGTCAGACAGTCCGTACGTATACTGGCAGGAAAAAGAGGCAATTTGGAGGCCCTTGCACAAACTGGCTTTATTCTACCTAAGTTGCCCTCCCTCCAGTGTGTACTCCGAAAGAGTGTTTAGTGCAGCCGCTCACCTTGTCAGCAATCGGCGTACGAGGTTACTTCCAGAAAATGTGGAGAAGATGATGTTCATCAAAATGAATTATAATCAATTCCTCCGTGGAGACATTCACCAGCAGCAATTGCCTCCAGAAAGTACACGGGGACCTGAGATGGTGGATTCCAGTGGGGACGAATTAATAATCTGTGAGGAGGGGGATGTACACAGTGAAAGGGGTGAGGAATCGGAGGATGATGATGATGAGTTGGACATCTTGCCTCTGTAGAGCCAGTTTGTGCAAGGAGAGATTGATTACTTCTTTTTTGGTGGGGGCACAAACCAACCAGTCATTTCAGTCACAGTCGTGTGGCAGACCCTGTCGCTGAAATGATGGGTTCGTTAAAGTGTGCATGTCCTGTTTATACAACATAAGGGTGGGTGGGAGGGCCCAAGGACAATTCCATCTTGCACCTCTTTTTTCTTTAATTTTTCTTTGCATCATGTGCTGTTTGGGGACAATTTTTTGGAAGTGCCATCCTGTCTTTATTGACACTGCAGTGCCACTCCTAGATGGGCCAGGTGTTTGTGTCGGCCACTTGTGTCGCTTAGCTTAGTCAAACAGCCACCTTGGTGCGCCTCTTTTTTTCTTTGCATCATGTGCTGTTTGGGGACTATTTTTTTGAAGTGCCATCCTGTCTGACACTGCAGTGCCACTCCTAGATGGGCCAGGTGTTTGTGTCGGCCACTTGGGTCACTTAGCTTAGTCATCCAGCGACCTTGGTGCAAATTGTAGGACTAAAAATAATATTGTGAGGTGTGAGGTGTTCAGAATAGACTGGAAATGAGTGGAAATTATGGTAATTGAGGTTAATAATACTATTGGATCAAAATGACCCCCAAATTCTATGATTTAAGCTGTTTTTTAGGGGTTTTTGAAAAAAACACCAGAATCCAAAACACACCCGAATCCGACAAAAAATTTTCGGTGAGGTTTTGCCAAAACGCGTCCGAATCCAAAACACGGCCGCGGAACCGAATCCAAAACCAAAACACAAAACCCGAAAAATGTCCGGTGCACATCACTAGTTGTAACCTTCCAAATGCATGAACCACCATGTTAATATTCACAGTATCATAATCACCATGTACTGCTTCTGTTTCAGGAGCTCTAGGTGGAGTATCCACTACTTTATTATTAATACTTTGCAATAAGAGTAGAGGTTTCCTAGGGCCTGCTCTTGTATCTAGAGTGCATAGCTCAATCCCTGGTGGTAGTAAATGTCAGAGGGAGTTATACTTGTCCATAGGAATATATAGTATGCTTAGCTATTGGGGTTGCATTATATGTATGAGACTTGAGTTATATGCATGGCAAATTTATGACTGTAAAGTATGTTGTCCAGAAAGGTTACATTAGTGTATTATTATTATTATTATTATTATTATTATTATTATTTTTATCATCTTTTTTTTTTTAGGTAAGCTGATAGCCACAGCACAGAATGATTTCAGTTTAGCTTAGCAACAATTTGTGCCAGGCCATTCCTCTTATGACATGAGTTGAGAACCTCATATCAGATGACACCATTCTAGGTAAGAAGTTAGGTTGTCATCTCACCTCCACAGCATCCAGACAAGAGAGAGGATCACACATTTTGTGTTTTGAGACCTTACTGACTGTACTTGCAGCTATTAGCATGGGCAAGCCTACTATTTTGTATAACTTCATATTGTGTTTTTAAAATACTTTCACTACTTCAGTAGCCTTGGTTGTGGGGCCACATTTCAAGCTTTTTGCCAGTTTATCTGCAAACTGGCCTTGTCCTTAATCGAGTCAAGTACTTTATCGGTGTCCACTTTATCTTCATCCAAGGCTTAGTGAATAGACCCCTAGGTTTCTAAAAAAGGGCACTCTCCTTTCAAAATAAAATGTAAAAATTCTTAACAATACTTCCTGCAAAATATTCTTAACAACCATGGCAATTGAGAAACAGATATATATGCTTATAAAAGCGAACAAAGATTCAAATGGATTAAATTGATCAGTGCACCTGGTCATTACACTGTTATTTTTGTAACTTTGGGACCAGGGGCGTCAGAACATTTTTAGGTTGGGGGGGGCAAGATATAAATTCAGTTTGGCGCCCCTAGCTTCCCAGAACACTGCGACAGTGGGTGACATGCTATTCATATGTGTGGGTGCATCATTACTGTATTATTAGGTGACTGGATGACAGGGGTTCAGCAGGTATATGGCAGATTTGGTGGCAAATTTAAAGCTGACCTCCGCTCCAAACGTCAGGCAGAGCGCCACCAGCAGCAGGTTCTTGCCCAGGCTATCGGGACATATAGCATCTGCTGTCAGGTCCCTGTCCCCCAGCTTCCACTGGCGTTCCTCCGCAGAAAAAGCCTGATCTCAAGCAGTGACACCAGCAGCAGGCCAGGCTCTCACTGACCTGCTTTCCTGCGGGCAAGAAGGATGCGCACTCCTGGCCCCCCATTGCTGTCCTGGGGTCCATTCCTCCATACAGCTAGTCCAAGTAGCAGGACATGCTTCCCTTGGTCAGCAGCACAGCTCCGCTGCCTCCTTCCTGGTGGAATATCAAATGCACGGTCCATGTGTCTCAGTCAGTCGGCGGGAGAGGGGAGCAGAGCCAGCCCTAACCAATTTGATGCCCTAGGCAATATTTTGACAGGTGAGGTGCCCCCTAGCACCGCCTCTAGTTCCGACTCTGACCCTGCACCCATTTCCCAGCACCATCTCCCCTCACCCATAGCAGTCCTCACTTTGGTGCCCTGTGCCAGTAAGAGCATTTTGTGCCCCCACCCCATATATTTTAAATAGGAATAGCGTGTGCCTTCAGCGCGCACCCTGAAAGAGAGGCATGTTCTAGCTGGGAAGTGGTGTGGAAACACAATAGTACCCCCAGTTCAAATTATGTCACACAGTAGTGCAACCTTATTTACATTATATCACACGTTAGTGTCCCGTAATCAGGTTACGTCACATAGTAGTGCCCCTTTACAATATGCACTTTTTTTGGTGGTGTCGGTTTCTTCGTAGAGTGACCAGGAACCCCAATTAGTGCACTGTGTCCCCTCGCATGGCTTGCTTCATTTGCCATGCTTCGGGCAAGGTGCCTCGCTGCGTTTAGCACAGGTTACCATTCTCAATTGTAGTCCATGTGGTTCATAAAGTATGAAAAAGTTCAAAAAATGAAACAAATTATGAAAAACTCAAGTCAATCTGTTGTCATGTCTACCTTTTGTCATGTCGACCTAGAAACCAGGTCGACCTAATGCATGTCGACCAATAGTGGTCGACCTAGAGACCGGATACAGAGTATGTACTCTGATTAGAAACCATGTATCCAGTGAAGAGACAGTTACATATATTGCACTTACTGTATCTTTGTAACCACTGTAGCACTTTGTAAATTAGTACATAATCTTAGGCAACACATAGGGGTATATTTACTAAAATTCGTATTTTTCCGAATGAGGTTAAAGTTCAAACACGAATGACATCGAAAGTGTAAATTGCAACTTTTTGAATTTATTACGACTAATTTACTAAGCTGTCGTATTCTGCATTTTCGTATTTTCCGATGCTGATGTCATTCGTATTTTTTGGCAGTGTTTTACGGGAGTGAATTGTAAAACACTGCCGCCATTAACACAATGAATCTCGGCCGGATCTGTGAGATCCGTGCTGGGCTTCATTGTGCACCTTTCTTTAAAAAAAAAAACATAGTTAAAAATAAAAAATGCGTGGGGTCCCCCTCCTAAACAAAACCAGCCTCGGGCTCTTTGAGCCGGTCCTGGTTGAAAAAATATGGGGAAAAAAATGACAGGGGTTCCCCCATATTTAATCAACCAGCACCGGGCTCTGCGCCTGGTCCTGGTTCCAAAAATACGGGGGACAAAAAGCGTAGGGGTCCCCCGTATTTTTGAAACCAGCACCGGTCTCCACTAGCCAGGTACATAATGCCACAGCCGGGGGACACTTTTATATTGGTCCCTGCGGCCCTGGCATTACATACCCAACTAGTCACCCCTGGCCGGGGGTACCCTGGAGGAGTGGGAACCCCTTAAATCAAGGGGTCCCCCCCTCCAGCCACCCAAGGGCCAGGGGTGAAGCCCGAGGCTGTCCCCCCCATCCAAGGGCGGCGGATGGGGGGCTGATAGCCTTTTTGTAAAAATGTGAATATTGTTTTTAGTAGCAGTACTACAAGTCCCAGCAAGCCTCCCCCGCAAGCTGGTACTTGGAGAACCACAAGTACCAGCATGCGGTGGAAAACCGGGCCCGCTGGTACCTGTTGTACTACTACTAAAAAAATACCCCAATAAAAACAGGAGACACACACCTTGAAAGTATAAGTTTATACATACATGCACACCTCCAAACATACATACTTACCTATGTTCACACGAGGGTCGGTCCTCTCCTCCATGTAGAATCCATGGGGTACCTGTGGGAAAAATTATACTCACATAATCCAGTGTAGCTCGGTCCTCTTCTGATCTTTGTATAATCCGCGTACTTTGCAAAATAAAAATACGGACACCCGACCACGCACTGAAAGGGGCCCCATGTTTTCACATGGGACCCCTTTCGCCGACTGCCAGGACCCCCCCCTGACTCCTGTCTAAGAGGGTTCCTTCAGCCAATCAGGGAGCGCCACGTCGTGGCACCCTCCTGATTGGCTGTGTGCTCCTGTAGTGTCTGTCAGGCAGCACACGGCAGTGTTACAATTAGAGATGAGCGCCGGAAATTTTTCGGGTTTTGTGTTTTGGTTTTGGGTTCGGTTCCGCGGCCGTGTTTTGGGTTCGAACGCGTTTTGGCAAAACCTCACCGAATTTTTTTTGTCGGATTCGGGTGTGTTTTGGATTCGGGTGTTTTTTTTTAAAAAACACTAAAAAACAGCTTAAATCATAGAATTTGGGGGTCATTTTGATCCCAAAGTATTATTAACCTCAAAAACCATAATTTACACTCATTTTCAGTCTATTCTGAATACCTCACACCTCACAATATTATTTTTAGTCCTAAAATTTGCACCTAGGTCGCTGGATGACTAAGCTGGGCGACCCTAGTGGCCGACACAAACACCGGGCCCATCTAGGAGTGGCACTGCAGTGTCACGCAGGATGTCCCTTCCAAAAAACCCTCCCCAAACAGCACATGACGCAAAGAAAAAAAGAGGCGCAATGAGGTAGCTGACTGTGTGAGTAAGATAAGCGACCCTAGTGGCCGACACAAACACCGGGCCCATCTAGGAGTGGCACTGCAGTGTCACGCAGGATGTCCCTTCCAAAAAACCCTCCCCAAACAGCACATGACGCAAAGAAAAAAAGAGGCGCAATGAGGTAGCTGACTGTGTGAGTAAGATAAGCGACCCTAGTGGCCGACACAAACACCGGGCCCATCTAGGAGTGTCACTGCAGTGTCACGCAGGATGTCCCTTCCAAAAAACCCTCCCCAAACAGCACATGACGCAAAGAAAAATTAAAGAAAAAAGAGGTGCAAGATGGAATTGTCCTTGGTCCCTCCCACCCACCCTTATGTTGTATAAACAGGACATGCACACTTTAACCAACCCATCATTTCAGTGACAGGGTCTGCCACACGACTGTGACTGATATGACGGGTTGGTTTGGACCCCCACCAAAAAAGAAGCAATTAATCTCTCCTTGCACAAACTGGCTCTACAGAGGCAAGATGTCCACCTCATCATCATCCTCCGATATATCACCGTGTACATCCCCCTCCTCACAGATTATCAATTCGTCCCCACTGGAATCCACCATCTCAGCTCCCTGTGTACTTTGTGGAGGCAATTGCTGCTGGTCAATGTCTCCGCGGAGGAATTGATTATAATTCATTTTAATGAACATCATCTTCTCCACATTTTCTGGATGTAACCTCGTACGCCGATTGCTGACAAGGTGAGCGGCGGCACTAAACACTCTTTCGGAGTACACACTTGTGGGAGGGCAACTTAGGTAGAATAAAGCCAGTTTGTGCAAGGGCCTCCAAATTGCCTCTTTTTCCTGCCAGTATAAGTACGGACTGTGTGACGTGCCTACTTGGATGCGGTCACTCATATAATCCTCCACCATTCTTTCAATGGTGAGAGAATCATATGCAGTGACAGTAGACGACATGTCCGTAATTGTTGTCAGGTCCTTCAGTCCGGACCAGATGTCAGCATCAGCAGTCGCTCCAGACTGCCCTGCATCACCGCCAGCGGGTGGGCTCGGAATTCTGAGCCTTTTCCTCGCACCCCCAGTTGCGGGAGAATGTGAAGGAGGAGATGTTGACAGGTCGCGTTCCGCTTGACTTGACAATTTTCTCACCAGCAGGTCTTTCAACCCCAGCAGACTTGTGTCTGCCGGAAAGAGAGATCCAAGGTAGGTTTTAAATCTAGGATCGAGCACGGTGGCCAAAATGTAGTGCTCTGATTTCAACAGATTGACCACCCGTGAATCCTGGTTAAGCGAATTAAGGGCTCCATCCACAAGTCCCACATGCCTAGCGGAATCGCTCCGTGTTAGCTCCTCCTTCAATGTCTCCAGCTTCTTCTGCAAAAGCCTGATGAGGGGAATGACCTGACTCAGGCTGGCAGTGTCTGAACTGACTTCACGTGTGGCAAGTTCAAAGGGCATCAGAACCTTGCACAACGTTGAAATCATTCTCCACTGCGCTTGAGACAGGTGCATTCCATCTCCTATATCGTGGTCAGATGTATAGGCTTGAATGGCCTTTTGCTGCTCCTCCAACCTCTGAAGCATATAGAGGGTTGAATTCCACCTCGTTACCACTTCTTGCTTCAGATGATGGCAGGGCAGGTTCAGGCGTTTTTGGTGTTGCTCCAGTCTTCTGTACGTGGTGCCTGTACGCCGAAAGTGTCCCGCAATTCTTCTGGCCACCGACAGCATCTCTTGCACGCCCCTGTCGTTTTTTAAAAAATTCTGCACCACCAAATTCAAGGTATGTGCAAAACATGGGACGTGCTGGAATTTGCCCATATTTAATGCACACACAATATTGCTGGCGTTGTCCGATGCCACAAATCCACAGGAGAGTCCAGTTGGGGTAAGCCATTCCGCGATGATCTTCCTCAGTTGCCGTAAGAGGTTTTCAGCTGTGTGCGTATTCTGGAAACCGGTGATACAAAGCGTAGCCTGCCTAGGAAAGAGTTGGCGTTTGCGAGATCCTGCTACTGGTGCCGCTGCTGCTGTTCTTGCGGCGGGAGTCCATTCATCTACTTAGTGGGCTGTCACAGTCATATAGTCCTGACCCTGCCCTGCTCCACTTGTCCACATGTCCGTGGTTAAGTGGACATTGGGTACAACTGCATTTTTTAGGACACTGGTGAGTCTTTTTCTGACGTCCGTGTACATTCTCGGTATCGCCTGCCTAGAGAAGTGGAACCTAGATGGTATTTGGTAACGGGGGCACACTGCCTCAATAAATTGTCTAGTTCCCTGTGAACTAATGGCGGATACCGGACGCACGTCTAACACCAACATAGTTGTCAAGGCCTCAGTTATCCGCTTTGCAGCAGGATGACTGCTGTGATATTTCATCTTCCTCGCAAAGGACTGTTGAACAGTCAATTGCTTACTGGAAGTAGTACAAGTGGGCTTACGACTTCCCCTCTGGGATGACCATCGACTCCCAGCAGCAACAACAGCAGCGCCAGCAGCAGTAGGCTTTACACGCAAGGATGCATCGGAGGAATCCCAGGCAGGAGAGGACTCGTCAGAATTGCCAGTGACATGGCCTGCAGGACTATTGGCATTCCTGGGGAAGGAGGAAATTGACACTGAGGGAGTTGGTGGGGTGGTTTGCGTGAGCTTGGTTACAAGAGGAAGGGATTTACTGGTCAGTGGACTGCTTCCGCTGTCGCCCAAAGTTTTTGAACTTGTCACTGACTTATTATGAATGCGCTGCAGGTGACGTATAAGGGAGGATGTTCCGAGGTGGTTAACGTCCTTACCCCTACTTATTACAGCTTGACAAAGGCAACACACGGCTTGACACCTGTTGTCCGCTTTTCTGTTGAAATACCTCCACACTGAAGAGCTGATTTTTTTGGTATTTTCACCAGGCATGTCAACGGCCATATTCCTCCCACGGACAACAGGTGTCTCCCCGGGTGCCTGACTTAAACAAACCACCTCACCATCAGAATCCTCCTGGTCAATTTCCTCCCCAGCGCCAGCAACACCCATATCCTCCTCATCCTGGTGTACTTCAACACTGACATCTTCAATCTGACTATCAGGAACTGGACTGCGGGTGCTCCTTCCAGCACTTGCAGGGGGCGTGCAAATGGTGGAAGGCGCATGCTCTTCACGTCCAGTGTTGGGAAGGTCAGGCATCGCAACCGACACAATTGGACTCTCCTTGTGGATTTGGGATTTCGAAGAACGCACAGTTCTTTGCGGTGCTTTTGCCAGCTTGAGTCTTTTCAGTTTTCTAGCGAGAGGCTGAGTGCTTCCATCCTCATGTGAAGCTGAACCACTAGCCATGAACATAGGCCAGGGCCTCAGCCGTTCCTTGCCACTCCGTGTGGTAAATGGCATATAGGCAAGTTTACGCTTCTCCTCCGACAATTTTATTTTAGGTTTTGGAGTCCTTTTTTTACTGATATTTGGTGTTTTGGATTTGACATGCTCTGTACTATGACATTGGGCATCGGCCTTGGCAGACGACGTTGCTGGCATTTCATCGTCTCGGCCATGACTAGTGGCAGCAGCTTCAGCACGAGGTGGAAGTGGATCTTGATCTTTCCCTAATTTTGGAACCTCAACATTTTTGTTCTCCATATTTTAATAGGCACAACTAAAAGGCACCTCAGGTAAACAATGGAGATGGATGGATACTAGTATACAATTATGGATGGACTGCCGAGTGCCGACACAGAGGTAGCTACAGCCGTGGACTACCGTACTGTACTGTGTCTGCTGCTAATATAGACTGGTTGATAATGAGATGTAGTATGTATAAAGAAGAAAGGAAAAAAAAACCACGGGTAGGTGGTATACAATTATGGATGGACTGCCGAGTGCCGACACAGAGGTAGCTACAGCCGTGGACTACCGTACTGTACTGTGTCTGCTGCTAATATAGACTGGATGATAATGAGATGTAGTATGTATAAAGAAGAAAGAAAAAAAAAACCACGGGTAGGTGGTATACAATTATGGATGGACTGCCGAGTGCCGACACAGAGGTAGCTACAGCCGTGGACTACCGTACTGTACTGTGTCTGCTGCTAATATAGACTGGATGATAATGAGATGTAGTATGTATAAAGAAGAAAGAAAAAAAAAACCACGGGTAGGTGGTATACAATTATGGATGGACTGCCGAGTGCCGACACAGAGGTAGCTACAGCCGTGGACTACCGTACTGTACTGTGTCTGCTGCTAATATAGACTGGATGATAATGAGATGTAGTATGTATAAAGAAGAAAGAAAAAAAAAACCACGGGTAGGTGGTATACAATTATGGATGGACTGCCGAGTGCCGACACAGAGGTAGCTACAGCCGTGGACTACCGTACTGTACTGTGTCTGCTGCTAATATAGACTGGATGATAATGAGATGTAGTATGTATAAAGAAGAAAGAAAAAAAAAACACGGGTAGGTGGTATACAATTATGGATGGACTGCCGAGTGCCGACACAGAGGTAGCTACAGCCGTGGACTACCGTACTGTACTGTGTCTGCTGCTAATATAGACTGGTTGATAATGAGATGTAGTATGTATAAAGAAGAAAGAAAAAAAAACCCACGGGTAGGTGGTATACAATTATGGATGGACTGCCGAGTGCCGACACAGAGGTAGCTACAGCCGTGGACTACCGTACTGTACTGTGTCTGCTGCTAATATAGACTGGATGATAATGAGATGTAGTATGTATAAAGAAGAAAGAAAAAAAAAACACGGGTAGGTGGTATACAATTATGGATGGACTGCCGAGTGCCGACACAGAGGTAGCTACAGCCGTGGACTACCGTACTGTACTGTGTCTGCTGCTAATATAGACTGGATGATAATGAGATGTAGTATGTATGTATAAAGAAGAAAGAAAAAAAAACCACGGGTAGGTGGTATACAATTATGGATGGACTGCCGAGTGCCGACACAGAGGTAGCTACAGCCGTGAACTACCGTACTGTGTCTGCTGCTAATATAGACTGGTTGATAATGAGATGTAGTATGTATAAAGAAGAAAGAAAAAAAAAACCACGGGTAGGTGGTATACAATTATGGATGGACTGCCGAGTGCCGACACAGAGGTAGCTACTACCGTACTGTACTGTGTCTGCTGCTAATATAGACTGGATGATAATGAGATGTAGTATGTATAAAGAAGAAAGAAAAAAAAAACCACGGGTAGGTGGTATACAATTATGGATGGACTGCCGAGTGCCGACACAGAGGTAGCTACAGCCGTGAACTACCGTACTGTGTCTGCTGCTAGTATAGACTGGATGATAAATAATGATATAAAAAATATATATATATCACTACTGCAGCCGGACAGGTATATATTATATAATGACGGACCTGCTGGACACTGTCTGTCAGCAGAATGAGTTTTTTTTTATTTTTATAGAATAAAAAAACACCACACAAGTCACACGACGAGTGTACTTTTTCAGGCAGACATTCAATCACAATATACTATACTGGTGGTCAGTGTGGTCAGGTCACTGGTCACAGTGGTCAGTGGTCAGTCACACTGGCAGTGGCACTCTGGCAGCAAAAGTGTGCACTGTTTAATATGTACTCCTGGCTCCTGCTATAACCTATAACTGCTCCCCAGTCTCCCCCACAATTAAGCTGTGTGAGCACAGTCAGATATTAATGACGGACCTGCTGGACACTGTCTGTCAGCAGAATGAGTTTTTTAAAGAAGAAAAAAACACCACACAAGTCACACGAGTCCACGACGAGTGTACTTTTTCAGGCAGACAATCAATAAATATAGTACTATAGTACTGGTGGTCAGTGTGGTCAGGTCACTGGTCACAGTGGTCAGTCACACTGGCAGTGGCACTAGTCTCTCTCTGGCAGCAAAAGTGTGCACTGTTTAATATGTACTCCTTTCTCCTGCTATAACCTATAACTGCTCCCCAGTCTCCCCCACAATTAAGCTGTGTGAGCACAGTCAGATATTAATGACGGACCTGCTGGACACTGTCTGTCAGCAGAATGAGTTTTTTAAAGAAGAAAAAAACACCACACAAGTCACACGAGTCCACGACGAGTGTACTTTTTCAGGCAGACAATCAATAAATATAGTACTATAGTACTGGTGGTCAGTGTGGTCAGGTCACTGGTCACAGTGGTCAGTCACACTGGCAGTGGCACTAGTCTCTCTCTGGCAGCAAAAGTGTGCACTGTTTAATATGTACTCCTGGCATAACCTATAACTGCTCCCCAGTCTCCCCCACAATTAAGCTGTGTGAGCACAGTCAGATATTAATGACGGACCTGCTGGACACTGTCTGTCAGCAGAATGAGTTTTTTAAAGAAGAAAAAAACACCACACGAGTCCACGACGAGTGTACTTTTTCAGGCAGACAATCAATAAATATAGTACTATAGTACTGGTGGTCAGTGTGGTCAGGTCACTGGTCACAGTGGTCAGTCACACTGGCAGTGGCACTAGTCTCTCTCTGGCAGCAAAAGTGTGCACTGTTTAATATGTACTCCTGGCTCCTGCTATAACCTATAACTGCTCCCCAGTCTCCCCCACAATTAAGCTGTGTGAGCACAGTCAGATATTAATGACGGACCTGCTGGACACTGTCAGCAGAATGAGTTTTTTAAAGAAGAAAAAAACACCACACAAGTCACACGAGTCCACGACGAGTGTACTTTTTCAGGCAGACAATCAATAAATATAGTACTATAGTACTGGTGGTCAGTGTGGTCAGGTCACTGGTCACAGTGGTCAGTCACACTGGCAGTGGCACTAGTCTCTCTCTGGCAGCAAAAGTGTGCACTGTTTAATATGTACTCCTGGCTCCTGCTATAACCTATAACTGCTCCCCAGTCTCCCCCACAATTAAGCTGTGTATCGTTTTTTTCAGGCAGAGAACAAGAACAGAACGGATTATTATTGAAATATTAATAAATTATAAAACTGCACTGGTGGTCAGGTCACTGGTCATCAGTCACTAGTAGTATAATATAATAACTCTTCCTAAGCTCCAGTAAGTATAGTAATGAACGTGTCTCACTCTCACTCTCCTATTTTAATTTCTAAACGGAGAGGACGCCAGCCACGTCCTCTCCCTATCAATCTCAATGCACGTGTGAAAATGGCGGCGACGCGCGGCTCCTTATATAGAATCCGAGTCTCGCGATAGAATCCGAGCCTCGCGAGAATCCGACAGTGTGATGATGACGTTCGTGCGCGCTCGGGTTAACCGAGCAAGGCGGGAAGATCCGAGTCGCTCGGCCCCGTGTAAAAAAAACTGAAGCTCGGGCGGGTTCGGATTCAGAGGAACCGAACCCGCTCATCTCTAGTTACAATGTAGTGCCTATGCGCTCCATTGTAACCAATGGTGGGAACTTTGCGGACAGCGGTGAGGTTACTTTCGGTCAACCGCTGTCCGCAAAATACCCACCATTGGTTACAATGGAGCGCATAGGCGCTACATTGTATCACTGCTGTGTGCTGCCTGACAGACACTACAGGAGCACACAGCCAATCAGGAGGGTGCCACGACGTGGCGCTCCCTGATTGGCTGAAGGAACCCTCTTAGACAGGAGTCAGGGGGGGTCCTGGCAGTCGGGGAAAGGGGTCCCATGTGAAAACATGGGGCCCCTTTCAGTCCGTGGTCGGGTGTCCGTTTTTTTATTTTGCAAAGTACGTGGATTATACAAAGAACAGAAGAGGACCGATCTACACTGGATTATGTGAGTATAATTTTTCCCACAGGTACCCCATGGATTCTACATGGAGAAAAGGACCGACCCTCGTGTGAACATAGGTAAGTATGTATGTTTGGAGGTGTGCATGTATGTAATAAACTTATACTTTCAAGGTGTGTGTCTCCTGTTTTTATTGGGGTATTTTTTTAGTAGTAGTACAACAGGTACCAGCGGGCCCGGTTTTCCACCGCATGCTGGTACTTGTGGTTCTCCAAGTACCAGCTTGCGGGGGAGGCTTGCTGGGACTTGTAGTACTGCTACTAAAAACAATATTCACATTTTTACAAAAAGGCTATCAGCCCCCCATCCGCCGCCCTTGGATGGGGTGGGGGGGGGACAGCCTCGGGCTTCACCCCTGGCCCTTGGGTGGCTGGAGGGGGGGACCCCTTGATTTAAGGGGTTCCCACTCCTCCAGGGTACCCCGGCAAGGGGTGACTAGTTGGGTATGTAATGCCAGGGCCGCAGGGACCAATATAAAAGTGTCCCCCGGCTGTGGCATTATGTACCTGGCTAGTGGAGCCCGGTGCTGGTTTCAAAAATACGGGGGACCCCTACGCTTTTTGTCACCCATATTTTTGGAACCAGGACCAGGCGCAGTGCCCGGTGCTGGTTGATTAAATATGGGGGAACCCCTGTCATTTTCCCCCCCATATTTTTTCAACCAGGACCGGCTCAAAGAGCCCGAGGCTGGTTTTGCTTAGGAGGGGGGACCCCACGCATTTTTTTCCAGCAAATTTAACACTTTCCCACCCCTTCCCACTGATAAACATGCACGGATCTCATGGATCCGTGCATGCCTAACAGAACACGGTTAAAAAAAGCAGGTCTGTTTTATTTTAGCATTTTTTTACGATTTGTATTGTTTCACGGCAGTGTTTGGCTATTGCCGGCAGTGTTTGTGAATTACACTTTTTAGTAAATTACCGAGTTCTACCAAATAACAGGCGTATTTGACCGATGGTGTATTCATTCGTAATTTTTTTCTTTGAGTTCCAAAAAAATACGAATGCCCTCATCACTGCCGTGATTTGAGTTTAGTAAATTCCCGAGATGACACTTTGAAGAAAAAACACCATCTCGGTCAAAATCGGGACCTTAGTAAATTTCCCCCATAGTCTGTTGGAATTAATCTCACATAATTGAAAATAAGCCACATATATAAAGAAAAGTCAGTACATTAATGTCACGATCCGGGTATCTGGACGCCATTACTTACCCTTCAGATGCCTCCTAAGGCTGGCTCAGCGTTCCAGGACCGGATCCCATCTGTTATACTGATGTCCACATTCCTGTCTCCTCTCCTGTCACTCTGAGACGCGGTCACCGCAACGCCTGTTACATCAGGAATGGCGTCTCCCGCGGCCTCCGCCGCTGTTCCTGAGTTTCTACATGCAGAATGTCAGAGTGGTGATTACATCAGCCGCGGCCTCCGCTGTGCCCGCGTGGTTAAATGTGCGCTTGTCAGTCTGGCGTCTCCTGTCTCCTGTGGCCGGCGCCGACATTACTGTTTTGATTCTCACATGGATTACAAACAAAACTTCCCTCCAAGTGTCTGCATGGGCGCAGCCATCTTGGATTCTGTCATCTGTTCATTTCCACCAATCTGCTGTCTGCATTGTTAATCTGCATAATTGCCTAGCCAATCCCTTCCTTGCTGCAGGTATAAGTAATCTGTGCCTGAGCAAGGAAGGCGTCAGTGCTTTGGTTGTCAAACCTAGTTCCAGTTTGTCTCTCTCCTGTGGTTGTTTTCCAGGTTCCAGTTCCTATCTCCACACTTCCACTAAAGAGACCCGCACCTGCATTCCACCTGCGGTGTAGCCTGACTCTCCTGTCCATTTGGATTCATCTGCTTCCAGCTACAGATCCACCTGCTTTCAGCATCCAGCTTCCAGCAGAGGTCAGCTCTTCTTAAAGTGCCGGTACCCTTTTCTGCAGATTATCATTTATCACCGGCATTATTATTTCACCGCTCTCAAGCTCCAAACATCACTTCATATTTCATCGCTCACAAGCTACATTTATCATTTAACTGGTTCCAGCCAGTATCCACTCCGTGCCAACATCAGTCTGGTTCCAGCCATTACCCACAGCAGCCGTTTTATCCACAGCAGCCCAGCTTTTCGTGGAACACCAGCTGGTACGATCCTGGGCTATCTCCACTGCTACAGTCGGGCCTGGTAAGGACTTTCCAACTAGAAGATTATAAGAACTATCTCACACTACCAGAGCCCTGTGGCCCTTGCCACCCTGTAGAACCCAGGAACTGTATTTATCCTCTGCTGATTTTTATGTTTTCTTTTACTGCTGCTGTGTTACGGAGTTTGTCATAAATAAACATCATTGACTTTTACCCTGGTTGTCGTGTTCACGCCTTCGGGCATTTCTTCTACATGTTACTTACATGTCTAGGGGTCTGATACAACCTCCCAGGTTCCGTTACATCTCAGCCCCTACAACTGAGGCTGCCTCCCGTCAGCTCAGGCCCTCATTTGTGACAGTAAGCACTGACATATGAATCCAGCCGGAGACCAGGATCAAGCGGCCAGGCCGATGCAAGAACTGGCAGCCCGACTTGAACATCAGGAGGCTGCACAGGGCCACATCATCCGCTGTCTCCAGGATCTCTCTACTCGGCTGGATGGGATTCAGACAACCCTCCGTGGATCAGACGCGTCCGGTGCGTCAACCACAGTGACTCCAGCTATAACCCCACCCACCTTACCCATTTCTGCTCCACGTCTTCATCTTCCAACGCCAGCAAAATTTGACGGATCTCCAAGATTCTGCAGGGGATTTCTCAACCAGTGTGAGATTCAGTTTGAGCTACAACCTGGCAATTTTCCCAGTGACCGTACAAAAATTGCCTACATTATCTCTCTTTTCAGTGGCTCAGCCCTTGATTGGGCATCACCGTTATGGGAGAGGTCCGACACCCTGCTATCCTCCTACACTGCATTTGTGTCAACATTCAGGCGTATCTTCGACGAGCCCGGCCGGGTAACTTCAGCCTCATCTGAGATTCTCCGTTTACGCCAGGGATCACGTACTGTAGGACAATATCTTATACAGTTCCAGATCCTGGCATCCGAACTGGCATGGAACGACGAGGCCCTGTATGCTGCATTCTGGCATGGCTTATCTGAGCGTATTAAAGATGAGTTAGCTACCAGAGACTTACCTTCCAAGTTAGATGAGCTAATCTCACTCTGCACGAAAGTTGATTTACGTTTCAGAGAAAGAGCAACTGAGCGTGGAAGATCATCTGCTCCAAAATCTTCTGCTCCTCCTCCTTGCCAACTGTCACCATCTAAAGATGAGCCCATGCAACTTGGCCGTTCTCGTCTAACTACTGCTGAGCGCCGAAGACGTCTCTCTGAGTCTCTTTGTCTTTATTGTGCAGCTCCATCTCACACCATCAATGCCTGTCCCAACCGTCTGGGAAAACTCCAAATCCTAGCTCGCCAAGGAGAGGGCCGGCTAGGAGTAATGATCTCCTCTCCATCTCCTCATGATTGTAATCTCCCAGTCTCGCTTCAAGTTGCTCAACGTTATCGGAACGTCATTGCCCTCCTTGATTCCGGAGCAGCTGGGAACTTTATTACCGAAGCCTATGTTAAACGGTGGTCCCTACCCACCGAGAGACTTCCTTCATCCATCTCCTTAACTGCCGTGGATGGCAGCAAGATTTTTGATGCAGTTATTTCTCTAAGGACTCTACCAGTTCGTCTGAGAGTGGGAGTTCTTCATTACGAATTTATTTCTTTTTTAGTGATTCCAAGAGCCACACATCCTGTGGTCCTGGGCCTTCCATGGCTCCGTCTTCACAATCCATCTATTGATTGGACGACTACGCAGATTCTGGCATGGGGTCCCTCCTGTGCTGAGACATGTTTGTTTAAAGTATTGCCTGTCTGTTCTTCCTCCCCCAGGTCGTCTGATGTTCCACCTCCTCCATATCAAGATTTCACGGATGTGTTCAGTAAAGCTTCTGCTGATATCCTTCCTCCTCATAGAGAATGGGACTGCCCGATTGATCTCGTTCCAGGGAAGGTTCCACCTCGAGGCCGAACTTACCCGTTGTCTCTGCCTGAGACGCATTCTATGGAGGAATACATTAAAGAGAACCTAGCAAAGGGGTTCATTCGACCTTCCTCTTCTCCAGCCGGCGCAGGCTTCTTTTTCGTAAAGAAAAAAGATGGTGGTCTGCGGTTGTGCATCGACTACAGAGGTCTGAACGACATTACCATCAAGAACCGCTATCCACTACCCCTGATTACTGAGCTCTTTGATAGAGTTAGCGGAGCTACCATCTTCACAAAGCAGGACTTGAGAGGTGCATACAATCTCATCCGGATCCGTGAGGGTGACGAGTGGAAGACCGCCTTTAACACCCGTGACGGACATTATGAGTACCTCGTCATGCCCTTCGGATTGAGCAATGCTCCAGCTGTCTTCCAGCATTTTGTCAATGAGATCTTCAGAGACATTTTATACCGTCATGTCGTGGTCTATCTAGATGATATCCTCATTTTTGCCAACAATTTAGAGGAACATCGTTTTTGGGTAAAAGAGGTTCTGTCCCTTCTCCGTGTCAATCATCTCTATTGCAAATTAGAGAAATGCGTCTTTGAAGTCAAGTCCATTCCGTTTCTAGGTTACATTGTGTCCGGTTCTGGACTAGAGATGGATCCTGAGAAACTACAAGCAATCCAGAATTGGCCGATACCCTTAACCCTCAAAGGGGTCCAGAGGTTCTTAGGGTTCGCCAATTATTACAGAAAGTTTATACGAGACTTTTCCACCATTGTGGCGCCTATTACTGCTTTAACTAAGAAGGGTGCTAACCCGTCCAAGTGGTCTGAAGAAGCTACGCAAGCTTTTCATCTCTTAAAACAACGGTTCATCTCTGCACCAGTTCTGAAACAGCCCGACATCGACTCTCCTTTCATCTTAGAGGTGGATGCCTCCTCCGTTGGAGTAGGAGCGGTGTTATCTCAGAGGGCTAAAGATGGCCATTTACATCCTTGCAGTTTCTTCTCCCGGAAGTTCTCCCCAGCGGAGCGCAACTATGCCATTGGCGACCAGGAGTTGCTATCAAGCTCGCTCTAGAGGAGTGGAGATATCTGTTGGAGGGAGCTTCTCATTCAATCACCATACTTACAGACCACAAGAACCTTTTATATCTGAAAGGTGCACAATGTCTCAACCCTCGTCAGGCCAGATGGGCACTTTTCTTTTCCAGGTTCGACTTTAAACTCCAGTTCTGTCCGGGCTCTCAGAATCGCAAGGCCGATGCCCTTTCCCGCTCATGGGAGCAAGAAAATGAGTCAGAGTCTTCAGACAAGCATCCTATTATCAATCCGTTGGCATTCTCCACGGTAGGGATGGACTCTACGCCCCCACCAGGGAAAAGTTTTGTGAAGCCGGTGCTAAGGAAGAAGCTCATGCATTGGGCCCATGCTTCCCGTTTTGCCGGACATACAGGTATCCAAAAAACCCTGGAGTTTATTTCTAGGTCCTATTGGTGGCCAACTCTGAAAAAGGACGTCATGGAGTTTATTGCATCTTGCCCAAAGTGTGCCCAACATAAAGTATCCCGCGAGTCGCCTGCGGGGCAACTGGTTCCACTATCCGTTCCCCGTCGACCATGGACCCATTTGTCGATGGATTTCATTACAGATTTACCCATGTGCAACAAGTTCAATACCATCTGGGTGGTAGTTGACCGGTTCACCAAGATGGCACACTTCATTCCTCTCACCGGTCTTCCGTCAGCTTCCAAGTTGGCTCAAGTGTTCATACAAGAGATCTTCCGACTTCACGGTCTTCCTGAAGAAATTATCTCAGATCGAGGAGTCCAATTCACAGCCAAATTCTGGCGAAATTTATGTCAAGTCCTCCAAGTCAAACTAAAGTTTTCCACGGCTTACCATCCTCAGACCAATGGTCAAACTGAGAGGGTGAATCAGGACTTGGAGGCCTTCCTCTGCATCTATGTGTCTTCCTCTCAAGATGACTGGGTTCAATTACTTCCCTGGGCCGAGTTCTGTCATAACAATCAGTATCATTCCTCATTTTCTTCAACACCATTCTTCACCAACTTTGGATTCCACCCTAAAGTCCCTGAATTCCAACCGCTCCCAGCAACTTCTGTTCCAGCAGTGGATATCACCTTGCATCAGTTTGCAAACAACTGGAAGAGTGTACGAGCAGCTCTGCTCAAGGCATCGTTCAGGTATAAGAAGTTTGCGGACAAGAAGCGTAGAGCGGTTCCTGCTCTCAAGGTGGGTGATCGGGTATGGTTATCCACAAAGAATTTGAGGTTAAGAGTTCCCAGTATGAAGTTTGCACCTCGCTACATTGGTCCTTTCAAAATTGAGCAAGTCATCAATCCTGTTGCTTACAGACTTCAGTTACCTCCCTTCTTAAAAATACCCAGGACATTCCATGTTTCCCTGTTGAAACCGCTGATCCTGAATCGGTTTCATTCCTCACTTCCTCCAACTCCGAAAGTCCAAACTCAACGAGGCGTTGAGTATGAAGTGGCCAAGATCCTGGACTCACGTCACCGTTACGGTCAACTACAGTATCTTATTGACTGGAAGGGTTACGGCCCTGAGGAACGCTCATGGACCAATGCTTCTGATGTCCATGCTCCTGCCTTGGTCCGGAAATTCCATTCCAAGTTTCCTCAAAAGCCAAAGAAGTGTCCTGGGGCCACTCCTAAAGGGGGGGGGGTGCTGTCACGATCCGGGTATCTGGACGCCATTACTTACCCTTCAGATGCCTCCTAAGGCTGGCTCAGCGTTCCAGGACCGGATCCCATCTGTTATACTGATGTCCACATTCCTGTCTCCTCTCCTGTCACTCTGAGACGCGGTCACCGCAACGCCTGTTACATCAGGAATGGCGTCTCCCGCGGCCTCCGCCGCTGTTCCTGAGTTTCTACATGCAGAATGTCAGAGTGGTGATTACATCAGCCGCGGCCTCCGCTGTGCCCGCGTGGTTAAATGTGCGCTTGTCAGTCTGGCGTCTCCTGTGGCCGGCGCCGACATTACTGTTTTGATTCTCACATGGATTACAAACAAAACTTCCCTCCAAGTGTCTGCATGGGCGCAGCCATCTTGGATTCTGTCATCTGTTCATTTCCACCAATCTGCTGTCTGCATTGTTAATCTGCATAATTGCCTAGCCAATCCCTTCCTTGCTGCAGGTATAAGTAATCTGTGCCTGAGCAAGGAAGGCGTCAGTGCTTTGGTTGTCAAACCTAGTTCCAGTTTGTCTCTCTCCTGTGGTTGTTTTCCAGGTTCCAGTTCCTATCTCCACACTTCCACTAAAGAGACCCGCACCTGCATTCCACCTGCGGTGTAGCCTGACTCTCCTGTCCATTTGGATTCATCTGCTTCCAGCTACAGATCCACCTGCTTTCAGCATCCAGCTTCCAGCAGAGGTCAGCTCTTCTTAAAGTGCCGGTACCCTTTTCTGCAGATTATCATTTATCACCGGCATTATTATTTCACCGCTCTCAAGCTCCAAACATCACTTCATATTTCATCGCTCACAAGCTACATTTATCATTCATTTCCTTCTGATGAAACGGCCAGCGTTGTGGACCGAGAAACACGTTAAGGTACTCCTTTGAAGGACCTCATTTGGACTGCTATATTCTCCTGACACCCTGTGAGCCGCATGCATCGAGTGGACCGTAGCCGCAATTAATACGGATTTTTCCACCAGCGGCCGGAGAATCTGCTGCTCCAGTCTTTTTACACTGTTGCATATCCAGACTGGTACAGCATCCTTCAGCAGAATTAAACAACCGTGTTCATCTGGATGGTTCACCGGTGACGAGACCAGCTGTACGTTCACTGCACAGAGCCGCTGCAAACCCGGCTCAGTACAGCGCCTTTGACGGAGAGGCTTCTACATCAGGTGATATACCACAAAGTGAATTTGACCATCACTATCCATTTGCCACATAATACTACAGCACGGTTGTCCGCAAGTCCAGTACTGGGACACTCTCTACCAATGAGATTCTATTGTGTATAAGGAGGACAGTGACTTATAACAGAGGCACTTTTTATCAGTCTCCTTTTTATAATCATTTCAGCTCGTGGACGCACGGCTGATTTTCATGAAGCATTAATGCAGCCCTAACTAGGGTTTATTAAAGGTTTTTTTATTCATATTTGTTCAGGAGATATGGCAGTCTCGTTTACATTTATATAATATCAATTGTTTATTCTTAGGCTAGTTCATGTATTGCATTTTTATGTGGATGACATATTAATATTTTAAATAAAACAATATATTGGATTCATTCTGCGCTCCCACTCTTTCTTTTTTCACACTTACATTTATCATTTAACTGGTTCCAGCCAGTATCCACTCCGTGCCAACATCAGTCTGGTTCCAGCCATTACCCACAGCAGCCGTTTTATCCACAGCAGCCCAGCTTTTCGTGGAACACCAGCTGGTACGATCCTGGGCTATCTCCACTGCTACAGTCGGGCCTGGTAAGGACTTTCCAACTAGAAGATTATAAGAACTATCTCACACTACCAGAGCCCTGTGGCCCTTGCCACCCTGTAGAACCCAGGAACTGTATTTATCCTCTGCTGATTTTTATGTTTTCTTTTACTGCTGCTGTGTTACGGAGTTTGTCATAAATAAACATCATTGACTTTTACCCTGGTTGTCGTGTTCACGCCTTCGGGCATTTCTTCTACATGTTACTTACATGTCTAGGGGTCTGATACAACCTCCCAGGTTCCGTTACATCTCAGCCCCTACAACTGAGGCTGCCTCCCGTCAGCTCAGGCCCTCAGTTGTGACAATTAATTGACACTCACCACTTTTCTAATACCCCTTTCACATCGCAAAAGCCGAATCCCACCCGGTAATTGGAAGCGGGTCCTTACCGGGTAGGACCCAGCATTTGACCCTACGCACTGCCATCCCGACCCGACATATTGCCGGGTCAGGTTGCTATCCAGGGGCAGGGACTGCAGCATCATCGGGGGCGGCTCTGGAGATGAGCTCATCTCCGCGCTGCCTCTCCCTATGTCAAGCGAACCGGGAATTCGCCAAAGACCCTTTCACACTGTACAGCGACCCGTGTCAACCAGGCAATATGCCGGGTCGATACCGGGTTATTTGTGCGGTGTGAAAGGGGTATAATGAAACAATCACGATATATGTGCCTACTTGCAGACCAGAATAGCTGGATAGTTTGGAATCTGTCTAAGGTTGTCGGTTGGTGCTTGAGTCACCAGACACAGGGGGGACATAGAATGTCATACACACATGGGTAGGGGGGGACAGGGTGACACACAAAGTTAGCGAGCATAGGGGGCCAGACACCAGGGTGAGGGGGTTAGAGGGAGCCACATGCACAAGGTGGAGGGTACAGGGGGCCACACACAGGGGGGTGGGGGCAGTAGGGCACAAGGCGTCTCACACACACATTTGTGTACGCCGAAGGTGTGCACGCTCCAGGAAAAATATGCGTGGCCTCAAAGGGAATGCCGTATCCAGATGACGGGGGGAGGGTGATTCCTTTTAGAGGCAGAGGGAGTCAGGAAAGAGAGGGTGAAGGAGATAGTGACTCAGGGGAGAGGCAGAGGGTGAGGCCGTGGCGGACGGGTAGAGATAGTGGGAGACAGAGAGGTAGAGGGTGACAGTAAGAGGCAGTGGGTGACAGGGGGAGGACGTGGGTGATGCCAGGAATTGGATGACTGGGGGAGGACGTGAGTGATGCCTTGGAGAGGCAGAGTGTTACAGGAGAAAAAGAGGGTGAAGGGGAGAAAGTGACGCAGGAGAGAGGCAGTGGTTGACACCAGGGAATGGGTAACAGGGAGAGGAAAGTGGTTGATGCTAGGGGGAGGCAATGGCTGACAGGGAAAGGGTGACAGGAGAGGTGATGATGAGAGATAGTGGGAGACAGGTAGTGGGTTACGGGGAAAGGCATTGACCAGAAAACAGACAATCCAGTTACAGTGACCCAGCAGCAGCAGTGCAGATCTCATGGCAGCTAACACAAGCCCGGCTGCTCCTCCTCTACTCTGACATTTGGTGCTTGGGAAAGTCACTAGATTGTAATGGCAGCAGTGGCGTCCCCAGGGTTGGTGTTACCTGCGGTGGTAACTCATGGGGATGTGGCCTATTCAGGATGGCATGGACATGCCCCCACCATAAAATGTGAAAAACTACTGCATGAGGGAGCTTTGCGAGCTGCAAAGGAGAACATTTGACCCCCTCAGCAATGCTGCCCAGCCTACAGAATATCCTACCAATAATCTGACTCATAGCGTTAATAAACAACAAACATTGCCTGCATGAATTATACAGACAACCAGAGCACAACATATATAAGGCCTTATCCATATGTCAGGCACTATGCTGATCTCTCCCATTCTGCTCATACTCTGCCAGCTACTCACCGGTTCTGTCACTTCCATCACTATCAACCTCCCAGCCTTGTGTCTCAAAGACAGGATGCCGCTCATCATCTCCAGCAGTGCCTCCTGCAGGTCAGCATGAGCATGGGGGTGGGTGTGCTCTGCATGACAAAAGGGGGCAGCAGACTAGGGCCAGCAGTGTTACCCTGTCGGATTACGCTGGGTGCAGAAGGAGGGTACATGCAGGTTCAAAGGGTACTCATGGGTGAGGGTTAGCTCTGCAAAGTCAGACACTGGTTATTGCTGACGCAGGCACCACTAGCTCCGTCTTTGGCGGCGGGTCCTAGTGCCTGCGGCCCGCCGGCTCTATTAAACGAAGGCAGCACAGACTGCTGATCTTTAAACCTCCATCCCCCCCCCGGATCCGCCACTGTCGAAGAGGGCACTCCTGGAATTGTGCCCTGTAATGGGATGCAGAGGCCGACCCCTGATTCACCCCCCGCGTAGCGGCGCTGCTGGAGGAGAGAGGGTGCCGGGGCCGCTTAAGGAGTTGGGCACTCAGATCTCGGGCACAGGGGAGGGGGATAGATACAGCGCAGTGTGGCCGGGTGCAGGTGGAGCGGCGGCCCCTGAAGGCAGTCCGAGGCCATGGCAGCCGCATCCCTGCACCGTCACACCACTGCCTGTACCCAGAGCCGGATTAAGACCATGGGGAGCCCGGGGCACTTAAGAGAGTGGGGCCCCTAATAGAGAAGGCAGAAAATAAATATATATATATATACATATATATATATATATATATATACACACACACATATACATATATATATATACACACACATATATATATATATATATATATTTGCCTCCCCAAGCAGCACACCCCCTGCCACACCGCAGATCGGATCTCTCTTCCGATCCAATCTGCGGTGCTGTGCTCCCCGGATCCCGTCCTCACTGCAGCAGCGGGCGCACAGACAGGACAGCTGAGCTGAGCGACGGCTCAGCTGTCCAATAAAGTATGAATGAAGCAGCCTGCCGCTCAGTCATTGGCTGGGCACGCAGGCTGTTTCATTGATACATTATTGGACAGCTGAACCCAGTGGCGTAACTAGAAATTTTTCTCCCCCAAGCCAAAAAATCCTTCGGCGCCCCCCCCCCCCCCCCCCATACCCCCCGTAATTGGCACTAACAAAGGTAGAAAAATGTGCACGCCGCAGGCGCGCGCCGGCAAAAAGGGTGTGTGGCTTTGTCAAAATGGGCGTGGCTTTGCGTGGAGGGCGTGGCATTGCAGGAAAAGACTACCTTATACCCCAGTTTTGCAACCTGCACGCCCAGACGTTGGCCACCACAGGAAAGAAAAATAATCCTGATTCATGCCCCTTACATTATTTGTCATTTTTCCTCCTTATAGTAATGCCCAGTATACATTATTCCACATACTGCAATGGCCCTTAGACATTATTCCACACACAATAATGCACATGACACAATATGCACACACTGTAATGCCCCAGACACATTATGCCACACACCGTAATGCCTGTGACACATTATGACAGGAATCGCAATGCCCGTTATACATTATGCTACACACTGCAATGCCCCTGATACATTATAGCACATACAATGTCTGTGACACAGTATGACACACACCACAATGATCCTGAGACATTATACCACATACCACAATGCCCGTGATATAGTATACAACACACCGTAATGCCTGATACATTATGACACACACCGCAATGTCCGTGATACATTATGCCACACACCGTAATGCCCATTACACATTAAGTTCTACAGTAAGGCTTCTAATTACTTTTAAATTACCTGCTCGTTGCCAGGGGTTTCATGCTCTTGGTTCCATGCACGGTGCCAGGGGTTTTCATGATCAGGGTGTCATGCTCGTTGCAAGGGGTTTCATGCACTGGGTGTCATGCTCGTTGCTAGGGGGTAGTGCTTTTTGCTAGGGCCATGCTCCCAGTGCCACATATGCCCCCAGTGCCAGATATTCCCCTACAGTGCCAGGTATATGCCCCTAGTGCCAGATATCCCCCCACAGTGCCAGGTACATGCCCCCAGTGCCACATATACCCCCCCCAGTGCCACATATGCCCCCTCAGTGCCTGCTCCCCCCAGTGCCAAATATTCCCCCACAGTGCCAGGTATATGCCCCCAGTGCCAGATATTCCCCCACAGTGCCAGGTATATGCCTCCAGTGCCAGATCTTCCCCCCACAGTGCCAGGTATATGCCCCCAGTGCCAGATCTGCCCCCACAGTGCCAGGTATATGCCCCCAGTGCCAGATCTGCCCCCCACAGTGCCAGGTATATGCCCCCAGTGCCAGATCTTCCCCCCAGTGCCAGGTATATGCCCCCAGTGCCAGATCTGCCATCCACAGTGCCAGGTATATGCCCCCAGTGCCAGATTCCCCCCCCCCACAGTGCCAGGTATATGCCCCCAGTGCCAGATCTGCCCCCCACAGTGCCAGGTATATGCCCCAAGTGCCTGCTCCCCCCCCCCCATGTGTTGGAGGGACACGGAGCGCATCGCGCGTCTCTCCTGTGTCCCTCCTGGCTCTCCCCCGCTGGTCTAATACAGGAAGTGCCGGTTCGTGAGCCAATCAGAGCTCACGAACGGCACTTCCTTAGACCGGCCGGGGGAGAGCCAGGGAGGAACACAGGAGAGACGCGCGATGCGCTCCGTGTCCCTCCAACACAGCAGGGAGGGAGAGGAGACCGCAGATTGACATGCGGACGCTCGTCCGCATGTCAATCTGTTCTGGAGCCGGGGAGCGGAGCACAGCACCGCAGATCGGATCGGAAGAGAGATCCGATCTGCGGTGTAGCAGGGGGCCCTTTTCGAAAGGGGGGCCCGGGGTACGTATCCCCTGGGCCCCCCCCTTAATCCGGCTCTGCCAGTGCCAGATATTCCCCCACAGTGCCAGGTATATGCCTCCAGTGCCAGATCTTCCCCCCACAGTGCCAGGTATATGCCCCCAGTGCCAGATCTGCCCCCACAGTGCCAGGTATATGCCCCCAGTGCCAGATCTGCCCCCCACAGTGCCAGGTATATGCCCCCAGTGCCAGATCTTCCCCCCAGTGCCAGGTATATGCCCCCAGTGCCAGATCTGCCCCCCACAGTGCCAGGTATATGCCCCCAGTGCCAGATTTCCCCCCCCCCACAGTGCCAGGTATATGCCCCCAGTGCCAGATCTGCCCCCCACAGTGCCAGGTATATGCCCCCAGTGCCAGATTCCCCCCCCCACAGTGCCAGGTATATGCCCCCAGTGCCAGATCTGCCCCCCACAGTGCCAGGTATATGCCCCAAGTGCCTGCTTCCCCCCCCCCCATGTGTTGGAGGGACACGGAGCGCATCGCGCATCTCTCCTGTGTCCCTCCTGGCTCTCCCCCGCTGGTCTAATACAGGAAGTGCCGGTTCGTGAGCCAATCAGAGCTCACGAACGGAACTTCCTTAGACCGGCCGGGGGAGAGCCAGGGAGGGACACAGGAGAGACGCGCGATGCGCTCCGTGTCCCTCCAACACAGCAGGGAGGGAGAGGAGACCGCAGATTGACATGCGGACGCTCGTCCGCATGTCAATCTGTTCTGGAGCCGGGGAGCGGAGCACAGCACCGCAGATCGGATCGGAAGAGAGATCCGATCTGCGGTGTAGCAGGGGGCCCTTTTCGAAAGGGGGGCCCGGGGTACGTATCCCCCGGGCCCCCCCCTTAATCCGGCTCTGCCTGTACCCTCGCCGCCCTGCAATAGCAGCCAGCGGAGGAACTATTATACCTCATATCATGCTCTAAGCTGGCTCTGGGGTGTGGGGGCCGGAGATAAGGGCGGAAGGAGGGGTGAATGGTGATGTCCTCACGTGCGGGAGAGGTGGGTGTCCAGCGCTCCCAGTGCCGGTGTGAGGGGGGGACAGAGGCTAGTGCGCAAGTTTACGCATATTGGCGCCTCTCTTATGTTTGGGGTGAGCGAGCTGCCCCCTTGCCCCACCATTGCGACGCCTCTGTTTGGGACTGACATTTGTTGCAATTAAGGTTTAGTTATTCTCCAGTGTAAAATTTAGATAATAACAATAATGAGTACTGACTGACTTAATCTTAATGAACTCCTACACATTTTTGAAACAAGGTATTGGTAGTAACATTTTTCTTTTTGCATTCCCACCAGAATTACTGAATGTAAAGGTGCTTATATGTGCCCAGGTCAGACATTTGCTCCCAAGGGCACAACAGCCAGAGCTAAAGTAAGTAAAACACTGCAATATTATTTACATGTACGTCAGAAAAATTGGACAAAGCTGGATATTACTAAAGTGGTGATGTTTGTTGCCTATAGCAACCAATCAGATTCTGTCTATCCTTTTCTAGAGTGCAATAGAGAAATTATTGACATAATTTGATTGGTTGCTACAGGCAACATCACCACTTTTCATTTTTAGAACAAAAAAGAGAAAAGAAAGGCTCTTTGTTGGAGCATGCTTAAGTATAGTGATGAAACTAAGCAGTGGCGTAACTACTGCCCCCGCAGCCCTCGCGGTGGCTTGGGGGCGAGGGGCTGCGGGGGCGCCGCCACTGATTTAGAGCAGATTGACATGCGAACGAGCGTCCGCATGTCAATCTGCTGTCTCCTCTCCCTCCCTGCTGTAACGGGACACGGAGGGCACAGCGCGCCGCGCGTGCCTCTCCAGTGTCCATCCTGCGTCTCCGTCCGTCTGGTCTAATAATGGAAGTGCCGTTAGTGAGCTCTGATTGGCTCACGAACCGGCACTTCCTTTATTAGACCAGAGAGACGGAGATGCAGGAGGGTTGTGTCTATGTTGCCTTCGTGCAAAGGACCTGGACGTGACAAAACGAGTGGGCAGGAGACAACTACCGCCCTTACAGCTCCTAAATGTTTCCTTCGTTCTCCGTTCGTTTAGGGTATTTTTTTTTTCTATGCAGCATTGGACCCCTCGCGGGCACGCTTCGCTCGCCACGCATCGGGCTCGGTGTCTCGCTCCGCTCCGCTTCGCTCGCCACACTTTTCTATTCCAAATAGATTGTGACATGGACCCAGGGGGTTATGGGAAAGGTCCTTAGCGCGAAGAGAATCTAGACGCAACCGATGCAGGAGGGACATGAGAGAGGCGCGCGCTGTGCCCTCCTTGTCCCTCCTTCACAGCAGCGAGGGGGGGGGACACTGAGGGGCATGTATGGCGCACAGGGGGCATATATGGCACTGAGGGGGCATGTATGGCACAGGGGGCATATATGGCACTGAGGGGGCATGTATGGCACAGGGGACACTGAGGGGGCATATATGGCGCTGAGGGGGCATGTATGGCACAGGGGGCATATATGGCACTGAGGGCATATATGGCACTGAGGGGGCATGTATGGCACAGGGGTCACTGAGGGGGCATATATGGCACTGTGGGGGCATGTATGGCACAGGGGCACTGAGGGGGCATATATGGCACAGGGGGCACTGAGGGGGCATATATGGCACTGGGGGGGCACTGAGGGGGTATATATGGCACTGGGGGGGAAGTGTGGGGCATATATGGCACTGAGGGGGCATATATGGCACTGGCGGGGGTACTGAGGGGGATATATGGCACTGCATGTGTACCTGGCACATGGGGGGGGGGCTATATTTGGCACTGGGGGCACGTGAGCACCTGGCACTGTGGGGGCATATGTGGCACTGGGGGAGGGGGGGCTATATTTGGCACTGGGGGCATGTGAGTACCTGGCACCGTGGGGGAATATTTGGCACTGGGGACATATGTGGCACTGGGAGCACAGCCCTAGCAACAAGCACTACCCCCTAGCAACGAGCATGACACCCAGTGCATGAAACTCCTGGCAACGAGCATGACACCCAGTGCATGAAACACCTGGCAACGAGCATGACACCCTGAGCATGAAAACCCCTGGCACCGTGCATGGAACCAAGAGCATAAAACCCCTGGCAACGAGCAGGTAATTTAAAAGTAATTAGAAGCCTTACTGTAGGACTTAATGTGTAATGGGCATTACGGTGTGTGGCATAATGTATCACGGACATTACGGTGTGTGTCATAATGTGTCACAGGCATTACGGTGTGTGGCATACTATATCACGTGCATTGTGGTATGTGGTATAATGTCTCAGGGGCATTGCAGTGTGGCATAATGTATAACGGACATTGCGGTATGTGTCACAGGTATTATGGTGTATGGTATACTATATCACGGGCATTGTGATATGTGGTATAATGTCTCAGGGTCATTGCAGTGTGTGGCATAATGTATCACGGACATTGCGGTATGTGTCATAATGTGTCGGGCATTACTGTGTGTTGTATACTATATCACGGGCATTGTGGTATGTTGTATAATGTCTCAGGGTCATTGCAGTGTGTGTCATAATGTGTCACAGGCATTGTATGTGCTATAATCTATCAGGGGCATTGCAGTGTGTAGCATAATGTATAACGGGCATTGCGATTCCTGTCGTCATGTGTCACAGGCATTACGGTGTGTGGCATAATGTGTCACAGGCATTACGGTGTGTGGCATAATGTGTCACAGACATTGTATGTGCTATAATGTATCAGGGGCATTGCAGTGTGTAGCATAATATATAACGGGCTTTGCGATTCCTGTCGTCATGTGTCACAGGCATTACGGTGTGTGGCATAATGTGTCACAGGCATTACGGTGTGTGGCATAATGTGTCACAGGCATTACGGTGTGTGGCATAATGTGTCGGGGGCATTATGGTGTGTGCATATTGTGTCATGTGCATTATTGTGCGTGGAATAATGTCTAAGGGCCATTGCAGTATGTGGCATAATGTATACTGGGCATTACTATAAGGAGGAAAAATGACAAATAATGTAAGGGGCATGAATCAGGATTATTTTTCTTTCCAGTGGTGGCTAACGTCTGGGCGTGCATGTTGCAAAACTGGGGTATAAGGAAGTCTTTTCCTGCAATACCACGCCCCTTTATGCAAATCCACGCCCATTCAAACAAAGCCACACCCCCTTTTTGGCGCGCATGTTTGTCCCTTTCATGGTGCCAATTATGGGGGATTGAGGGGGGGGGGGGGGGGGGGGGGTTGGGGCGCCGAAGAATTTTTTGGCTTGGGGAGAAAAACTTCTAGTTACGCCACTGAAACTAAGCATAAAAAGTTGCTAAAATGTAACTTTTAATTGGTATTTTTAAAAAAGATTTAATTACACACTAGAAATTAACAAGGATATAGTTACTCAATAAAGGTTGCATGTATCACAATCCACACTGAATCAGGCCAAGAATTTGCAGAGGTCCAATATATAATCTGTAATTTATATATTGTATAGTCGCCACTAGATGTCACACTTGATTAATTTTAGCTTGTTTGTTTAGTAGTTTAACAGGATCATTTATGTTACCTTCATTTTCAGCTTTCACTTAGGGTCATGCTTAGGGATGGACATCAGAAACCCACCGTCAAATCATAACTGGGTTTTCACCATTAATTCTTTCAATGCGATGGTAACCGACCATTGTATCAAAAGAATTTGATAGAAAAAAAATTCATATGAATTGCGCATACACAATAAAAGCCCTGTTTGCATATGTGCAAACCTCTGCAGCGCAAAACCTCTGAAGCATGGGACTGGGGGCAGGAACATCGCGACACCATCAATTGTTTACCATTTGATGGCAGCAAACATCGGAAAACCGTCATTGAATGGTAAAACCATTGCCATGTCGACAAAAACATTAAAGGTTTACGAACCATCCTGATGCAATGTCCATTCAGGATCGGTATGAGATCCTGCTGCCTGGGATGCCAAACTTCAGGATGCCGACATTGGCATCCCGAGCGGCGGAATGCCAGGAGGGGGGGGCGAGTGGAATGAAGCCCCTTGCGGACTTGCTGCCCTCGCCACGGGTTCTATTCTCCCTCTATGGGTGTCGTTGACACCCATAGAGGGGGAATCACCTACCTCGCCGGTATACCGGTGGTGGTATGGTGGCCCTGTCGGGCTCGCGATGTCGGTATTGTGACAGCTGGGATCCCGACTATCAGTATGCTGACTGCATACTATCCATTCCTAGTCATGCCTCTACTGGACTGTGCAATGTGCCATTGCTGCCCATTCTGAATCTATATTTACAGGATCTAATCTAATGGAATTTTATACAAAGAGACAATGCAAGGCTCTCGAATGTGTATGTATTTGTACAACAGTCATTTTCAATGACTCTGACCTGAATGTCCTGACATAACAATCTTGCTCCCGAAAACAATCACAGTGGACTGTAAAACCAGTCAGCAGGCCCGTCGACAGGAGGGACAAAGGGGACACCCATCCCGGATTCCGAGATGGTGAATGACTTGAAAAACGAGCCTCAGCTCATATTAATACTTAATAAACAGCTTGCCTGCCAAGTGACTGAAAAAATATATATTTAACAGGCCGACTGCACATGAATCCTCCCCCTATCCCCCATCGTGTTACTTGGACGCAGCATCGGCCCTTCCATGTGTCTTGCCGCTGCTAAGGAGCAGTCAGCTGACCGAATGCCAGTTCCTGGCTTCACATGGATTTAAGGAAGGGAACACCACCCGTTGAGGACATTGGGTATGTGTTTAGCTGTATTGGCACATCTCAGTCAGGCACAGTATCAATATATGGTATACTGAAGGGATTTACCCTCACTAGTCACTCTGTATATTTCATTAACCTCCTTCTATTTTCAATGGCACATACACAGGGGTTAAATTGGGAGGGAACGAGGTGGAACTGAGTTTCACAAGCTGTAATGGTAGGGGGAACTAGTTCCACCTCCACCATTGCCCTGCATAGTAATTCCAACAGAAAAGCCTGCCCCATCATCTACGTCAATCGATGATGCAGACGGCACTAGTGTTACTGATGAGCTGCAGCAACCTCCCCCTTCCTTCATTTACAGCCCACCCCTCCTTTACTCAAACATGCTGTGTCTGTCAGACAGCATTCATCCTCTCCTCAGGTCGGAGTGGCATCCTTTTTCGGCACGGCGTATGTGATGTCATGCTGTCACTGCTGCTGAAGTGAAGAAGAGCCATGAAGAGGAGCAGGCTCTGTGCATCTTGAAGATGAGAGGGGGCTGGAGGGACAAGAGAGGTGGGGAAGCTGCTGAAGGGCTACAGGGCATGGAGCTGCTGGAGGGACACAGGCGGTGAGCTGCTGGAGAGGCAAAGATGTGTATAAGGAGCACTACTGTTGGCATTATGTGTATAAGTGACACTACTCTGGTCATTATGTGTAAAGGGCACTACTATTGTGGGCATTATGTGTAAGTGACACTACTACTGTGGGCATTCTGTATATACTGTAAATGGCACTACTACTGTGGGCATTATGTGTATAAGTGGCACTTCTGTGGGCATTATGTGTATAAGCGGCACTATTGTGGTCGGTATGTGTAAGGGGCATTACAACTGTGGGAATTATGTGTAAGGGGCACTACTGCTGTGGGAATTGTATATAAGGGGCACTACTGTGGGTATTGTATATAAGGGGCACTACTTTGTGGCATAACATGTATAAAGGGTATAATTGTGTAGCACCACATAAATAAAGGGCACTACTGAGTGATGTAACCATAATAAGGGGCATTAATATGTAGTGTAATATGAATAAGGGGCACTACATGCAGTGTAATGTGAATAAGATTGTGCTACTGTGTAGTGTAATTTGAATTGGGGGTACTATTGTGTGACCACGCTGCTTCCTTGTGAGATCAATGTCCCTTTCTCTGACGTCCTAAGTGGATGCTGGGACTCCGTAAGGACCATGGGGAATAGCGGCTCCGCAGGAGACTGGGCACAACTAAAGAAAGCTTTAGGACTACCTGGTGTGCACTGGCTCCTCCCACTATGACCCTCCTCCAGACCTCAGTTAGAATCTTGTGCCCGGCTGAGCTGGATGCACACTAGGGGCTCTCCTGAGCTCCTAGAAAAGAAAGTATACTTTTAGGTTTTTTATTTTCAGTGAGATCTGCTGGCAACAGACTCACTGCTACGAGGGACTAAGGGGAGAAGAAGCAAACCTACCTGCTTGCAGCTAGCTTGGGCTTCTTAGGCTACTGGACACCATTAGCTCCAGAGGGATCGAACACAGGCCCAGCCTCGGTCGTCCGGTCCCGGAGCCGCGCCGCCGTCCCCCTTACAGAGCCAGAAGCAAGAAGATGGTCCTGGAAATCGGCGGCAGAAGACTTCGGTCTTCAACAAGGTAGCGCACAGCACTGCAGCTGTGCGCCATTGCTCCTCATGCACACCTCACACTCCGGTCACTGATGGGTGCAGGGCGCTGGGGGGGGTGGGGGGGGGGGGGGCGCCCTGAGCAGCAATATTAAACACCTTGCTGGCATAAAACTCACATAATATAGTCTTAGAGGCTATATATGTGAAAAATACTCCTGCCAGATATCCATAAAAAAGCGGGAGAAGTCCGACGAAAAAGGGGCGGAGCTATCTCCCTCAGCACACTGGCGCCATTTTTCCCTCACAGCTCCGCTAGAAGGATCGCTCCCAGGCTCTCCCCTGCAGTTTCAAGACTACAAAGGGTAAAAAAGAGAGGGGGGGGCACTAAATTTAGGCGCAGTAGTATACATATAAGCAGCTATAAGGGAAAATCACTCAGTTATAGTGTTAATCCCTGTGTTATATAGCGCTCTGGTGTGTGCTGGCATACTCTCTCTCTGTCTCCCCAAAGGGCTTTGTGGGGTCCTGTCCTCAGTCAGAGCATTCCCTGTGTGTGTGCGGTGTGTCGGTACGGCTGTGTCGACATGTTTGATGAGGAGGCTTATGTGGAGGCGGAGCAGATGCCGATAAATGTGATGTCACCCCCTGCGGGGCCGACACCTGAGTGGATGGACTTGTGGAAGGAATTACGTGAAAGTGTCAACTCCTTACATAAAAGGTTTGACGACATAGCAGATGTGGGACAGCCGGCTTCTCAGCTCGTGCCTGCCCAACTGTCTCAAAAGCCATCAGGGGCTCTAAAACGCCCGCTACCTCAGATGGCAGACACAGATGTCGACACGGATACTGAATCCAGTGTCGACGACGATGAGACTAATGTAACTTCCAATAGGGCCACACGTTACATGATTGAGAAAATGAAAAATGTGTTGCACATTTCTGATGTTACCCCAGGTACCACAAAAAAGGGTATTATGTTTGGGGAGAAAAAACTACCAGTGGTTTTTCCCCCATCTGATGAATTAAATGAGGTGTGTGAAGAAGCGTGGGCTTCCCCCGATAAGAAACTGGTAATTTCTAAAAAGTTACTAATGGCGTACCCTTTCCCGCCAGAGGATAGGTCACGTTGGGAAACATCCCCTAGGGTAGATAAAGCGCTCACACGCCTGTCAAAGAAGGTGGCACTACCGTCTCCGGATACGGCCGCCCTGAAGGAGCCTGCTGATAGGAAGCAGGAGGCTATCCTGAAGTCTGTATATACACACTCAGGTATTATTTTAAGACCGGCTATTGCTTCAGCATGGATGTGCAGTGCTGCAGCTGCGTGGTCAGATTCCCTGTCGGAAAATATTGATACCCTTGACAGGGACACTGTATTGCTAACCATAGAGCATATAAAAGACGCAGTCTTATACATGAGAGATGCACAGAGGGATATTTGCCGGCTGGCATCTAAAATAAGTGCAATGTCCATTTCTGCCAGGAGAGGGTTATGGACTCGGCAGTGGACAGGGGATGCAGATTCTAAAAGGCATATGGAAGTTTTGCCTTATAAAGGTGAGGAGTTGTTTGGGGATGGTCTCTCGGACCTCGTTTCCACAGCGACAGCTGGGAAGTCAGCTTTTCTACCCCATGTTCCCTCACAGCCAAAGAAAGCACCGTATTATCAGGTACAGTCCTTTCGGCCCCAAAAAGGCAAGCGGGTTAAAGACGCGTCCTTTCTGCCCAGAGGCAGAGGTAGAGGGAAAAAGCTGCAGCATACAGCCAGTTCCCAGGAACAAAAGTCCTCCCCCGTTTCCTCTAAGTCCACCGCATGACGCTGGGGCTCCACAGGCGGAGCCAGGTACGGTGGGGGCCCGTCTCAAGAACTTCAGCAATCAGTGGACTCGCTCACGGGTAGATCCCTGGATTCTTCAAGTGGTATCTCAGGGGTACAAGCTGGAATTCGAGACCTCTCCCTCTCGCCGTTTCCTCAAATCTGCCTTGCCAACAACTCCCTCAGACAGGGAGGCTGTGCAAAAGGCAATTCACAAGCTGTATTCCCAGCAGGTGATAGTCAAGGTGCCCCTCCTTCAACAAGGACGGGGTAACTATTCCACATTGTTTGTGGTACCGAAACCGGACGGTTCGGTGAGACCCATTTTAAATTTGAAATCCTTGAACACTTATATAAAAAATTCAAGTTCAAGATGGAATCGCTCAGGGCAGTTGTTTCAAGCCTGGACGAGGGGGATTACATGGTATCACTGGACATCAAGGATGCTTACCTGCATGTCCCCATTTACCATCCTCACCAGGAGTACCTCAGATTTGTGGTACAGGATTGTCATTACCAATTCCAGACGTTGCCGTTTGGTCTGTCCACGGCACCGAGGGTATTTACCAAGGTAATGGCCGAAATGATGATACTCCTTCGAAAAAAGGGAGTTTTAATTATCCCGTACTTGGACGATCTCCTGATAAAGGCGAGGTCCAGGGAGCAGTTGTTGGTCGGGGTAGCACTATCTCGGGAGGTTGGATTCTAAATATTCCAAAGTCACAGCTGGTCCCTACGACACGTCTACTGTTCCTGGGGATGGTTCTGGACACAGAACAGAAAAAAGTGTTTCTCCCGGAGGAGAAAGCCAAGGAGCTGTCATCTCTAGTCAGAGGCCTCCTGAAACCAAAACAGGTGTCGGTGCATCACTGCACGCGAGTCCTCGGAAAAATAGTAGCTTCCTACGAAGCAATCCCATTCGGCAGGTTCCATGCAAGGACCTTTCAGTGGGACCTGTTGGACAAGTGGTCCGGATCGCATCTTCAGATGCATCGGCTGATAACCCTGTCTCCAAGGACCAGGGTGTCTCTGCTGTGGTGGCTGCAGAGTGCTCATCTTCAAGAGGGCCGCAGATTCGGCATACAGGACTGGGTCCTGGTGACCACGGATGACAGCCTTCGAGGCTGGGGGGCAGTCACACAGGGAAGAAACTTCCAGGGACTATGGTCAAGTCAGGAGACTTCCCTACACATAAATATTCTGGAACTGAGGGCCATTTACAATGCCCTAAGTCAGGCAAGACCCCTGCTTCAAAACCAGCCGGTACTGATTCAGTCAGACAACATCACGGCAGTCGCCCATGTAAACCGACAGGGCGGCACAAGAAGCAGGATGGCGATGGCAGAAGCCACAAGGATTCTCCGATGGGCGGAAAATCACGTGTTAGCACTGTCAGCAGTGTTCATTCCGGGAGTGGACAACTGGGAAGCAGACTTCCTCAGCAGGCACGACCTCCACCCGGGAGAGTGGGGACTTCATCCAGAAGTCTTCCAGCTGATTGTAAACCGTTGGGAACGGCCACAGGTGGACATGATGGCGTCCCGCCTAAACAAAAAGCTAGAAAGATATTGCGCCAGGTCGAGAGACCCTCAGGCAATAGCTGTGGACGCTCTAGTGACACCGTGGGTGTACCAGTCGGTTTATGTGTTCCCTCCTCTTCCTCTCATACCCAAGGTACTGAGGATAATAAGAAAAAGAGGAGTAAGAACTATACTCATTGTTCCGGATTGGCCAAGAAGAGCTTGGTACCCGGAACTTCAAGAACTGATCTCAGAGGACCCATGGCCTCTGCCGCTCAGACAGGACCTGCTGCAGCAGGGGCCCTGTCTGTTCCAAGACTTACCGCGGCTGCGTTTGACGGCATGGCGTTTGAACGCCGGATCCTGAAGGAAAAGGGCATTCCGGAGGAAGTCATCCCTACGCTGATTAAAGCTAGGAAAGAAGTGACCGCAAACCATTATCACCGCATATGGAGAAAATATGTTGCGTGGTGTGAGGCCAGGAAGGCCCCAACGGAGGAATTTCAGCTGGGCCGTTTTCTGCACTTCCTACAGTCAGGGGTGACTATGGGCCTAAAATTGGGTTCCATTAATGTCCAGATTTCGGCTCTGTCGATTTTCTTCCAGAAAGAACTGGCTTCACTGCCTGAAGTTCAGACATTTGTTAAGGGAGTGCTGCTTATTCAGCCCCCTTTTGTGCCTCCAGTGGCACCTTGGGATCTCAACGTGGTGTTGGATTTCCTAAAGTCGCATTGGTTTGAGCCACTTAAAACCGTGGATTTGAAATATATCACGTGGAAAGTGGTCATGCTGTTGGCCTTGGCTTCGGCCAGGCGTGTGTCAGAATTGGCGGCTTTGTCATGTAAAAGCCCTTATCTGATTTTCCATATGGATAGGGCAGAATTGAGGACTCGTCCCTAGTTTCTCCCTAAGGTGGTATCAGCTTTTCATTTGAACCAACCTATTGTAGTGCCTGCGGCTACTAAAGACTTGGAGGATTCCAAGTTGTTGGACGTAGTCAGGGCCCTGAAAATTTATGTTTCCAGGACAGCTAGTGTCAGGAAAACTGACTCGCTATTTATCCTGTATGCACCCAACAAGCTGGGTGCTCCTGCTTCAAAGCAGACTATTGCTCGCTGGATCTGTAGTACGATTCAGCTTGCACATTCTGCGGCTGGACTGCCGCATCCTAGATCAGTGAAAGCCCATTCCACGAGGAAGGTGGGCTCTTCTTGGACGGCTGCCCGAGGGGTCTCGGCTTTACAACTTTGCTGAGCAGCTACTTGGTCGGGGTCAAACACATTTGCAAAATTCTACAAGTTTGATACCCTGGCTGAGGAGGACCTAGAGTTTGCTCATTCGGTGCTGCAGAGTCATCCGCACTCTCCCGCCCGTTTGGGAGCTTTGGTATAATCCCCATGGTCCTTACGGAGTCCCAGCATCCACTTAGGACGTCAGAGAAAATAAGATTTTACTCACCGGTAAATCTATTTCTCGTAGTCCGTAGTGGATGCTGGGCGCCCATCCCAAGTGTGGATTGTCTGCAATACTTGTATATAGTTATTGTTTAACTAAAGGGTTATTGTTGAGCCATCTGTTGAGAGGCTCAGTTATATTTCATACTGTTAACTGGGTATAGTATCACGAGTTATACGGTGTGATTGGTGTGGCTGGTATGAGTCTTACCCGGGATTCAAAATCCTTCCTTATTGTGTCAGCTCTTCCGGGCACAGTATCCTAACTGAGGTCTGGAGGAGGGTCATAGTGGGAGGAGCCAGTGCACACCAGGTAGTCCTAAAGCTTTCTTTAGTTGTGCCCAGTCTCCTGCGGAGCCGCTACTCCCCATGGTCCTTACGGAGTCCCAGCATCCACTACGGACTACGAGAAATAGATTTACCGGTGAGTAAAATCTTATTTTTTAAAGTATGGGAAGTAGGGCACCTATTTATAGTTTGCAAGGGGGCGCCGAAAACACTACACTGGCCCTGCTCCACTTAATGTGCGGGGGGAGGGGTGGATGACGGGATGAATGAGTTCCACCACCTCTCCAGGACCACTTTAAGCCCTGCACATACAGTATGTGTAACCTAGGTGCATCTGATCCCTGTGCTGCCAACAGGTAACAGGGATCACTTAACTCCTTTATAGGTTTAAACGGCAGCCCACTTCTATTATTATTTCTATAGAGATACTGTAGAGAGGTCTATAATATTGTGCTGCAAATTATGATTAATTCTAAGCAATTACATTACACTTGAACTACAAATTGTGCATATTATATGCAGTGAATTTCTACGTGACTTTATACTAGAGATGAGCGGGTTCGGTTCCTCGGAATCCGAACCCGCCCGAACTTCATGTTTTTTTTCACGGGTCCGAGCGACTCGGATCTTCCCGCCTTGCTCGGTTAACCCGAGCGCGCCCGAACGTCATCATGACGCTGTCGGATTCTCGCGAGGCTCGGATTCTATCGCGAGACTCGGATTCTATATAAGGAGCCGCGCGTCGCCGCCATTTTCACTCGTGCATTGAGATTGATAGGGAGAGGACGTGTCTGGCGTCCTCTCCATTAGAATAGAGATAGATTAGATAGAGAGAGAGAGATTGTGCAGAGTCGCAGACAGAGTTAGTTTACCACAGTCAGTGACCAGTGCAGTTGCTAGTTAACTTTTATTTAATATAATATATCCGTTCACTTCTCTCTGCTATATCCGTTCTCTGCCTGAAAAAAAAAACGATACACAGCACAGTCAGTCACACAGTGTGACTCAGTCTGTGTGCACTCAGCTCAGCCCAGTGTGCTGCACAGTCATCAATGTATAAATTAAAAGCTTATAATTAATTGTGGGGGAGACTGGGGAGCACTGCAGGTTGTTAGCAGGAGCCAGGAGTACAATTATATTAATTAACAGTGCACACTTTTGCTGCAGGAGTGGTGACCAGTGCCTGACCACCAGTATAGTATTGTTGTATACTACTAATATCTCTTTAAATATCAACCAGTCTATATTAGCAGCAGACACAGTACAGTGCGGTAGTTCACGGCTGTGGCTACCTCTGTGTCGGCACACGGCAGGCAGTCCGTCCGACCAGAATTGTATTATTTATTATTATATACCTACCACCTAACCGTGGTTTTTTTTTCATTCTTTATACCGTCATAGTGTCATCCTAATTGTTACGAGTATACTACTATCTCTTTATCAACCAGTGTACAGTGCGGTAGTTCACGGCTGTGGCTACCTCTGTGTCGGCACACGGCAGGCAGTCCGTCCGACCAGAATTGTATTATTTATTATTATATACCTACCACCTAACCGTGGTTTTTTTTTTCATTCTTTATACCGTCATAGTGTCATCCTAATTGTTACGAGTATACTACTATCTCTTTATCAACCAGTGTACAGTGCGGTAGTTCACGGCTGTGGCTACCTCTGTGTCGGCACACGGCAGGCAGTCCGTCCGACCAGAATTGTATTATTTATTATTATATACCTACCACCTAACCGTGGTTTTTTTTTTCATTCTTTATACCGTCATAGTGTCATCCTAATTGTTACGAGTATACTACTATCTCTTTATCAACCAGTGTACAGTGCGGTAGTTCACGGCTGTGGCTACCTCTGTGTCGGCAGTCGGCAGGCAGTCCGTCCATCCATAATTGTATTATTATTATAATATATACCACCTAACCGTGGTTTTTTTTTCATTCTTTATACCGTCATAGTGTCATCCTAATTGTTACGAGTATACTACTATCTCTTTATCAACCAGTGTACAGTGCGGTAGTTCACGGCTGTGGCTACCTCTGTGTCGGCAGTCGGCAGGCAGTCCGTCCATCCATAATTGTATTATTATTATAATATATACCACCTAACCGTGGTTTTTTTTCCATTCTTTATACCGTCGTCATAGTGTCATACTAGTTGTTACGAGTATACTACTATCTCTTTATCAACCAGTGTACAGTGCGGTAGTTCACGGCTGTGGCTACCTCTGTGTCGGCAGTCGGCAGGCAGTCCGTCCATCCATAATTGTATTATTATTATAATATATACCACCTAACCGTGGTTTTTTTTCCATTCTTTATACCGTCGTCATAGTGTCATACTAGTTGTTACGAGTATACTACTATCTCTTTATCAACCAGTGTACAGTGCGGTAGTTCACGGCTGTGGCTACCTCTGTGTCGGCAGTCGGCAGGCAGTCCGTCCATCCATAATTGTATTATTATTATAATATATACCACCTAACCGTGGTTTTTTTTCCATTCTTTATACCGTCGTCATAGTGTCATACTAGTTGTTACGAGTATACTACTATCTCTTTATCAACCAGTGTACAGTGCGGTAGTTCACGGCTGTGGCTACCTCTGTGTCGGCAGTCGGCAGGCAGTCCGTCCATCCATAATTGTATTATTATTATAATATATACCACCTAACCGTGGTTTTTTTATACCACCTAACCGTGGCAGTCCGTCCATAATTGTATACTAGTATCCAATCCATCCATCTCCATTGTTTACCTGAGGTGCCTTTTAGTTCTGCCTATAAAATATGGAGAACAAAAAAGTTGAGGTTCCAAAATTAGGGAAAGATCAAGATCCACTTCCACCTCGTGCTGAAGCTGCTGCCACTAGTCATGGCCGAGACGATGAAATGCCAGCAACGTCGTCTGCCAAGGCCGATGCCCAATGTCATAGTACAGAGCATGTCAAATCCAAAACACCAAATATCAGAAAAAAAAGGACTCCAAAACCTAAAATAAAATTGTCGGAGGAGAAGCGTAAACTTGCCAATATGCCATTTACCACACGGAGTGGCAAGGAACGTCTGAGGCCCTGGCCTATGTTCATGGCTAGTGGTTCAGCTTCACATGAGGATGGAAGCACTCAGCCTCTCGCTAGAAAACTGAAAAGACTCAAGCTGGCAAAAGCACCGCAAAGAACTGTGCGTTCTTTGAAATCCCAAATCCACAAGGAGAGTCCAATTGTGTCGTTTGCGATGCCTGACCTTCCCAACACTGGACGTGAAGAGCATGCGCCTTCCACTATTTGCATGCCCCCTGCAAGTGCTGGAAGGAGCACCCGCAGTCCAGTTCCTGATAGTCAGATTGAAGATGTCAGTGTTGAAGTACACCAGGATGAGGAGGATATGGGTGTTGCTGGCGCTGGGGAGGAAATTGACCAGGAGGATTCTGATGGTGAGGTGGTTTGTTTAAGTCAGGCACCCGGGGAGACACCTGTTGTCCGTGGGAGGAATATGGCCGTTGACATGCCAGGTGAAAATACCAAAAAAATCAGCTCTTCGGTGTGGAGGTATTTCACCAGAAATGCGGACAACAGGTGTCAAGCCGTGTGTTCCCTTTGTCAAGCTGTAATAAGTAGGGGTAAGGACGTTAACCACCTCGGAACATCCTCCCTTATACGTCACCTGCAGCGCATTCATAATAAGTCAGTGACAAGTTCAAAAACTTTGGGTGACAGCGGAAGCAGTCCACTGACCAGTAAATCCCTTCCTCTTGTAACCAAGCTCACGCAAACCACCCCACCAACTCCCTCAGTGTCAATTTCCTCCTTCCCCAGGAATGCCAATAGTCCTGCAGGCCATGTCACTGGCAAGTCTGACGAGTCCTTTCCTGCCTGGGATTCCTCCGATGCATCCTTGCGTGTAACGCCTACTGCTGCTGGCGCTGCTGTTGTTGCCGCTGGGAGTCGATGGTCATCCCAGAGGGGAAGTCGTAAGCCCACTTGTACTACTTCCAGTAAGCAATTGACTGTTCAACAGTCCTTTGCGAGGAAGATGAAATATCACAGCAGTCATCCTACTGCAAAGCGGATAACTGAGTCCTTGACAACTATGTTGGTGTTAGACGTGCGTCCGGTATCCGCCGTTAGTTCACAGGGAACTAGACAATTTATTGAGGCAGTGTGCCCCCGTTACCAAATACCATCTAGGTTCCACTTCTCTAGGCAGGCGATACCGAGAATGTACACGGACGTCAGAAAAAGACTCACCAGTGTCCTAAAAAATGCAGTTGTACCCAATGTCCACTTAACCACGGACATGTGGACAAGTGGAGCAGGGCAGGGTCAGGACTATATGACTGTGACAGCCCACTGGGTAGATGTATGGACTCCCGCCGCAAGAACAGCAGCGGCGGCACCAGTAGCAGCATCTCGCAAACGCCAACTCTTTCCTAGGCAGGCTACGCTTTGTATCACCGCTTTCCAGAATACGCACACAGCTGAAAACCTCTTACGGCAACTGAGGAAGATCATCGCGGAATGGCTTACCCCAATTGGACTCTCCTGTGGATTTGTGGCATCGGACAACGCCAGCAATATTGTGTGTGCATTAAATATGGGCAAATTCCAGCACGTCCCATGTTTTGCACATACCTTGAATTTGGTGGTGCAGAATTTTTTAAAAAACGACAGGGGCGTGCAAGAGATGCTGTCGGTGGCCAGAAAAATTGCGGGACACTTTCGGCGTACAGGCACCACGTACAGAAGACTGGAGCACCACCAAAAACTACTGAACCTGCCCTGCCATCATCTGAAGCAAGAAGTGGTAACGAGGTGGAATTCAACCCTCTATATGCTTCAGAGGTTGGAGGAGCAGCAAAAGGCCATTCAAGCCTATACAATTGAGCACGATATAGGAGATGGAATGCACCTGTCTCAAGTGCAGTGGAGAATGATTTCAACGTTGTGCAAGGTTCTGATGCCCTTTGAACTTGCCACACGTGAAGTCAGTTCAGACACTGCCAGCCTGAGTCAGGTCATTCCCCTCATCAGGCTTTTGCAGAAGAAGCTGGAGGCATTGAAGAAGGAGCTAACATGGAGCGATTCCGCTAGGCATGTGGGACTTGTGGATGCAGCCCTTAATTCGCTTAACAAGGATTCACGGGTGGTCAATCTGTTGAAATCAGAGCACTACATTTTGGCCACCGTGCTCGATCCTAGATTTAAAGCCTACCTTGGATCTCTCTTTCCGGCAGACACAGGTCTGCTGGGGTTGAAAGACCTGCTGGTGACAAAATTGTCAAGTCAAGCGGAACGCGACCTGTCAACATCTCCTCCTTCACATTCTCCCGCAACTGGGGGTGCGAGGAAAAGGCTCAGAATTCCGAGCCCACCCGCTGGCGGTGATGCAGGGCAGTCTGGAGCGACTGCTGATGCTGACATCTGGTCCGGACTGAAGGACCTGACAACGATTACGGACATGTCGTCTACTGTCACTGCATATGATTCTCTCAACATTGATAGAATGGTGGAGGATTATATGAGTGACCGCATCCAAGTAGGCACGTCACACAGTCCGTACTTATACTGGCAGGAAAAAGAGGCAATTTGGAGGCCCTTGCACAAACTGGCTTTATTCTACCTAAGTTGCCCTCCCACAAGTGTGTACTCCGAAAGAGTGTTTAGTGCCGCCGCTCACCTTGTCAGCAATCAGCGTACGAGGTTACATCCAGAAAATGTGGAGAAGATGATGTTCATTAAAATGAATTATAATCAATTCCTCCACGGAGACATTGACCAGCAGCAATTGCCTCCACAAAGTACACAGGGAGCTGAGATGGTGGATTCCAGTGGGGACGAATTGATAATCTGTGAGGAGGGGGATGTACACGGTGATATATCGGAGGGTGAAGATGAGGTGGACATCTTGCCTCTGTAGAGCCAGTTTGTGCAAGGAGAGATTAATTGCTTCTTTTTTGGGGGGGGTCCAAACCAACCCGTCATATCAGTCACAGTCGTGTGGCAGACCCTGTCACTGAAATGATGGGTTGGTTAAAGTGTGCATGTCCTGTTTTGTTTATACAACATAAGGGTGGGTGGGAGGGCCCAAGGATAATTCCATCTTGCACCTCTTTTTTCTTTTCTTTTTCTTTGCATCATGTGCTGATTGGGGAGGGTTTTTTGGAAGGGACATCCTGCGTGACACTGCAGTGCCACTCCTAGATGGGCCCGGTGTTTGTGTCGGCCACTAGGGTCGCTAATCTTACTCACACAGTCAGCTACCTCATTGCGCCTCTTTTTTTCTTTGCGTCATGTGCTGTTTGGGGAGGGTTTTTTGGAAGGGACATCCTGCGTGACACTGCAGTGCCACTCCTAGATGTGCCCGGTGTTTGTGTCGGCCACTAGGGTCGCTAATCTTACTCACACAGTCAGCTACCTCATTGCGCCTCTTTTTTTCTTTGCGTCATGTGCTGTTTGGGGAGGGTTTTTTGGAAGGGCCATCCTGCGTGACACTGCAGTGCCACTCCTAGATGGGCCCGGTGTTTGTGTCGGCCACTAGGGTCGCTTATCTTACTCACACAGCGACCTCGGTGCAAATTTTAGGACTAAAAATAATATTGTGAGGTGTGATGTGTTCAGAATAGGCTGAAAATGAGTGTAAATTATGTTTTTTGAGGTTAATAATACTTTGGGATCAAAATTACCCCCAAATTCTATGATTTAAGCTGTTTTTTAGGGTTTTTTGAAAAAAACACCCGAATCCAAAACACACCCGAATCCGACAAAAAAAATTCGGTGAGGTTTTGCCAAAACGCGGTCGAACCCAAAACACGGCCGCGGAACCGAACCCAAAACCAAAACACAAAACCCGAAAAATTTCCGGCGCTCATCTCTACTTTATACATGTTTAAATAGCTGTACATATTTCGGATATGCAGACCTAGCATTTTGCTGAGAGACAGAGGTCTATAACACTGGGTTTGCTAGTAAAGATCAATGCCGAAGGAGTACAGTACTGTTGAACAGGGGCTAAAGTGAGCCGGAATGCAGTTCCGCCACCTCCGGCGCTGCAGGAAGATGCCGGGCGCCTGCTGAGATTGTTTTACCAGCGGGCGCCTGGCTCTTTCTCCACAGCATCAGCCGGAAGCAGGAGTTCACTACTGAGCTCCGGCTTCCGGCTCTGTCAGTGCGCGCTATGGGAGAGACGTCATGACATCTCTCCCACAGTGCCGAGTAGCAGACGCTGGGGGGACTGCGGCGATCGGACGTGGGAGCGGGGCATGGTGAGTATGGTGTGTTTTTTTTGTTTGTTTTTTTCATATGTGTAGCGGTGCGTTTACTGGGGCTATCTACTGGGGGGCTTTACTACTGGGGGCAAGCTACTGGGGGCAACCTACAAGGGAGCAAGCTACTGAGGGCATAACTACAGGGGCATTACTACAAGGGGGCAAGCTACTGGGGGCAATCTACAAGGGGGCAAGCTACTGGGGGGCATAACTACATGGGCATTACTACTGGGGGCATAACTACTTGGGCATTACTACAAGGGGGCTAAACTACTGGGGGCTTAACTACTGGCGGCATTACTACTGGGGGCTAAACTACAAGGGGGCATAACTACTAGGGGCATTACTAACGGGGGCTAACTACTGGGGTCAAACTAGATGGGGGCTAAACTACTGGTGGCATAACTGCAGGGGCATTACCACTGGGGGCTAAACTACATGGCGCAAACTACATGAGGGCTAAGTTATGGGGGGGGCATTATCACTGGGAGGCTAAACTAAAGGGGGGTAAACTACTGGAGTCCTAACTGCAGGGGCATTACCACTGGGGGATAATAAAGCCAGCCTGGTCCCAGATCCGCTGCAGCCGCCCTCAGCCTCCTTTGCCGCCCTCAGACCTCTGCACGCCCACAATCTCCTCCTCCGCAGTATCTCCAAGGCCCACAGCCTCCTCCACCCCACGCCTACCACAGCCTCCTCATCCACCGCACCGCAGACCACCGTCGCTGCTTAACAGGTAATCTTACCCTGCTGCCTTTCTCTCTCCCTAGTCCCTACTGTATGCCCTTGCTGTCCCTCTCCCTGTCCCTGCTGTCACTATCCATGTCCCTGCTGTCACTCTCCTTGTCCCTCTGTTACTCTATAATGTGAATTTAGGCTCATACTGTTTGCTATAATTTGAATTTTGGCTCATACCGTGTGCTATAATGTGAATTTCGGCTCATACTGTGCGCTATAATGTGAATTTTGGCTCATTCTGTGTGTTATAATGTGAATTTCAGCTCATACTGTGTGCTATAATGTGAATTTCGGCTCAAATTGTGTGCTATAATGTGAATTTCGGCTCATACTATTTGCTATAATGTGAATTTAGGCTCATACTGTGTGATATAATGTGAATTTTGGCTCATACTGTGTGGTATAATGCGAAAGGGGCACCAGTAAGGGGTCCTACTATTGTGGTGCATAATGTGTATAAGGTGTATATGGGGGGGTCATTCCGACTCGTTCGCACGCAGCGGTTTGTCGCTGCGGTGCGAACGTGTACAGAATGTGCATGTGCGGCGGCCGCACTGCGCTGTGCGCGACATTGCCCGGCAAGTTATGTCGCGGTTTTACGAAGAAAGCGGTCGCAGAGCCGACCGCAAGAAGATTGACAGAAAGAAGGAGTACCTTGGCGTCACCGGACCGTTGGAGACCGTTTTCGGGGAGTGGAGAAGAAACCGCAGGTGTGTCCAGGAGAACGGAGGGTGGATGTCTGACGTCAAAGCCGTACCCAGCATCGCTGAGATCGTCGCACAGAGTAAGTATGTCCAGGGCTATTCTTGTTTTACTTGACATTTTTTTAGCTTAGCAGGGCTGCACAAGCGATCGCAGCCCTGCTAAGCTAAAATACACTCCCCCATAGGCGTGGACTAGTTGATAGCCGCAGCAGCAAAAATAAGATTTTACTCACCGGTAAATCTATTTCTCGTAGTCCGTAGTGGATGCTGGGAACTCCGTAAGGACCATGGGGAATAGACGGGCTCCGCAGGAGACTGGGCACTCTAAAAGAAAGATTAGGTACTATCTGGTGTGCACTGGCTCCTGCCACCATGACCCTCCTCCAGACCTCAGTTAGGATACTGTGCCCGGAAGAGCTGACACAATAAGGAAGGATTTTGAATCCCGGGTAAGACTCATACCAGCCACACCAATCACACCGTATAACTCGTGATACTACACCCAGTTAACAGTATGAAATATAACTGAGCCTCTCAACAGATGGCTCAACAATAACCCTTAGTTAGGCAATAACTACATACAAGTATTGCAGACAATCCGCACTTGGGATGGGCGCCCAGCATCCACTACGGACTACGAGAAATAGATTTACCGGTGAGTAAAATCTTATTTTCTCTGACGTCCTAGTGGATGCTGGGAACTCCGTAATGACCATGGGGATTATACCAAAGCTCCCAAACGGGCGGGAGAGTGCGGATGACTCTGCAGCACCAAATGAGAGAACTCAAGGTCCTCCTTAGCCAGGGTATCAATTTTGTATAATTTAGCAAACGTGTTTGCCCCTGACCAAGTTGCAGCTCGGCAAAATTGTAAAGCCGAGACCCCTCGGGCAGCCGCCCAAGATGAGCCCACTTTCCTCGTGGAATGGGCTTTTACAGATTTAGGATGCGGCAATCCAGCCGCAGAATGCTCCAGCTGAATTGTGCTACAAATTCAGCGAGCAATATTCTGCTTAGAAGCAGGAGCACCTATTTTGTTGGGTGCCTACAGGATAAAAAGCGAGTCAGTTTTCCTGACTCCAGCCGTCCTGGAAATATACATTTTTAAGGCCCTGACTACGTCCAGTAACTTGGAATCTTCCAAGTCCCTAGTAGCCGCAGGCACTACAATAGGTTCGTTCAAGTGAAAAGCTGATACCACCTTAGGGAGAAATTGGGGACGAGTCCTCAATTCTGCCCTATCCATATGGAAAATCAGATAAGGGCTTTCACATGACAAAGCCGCCAATTCTGACACACGCCTGGCTGAAGCCAAGGCCAATAACATGACCACTTTCCACGTGAGATATTTCAAATCCACAGTTTTAAGTGGCTCAAACCAATGTGATTTTAAGAAACTCAACACCACGTTGAGATCCCAAGGTGCCAGAGGAGGCACAAAAGGGGGCTGAATATGTAGCACTCCCTTTACAAATGTCTGAACTCCAGGCAGTGAAGCCAGTTCTTTCTGGAAGAAAATCGACAGAGCCGAAATCTGGACCTTAATGGAACCCAATTTTAGGCCCATAGTCACCCCTGACTGTAGGAAGTGCAGAAAACGACCCATCTGAAATTCCTCTGTTGGGGCCTTCCTTAGAGATGAGCGCCGGAAATTTTTCGGGTTTTGTGTTTTGGTTTTGGGTTCGGTTCCGCGGCCGTGTTTTGGGTTCGACCGCGTTTTGGCAAAACCTCACCGAATTTTTTTTGTCGGATTCGGGTGTGTTTTGGATTCGGGTGTTTTTTTCAAAAAACCCTAAAAAACAGCTTAAATCATAGAATTTGGGGGTAATTTTGATCCCAAAGTATTATTAACCTCAAAAAACATAATTTACACTCATTTTCAGCCTATTCTGAACACATCACACCTCACAATATTATTTTTAGTCCTAAAATTTGCACCGAGGTCGCTGTGTGAGTAAGATAAGCGACCCTAGTGGCCGACACAAACACCGGGCCCATCTAGGAGTGGCACTGCAGTGTCACGCAGGATGGCCCTTCCAAAAAACCCTCCCCAAACAGCACATGACGCAAAGAAAAAAAGAGGCGCAATGAGGTAGCTGTGTGAGTAAGATTAGCGACCCTAGTGGCCGACACAAACACCGGGCCCATCTAGGAGTGGCACTGCAGTGTCACGCAGGATGTCCCTTCCAAAAAACCCTCCCCAAACAGCACATGACGCAAAGAAAAAAAGAGGCTTTTTACTGATATTTGGTGTTTTGGATTTGACATGCTCTGTACTATGACATTGGGCATCGGCCTTGGCAGACGACGTTGCTGGCATTTCATCGTCTCGGCCATGACTAGTGGCAGCAGCTTCAGCACGAGGTGGAAGTGGATCTTGATCTTTCCCTAATTTTGGAACCTCAACTTTTTTGTTCTCCATATTTTATAGGCAGAACTAAAAGGCACCTCAGGTAAACAATGGAGATGGATGGATTGGATACTAGTATACAATTATGGACGGACTGCCACGGTTAGGTGGTATAAAAAAACCACGGTTAGGTGGTATATATTATAATAATAATACAATTATGGATGGACGGACTGCCTGCCGACTGCCGACACAGAGGTAGCCACAGCCGTGAACTACCGCACTGTACACTGGTTGATAAAGAGATAGTAGTATACTCGTAACAACTAGTATGACACTATGACGACGGTATAAAGAATGAAAAAAAAACCACGGTTAGGTGGTATATATTATAATAATAATACAATTATGGATGGACGGACTGCCTGCCGACTGCCGACACAGAGGTAGCCACAGCCGTGAACTACCGCACTGTACACTGGTTGATAAAGAGATAGTAGTATACTCGTAACAACTAGTATGACACTATGACGACGGTATAAAGAATGCAAAAAAAACCACAGTTAGGTGGTATATATTATAATAATAATACAATTATGGATGGACGGACTGCCTGCCGACTGCCGACACAGAGGTAGCCACAGCCGTGAACTACCGCACTGTACACTGGTTGATAAAGAGATAGTAGTATACTCGTAACAATTAGGATGACACTATGACGGTATAAAGAATGAAAAAAAAACCACGGTTAGGTGGTAGGTATATAATAATAAATAATAAAATTCTGGTCGGACGGACTGCCTGCCGTGTGCCGACACAGAGGTAGCCACAGCCGTGAACTACCGCACTGTACACTGGTTGATAAAGAGATAGTAGTATACTCGTAACAATTAGGATGACACTATGACGGTATAAAGAATGAAAAAAAAACCACGGTTAGGTGGTAGGTATATAATAATAAATAATACAATTCTGGTCGGACGGACTGCCTGCCGTGTGCCGACACAGAGGTAGCCACAGCCGTGAACTACCGCACTGTACACTGGTTGATAAAGAGATAGTAGTATACTCGTAACAATTAGGATGACACTATGACGGTATAAAGAATGAAAAAAAAACCACGGTTAGGTGGTAGGTATATAATAATAAATAATACAATTCTGGTCGGACGGACTGCCTGCCGTGTGCCGACACAGAGGTAGCCACAGCCGTGAACTACCGCACTGTACACTGGTTGATAAAGAGATAGTAGTATACTCGTAACAATTAGGATGACACTATGACGGTATAAAGAATGAAAAAAAAACCACGGTTAGGTGGTAGGTATATAATAATAAATAATACAATTCTGGTCGGACGGACTGCCTGCCGTGTGCCGACACAGAGGTAGCCACAGCCGTGAACTACCGCACTGTACACTGGTTGATAAAGAGATAGTAGTATACTCGTAACAATTAGGATGACACTATGACGGTATAAAGAATGAAAAAAAAACCACGGTTAGGTGGTAGGTATATAATAATAAATAATACAATTCTGGTCGGACGGACTGCCTGCCGTGTGCCGACACAGAGGTAGCCACAGCCGTGAACTACCGCACTGTACACTGGTTGATAAAGAGATAGTAGTATACTCGTAACAATTAGGATGACACTATGACGGTATAAAGAATGAAAAAAAAACCACGGTTAGGTGGTAGGTATATAATAATAAATAATACAATTCTGGTCGGACGGACTGCCTGCCGTGTGCCGACACAGAGGTAGCCACAGCCGTGAACTACCGCACTGTACTGTGTCTGCTGCTAATATAGACTGGTTGATATTTAAAGAGATATTAGTAGTATACAACAATACTATACTGGTGGTCAGGCACTGGTCACCACTCCTGCAGCAAAAGTGTGCACTGTTAATTAATATAATTGTACTCCTGGCTCCTGCTAACAACCTGCAGTGCTCCCCAGTCTCCCCCACAATTAATTATAAGCTTTTAATTTATACATTGATGACTGTGCAGCACACTGGGCTGAGCTGAGTGCACACAGACTGAGTCACACTGTGTGACTGACTGTGCTGTGTATCGTTTTTTTTTTCAGGCAGAGAACGGATATAGCAGAGAGAAGTGAACGGATATATTATATTAAATAAAAGTTAACTAGCAACTGCACTGGTCACTGACTGTGGTAAACTAACTCTGTCTGCGACTCTGCACAATCTCTCTCTATCTAATCTATCTATCTCTATTCTAATGGAGAGGACGCCAGACACGTCCTCTCCCTATCAAACTCAATGCACGAGTGAAAATGGCGGCGACGCGCGGCTCCTTATATAGAATCCGAGTCTCGCGATAGAATCCGAGCCTCGCGAGAATCCGACAGCGTCATGATGACGTTCGGGCGCGCTCGGGTTAACCGAGCAAGGCGGGAAGATCCGAGTCGCTCGGACCCGTGAAAAAAAAAGTGAAGTTCGTGCGGGTTCGGATTCAAAGAAACCGAACCCGCTCATCTCTAGCCTTCCTGGCCTCACACCACGCAACATATTTTCGCCAAATACGGTGATAATGGTTTGCGGTTACTTCTTTCCTGGCTTTTATCAGCGTAGGAATGACTTCTTCCGGAATGCCCCTTTCCTTTAGGATCCGGAATTCAACCGCCATGCCGTCAAACGCAGCCACGGTGAGTCTTGGAACAGACAGGGCCCCTGCTGTAGCAGATCCTGTCTGAGCGGTAGAGGCCATGGGTCCTCTGATATCATTTCTTGAAGTTCTGGGTACCAAGCTCTTCTTGGCCCATCCGGAACCACGAGTATCGTTCTTACTCCTCGTTTTCTTATTATTCTCAGTACCTTTGGTATGAGAGGCAGAGAAGGGAATACATAAACCGACTGGTACACCCGCGGTGTCACTAGAGCGTCCACAGCTATTGCCTGAGGGTCCCTTGACCTGGCGCAATATCTAGTTTTTTGTTTAGGCGGGACGCCATCATGTCCACCTGTGGCCTTTCCCAACGGTTTACCAACAGTTGGAAGACTTCTGGATGAAGTCCCCACTCTCCCGGGTGTAGGTCGTGTATGCTGAGGAAGTCTGCTTCCCAGTTGTCCACTCCCGGAATGAACACTGCTGACAGTGCTAAAACATGATTTTCCGCCCATCGGAGAATCCTTGTGGCTTCTGCCATCGCCATCCTGCTTCTTGTGCCGCCCTGCCGGTTTACATGGGCGACTGCCGTGATGTTGTCTGATTGGATCAGTACCGGCTGGTTTTGAAGCAGAGGCCTTGCCAGACTTTGGGCATTGTAAATGGCCCTCAGTTCCAGAATATTTATGTGTAGGGACGACTCCTGACTTGACCAAAGTCCTTGGAAATTTCTTCCCTGTGTGACTGCCCCCCAGGCTGGCATCCGTGGATACCAGGACCCAGTCCTGTATGCCGAATCTGCGGCCCTCTTGAAGATGAGCACTCTGCAGCCACCACAGTAGAGATACCCTGGTCCTTGGAGACAGGGTTATCAGCCGATGCATCTGAAGATGCGATCCCGACCACTTGTCCAAGAGGTCCCACTGAAAGGTTCTTGCATGGAACCTGCCGAATGGAATTTTGCTTCGTAAGAAGCTACCATTTTTCCCAGGACTCGTGTGCAGTGATGCACCGATACCTGTTTTGGTTTCAGGAGGTCTCTGACTAGAGATGACAGCTCCTTGGCTTTCTCCTGCGGGAGAAACACTTTTTTCTGTTCTGTGTCCAGAACCATCCCCAGGAACAGTAGGCGTGTGGTAGGAACCAGCTGTGACTTTGGAATGTATAGAATCCATCCGTGCTGTTGTAGCACTTCCCGAGATAGTGCTACTTCGACCAACAACTGCTCCTTGGACCTCGCCTTTTTAAGGAGATCGTCCAAGTACGGGATAATTAAAACTCCCTTTTTTTGAAGGAGTATCATCATTTCTGCCATAACCTTGGTAAAGACCCTCGGTGCCGTGGACAGTCCAAACGGCAGTGTTTGGAATTGGTAATGGCAATCCTGTACCACAAATCTGAGGTACTCCTGGTGAGGATGGTAAATGGGGACATGTAGGTAAGCATCCTTGATATCCAGGGATACCATGTAATCCCCCTCCTCCAGGCTTGCAATAACCGCCCTGAGCGATTCCATCTTGAACTTGAATTTTTTTATGTATGTGTTCAAGGATTTCAAATTTAAAATGGGTCTCACCGAACCGTCCGGTTTCGGTACCACAAACAGTGTGGAATAGTAACCCCTTCCTTGTTGAAGTAGGGGCACCTTGACTATCACCTGCTAGGAATACAGCTTGTGAATTGCCTCTAGCACAGCCTCCCTTCCTGAGGGAGTTGTCGGCAAGGCAGATTTGAGGAAACGGTGGGGGGGAGACGCCTCGAATTCCAGCTTGTACCCCTGAGATACTACTTGAAGGATCCAGGGATCCACCTGTGAGCGAGCCCACTGATCGCTGAAATTTTTGAGGCGGCCCCCCACCGTACCTGGCTACGCCTGTGGAGCCCCCGCGTCATGCGGTGGACTCAGAGGAAGCGGGGGAAGAATTTTGATTCTGGGAACTGGCTGACTGGTGCAGCTTTTTCCCTCTTCCCTCGTCTCTGTGCAGAAAGGAAGCGCCTTTGACCCGCTTGCTTTTCTGAAGCCGAAAGGACTGTACCTGATAATACAGTGCTTTCTTAGGCTGTGAGGAAACCTGAGGTAAAAAAAAATTTTTTCTCCAGCTGTTGCTGTGGATACGAGGTCCCAGAGACCATCCCCAAACAATTCCTCACCCTTATAAGGCTCTATGTGCCTTTTAAAGTCAGCATCACCTGTCCAGTGTCGGGTCTCTAATACCTTCCTGACAGAATGGACATTGCATTAATTCTGGATGCCAGCCGGCAAAATATCCCTCTGTGCATCCCTCATATATAAGACGACGTCTTATGTTCGCAAAATAGTATCCCTGTTTGACAGGGTTGCAGACCACGCTGCAGCAGCACTATCTGCAGGTCTCAGTCTAGTACCTGAGTGTGTAAATACAGACTTCAGGATAGCCTCCTGCTTTTTATCAGCAGGTACCTTCAAAGTGGCCGTATCCTAAGACGGCAGTGCCACCTTTTTTGACAAACGTGTGAGCGCCTTATCCACCCTAGGGGATATCTCCCAGCGTAACTTATCCTCTGGCGGGAAAGGGTACGCCATCAGTAACTTTTTAGAAATTACCAGTTTCTTATTGGGGGAACCCACGCTTTTTCACACTTCATTCACTCATTTGATGGGGGAACAAAACACTGCCTGCTTTTTCTCCCCAAACATAAAACCCTTTTTTAGTGGTACTTGGGTTAATGTCAGAAATGTGTAACACATTTTTTATTGCCGGGATCATGTAACGGATGTTCCTAGTGGATTGTGTATATGTCTCAACCTCGTCGACACTGGAGTCAGACTCCGTGTCGACATCTGTGTCTGCCATCTGAGGGAGCGGGCGTTTTTGAGCCCCTGATGGCCTTTGAGACGTCTGGGCAGGCGCGGGCTGAGAAGCCGACTGTCCCATAGCTGTTACGTCATCCAGCCTTTTATGTAAGGAGTTGACACTGTCGGTTTATACCTTCCACCTATCCATCCACTCTGGTGTCGGCCCCACAGGGGGCGACATCACATTTATCGGCATCTGCTCTGCCATCACATAAGCCTCCTCATCAAACGTGTCGACACAGCCGTACCGACACACCACACACACACACACACACACACAGGGAATGCTCTGACTGAGGACAGGACCCCACACAGCCCTTTGGGGAGACAGAGAGAGAGTATGCCAGCACACACCAGAGCGCTATATAATTTTGGGATTAACACTATATTGAGTGAATTTTTCCCAATAGCTGCTTGTATATACAATATTGCGCCTAAATTTTGTGCCCCCCCTCTCTTTTTAACCCTTTGAGCCTGAAAACTACAGGGGAGAGCCTGGGGAGCTGTCTTCCAGCTGCACTGTGAAGAGAAAATGGCTCCAGTGTGCTGAGGGAGAAGCCCCGCCCCCTTTTCAACTGACTTTCTCCCGCTTTTTCTGGAATACTGGCAGGGGTAATTTTACATCTATATAGCCTCTAGGACTATATATGATGTAGATTTGCCAGCCAAGGTGTCATATATTGCCCTCAGGGCGCCCCCCCCCCCAGCGCCCTGCACCCTCAGTGACCGGAGTGTGAAGTGTGCATGAGGAGCAATCGCGCACAGCTGCAGTGCTGTGCGCTACCTTGGTGAAGACCGAAGTCTTCTGCCGCCGATTTTCCGGACCTCTTCTTGCTTCTGGTTCTGTAAGGGGGACGGCGGCGCGGCTCCGGGAACGAACACCAAGGCCAGTTCCATGCGGTCGATCCCTCTGGAGCTAATGGTGTCCAGTAGCCTAAGAAGCCCAAGCTAGCTGCAAGCAGGTAGGTTCGCTTCTTCTCCCCTTAGTCCCTCGATGCAGTGAGCCTGTTGCCAGCAGGTCTCACTGTAAAATAAAAAACCTAAAATAAACTTTCTTTCTAGGAGCTCAGGAGAGCCCCTAGTGTGCATCCAGCTCGGCCGGGCACAGAAATCTAACTGAGGTCTGGAGGAGGGTCATGGTGGGAGGAGCCAGTGCACACCAGATAGTACCTAATTTTTCTTTTAGAGTGCCCAGTCTCCTGCGGAGCCCGTCTATTCCCCATGTTCCTTACGGAGTTCCCAGCATCCACTAGGACGTCAGAGAAAAGTTGTTTGCTTCGATCAACTCGGAATGACCACCATGGTGTGGTAAACTACACTGAAGGACACGCCCCCTTCTTAGTAGCAATGCACCTTCGGCGCGCACATAATTACGACCTTCACTTGTCCATACCCCCAGTTCAAAATTTCCACATCGACCACTGGGTGCTACTACTGTGGACATTATTACTATTTTGTGACCACGTGCCTTTCTTTTCGAGACCACGCCCCTTTTTTGCCTTGGGGAAGGGGGGTGAGTTCCACCACCTCTCTAGGACCACTTTAAGCACTGCTGTTGAACATTATGTACAGTTATTGTGATTGTGTTTTACCTGGTATCTAACTGTAGTATGCTAGGTCCCACATTTCCATTGGTGGGTCTCTAGTGAATATGTGTGTGTGTGTGTGTGTGTGTGTGTGTACACTATAATATATATATATATATATCTATATATATATATATATATATGTGTGTGTTGAGGGGGCCCCCAGAGATATCCGTGTGACGGGCCACACAATTTCTGTTGCCGGCCCTGCCAGTCAGGGGTCTATTTACTAAGCCTTGGATGGAGATAAAGTGGATGGAGATAAAGTGCCAACTAATCAGCTCCTAACTGTCATTTTTCAAACCCAGCCTGTAACATGGCAGTTAGGAGCTGGTTAGCTGGTACTTTATCTCCGTCCACTTTTATCTCCATCCAAGGCTTAGTAAATAGACCCCATAGTCCACACATAGGGCCTGATTCTACAGTGTATGCAGCGGCATCCTTGTGTGCGACATTTGCTGGTCCCATATCTGTGACTGTATGCAAATATCACCACAAGCCCTTTCCAAGTGTACAGCCATGCAGCTAAATGTGCAAAGACTGAGACATCCACTTTGAGAGTTTCTTTTGCTGGCCCATTTCTGTGTTTGTTTGTTTTTTAGTCTAGATTAACCCCTCCCTTACATACACCTGGGACCAATAAAATGAATAAGCAATTTTCATTCTACTGTTGTACCTTTATTATGAAAGGCATGTATAGGACCAGTAGCTGGGGATTATGTTGATCCTTGTAGTGCCATACAGTATTGGAGGATCCTTTTTTGCCTCCTGGTGAGTTGGCTCGTAAGGGCCCCATACACTACAACGATATGTCTGAGGCTGAAGTCGGAGGCGATTTGCTGCGTATGCGTATGCAGGGGGGCTTCCACTATCTGCTGATTTCTGTGATACGATAGCAATTAAATTGCTGGGTGACCTTACCATGTGCTGGGCGGCCCCCAGCATGCAATCAGAAGCAGTGCTTGCTCTTTTAGCAAAACTGTTACTAAAGCTGAATTAGGCCCTGTGCACGCCAAAGTGACCTGCCAAAAATATAAATGCAGGGATTCATGGGAAAGAGACGTGACCACAGAATAGTACCAATTCACATTACACCACACAATAGTGTCTGATATTCTCACTTTATCACACAGTAGTACCCGTTATACATGTTACGCCACACAGTAGTGCCCCTTTTTCACATTGCACACAGTAGAGCTGCATATACATGTTGCATCACAGTAGAGCTCCTTATACACATTCTACCACAGATGAGCCTCTATTACCCATTATGCCAGGTAGAGCCCCTTACACGCATTATGCCAGGTAGAGCTCCTTACACACAATATGCCAGGTATAGCTCCTTATAAACATTATGCCAGGTAAAGCCCTTTACACACATTATGCTAAGTAGAGCTTCTTATACACATTATGCCAGGTAAAGCCCCTTATACACATTATGCCAGGTAGAGCTCTTTATATGCATTATGCCAGGTGGAGCCCATTATACACATTAATACAGGTAGAGTTCCTTATACTGTACACATTATGGTAAAAAAGGGGGAGGTTTGTGGATGGCCGCACAAGAAAAAACTGTGAATTATATTGTTACCTCAGAAAAAACTGACACTCTTGGGATATTCTTTCCCTTAATTGGTCAATAGTATACCTACACCGATTGGTATATTGGTAACTAGGATTTTGACGGTCAGTGGTGCTCCCAAGGGTATAGAAACATATATCGAAACAAGGGGAGGCTTACAGAGAAGACAAAAGATGACCCTGGTAGGGAGCACTCTTATCTGAGGTAACACAGAGAATAATTTTAATAGAACAATCATAAAATATAACAATTTTTATTGGTATGCCTTAAAAATACTCGTACATTAAATGAATGTGTGATCATGAGCGAAAATGTTTTTGAAGAGTGTATATATTATTTTGAAAATGGCCTCAGCCAGAGTCATTAAATATATTGAGGTCCGTCTTGTATGGTGATTCCCTTAACACAATGAGTTGGGGATCGAAGTATTAAAAATTGAAAAGTGTGACCATCATCTAATCAGTTGTATAGCCCATACATAAATTTCACAGGGCAATTGGTTTGAATCATGGGTCACTGGTAAGTTACTTCGATTGGGTCACCTGTACAACAGTACAAGTCCTGAAAGTCAGCAAGAAATATCTGTGGAGCTGTAAGTGGTGGGCATGAATGAGTTATCCACCCACCTGGTGATATTTCCACCTGTGTGAAAAAAATTGTTTTATATATGGTGGTTATTCACATGTATTGATTGCAGAGGTTTGTAACTCTAATATTTATACAGAGACTTAAAAACAGCACATCAGTTCAATAAGATTGTTCACAAAAAATAAATAAAGGCGGAGCCTATGAATCTATAATGTACAAAAACCTTTCAATGATTCTCTTAAGACTGTACACAATCTCCAAAAAGCATATTCTTAGACAAATGTTGTGCTTATGGCTGATTTATAAGCACATAGACCACGTGATTACAATTGACAAAATTGTTAGAGGATTTCATATGCTCAATTGTAAGATATGAGGCACAAATACCTCAGTTAATCACCGGTTGTCAGACAGTATTGATAACAATTTATAGACACTGGATAGAGATATATACAGTGGCCAAGATACAGGTATGACTGCCCTTCTGCTGTTCTCCCGTCTTGCCAAATGGTATAGGATGAGGAATGAGAGAGGGCAAGTGCACCCAACTTGGCCAGAAGAAAGAGAGAGGAGGTATCAAGCAGAGTGACCTACGGTAGGTGCTCCCTGATGCCCTTTTAACAAGCAGTGCAGAGAATGTTAAACCTACACTTAGGTCTCTAGTGCGGTACACTCCTGAAAGTTCTTAATTGTACTGTAAGGTTCTCGTATAGAACAAGTGTATCTTCCAATTTTCACAATAAGAATGTCTGAGTTTAATTGATGTGCTTATGAAAAAAACTGCGTTTCTTATTTGGTTTATACCAGAAAAAATATAGCACATAAAACTTGCATTTAGTCTCTCTAGCAGTGCACTCATAGGTGTATACTTTTCTTAGTCACAGATATGTATGACACACGAGATGCATCAATTTGCTCAATAGTTGTTAAATATTTTGTCAATCATTTAAGTGATACTAAATTCACAACCTCAATTTTGGATTAAAGAGTCGTGCTCCAACAGGGATGTAAAGCTCACAATTTTAACGTTTGAGCAAACATAAGCAAATGCTGAGATCCTAGTGTGATAATTGAAACACAACCTTATTGGGTTTAACTGATATTCATGAGCAGCTGTTCCCCCTTGTGCAGATGTATCTATCAGCAACAAAGTGGCAGTTAATAGATAATGTTACTCCTGCTGTGATTACACATGATACATTGTGATCTTGTGCAGATACATTAATCAGCAACCAATTGACACTTTAGCTGATAATGTTAATCCTGCTACAATTTGTGCATGATACCGTATGAGGAGATAAAGACATTACCAGCAGTCTGATAGCAATTAATGGTAATTATTGGTCCTATTAGACTTGTAGGAGATGCAGTGTAACAATTAAAGATTCAAAGAGTGGTCCACTCCGTGTTCCTAAATTCTAATAGAGTAGGAAACAGTGTGCATAATTTGTCTCATGTATCATATAAAATTAGCGGCATACAGGAGGATCTATGTGGTTAGTCATACGGTTACCACTCCTGAAGCTGGCCTCGGAGGGGAGAGGAAATGCTGCCCCAGGATCCCGTACGAGAGTGTCCTCCAAAAACGGGTGCTTTCTCCCGCTCGTTGGCCGCACAGAGACTCGCCTGCCTGAGCTGCTCTTGTCAGCGGCGGATAGCCGCTTCCTCCGCTTCCACCGTTAACGCTGCCACAGTGCTGACTGTAACTGACGGACCCGTGAGTCACGTGTGCGCACCACGTGACTCCCCAGTATTCCTGACGTACGTTTCGCAATGCTTGATCACAGGTCACGCATTATGCCAGGTAGAGCTCCTTACACACATTATGCCAGGTATAGCTCCTTATAAACATTATGCCAGGTAAAGCCCTTTACACACATTATGCTAAGTAGAGCTTCTTATACACATTATGCCAGGTAAAGCCCCTTATACACATTATGCCAGGTAGAGCTCTTTATATGCATTATGCCAGGTGGAGCCCATTATACACATTAATACAGGTAGAGTTCCTTATACTGTACACATTATGCCAGGTAAAGCCCCTTATACACTCTATGCCAGGTAGATCTCCTTATACACATTGTTATGTCATTATTACCAGTTATTTATATAGCATACACATATTTTGCAGTGCTTTACAAGAATATTTGACCATTCACATCAGTACCTGCCCTAGTGGAATTTACAATCTATATTCCCTACCACATGTACATGCACACACATTCACGCTAGGGTTCATTTTTGTTTAGGAGTCAATTAACCTACCAGTATATTTTTGGATTGTGAGAAGGAACTTTAGTTCCCAGAGAAAACCAATGCAAGCATCGGAAGAATATACAAAAGTCACACAATTGGGGCCATGGTGGGAACTGAACCCAATACCTCAGTGCTGGTAGGCAGTAATCCTAACCATTACACCATCTGTGCTGTTGCTGGGAGCTTGGCTGTCTGACCTGGACCTGTCCTGACTCTCTCAGTCAGTTTGACTCCTGCTCATTACACCCCCTCCCCGGCACCCACCCAAATGCCATGGTTTCTTGTGGCACAGGGCACTGTGGGAATAGGCTGGGGCAGGGAGAGATGTTATGATGCCTCCCCCAATGGGTAGAGCATACAGGTGGGTAGCTGTGGAATTTATTACTGTAATGTATGATGCTGTAAGCTCAGCAGAGAAGGTGCTGGGTGCACGCTGCTGTATACATTACAGTGGCCAGCATGCAGCTAGCGGTGGTGGGGCATGAGACAAGTAGTACGATGGTGCCGGAGAGTTTTCCACCACAAAAGCATATGCACTGCATATAGAGCCGGATTAAGGGGAGGGGCGTAGACACAGTGGGCGAGTAACCCAAGTCAACCCTAATTTCTAAACCTTGCTGTAGCCCAACTCTGGCCATGTATCGGGATACGAGCTTCCTAGGGGCTCCAGTGCAATCCCCCAGTCTTCCGTAAAAAAAACAAAAAAAAAAAAACCTAGCAAATTGCTTTCCCGGCACCTCAGGCACTTCACTTTAAAATGAGCAACAGCTGCACAGAGCCACAGTGACAGGGAAGCCTGAAAAGGTTCCACCCATACAGGATGCGTGATTATGACATGTAGTGTTTTTCACTACACGGTATGCGGCCAAGGCTAATTGTTTCCGGCTCTGATGCATAATGGCTGTATCCTGACATACTTCCTGATGACTGACCTCTTTCCAGGGATCAGCCATCTCACATGTCTCAAATCGCACCCATCTCCCTCCTCCTGCCCAAATATCCGGCATGGCCCGGCTCCTTGCACTCCTACTCTAGAAATGGCGCCTCTTTAGTGATGGGGGAGTGGGGGAGAGTTAAATCATGAGTCTATAGGGTTTGCCTACACAGGCCATGGACAGAGCACTACTGCATTGTGCAATATTGGAACATTTTTATGTATATATACCAGCACATGGTAAGGCCACCTAGATACTCATGGGCTTTTTATAATTGTTTAATATGTGGTTATACATTTTTATATTGTAGTTTAATAAACAGATTTTGTTAATTATCATCTATCTGGATCATATGGTGCTTTTAAATTGATATACTTGGTGGGATGTAATGGAGTCTGAGATCACCGGAGGTGAAGGATGCCAGCCAATCTTAGACTTTTTAGACATAACTGTTTTTTTCAGAATCAACTAGAAATTTGGCAGCTGCAAGTTGTCTCATATAATCAATTTTAACTAAAACTATCAAGCTTTTCTGCCCCATAGGGTTATCTTCCTGTTATGTTGAACTATAATATGGGTACACACTTGTCCAGTCTTTGGCAGATTTGACTCCCGACCAAATGGTCTGTCCTACATTGGACACGTGTGTATGAAAGGATGTAGAATCTGCAAGCTGATGTAGAGGTCTGCAGTAGGCTTATATAAACAGTTTGATCTGCCGAGGATTGAATAAGTGTGTACCCATCTTAAGACTGGTGGTTTCATGTACAACTGGAATTGGGGGTCACACTGGGTATATAAAGTATATTCGTGGCACAGTACAACATGTGAATTGGAGGTACTGTGTGGAATATAATGTGAATTAGGAGCACAGTGCAGCATATAATGTGATTTAGGGAAATAATGTGACTTGGGGGCAGGGTGTTGCATATACTGTGCACCTACCGGAAAGGATGGGAGTCCAAAAAATATGACACTACTGGGCCATAAGATTTCTGTTGCTGGCCTTGGCTCTGGTGTCTGGGTGTGATTCTGCTTGTATCCAGACTCCATTTGCCATGCTGCTGCTGGTAGAGCAGCTGATGGTGCCAGAGGCTAAAGGCAAGCAGAATTGGCCCTGGCACTGCCCAATGGTAGGCTATAAAGTCTGCTGCAGGAGTACAGGCAGGATCTGCACTGCTGCTTCATGTAGTTGTAGAAGGAAGAGACACAAATCGGGCACAGCCAGGGGAGCGGTGATTACAAGAGAGGGAGTGCTCCATTGCCTTGAGTGCCCTGGGCCCTCCAAAGGCTTAATGCGGCCCTGGCTGCATATGCGCTATGTGACAGGCACTGCTGGCACCACCCTAGTTATGGCCCTGCCATTCTCCTAATATGTCATTTGTAATACAATCAATTTCCATTAACTTACGTTTTGCATATTACCACTTCTAAATGTCCACTTCATTTCATTCTGCTCACCTGCCTTCTTTGATTTGGATTAAACCACTCTTCTGTTGTTAAATATCTAAGTATGTATTCAGCTGGAACTAGAGTTGACTTCTACTATCTGTGCCTGAGCCTTATTTGACTGCATTCTGTATTTTTATGTTTGTATTCTTACTTACATGTAGTATTATTATAATTCTGTACAGGGGCGGATTGGGAACAAAAAGCGGCCCTGTAAAAATTTGTACTAATGGCCCCACATGGGCAGCACCAGAGGTGTAAGGCAGAGGTTCCCAAACTGTGTGCCGTGGCTCCCTGGGGTGCCTCGGGACACTTGCAGGGGTGCCCTGGGTTGGTGGTCCAGGACCAATTCAAATTATTCATAGTCAATATAATAGGTAAAACCAGTGCTGGTGGCTGCCAGTCATAAAATATGTGGCCAAACAGAAGCAAATCTTGTCCCTCACCACACAACTGACCATAAGGATGACATATAAACGCAATCTACTTAATGTAATATTTCTTTCTAAATTTCTCAATAAGAAATTTTTGCCTTGGGGTGCCGTGAAAAAAATTCTGATATTCTAGGGCGCCGTGATTCAAAAAGTTTGGAAACCACTGGTGTAAGGTCTAGTCATGGGCCATGGCAGCAGCACCCTCCCCCCAAGACTTTCCAGATAGTGGGCATGTCCAGCATCAAGGGGGAAGTTAAAAATAAATAAAATTAAATATTATGAGCACATTATATGATACACCTTCAGAATTTAGGAAACTATATCATTCTTTAGAAAGATATATTTTCTTGCTTATTACACCAACCGTATCCCAATCACTATTCACTCAATCTCATATGTCAGCCAAGCAGGCAGAGAGAGCATACACAAGATCATCTGCAATCACAGGCTAAGTGGCAAAGTAATTTTCATATATGCAAATTATTTTGCATCTTCATTATGTCTATAAAAAGGACCACATGTCCTCAAACAAAACAGGCCCCACGGGTGCGTCGGCCCACCGGGAATCTTCCCTGTAAACCCTGTGGCCAATCCGCCTCTGGCTCTGTACCATGAAACTCATTTGACAGCTGCTTGTATTTCTCTAACGTCCTAAGTGGATGCTGGGAACTCCGTAAGGACCATGGGGAATAGCGGCTCCGCAGGAGACAGGGCACAACTAAAGAAAGCTTTAGGACTACCTGGTGTGCACTGGCTCCTCCCTCTATGACCCTCCTCCAGACCTCAGTTAGAATTTTGTGCCCGGCCGAGCTGGATGCACACTAGGGGCTCTCCTGAGCTCTTAGAAAGAAAGTAATATTTAGGTTTTTTATTTTCAGTGAGATCTGCTGGCAACAGACTCACTGCTACGAGGGACCTAGGGGAGAGTAGCGAACCTACCTGCTTGCAGCTAGCTTGGGCTTCTAGGCTACTGAACACCATTAGCTCCAGAGGGATCGAACACAGGCCCAGCCTCGGTCGTCCGGTCCCGGAGCCGCGCCGCCGCCCCCCTAGCAGAGCCAGAAGCAAGAAGACGTTCCTGGAAATCGGCGGCAGAAGACTTCGGTCTTCATTAAGGTAGCGCACAGCACTGCAGCTGTGCGCCATTGCTCCCCAGGCACACCACATACTCCGGTCACTGATGGGTGCAGGGCGCTGGGGGGGGGCGCCCTGGGCTGCAATATAAGTACCTTACTTGGCAAATTAACACATAATATAGCCTTTAAGACTATATATGTGTAAAATCCCCTGCCATAACTGTATAAAAAAAGCGGGAGAAGCCCGTCGGAAAAGGGGCGGGGCTATCTCCCTCAGCACACTGGCGCCATTTTCCCTCACAGCTCCGCTGGAAGGATCGCTCGCCAGGCTCTCCCCTGCAGTTCCAGACTACATAGGGTAAAAAAGAGAGGGGGGGCACTAAATTTAGGCGCAATCTTTGATATATAAGCAGCTATAAGGGGTAAAATCACTGTGTAGTGTGTATCCCTGTTTTATATAGCGCTCTGGTGTGTGCTGGCATACTCTCTCTCTGTCTCCCCAAAGGGCTTTGTGGGGTCCTGTCCTCAGTCAGAGCATTCCCTGTGTGTGTGCGGTGTGTCGGTACGGCTGTGTCGACATGTTTGATGAGGAGGCTTATGTGGAGGCGGAGCAGGTGCCGATAAATGTGATGTCACCCCCTGCGGGGCCGACACCTGAGTGGATGGATATGTGGAAGGAATTACGCGACAGTGTCAACTCTTTACATAAAAGGTTTGACGACATATCAGATGTGGGACAGCCGGCTTCTCAGCCCGTGCCTGCCCAGACGTCTCAAAAGCCATCAGGGGCTCTAAAACGCCCGCTACCTCAGATGGCAGACACAGATGTCGACACAGATACTGACTCCAGTGTCGACGATGATGAGATTAGTGTACATTCCAATAGAGCCACACGTTACATGATTACGGCAATGAAAAATGTGTTGCACATTTCTGATATTACCCCAGGTACCACAAAAAAGGGTATTATGTTTGGGGAGAAAAAACTACCAGTGGTTTTTCCCCCTTCTGATGAATTAAATGAAGTGTGTGAAGAAGCGTGGGCTTCCCCCGATAAGAAACTAGTAATTTCTAAAAAGTTACTAATGGCGTACCCTTTCCCGCCAGAGGATAGGTCACGTTGGGAGACATCCCCTAGGGTAGATAAAGCGCTCACACGCCTGTCAAAGAAGGTGGCACTACCGTCTCCGGACACGGCCGCCCTAAAGGAGCCTGCTGATAGGAAGCAGGAGGCTATCCTGAAGTCTGTTTATACACACTCAGGTATTATACTGAGACCAGCTATTGCTTCAGCATGGATGTGCAGTGCTGCAGCTGTGTGGTCAGATTCCCTGTCAGAAAATATTGATACCTTAGACAGGGACACTATATTGCTAACTATAGAGCATATTAAAGACGCAGTCTTATACATGAGAGATGCACAGAGGGATATTTGCCGGCTGGCATCTAAAATAAGTGCAATGTCCATTTCTGCCAGAAGGGGTTTATGGACTCGGCAGTGGACAGGGGATGCAGATTCTAAAAGGCACATGGAAGTTTTGCCTTACAAGGGTGAGGAGTTGTTTGGGGATGGTCTCTTGGACCTCGTTTCCACAGCGACAGCTGGGAAGTCAGCATTTTTACCCCATGTTCCCTCACAGCCAAAGAAAGCACCGTATTATCAGGTACAGTCCTTTCGGCCCCAGAAAGGCAAGCGGGTTAAAGGCGCGTCCTTTCTGCCCAGAGGCAGAGGTAGAGGAAAAAAGCTGCAGCATACAGCCAGTTCCCAGGAACAAAAGCCCTCCCCCGCTTCCTCTTAGTCCACCGCATGACGCTGGGGCTCCACAGGCGGAGCCAGGTACGGTGGGGGCCCGTCTCAAGAACTTCAGCGACCAGTGGGCTCGCTCACGGGTGGATCCCTGGATTCTACAAGTAGTATCTCAGGGGTACAAGCTGGAATTTGAGACGTCTCCCCCTCGCCGTTTCCTCAAATCTGCCTTGCCAACAGCTCCCCTGGACAGGGAGGCAGTGCTGGAGGCAATTCACAAGCTGTATTCGCAGGTGGTGATAGTCAAGGTACCCCTCCTTCAACAAGGAAGGGGTTACTATTCCACAATGTTTGTGGTACCGAAACCGGACGGTTCGGTGAGACCCATTTTAAATTTGAAATCCTTGAACACCTATATAAAAAGGTTCAAGTTCAAGATGGAATCGCTCAGGGCGGTTATTTCAAGCCTGGAGGAAGGGATAGCATGGTATCACTGGACATCAAGGATGCTTACCTGCATGTCCCCATTTACCTTCCTCACCAGGAGTACCTCAGATTTGTGGTACAGGACTGTCATTACCAATTCCAGACGTTGCCGTTTGGTCTGTCCACGGCACCGAGGGTATTTACCAAGGTAATGGCCGAAATGATGATACTCCTTCGAAAAAAAGGAGTTTTAATTATCCCATACTTGGACGATCTCCTTATAAAGGCGAGGTCCAGGGAGCAGTTGTTGGTCGGGGTAGCACTATCTCGGGAGGTGCTACAACAGCACGGTTGGATTCTGAATATTCCAAAGTCACAGCTGGTTCCTACGACACGTCTACTGTTTCTGGGGATGGTTCTGGACACAGACCAGAAAAGGGTGTTTCTCCCGGAGGAGAAAGCCAAGGAGTTGTCGTCTCTAGTCAGAGATCTCCTGAAACCAAAACAGTTCTCGGTGCATCACTGCACGCGAGTCCTGGGAAAAATGGTAACTTCCTACGAAGCAATTCCATTCGGCAGGTTCCATGCAAGAATCTTTCAGTGGGATCTGTTGGACAAGTGGTCCGGATCCCATCTTCAGATGCATCGGCTGATAACCCTGTCTCCAAGGACCAGGGTGTCTCTGCTGTGGTGGCTGCAGAGTGCTCATCTTCTAGAGGGCCGCAGATTCGGCATACAGGACTGGGTCCTGGTGACCACGGATGCCAGCCTTCGAGGCTGGGGGGCAGTCACACAGGGAAGAAACTTCCAAGGGCTATGGTCAAGCCAGGAGATTTCCCTACACATAATTATTCTGGAACTAAGGGCCATCTACAATGCCCTAAGTCAGGCAAGACCCTTGCTTCAAAACCAGCCGGTACTGATCCAGTCAGACAACATCACGGCGGTCGCCCATGTAAACCGACAGGGCAGCACGAGAAGCAGGACGGCGATGGCAGAAGCCACAAGGATTCTCCGATGGGCGGAAAATCACGTGTTAGCACTGTCAGCAGTGTTCATTCTGGGAGTGGACAACTGGGAAGCAGACTTCCTTAGCAGGCACGACCTCCACCCGGGAGAGTGGGGACTTCATCCAGAAGTCTTTCAGCTGATTGTAAATCGCTGGGAACGGCCACAGGTGGACATGATGGCGTCCCGCCTCAACAAAAAGCTAGAAAGATATTGCGCCAGGTCGAGAGACCCTCAGGCAATAGCTGTGGACGCTCTAGTGACACCGTGGGTGTACCAGTCGGTTTATGTGTTCCCTCCTCTTCCTCTCATACCAAAGGTACTGAGGATAATAAGACGAAGAGGAGTAAGAACTATACTCATTGTTCCGGATTGGCCAAGAAGAGCTTGGTACCCAGAACTTCAAGAAATGATCTCAGAGGACCCATGGCCTCTGCCGCTCAGACAGGACCTGCTGCAGCAGGGGCCCTGTCTGTTCCAAGACTTACCGCGGCTGCGTTTGACGGCATGGCTGTTGAACGCCGGATCCTGAAGGAAAAGGGCATTCCGGAGGAAGTCATCCCTACGCTGATTAAAGCTAAGAAAGAAGTGACCGCAAACCATTATCACCGCATATGGCGAAAATATGTTGCGTGGTGTGAGGCCAGGAAGGCCCCAACGGAGGAATTTCAGCTGGGCCGTTTTCTGCACTTCCTACAGTCAGGGGTGACTATGGGCCTAAAATTGGGTTCCATTAAGGTCCAGATTTCGGCTCTATCGATTTTCTTCCAGAAAGAACTGGCTTCACTACCTGAAGTTCAGACATTTGTTAAGGGAGTGCTGCATATTCAGCCCCCTTTTGTGCCCCCAGTGGCACCTTGGGATCTCAACGTGGTGTTGAATTTCCTAAAGTCACAATGGTTTGAACCACTTAAAACCGTGGATTTAAAATATCTCACGTGGAAAGTGGTCATGCTGTTGGCCTTGGCTTCGGCTAGGCGTGTGTCAGAATTGGCGGCTTTATCATGTAAAAGCCTTTATCTGATTTTCCATATGGATAGGGCGGAATTGAGGACTCGTCCCCAATTTCTCCCAAAGGTGGTTTCAGCTTTTCATTTGAACCAGCCTATTGTGGTGCCTGCGGCTACTCGTGACTTGGAGGATTCCAAGCTGCTGGACGTAGTTCGGGCCCTAAAAATCTATGTTTCCAGGACAGCTGGAGTCAGAAAGACTGACTCGCTATTTATCCTGCATGCACCCAACAAGTTGGGTGCGCCTGCTTCATAGCAGACTATTGCTCGCTGGATCTGTAGCACGATTCAACTTGCACATTCTGCGGCTGGACTGCCGCTTTCTAAATCTGTAAAAGCCCATTCCACGAGGAAGGTGGGCTCTTCTTGGGCGGCTGCCCGAGGGGTCTCGGCTTTACAACTTTGCCGAGCAGCTACTTGGTCGGGGTCAAACACATTTGCTAAATTCTACAAGTTTGATACCCTGGCTGAGGAGGACCTAGAGTTCGCTCATTTGGTGCTGCAGAGTCATCCGCACTCTCCCGCCCGTTTGGGAGCTTTGGTATAATCCCCATGGTCCTTACGGAGTTCCCAGCATCCACTTAGGACGTTAGAGAAAATAAGATTTTACTCACCGGTAAATCTATTTCTCGTAGTCCGTAGTGGATGCTGGGCGCCCGTCCCAAGTGCGGATTGTCTGCAATACTTGTATATAGTTATTGGTTAACTAAAGGGTTATTGTTGAGCCATCTGTTGAGAGGCTCAGTTATATTTCATACTGTTAACTGGGTATAGTATCACGAGTTATACGGTGTGATTGGTGTGGCTGGTATGAGTCTTACCCGGGATTCCAAATCCTTTCCTTATTGTGTCAGCTCTTCCGGGCACAGTATCCTAACTGAGGTCTGGAGGAGGGTCACAGAGGGAGGAGCCAGTGCACACCAGGTAGTCCTAAAGCTTTCTTTAGTTGTGCCCAGTCTCCTGCGGAGCCGCTATTCCCCATGGTCCTTACGGAGTTCCCAGCATCCACTACGGACTACGAGAAATAGATTTACCGGTGAGTAAAATCTTATTTTTCAAAGCATATGTTTACAACTATGACTAGTATTTGGTGTGGGTAAAGCTAGATCCGTATTAAATAAACTAAAACAGTTGGATCCACTGAAAACGCCAGATTCTAACTTGATACAGTACATAATAAAATCTGGACACATATTAAACGAACAGGAAAAAAACCCACAAACAAAACCCACCAAAAAGAAACAGATCCACACAAAGAGCAAAAACAAATATCAATAACATACTGTAATAAAAGTCAGATCGACATAAAATGCTGGATCCATAAAAAAATACATAGAAAACGCCATAAAATCTGATCCATACAAAATACACAGAAAAATGTGAATTCAAATAAAAAATTGGATCTATACAAAATACACAGAAAAGCCAGATCCCTCATAAAAGGCATAAAAATGTAAATCCATATAAATAGCCAGATCCATACTAAACATGCAGAAAAAGACAAATTCACTTAAACATCTGGTCCATACTACAGATGTGTCCTTATACATCTAGCCTCAATACACCACATACTGTAGCGGGAGTTGCCTAGTGAGAGTGAGTTGACAAGTCTCGTGCAACTCTTAACATTGGGTGGCTTTTTTTGCTGAAAATACGACTATGATGCATCAGGAGACTGCTGAGCAATTTGATATGGGACTTTTGCACTTTTGTGACTGAGTCTGTATATAAGCACAAAGGAGCTTGTCATGAAATAAAGCCACAGCCACTGCAGCTTAGTACTTTGGCCCAGATTTATCAAGGCTTGGAGAGTGATAAATTGCACGGTGATAAAGTACCAACCAACCAGCTCCTAACTGACATTTTTCAAATCTAGCCTGTAACATGGCAGTTAGGATCTGATTGGCTGGTAATTTATCACTGTGCTATTTATCACTCTCCAAGGCTTGATACATCTGGACCTTTTTTTATGCATATTCAGAGACTCAGTCACACACATATATAAAGATGTTGCAGATCAAATTAATCAGCACAGTCTCCTGGTGCGTCCATACCGCGTTGTGACTAAGGGTCTGATTCAGACCTGATCGCTGTTCTGTGTTTTTGGCAGGGCAGCCAATTATCAATCGGCTGCGCATGCATACAGATCGTAATGCGCACGCCCAGCTGCGAAAGATTGATTGCTAGGCGTGCGCAAGTTGATTGACAGGAAGCGGACATTTTTGGGTGGTAACTGCCCATTTTCTGGGAGTGTCAAGAAAAACGCAGGCATTCCCAAGTGTTATCAGGGAGGATGTGTGACGTCAGCTCCGGCCCCAAAAATCCTGTTCCTATCACACTGTAGGATTAGGTCCTGGGCTACGCACAGACTGGAAAAATCATTAGATGGTGAGTGATTTGCGAACAGATTTGCAGCTGACCGGCGTACGCAGAGCTTTTCACACAGCGTACACAGACTTGCACAGGGTGGCTATGTGACTGCAAACTAGAGATGTGCACCGGAAATTTTTCGGGTTTTGGTTTTGGATTTGGTTCCGTAGCCGTGTTTTGGATTCGGATGCGTTTTAGCAAAACCTCCCTGAAATTTTTTTGTCGGATTCGGGTGTTTTTTTTTCAAAACCCCCTCAAAAACAGCTTAAATCATAGAATTTGGGGTTAATTTAGATCCTATAGTATTATTAACCTCAATAACCACAATTTCCAATCATTTCCAGTCTATTCTGAACACCTCACACCTCACAATACTATTTTTAGTCCTAAAATTTGCACCGAGGTCGCTGGATGACTAAGCTAAGCGACCCAAGAGGGTGGCACAAACAAACACCTGGCCCATCTAGGAGTGGCACTGCAGCGTCAGACAGGATGGCACTTAAAAAAATTGGCCCCAAACAGCACATGATGCAAAGAAAAGAGAAAAAGAGGTGCACTGTGGTCGCTGGACAGCTAAACGACACAAACAACACAATATCACAGGAATTATTCGTTCTAATCAATGGTATTATTGGTCCAAATCACTGGAAGAAAATGACAAAATCACTGGAATTATTTGTTCTAATCAATGGTATTATTGGTCCAAATCACTGGAAGAAAATGACAAAATCACTGGAATTATTCGTTCTAATCAATGGTATTATTGGTCCAAATCACTGGAAGAAAATGACAAAATCACTGGAATTATTTGTTCTAATCAATGGTATTATTGGTCCAAATCACTGGAAGAAAATGACAAAATCACTGGAATTATTCGTTCTAATCAATTATTATTGGTCCAAATCACTGGAAGAAAATGACAAAATCACTGGAATTATTTGTTCTAATCAATGGTATTATTGGTCCAAATCACTGGAAGAAAATGACAAAATCACTGGAATTATTCGTTCTAATCAATGGTATTATTGGTCCAAATCACTGGAAGAAAATGCAAAGGATGGATACTTGCAGTGACACAGAGCTGCAAGATACAGCAATGGCCTACCGTACAACTATATACTGTTGGTCACCAAAATGCTGCACTGTAATACTATATATACTGCTCATAAAAATGCCGCACAGATATGGAATGGATACTTGCAGTGACACAGAGCTGCAAGATACAGCAATGGCCTACTGTACAACTATATACTGTTACTCACCAAAATGCTGCACTGTAATATTATATATACTGCTCACAAAAATGCCGCACAGATATGGAATGGATACTTGCAGTGACATAGAGCTGCAAGATACAGCAATGGCCTACTGTACTGTACTACTATAATTATTATATAGATGACAGATATAAAGTTACATTGTGGGAGAATCCAGTATACGTTCTGTCACCAGGTACCAGTAAATGACCACATCATGTATATATATATATATATAGGTGACAGATATAAAGTTACATTGTGGGGGAATCCAGTAATACGTTCTGTCACCAGGTACCAATGAATAACCACATCATGTATATAGGTGACAGATATAAAGTTACGTTGTGGGGGAATCCAGTATACGTTCTGTTACCAGGTACAAGTGAATGACCACATCATGTATATACACTGCTCAAAAAAATAAAGGGAACACTAAAATAACACATCCTAAATCTGAATGAATTAAATATTCTTATTAAGTACTTTGTTCTTTACATAGTTGAATGTGCTGACAACAAAATCACACAAAAATTATCAATGGAAATCAAATTTATTAACCTATGGAGGTCTGGATTTGGAGTCACCCTCAAAATTAAAGTGGAAAAACACACTACAGGCTGATCCAACTTTGATGTAATGTCCTTAAAACAAGTCAAAATGAGGTTCAGTAGTGTGTGCGTGGCCTCCACGTGCCTGTATGACCTCCCTACAATGCCTGGGCATGCTCCTGATGAGGTGGCGGATGGTCTCCTGAGGGATCTCCTCCCAGACCTGGACTAAAGCATCTGCCAACTCCTGGACAGTCTGTGGTGCAACGTGGCGTTGGTGGATGGAGCGAGACATGATGTCCCAGATGTGCTCAATTGGATTCAGGTCTGGGGAACGGGCGGGCCAGTCCATAGCATCAATGCCTTCGTCTTGCAGGAACTGCTGACACACTCCAGCCACATGAGGTCTAGCATTGTCTTGCATTAGGAGGAACCCAGGGCCAACCGCACCAGCATATGGTCTCACAAGGGGTCTGAGGATCTCATCTCGGTACCTAATGAGTCAGGCTACATCTGGCGAGCACATGGAGGGCTGTGCGGCCCCCCAAAGAAATGCCACTCCACACAATTACTGACCCACTGCCAAACGGTCATGCTGGAGGATGTTGCAAGCAGCAAAACGTTCTCCTTGGCGTCTCTAGACTCTGTCATGTCTGTCACATGTGCTCAGTGAGAACCTGCTTTCATCTGTGAAGAGCACAGGGTGCCAGTGGCGAATTTGCCAATCTTGGTGTTCTCTGGCAAATGCCAAACATCCTGCACGGTGTTGGGCTGTAAGCACAACCCCCACCTGTGGACGTCGGGCCCTCATACCACCCTCATGGAGACTGTTTCTGATCGTTTGAGTAGACATATGATCATTTGTGGCTTGCTGGAGGTCATTTTGCAGGGCTCTGGCAGTGCTCCTCCTGTTCCTCCTTGCACAAAGGCGGAGGTAGCGGTCCTGCTGCTAGGTAGTTGCCCTCCTACAGCCTCCTCCGCGTCTCCTGATGTACTGGCCTGTCTTCTGGTAGAGCCTCCATGCTCTGGACACTACGCTGACAGCCACAGCAAACCTTCTTGCCACAGCTCGCATTGATGTGCCATCCTGGATGAGCTGCACTACCTGAGCCACTTGTCTGGGTTGTAGGGAGGTCATACAGGCACGTGGAGGCAACACACACTGCTGCGCCTCATTTTGACTTGTTTTAAGGACAGTACATCAAAGTTGGATCAGCCTGTAATGTGTTTTTCTACTTTAATTTTGAGGGTGACTCCAAAATCAGACCTCCATGGGTTAATAAATTTGATTTCCATTGATAATTTTTGTGTGATTTTGTTGTCAGCACATTCAACTATGTAAAGAACAAAGTATTTAATAAGAATATTTCATTCATTCAGATCTAGAATGTGTTATTTTAGTGTTCCCTTTATTTTTTTGAGCAGTGTATATATATAGGTGACAGATATAAAGTTACATTGTGGGGGAATCCAGTATACGTTCTGTCACCAGGTACCAGTGAATGACCACATCATGTATATAGGTGACAGATATAAAGTTACATTGTGAGGGAATCCAGTATACGTTCTGTCACCAGGTACCAGTGAATGACCACATCATGTATATAGGTGACAGATATAAAGTTACATTGTGGGGGAATCCAGTATATGTTCTGTCACCAGGTACCAGTGAATGACCACATCATGTATATAGGTGACATATATAAAGTTACATTGTGAGGGAATCCAGTATACGTTCTGTCACCAGGTACCAGTGAATGACCACATCATGTATATATATATATATAGGTGACAGATATAAAGTTACATTGTGGGTTAATCCAGTATACGTTCTGTCACCAGGTACCAGTGAATGACCACATCATGTATATAGGTGACAGGTATAAAGTTGCATTGTGGGGGAATCCAGTATACGTTCTGTCACCAGGTACCAGTGAATGACCACATCATGTATATAGGTGACAGATATAAAGTTACATTGTGGGGGAATCCAGTATACGTTCTGTCACCAGATACCAGTGAATGACCACATCATGTATATAGGTGACAGATATAAAGTTACATTGTGAGGGAATCCAGTATACGTTCTGTCACCAGGTACCAGTGAATGACCACATCATGTATATAGGTGACAGATATAAAGTTACATTGTGAGGGAATCCAGTATACGTTCTGTCACCAGGTACCAGTGAATGACCACATCATGTATATATAGGTGACAGATATAAAGTTACATTGTGGGGGAATCCAGAATACGTTCTGTCACCAGGTACCAGTGAATGACCACATCATGTATATAGGTGACAGATATAAAGTTACATTGTGAGGGAATCCAGTATACGTTCTGTCACCAGGTACCAGTGAATGACCACATCATGTATATAGGTGACAGATATAAAGTTACATTGTGAGGGAATCCAGTATACGTTCTGTCACCAGGTACCAGTGAATGACCACATCATGTATATATAGGTGACAGATATAAAGTTACATTGTGAGGGAATCCAGTATACGTTCTGTCACCAGGTACCAGTGAATGACCACATCATGTATATATAGGTGACAGATATAAAGTTACATTGTGGGGGAATCCAGTATACGTTCTGTCACCAGGTACCAGTGAATGACCACATCATGTATGTAGGTGACAGATATAAAGTTACATTGTGGGGGAATCCAGTATACGTTCTGTCACCAGGTACCAGTGAATGACCACATCATGTATATAGGTGACAGATATAAAGTTACATTGTGAGGGAATCCAGTATACGTTCTGTCACCAGGTACCAGTGAATGACCACATCATGTATATAGGTGACAGATATAAAGTTACATTGTGAGGGAATCCAGTATACGTTCTGTCACCAGGTACCAGTGAATGACCACATCATGTATATATAGGTGACAGATATAAAGTTACATTGTGAGGGAATCCAGTATACGTTCTGTCACCAGGTACCAGTGAATGACCACATTATGTATATATAGGTGACAGATATAAAGTTACATTGTGGGGGAATCCAGTATACGTTCTGTCACCAGGTACCAGTGAATGACCACATCATGTATGTAGGTGACAGATATAAAGTTACATTGTGGGGGAATCCAGTATACGTTCTGTCACCACGTACCAGTGAATGACCACATCATGTATATATATAGGTGACAGATATAAAGTTACATTTTGGGGGAATCCAGTATACGTTCTGTCACCAGGTACCAGTGAATGACCACATCATGTATATAGGTGACAGATATAAAGTTACATTGTGAGGGAATCCAGTATACGTTCTGTCACCAGGTACCAGTGAATGGCCACATCATGTATATACTTATACTGGTGGTTCCCAGTCCCCACAATGCAGCACACTGATCAGATATTTGCAGCACACTGAGCACAGATATGGAGCGTTTTCAGGCAGAGAACGTAGATATTTTCAGCACACTAGGCACAGATTATTTTCAGCACACCGAGCACAGATATTTGCAGCACACTTAGCACAGATTACGGAGCTTTTCAGGGAGAGAACGCTGCCACGTTCAATCTCCAATGCACGAGTGAAAATGGCGGCGACGCGTGGCTCCTTATATAGAATACGAATCTCGCGAGAATCCGACAGCGGGATGATGACGTTCGGGCACGTTCTGGTTAATCGAGCAAGGCGGGAAGATCCGAGGCTGCCTCGGAACCGTGTAAAATGGGTGAAGTTCGGGGGGTTCGAGGATCCGAACCCGCTCATCTCTACTGCAAACCTCTGCAAATTTGCAGATGAGCGGATGAGGTCTAAATCGGGCCCAAAGCCTCAATTTTCTAAAAAAAAAAAAAAAAAAAAGCAAAAAAGTCAGTCAACACTAGCAGAGTATCACTGGACCTGGTGTGCCAAGAGGAGCTGATTTGCACAACTGCAGCTGGTGTCAGTTGTGCAGAGAGGAAGAGGAGTCAGTACTATTTACCCGGGCCTAGGCCTGTTGGAGGGGCCTGGTGGGGGTCCGAGGTCCGCTACCCCCCTTCAGCGAGAGAGAGAACTAACCCTTTCTTGGGCTAGGCGAGAGGGAATTAACTGCCACTGCAGCAGTCTCTCTCCCCAGCCCAGGACACACTGCTAAGCAGCGGCAGCATGTCCTCTCTGCGTGGGGGTGCGATCAAAACAGCACCATGCTGTCTGCCGGATTAAACACCGGCGCCCCCTGTGCGGCACGTATGGCCGCACAAATTACATAGTTTTTCATTTATCAAATGAGGGGGTCTGGCCATGCCTCCTCCTTTTACCGGCAGAACTGCCGGCGCCAATGACTGGTGTTTTCACTAGTGAAAGAGCTTGTTTTTTTCTTTATCACCCTAAATACAGATATAGCCATGCTCTTCTGACTGCGATGCGCATGTTGCATCACGGCATGCTGCATGGAGTGCTAGGCTGCGACTATTCGCAGTCAGCGATCATAGTCGCAGCCTGGTAAGCCGTGCAACAAGCTGTGTTGTAGCATGCTAAATCAGAGCAAAGATGAGCATGGCTACATCTGTACTTACTTTCCTTCAGTGATTACATCTATTGCAGTAGTCTATTTATAAGCATTGAGGCAGTAGTCTGTTCCATCATCAGATACGGGTTACAATTTTTCTTATTTATTTAAAAAAAAGTACTTATACAGTACATGTGCCACTGCAACTCAAGTGGAAGATTTGAAAACAGCAGTTGAAGTGGAAGAAACAAAGACACTGATGAGTTACGGTTGCGTCCATAAAATTAATCGTGGTACCAAAAGATAAATATAAACATTATTAATTTAGGTTAAAACTTTGTAAAGTCATACAATAGTAAAAATTCTTAGGTTGAAATGATTTTTCAACAGTGAAAAAAAAAAACCCGGTCTGAACATGTACTAACCTACTGTATGTAAAAATTGATATAACTAATTTCTCGTTTTCCCTTTCTTTCTCATTGTTTTTCTCTTTCTCATTATCTCTTTCTCTCTCTCTCTCTCTCTCTCTCTCTCTCTCTCTCTCTCTCTCTCAATGTTTTTAGCCTTCTAGAATATTATCTCTTTTCAGTGTTTCTCCTTCTTACTAGTTTTTCAAAGGATAGTGATGGTTATGGTCACAGCCTATGCTGCTATGTCAATATTAATCACCAGAGCCGTTACTAGACTTTTTGGTGCCCTGTGCCAAAAAGAGAATTAGTCGTCGTCCCCCAGCCCATTTTTTCAATAGGTACATAAGGCGCATTATTTATATAATAAACACACATTTATAGACCACTGCAAGAAAATGGATTTGGACACAAATCCTCTTTATAGCACATTTATGCACTTAACTTGAAAGTTCGTTGTTATTCAGTTACAATACCCTTTATTAAATTACACATTTCAATATACTGCCATATCCAGGATTCAAACCTATAACCTGTTGAATTCTAATCAAACACCCTACTCATTGAGCTAATTGATCCTGCATAAAAGCTATGAACACTATATGAAGCTAATGATACTCTGTAAAAAAAAAAAAATCAGCATTGCAATTGAGCAGATCTATGTAGTGTGCAGCCACACATCCAATCCCTTACAGCCAGGGCCGGCCCAAGCTTATTTATTTTAGTAAGTAAATCAATTTTGGCATCACTTGATGGGATAAACTTTCTAAAGGGACAGCCACAAAAAGTAGTGTGATCTTACAAGAAAGGGGTGTGGCTACACAATTGTACTCCCCAGGGTATAGGGCGATAGTGGGTGACAGGGAAATAGGAGGTAACTGGTGAGGCAAGGGTGACAGGGAATTAGGGGGTGATTGGTGAGGCAGGGGTGCCAGGGAGATAGCAGCTAACTGGTAAGGCAGGGGCAACAGGGAGTTAGAGGGTTACTGGTGAGGCAAGGGTGACAAGAAGGTAGTGGGTGACTGAGGCACGGGTGACAGGGAGATAGTGATAAGATACATTGTACAGGGAGCAGGGGCACACTGACACACACACATTGTACAGGGAGCAGGGGCACACTGACACACATTGTACAAGAAGCAGGGACACACTGACACTCACATATACACACACATTGTGCAGGGAGAACTGGCAGCCATGCAGAGGCACATACCTTTACACCTCTGGCATAGGGCTGGTACAGCTCCCCATCATCAACACATGATTATCATGCTGCTGTTTCCTCTCCTTGTTTTTGGCCATCGGGGGAGGGCTGGGAGTCGGGAGGACGCACAGCTGTGCGGTGCATGGAGAAGTGGTGTCCAGGGCGGGCGGCCGCATTGCTGAAGATGGTGAGCCATGGTGACTGGCTGTCTGCAGCAGTGCCCTCTACTGCCTAGCACTCTACACGGCCGCATAGCCCGCATATGCCTCGGACAGGCCCTGCTTGCAGCCACACACTACAGTGATCTGCTCAGCTGCAATGCTGATCATTTTTTCACAAAGTACAGGGTAAGCTTCAAATAGTTAAAATACTCTAGCTTAGAATTATCTACCTTTCTATGCAAGTGCAGATAGCTCAATGAATAGTTTGTCTGACTGCAATGTCGCAAGCAATGGGTTCAAATCCCGGGTATGTCAGCATCTTGAAATGTAATAGAGGACAGTATGACTGACTGAATAACAAACAAATCTCAAGTTGAGTTCATGAATGTTGTATAGGTATTAGTGATAGAAGGGGTCAGGGTAGGGGACAGGGGCTGTCAGGAGATGCCGGGCTTTAAAAAAGGGGGAGTTGCAAGTGAATAATTAAAACAGATAATTGACAAGTGTTGCCAACAGTGCACCCTACCTTGCAGCGTTATGTGCGGTGCCCCCTCTGCACACACCTAGTTACGGCCCTGAATCCCAATTATGAGTGTTACATGTCTACTATTGAGAGCTCTGTAGCGCCAGTACTCTAGTCTATGCATGATGGGACATAGGGCTAGATGCATCATCGCTGGGAGAGTGATAAAATGGAAAGAGAAAAGGCACCAGCCAATCAGCTCCTATCTACCAAGTCACAGGTCCTGTTTGAAAAATGACAGTTAGGAGCTGGTTGGCTGGTAGTTTATCACTTTCCATTTGATCACTCTCCAAGCGATGATGCATCTAGCCCATAAGCTCCTTAGGCAAGTCCAACCCTGATTTTCTTTTAATGCCTCTTTACTCTCAAACCAATGTTGTTGTGTGATTGGTTCATGTGACACAGCTAAACATTTTCTCCAAGTGACATCTGAGTAGATCAATATAATATATGTGGTGTTGAATCTCATGTATCAAACTCCTGTTTATATATGGAATGTATGATATGGAGCTTATGATCAGGACCCTGCTATATCTCTTTCTGTGAATTACTAGCTGTGGTGTGCTCCAAAATGTATGCCAGAATTTATCAGAAAAAGTACTTTCTCTTTGAGAGGCACCTGACGTTCTTTCCACTTTTTATTGTCCTGATATTATACAGAAGTTATTTAGTCATTTGTAGAGCGCCCCTGAAACAAAACAGATTTTTCCAACATATGTGTAATTGAACTAGATTTGATCACTAGTCTTCATTTTGCTATAAACATATGGGAACTTGCCCAGTGCAGCATAGCCTATTCCACTTTATGTATATAATACTTGTTGTTGTTGTTGTTGTTGTTGTTGTTGTTGTTGTTATTAGCAGCAACATACTGTAATGCCTCTTCTCTTATTGTGTTTTCCTAATGAAATTCCAACTTATAATGAAGCTGAGTATGATGGGGAGAATGTGTCAACAATGGATTCTGCTAAAATCCCTATGCCATGTGATATGATTTAGGCACAAACATGAAGCATGAGTCTACATAATACATACAAATAGAAGAATTTAAAGCACATTTGGGGTCACAAAAGAGTCCCCATTTTTAGTATTACAATATTACCTATATATGGATTCTTTGTTTTCAAGATTCATATTGAATATTATTATAAACTATATATCTGATGTGTTTCATTAGGAACATATAGAAACAATTCTGCATGGCACAATACTTATTAAAATCTCAGTATAATCTATCTATACATTTAAAAATCCTAGATAACTTTATAGCAATTAGCACATACCTCCTCCATGGCTTTGACAAAGGTAAGGAAATCTCCATACGTTTCCCAGTCCCACACAAAAACCTATACAGGTAAGCATGTACTGGGCTTTGTTATCCCATTGTGGTCTATCAGCTGCTTCTTCTGTTTCTAGTTTCTCAAGTTCCTCATATGTTTGTATCCTGTTCTCCAGTCCTGGATTTGGCAGCACAAGCCTCACCATGATGCAGTGTGTCACTTTCTTATCACATAAGGAATAAGAGCAGAGAAAGCAGGGCAGTTTGATGGAGGAGGAAAGTGATTATTCTCAATGTAAGCAAATAGTATTTATAGTGAACCTTTGGCACTCATCTGAAAAGGTCACCACCTAAAGCAGAAAGAAGTGTCAGCAGAACCTTCACCAAGATAGTTCTTCTAATTATTAATACCTTATCAGTCAATGCTTCACTGGGCGCTGAATGAACCATCATACATTTCCAGTGGACTTTGATGAGCAGTTGCTTTTATTGCACTTCTCAATGTTTCTGAAAAAATATTTGCCCTTCGCTTGTGTAAACCAACATGCAACATAAAACAGGTTATACAATACAACACGCATTGTACAGCACTGAATACTTCATATTTACAGCTGACAAATGCTTTCAATTGTAAAATGGAATGTAGTATAAAAAGGTTAAATGATCTATGTGCCTTTAGCAGATGCTGTAAAGAAAGATTTACAAGTCCAAAAGTACACAGTTACAAATGTAATAACATGATTATACAGTAATAACGATAATATATCTCGCAGAAATTACACTAGGGCTAGATTTACTATGCAGTAACTACAGTAAGTGGAGGATTCTCAGCAGGGTTTAACCCCACAATTTAAAAGGCAAAAACAGCTGGTTTTACATTTCATATTATTGTGGTTTAAATTTCATGGTCTAAACAGCTGAGAATTGGTGACGTTGAAAAGACGCACTTAGTATATCTAGCCCTAATACTTCTTATAAATTGTGATTAATGATCTATTCAGATCTCATCAGGCACTGTCCCCTCTGCCTTCAAGCATGCACTCATCTCTCCTATTCTTAAAAAACCTACCCTTGATCCAAACACTCTCTCCAACTACCGACCCATCTCTCTCCTCCCTTTTGCCTCCAAACTCCTTGAGCGTATTGTCTACAACCGCCTTACTTCCTTTCTTTCCTCACACTCACTACTTGACCCATTCCAGTCTGGCTTCCGTCCTCTCCACTCCACTGAAACTGCCCTTACAAAAGTATACAATGACCTCCATGCTGCTAAATCTAAGGGACACTACTCTCTACTTATTCTTCTTGATCTCTCTGCTGCTTTTGACACTGTGGACCATCCTCTCCTACTGCAAATCCTTCACTCCATTGGTCTGCGCGACACTGCCCTCTCTTGGCTGTCTTCCTACCTCTCTGACCGTTCATTCTCTGTCTCTTCTCATGACTACACCTCCCCCTCACTTCCACTAACTGTAGGTGTACCCCAAGGTTCTGTCCTTGGTCCTCTCCTCTTCTCTCTCTATACGTCCTCACTAGGTAAGCTCATTAGTTCTTTTGGTTTCCAATATCATCTCTATGCTGATGACACCCAAATCTATCTTTCCTCTCCAGACCTCTCCCCTGCTCTCCTCACTCGTATCTCCAACTATCTCTCTGCTACCTCTTCCTGGATGTCCCAGCGCTTTCTTAAACTTAACATGTCTAAGACCGAACTGATCATTTTTCCTCCCTCCCGCATAACCTCACCTCCTACAATCTCATTATCTATTGATGGCACTACTATCTCCTCTAGCCCCCAAGTGTGCTGTCTTGGAGTAATCATTGACTCCTCCCTCTCCTTCAAACCACACATTCAGCACCTCTCACAAACCTGCTGTTTTCATCTAAAAAATATTTCCAGGATCAGACCCTTTCTGACCCAGGATGCTCCTAAGACTCTTATCCACTCACTGGTCATCTCCAGACTGGATTACTGTAATCTCCTCCTGACTGGCATTCCTGACAAACACCTCTCTCCACTCCAATCTATCCTCAATGCTGCTGCCCGCCTCATTTTCCTCACCAAACGCACTACGTCTACCTCTCCTCTCTTACTAGACCTTCACTGGCTCCCCTTCCCTTTCAGAATCCATTTCAAGCTTCTCACACTCGCTTACAAAGCCCTCACCCACTCCTCTCCCATCTACATCTCTGATCTTATCTCCCTTCACATTCCCACACGTCCTCTTCGCTCTGCTAATGCACGACGACTTTCCTGCCTACGGATCACCTCCTCCCACTCCTAATTCCAAGATTTTTCACGTGCTGCACCACTTCTCTGGAATTCCCTACCTCTCCCCCTCAGACTCTCCACCTCTCTACAAAACTTCAAACGGGCTCTCAAGACCCACTTCTTCACCAAACCCAGCCAAATCTCATCCTAACCCTCTGTTCTACACTCTCCATGTACCCCATCTGTGTCACCCCTGTCTGTCTACCCCTCCCCTTTAGAATGTAAGCTCTCACGAGCAGGGCCCTCTTCCCTCATGTGCTTATCCTTTCTTACTTTAATAATCTTCAACTGCATCAACTCCAGCAGTCTTCTGCCACCTGATACTTATTCCAGTGTCATCTGCTGATGTAACTTTGTTTATTTACCCTGTACTTGTCCTATACTGTCATCAACTGTAAGTTGCTGTTTTCCTGTTTGATTATTTATGTACTCTGTAATTTGGTGCTGCGGAACCCTTGTGGTGCCATATAAATAAAGGATAATAATAATACATCTTTGCCGCCAGATCCAGTGAGAGTCTTTTAGCGTCTGGTATCTTTTTTGCGTCTTTTTTGATGAAAATGCATTTTAGTGGGTCCGGCATCCGAGTCTGGCTCGGGGTTTCCTACCTGACTTGGTTCCCAAAACAAGGCAAAACATCATCAGTTCCGGCGTTGGATTCTTACGGGTTTTGGATTCCATATAAGGTGCCACTGCTGGGACTGATATAGCCGTTTCACTGCCCGCTGCTGTACTTTACTAATTAGCTGTGCTGACTGTAGACTGCAGACTCCAGTGGTGATCTCTTAGTCAGTGTGTATAGGGTATAGGGGGCACACTGCTGTATACTCTGTACCAGGGGCGCTACAATGTTTAGCAGTTGGGGGGGTGCAGAAAAAACGACATGTTGGCACTCCCCCCAAACTTCCCCATCCCCATCCCCCAGTGTGGGTGAGCGATTACCTACAGTACAGGTGACTTCTCCTGTAGTGTGCTGCTGCAGCCTGCTACTATGCCCTATGTCCTCCTAGCGGGCTCTTGATAGATGCATTACTGGGAGGAGGCGGGGATGTTCCAGCAGGCCTAGCATGGCCGTGCCTCCTCCTATGCATCTGTGAAGAGCCTAGGACAGGACGTGGGGCATAGCAGGCTGCGGCAGCACACTTTTTAAAGGAGGATTCGCCTGTGGGGATCCGGGGGTAAGCACTCTCCCCCACCCATGCCTGCACCTCTGTCTCATTTGGGGGGGAGTGGGCATGCTGCCCCCTTGACCCCTCCGTTCTGACGCCTCTACTCTGTACTCTGCTACTTGGCTGTCCTGAAATTCCAGACTCCAGTGCTCTGTATAGTGATATATAGGGGCACACTGCTGTATGTAAAGTAAAGATGTTTAATAGATCTATTGTTCATACTGTATGGTGCGCTTGACCCTAGTGCACATTGTTCTGTACCCCAGTGTGTATCTCTAACACACAAGTACTGTGATGCTGCAGGCTTTACCCCAATGTATCCATACAAGTACTGTGACGCTGCAGGCCATACTCCAGTGTATCCATATAAGTACTGTGACGCTGCAGACCATACCCCAGTGTGTATCCCTACGACACAAGTACTGTGATGCTGAAGTCTGTACCTCAGTGTATCCATACAAGTACTGCAACACTGCAGGCCGTACCGCAGTGTGCATCCCTAACACACAAGTACTGTGACGCTGCTGGCCATACTCAAGTGTATCCATACAATTACTGTGATGCTGCAGGCCATACTCCAGTATATTCATACAAGTACTGCAACACTGCAGGCCGTACCCCATTGTGTATCCCTAAAACACAAGTACTGTGATGCTGCAGGCCATACCCCAGTGTATCCATACAAGTACTGCAACACTGCAGGCCGTACCCCATTGTGTATCCCTAACACACAAGAACTTTGACGCTGCTGACCAAACTCAAGTGTATCCATTCAAGCAGGGGCATTTTAAGAGAGGTGAGGACCTGCGTGCAGTCTCCGTCATGGGCCCCCTTCTCTATGGCAGCAAATAGACTCTGGCATAATGCCAGAGTCTACTGCGCATGCGCAGGTCTTTGGGAACATGGTGCCCGCACCTTCTTCCCAGGGACATCTCCAGTTTGCATGCGCAAATCACTTGAAATGGACGCAGCAGCCATTTTCCGAGTGATTTATGCCTGCCCTGGAGTGCCGCCGCTGCGGGACTTCGGAGTAGTAAGTATAATATATGGGTGCAGTGTGAGCGGTGTGGGTCTCTGTACTAATAATTTGATATGCGACACTTGTATATCTGTGTGCGACTAAGTCTTTGAGCTGCATACGAAGTACTATGATGCAGCGGCTGTGGTTTTTTTCCATGCCAAGTTCCGTTGTGCTTCAGTTGAACACAGACTCAGTCAAATACAAACTCAGTCACACTCAAAGCACTCTTGATGCATTGTGACTATGACGCATTTTGAGGCTAGATGTATGAGGACACAGGGATGCATTTATGTGACCGGCTGTCAGGAGACTGCCGGTCACAATACCGACGCCAGGATCCCAGCATCTGAAAATCCTGCCGGTCTGCATGCCGATCAAGAGGGACCATTCATACTCGTGGGTGTCCATGACACCCACACAGTGGAAAAAGAACACCCATAGAGTGGGAAAAGAACCTGTGGCGAGCGCAGCGAACTACCGAACCCGCTTCGTGGTGAGCGCAGCAGGCCCGCAAGGGGCTTCATTGCGCTTGCCCCTCTGCCACCAGCCGTCACACATACCCAACCCAGGACACAGATGTATGAGGCTAGATGTATGAAGAGAAACTGTTGGAAATACTTATTTTTTTCCAGGCGCAAGCTGATGTAAGTGTCTAAGTTGGCACTGTTGACATGCGCAGAGTGCGCAGAGTTACTAAAAATAGGCAGTCTCAGTATGAACACACATGGTTAATGCATTAAGTCATTAGCTAGCAAGCAGTCAGCACAGCAGAGGGAAATGAGAGTTCAATTTTATGGTTTGATTTATGACTTAAGGCTTCATGCCAGTTTCTGTTTGCTGATAGTCAAAAAGTCATTATTGCAATAAGTAATCCTGGCAGAAAGTACAAAAGCATATTAATAAGGAAGTGCTATTGAAAATAATGGGATGGAAGATTAGCCACAACATACTAAGGACTAGATTTTCCATGTGGTGGTTCTGATGCTGAAATGTAAAATGGCAATAATTATTGGCAGACCTTATAGATGGTATAGGTGGCAGCAGTGTGTGGTGGATAGGTACTGTATCTTAACCAGAACAGGTTTACAGGAAGACACTGGGTTAACACAGCAGGTATATACAACAGGTGCACAATGCACGTATATAATGGATGTGTTATTACATAGTAGACACCAGCAGAAAGTTTTGTAGATACGCCAGCCAGATAGACATAATCAGTGTAGCTCATAGTTTCAGTACAGCCTTATTCACAGTCATACGGCGCTTAGTACATGCAATAATATATTTAAAAATATGAAGTAATTTATTATAACATTGAATTCATGAAACCTCCCGGGGGTGTGGAAATACTTAAAAATTATAAAACCTCAACAGCTATTGTTACAGCAATTAACACTAGAGATATGCACCGGACACTTTTCGGGTTTTGGTTTTGGATCTCCTTTCGTGTATTGGTTCTGGATTGGTTTTGCCAAAACCACCCTTTTAGGTTTTTGTTTTTGTTTTGGATCTGGATTTTTTTGAAAGAAACCCCCCCCCCCCCTAAAAACAGATAAAATCACAGAATTTGTGTTGTTGTTTTTTTGTTAAAAACTTATTAACCTCAATAACATTAATTTTCACTCATTTCCAGTCTGTTCTGAACACCTCACAATACTGTTTTTAGGCCAAAAGTTGCATTACTAAGCTAAGCGACACAAGTGGTCGGCACAAACATGGGGCCCATCTAGGAGTGGCACTGCAGTAGCAAACTAGGCCCCAAAGAGCACATAATGAAAAAAAAAAAAGAGGTGCAAGATGGAATTGTTTTTGGGCCCTCCCGCCCACCCTTATGTTGTATAAACAGGACATGCACACTTTAACAAAACAATCATTTCAGCGACAGGGTCTGGATGGAACAGTACATGGAATTTATAATTCATTTTGATGAACAACATCTTCTCCACATTTTGTGGAAAAAAACCTTCTACGCCGAATGCTGACAAGGTTACCAGCTGCAATAAACACTCTTTCGGAATACACACTGGAGGGGGGGCAACTTAGGTAAATAAAGCCAGTTTTTGCAAGGGCCTCCAAATTGCCTCTTTTTCCTGCCAGTATACATATGGACTGTCTGACATGCATACTTGGATGCTGTCACCGATATAATCCTCCACCATTCTTTCAACGGTGACAGCATCGGGTGGTATTCATGTGACCGCCGGTCAGCTGACCGACAGTCACATGACCTCCTCCACCAGCCCGACGGGTCACTGTCCCGATGGTCGGCATGTCGACCAACAGGGACTATTTCCACTCGTGGGTGTCCACGACATAGAGTCGGAATATCACCACCGAGCCCGCAAGGGGCTTGCTGCACTCGCCCCTCCCCGCCGGGATCCCGGCGTCGGTAAGCTGACCGGCGGTCAGGAGACCGCCGGTCAGCCGTACTACACCCGACAGCATCATATGCAGTGACAGTAGACATGTCAGTAATTGCTGACAGCTCCTTCAGTCCAGACCAGATGTCAAAACTTGCTCCTGACTGCCCTGCTTCACCGCCAGCGGGTTGGCTAGGAAATGTTATAATTTCTCTGACGTCCTAGTGGATGCTGGGAACTCCGTAAGGACCATGGGGAATAGACGGGCTCCGCAGGAGACTGGGCACTCTAAAAGAAAGATTAGGTACTATCTGGTGTGCACTGGCTCCTCCCTCTATGCCCCTCCTCCAGACCTCAGTTAGATTTCTGTGCCCGGCCGAGCTGGATGCACACTAGGGGCTCTCCTGAGCTCCTAGAAAAAGCGGAGCTATCTCCCTCAGCACACTGGCGCCATTTTCTCTTCACAGTGCAGCTGGAAGACAGCTCCCCAGGCTCTCCCCTGTAGTTTGCAGGCTCAAAGGGTTAAAAAGAGAGGGGGGGGGGCACAAAATTTAGGCGCAATATTGTATATACAAGCAGCTATTGGGAAAAATTCACTCAATATAGTGTTAATCCCTAAATTATATAGCGCTCTGGTGTGTGCTGGCATACTCTCTCTTTGTCTCCCCAAAGGGCTGTGTGGGGTCCTGTCCTCAGTCAGAGCATTCCCTGTGTATGTGCGGTGTGTCGGTACGGCTGTGTCGACACGTTTGATGAGGAGGCTTATGTGATGGCAGAGCAGATGCCGATAAATGTGATGTCGCCCCCTGTGGGGCCGACACCAGAGTGGATGGATAGGTGGAAGGTATAAACCGACAGTGTCAACTCCTTACATAAAAGGCTGGATGACGTAACAGCTATGGGACAGACGGCTTCTCAGCCCGCGCCTGCCCAAGCGTCTCAAAGGCCATCAGGGGCTCAAAAACGCCCGCTCCCTCAGATGGCAGACACAGATGTCGACACGGAGTCTGACTCCAGTGTCGACGAGGTTGAGACATATACACAATCCACTAGGAACATCCGTTACATGATCCCGGCAATAAAAAATGTGTTACACATTTCTGACATTAACCCAAGTACCACTATAAAAGGGTTTTATGTTTGGGGACAAAAAGCAGGCAGTGTTTTGTTCCCCCATCAAATGAGTGAATGAAGTGTGAAAAAGCGTGGGTTCCCCCGATAAGAAACTGGTAATTTCTAAAAAGTTACCGATGGCGTACCCTTTCCCGCCAGAGGATAAGTTACGCTGGGAGATATCCCCTAGGGTGGATAAGGCGCTCACACGTTTGTCAAAAAAGGTGGCACTGCCGTCTTAGGATACGGCCACTTTGAAGGTACCTGCTGATAAAAAGCAGGAGGCTATCCTGAAGTCTGTATTTACACACTCAGGTACTAGACTGAGACCTGCAGATAGTGCTGCTGCAGCGTGGTCTGTAACCCTGTCAAACAGGGATACTATTTTGCGAACATAAGACGTTGTCTTATATATATGGGATGCACAGAGGGATATTTTGCCGGCTGGCATCCAAAATTAATGCAATGTTCATTCTGTCAGGAGGGTATTAGAGACCCGACACTGGACAGGTGATGCTGACTTTAAAAGGCACATAGAGCCTTATAAGGGTGAGGAATTGTTTGGGGATGGTCTCTGGGACCTCGTATCCACAGCAACAGCTGGGAAGAAAATTTTTTACCTCAGGTTTCCTCACAGCCTAAGAAAGCACTGTATTATCAGGTACAGTCCTTTCGGCTTCAGAAAAGCAAGCGGGTCAAAGGCGCTTCCTTTCTGCACAGAGACGAGGGAAGAGGGAATAAGCTGCACCAGTCAGCCAGTTCCCAGAATCAAAATTCTTCCCCCGCTTCCCCTGAGTCCACCGCATGACGCGGGGGCTCCACAGGCGTAGCCAGGTACGGTGGGGGGCCGCCTCAAAAATTTCAGCGATCAGTGGGCTCGCTCACAGGTGGATCCCTAGATCCTTCAAGTAGTATCTCAGGGGTACAAGCTGGAATTCGAGGCGTCTCCCCCCCGCCGTTTCCTCAAATCTGCCTTGCCGACAACTCCCTCCGGCAGGGAGGCTGTGCTAGAGGCAATTCACAAGCTGTATTCCCAGCAGGTGATAGTCAAGGTGCCCCTACTTCAACAAGGACAGGGTTACTATTCCACACTGTTTGTGGTACCGAAACCGGATGGTTCGGCGAGACCCATTTTAAATTTGAAATCCTTGAACACATACATAAAAAAATTCAAGTTCAAGATGGAATCGCTCAGAGCGGTTATTGCAAGCCTGGAGGAGGGGGATTACATGGTATCCCTGGACATCAAGGATGCTTACCTACATGTCCCCATTTACCATCCTCACCAGGAGTACCTCAGATTTGTGGTACAGGATTGCCATTACCAATTCCAAACACTGCCGTTTGGACTGTCCACGGCACCGAGGGTCTTTACCAAGGTAATGACAGAAATGATGATACTCCTTCGAAAAAAGGGAGTTTTAATTATCCCGTACTTGGACGATCTCCTTATAAAGGCGAGGTCCAAGGAGCAGTTGTTGGTCGGAGTAGCACTATCTCCGGAAGTGCTACAACAGCACGGATGGATTCTATACATTCCAAAGTCACAGCTGGTTCCTACCACACGCCTACTGTTCCTGGGGATGGTTCTGGACACAGAACAGAAAAAAGTGTTTCTCCCGCAGGAGAAAGCCAAGGAGCTGTCATCTCTAGTCAGAGACCTCCTGAAACCAAAACAGGTATCGGTGCATCACTGCACACGAGTCCTGGGAAAAATGGTAGCTTCTTACGAAGCAAAATTCCATTCGGCAGGTTCCATGCAAGAACCTTTCAGTGGGACCTGTTGGACAAGTGGTCGGGATCGCATCTTCAGATGCATCGGCTGATAACCCTGTCTCCAAGGACCAGGGTATCTCTATTGTGGTGGCTGCAGAGTGCTCATCTTCAAGAGGGCCGCAGATTCGGCATACAGGACTGGGTCCTGGTAACCACGGATGCCAGCCTTCGAGGCTGGGGGGCAGTCACACAGGGAAGAAATTTCCAAGGACTTTGGTCAAGTCAGGAGTCGTCCCTACACATAAATATTCTGGAACTGAGGGCCATTTACAATGCCCTAAGTCTGGCAAGGCCTCTGCTTCAAAACCAGCCGGTACTGATCCAATCAGACAACATCACGGCAGTCGCCCATGTAAACCGACAGGGCGGCACAAGAAGCAGGATGGCGATGGCAGAAGCCACAAGGATTCTCCGATGGGCGGAAAATCACGTCTTAGCACTGTCAGCAGTGTTCATTCCGGGAGTGGACAACTGGGAAGCAGACTTCCTCAGCAGACACGACCTACACCCGGAAGAGTTAGGACTTCATCCAGAAGTCTTCCAACTGTTGGTAAACCATTGGGAAAGGCCACAGGTGGACATGATGGCGTCCCGCCTAAACAAAAAACTAGATATTGCGCCAGGTCAAGGGACCCTCAGGCAATAGCTGTGGACGCTCTAGTGACACCGTGGGTGTACCAGTCGGTTTATGTATTCCCTCCTCTGCCTCTCATACCAAAGGTACTGAGAATAATAAGAAAACGAGGAGTAAGAACGATACTCGTGGTTCCGGATGGGCCAAGAAGAGCTTGGTACCCAGAACTTCAAGAAATGATATCAGAGGACCCATGGCCTCTACCGCTCAGACAGGATCTGCTACAGCAGGGGCCCTGTCTGTTCCAAGACTTACCGCGGCTGCGTTTGACGGCATTGCGGTTGAATTCCGGATCCTAAAGGAAAAGGGCATTCCGGAGGAAGTCATTCCTACGCTGAAAAAAGCCAGGAAAGAAGTAACCGCAAACTATTATCACCGTATTTGGCGAAAATATGTTGCGTGGTGTGAGGCCAGGAAGGCCCCAACAGCGGAATTTCAGCTGGGTCGTTTTCTGCACTTCCTACAGTCAGGAGTGACTATGGGCCTAAACTTGGGTTCCATTAAGGTCCAGATTTCGGCTCTGTCGATTTTCTTCCAGAAAGAACTGGCTTCACTGCCTGGAGTTCAGACATTTGTAAAGGGAGTGCTACATATTCAGCCCCCTTTTGTGCCTCCTGTGGCACCTTGGGATCTCAACGTGGTGTTGAGTTTCTTAAAATCACATTGGTTTGAGCCACTTAAAACTGTGGATTTGAAATATCTCACGTGGAAAGTGGTCATGTTATTGGCCTTGGCTTCGGCCAGGCGTGTGTCAGAATTGGCGGCTTTGTCATGTAAAAGCCCTTATCTGATTTTCCATATGGATAGGGCAGAATTGAGGACTCGTCCCCAGTTTCTCCCTATGGTGGTATCAGCTTTTCACTTGAACCAACCTATTGTAGTGCCTGCGGCTACTAGGGACTTGGAAGATTCCAAGTTACTGGACGTAGTCAGGGCCTTAAAAATTTATATTTCCAGGACGGCTGGAGTCAGGAAAACTGACTCGCTTTTTATCCTGTAGACACCCAACAAAATAGGTGCTCCTGCTTCTAAGCAGACTATTGCTCGCTGAATTTGTAGCACAATTCAGCTGGAGCATTCTGCGGCTGGATTGCCGCATCCTAAATCAGTAAAAGCCCATTCCACGAGGAAAGTGGGCTCATCTTGGGCGGCTGCCCGAGGGGTCTCGGCTTTACAACTTTGCCGAGCTGCAACTTGGTCAGGGGCAAACACGTTTGCTAAATTCTACAAATTTGATACCCTGGCTGAGGAGGACCTTGAGTTCTCTCATTCGGTGCTGCAGAGTCATCCGCACTCTCCCGCCCGTTTGGGAGCTTTGGTATAATCCCCATGGTCCTTACGGAGTTCCCAGCATCCACTAGGACGTCAGAGAAAATAAGATTTTACTCACCGGTAAATCTATTTCTCGTAGTCCGTAGTGGATGCTGGGCGCCCATCCCAAGTGCTGATTGTCTGCAATACTTGTATGTAGTTATTGCCTAACTAAGGGTTATTGTTGAGCCATCTGTTGAGAGGCTCAGTTATATTTCATACTGTTAACTGGGTGTAGTATCACGAGTTATACGGTGTGATTGGTGTGGCTGGTATGAGTCTTACCCGGGATTCAAAATCCTTCCTTATTGTGTCAGCTCTTCCGGGCACAGTATCCTAACTGAGGTCTGGAGGAGGGGCATAGAGGGAGGAGCCAGTGCACACCAGATAGTACCTAATCTTTCTTTTAGAGTGCCCAGTCTCCTGCGGAGCCCGTCTATTCCCCATGGTCCTTACGGAGTTCCCAGCATCCACTACGGACTACGAGAAATAGATTTACCGGTGAGTAAAATCTTATTTTTCCTTGCAGCCCCAATTGTAGGAGAAAATGAAGGAGGAGCTGTTGACATGTCACGTTCCGCTTGAGTTGACAATTTTCTCACCAGCAGGGCTTGTGTCTGCCAGAAAGAGAGATAAAATGTAGGCTTTATACCTAGGATCGAGCACGGTGGCAAAAATGTAGTGATCTAATTTCAACAGATTGACCACTCTTGAATCCTGGCAAAGCAAATGAAGAGCTCCATCTACAAGTCCCAAATACCTACCGGAACACTCCATTTTAGCTCATCCTTCACTTTCTCCAGCTGCTTCTGCAAAGGCCTGATGAGGGGAATGACCTTACTCAAGCTGGCAGTGTGACTTCACGTGTGGCAAGATTGAAGGGTTGGAGAACCTTGCACAACACAGAAATCATTCTCCACTGTGCTTGAGTTAGGTACAGTCCCCCTCCTTTGCCCATGTGATAGGTGGATGTATAGGTTTGAATGGCCTTTTGCTGCTCCTCCATCCTCTGAACCATATAGAGGGTTGAATTCCACCTCATTATTGCCTCTTGCTTCAGGTGATAGCAGGGCAGGTACAAGAGTATTTCCTCCAGTCTTCGGCACACAGTCGATGAATGTAAAAAGTGGGCCGCAATTCTCGGGGCACCGACAGCATCTCTTGCACAACTCCTGTCATTTTTCAAAAAATTCTGCACCACCAAATTAATTGTGTGAGCAAAACATGGGACGTGCTGGAATTTGCCCAAATGTAATGCTCGCACAATATTGGTGGCGTTGTCAGATATCACAAATCCCCAGGAGAATCTAAGTGGGGTAAGCCATTGTGCAATGATGTCCCTCAGCTTCTGTAAGAGGTTTTCAGTGGTGTGCCTCTTACAGAAACCGGTGATACACAGCGTAGCCTGCCTAGGAATGAGTTGGCGTTTGTAAGATGCTGCTGGTACCGCTGCTGCTGTTGCTGTGGAAGGCAATACATCTACCCAGTGGGCTGTCACAGTCATGTAGTCCTTAGTTTGCCCTGCTCCACTTCTCTACATGTCCATGGTTAAGTGGACAATGGGTATAATTGCATTTTTGAGGACACTGAGGACACTTTTCCTTATATCCCTGTACCGTCCGGGAATCGCTTGCCTAGTGAAGTGGAATCTAGACAGGATTTGGTACCGGGGACACAGTACGTCCATCAACTGTCTAAATCGCACTGCACTAATGGCGGATACCGGACGCATGTCTAACTCCAGCATAGTTGTTATGGCCTCAGTAATCCGCTTTGCAACAGGGTGACTGCTGTCATATTTCATCTTCCTCACAAAGGACTGTTGGACAGTCATTTGCTTAGTTGAAGTAGTACAAGTGGTCTTCCGACTTCCTCTCTGTAATGATGATTGACTCCTAGCAGCAACAACAGCAACAGCAGCAGAAGTGTAGCACTCAAGGATCCTCCGGAGGAATCCCAGATAGGAGAGGACTCATCAGTCATGCTAGTGACATGGCCTGCAGGACTACTTCCGATCCTGACTGAGGAGGAAATTGATGATGAGGGTGTTGGTGGTGTGAATTGCAGGAGCTTGGATACAACAGTAAAAAGAAAATTAGTTGTCACTGGACTGCTTACGCTCTTACCAACAGTTTCTGAACTTGACAATGACTTCTGATAAATGCACTGCAGGTGACATATAAGGGAGGATGTTCCTAGGTGGTTAATGTCCTTACCCCTACTTATTATGGATTGACAAAGGCAACACATGGCTTGACACCTGTTGTCCAGATTTATGGATAAATAATTCCACACTGAAAAGGTGAATGTTTTGTATTTTGCCCAGGCATGACAATGGGCTTTTTCATCCCATGGCCAACAACTGTCTCCACTCTTGCCTTATTCAAACAAACCACATCACCATCAGAATCCTCATCGTTAACTTCCTCCTCAGAGCCAGCAACACCAATATCCTCCTCGTCCTAGTGTACTTCTACAGTAACATCCTCAATCTCAATATCAGCAACTGGACTGGCGGTTCTCCCAGCAATTGCAGATGGCATGCAAATGGTGGTAGGAGCCTCCTCTTCCCATACAGTCTTGGGAAGGTGAGGCCTAGACATCGCAACAGCGGACACACTTGGACTCTCCTTGGGGATTTGTGATATCTCTGAGTCTGAATGCACAGTTGTTTTTTTCCTGTGCTTTAACAAGCTTTATTTTTCTAATTTTTCGAGAGTGAGGAGGACTTCCATCTTTATGAGAATCTGAACCACCAGTCATGAACATAGGCCAATGCCTTAGCCTTTCCTTGCCACTTTGTATCGTGAATGGCAGATAATTTTTTTTATTTTTTTTTTGGTTATTCATTTTTGCTTCTTGGATTTTACATACCCTTTTTGACATTGGGCATTGGCATTATCAGACGACGTTGATAGAATTGCATCATCAATGTCATGACTGGTGGCAGCACCTTAAGCACTAGTACTAGGAAGTGGTTCCTTATCTTTCAGTCTTTTTTCTACAAATCTTTGTTCTCCATTTCATAGGACAGTACCCCTTTCTTATTACAGCACACAGAACAGTGGCCCTTTATTTTTCCAGCAATCAGAACAGTGGCCCTTTATTTTTCCAGCATACCCTGTTTTTTTTACAGCAAACAGAACAGTGCCCTTTTATTTTTACAGCACCCCTGTGTTTTTACAGCATACAGGAAAGGGCCACAACATTCCTTTATTTTAACAGCACCCCTGTATTTTTACAACATACAGGACAGGGCCACAGTGTTCCTTTATTTTTATAGCACCCCTGTATTTTTACAGCATACAGGACAGGTCCATAGCATTCCTTTATTTTTACAGCACCCTACAGGGCCACAGTGCTCCTTTATTTTTACAGCACCCCTTTATTTTTACAGCATACAGGACAGGACCACAGCATTCCCTTATTGTCATAGCACCCCTGTATTTTTACAGCAAACAGGATAGGGCTACAGCGTTCCTTTATTTTTACAGCACCCGACAGGGCCACAATGCTCCTTTATTTTTACAGCACCTCTGTATTTTTACAGCATAGAGGACAGGCCACAGTGTTTCTTTATTTTTACAGCACCCTGTATTTTTACAGCATACAGGACAGGGCCACAGCATTCCTTTATTTTTACAGCACCTGACAGGGCCACAGCGCTCCTTTTATTGTTACAGTACCCCTGTATTTTTACAGCATACAGGACAGAGCCACAGCGTTCCTTTATTTTTACAGCACCCCTTTCTTTTTACAGCATACACAACAGGGCCACAGCGTTCCTTTATTTTTACAGCATCCCTGTATTTTTAAAGCATATAGGACAGGGCCACAGCGTTCCTTTATTTTCCCAACACCCAACAGGGCCACAGCGCTCCTTTATTTTTACATCACCCCTGTATTTTACAGCATGCAGGACAGGGCCACAGCATTCCTTTATTTTTACAGCACCCAACAGGGCCACTATGCTCCTTTATTTTTACAGCACACCTGTATTTTTACAGCATAGAGGACAGCGCCACAGCGTTCCTTTATTTTTAATGTCCCCCTGTATTTTTACAGCATACAAGACAGGGCCACAATGTTACTTTATTATTACAGCACCCCTGTATTTTTACAGCATACAGGACAGGGCCGCAGCGCTCCTTTATTTTTACAGCACCCCTGCATTTTTACAGCATACAGGACAGGGCCACAGCATTCCTTAATTTTTTTCAGAACCCAACAGGGTCACAGCGCTCCTTTATTTTTACAGCACCCCTGTATTTTTAGTTTTTTACATCATACAGGACAGGGCCGCAGCGCTCCTTTATTTTTACAGCACCCCTGTCTTTTTACAGCATACAGGACATGGCCACAGTGTTCCTTTATTTTTACAGCACCCCTGTATTTTACAGCATACAGGACAGGGCCACAGTGTTCCTTTATTTTTACAGCACCCCTGTATTTTACAGCATACAGGACAGGGACACAGCGTTCCTTTTTTTATAGCACCCCTTTATTTTTACAGCATACAGGACAGAGCCGCAGCATTCCTTTATTTTTACAGCACCCAACAGGGCCACTCCGCTCCTTTATTTTTACAGCACACCTGTTTTTTTACAGCATACAGGACAGAGCCACAGCATTCAATTATTTTTAATGTCCCCCTGTATTTTTACAGCATACAAGACAGGGCCACAGTGTTCCTTTATTATTACAGCACCCCTGTATTTTTACAGCATACAGGACAGGGTCACAGCGTTCCTTTATTTTTACAGCACCCGACAGGGCCACAGTGCTCCTTTATTTTACAGCACACCTGTATTTTTACATCATACAGTACAGAGCCACAGCGTTCCTTTATTATTACAGCACCCCTGTATTTTTACAGCATACAGGACAGGGCCACACAGTTCCTTTATTTTTACAGCACCCCTTTCTTTTTACAGCATACACAACAGGGCCACAGTGTTCCTTTATTTTTACAGCATCCCTGTATTTTTAAAGCATATAGGACAGGGCCACAGCGTTCCTTTACTTTTCCAACACCCAACAGGGCCACAGCGCTCCTTTATTTTTTACATCACCCCTGTATTTTACAGCATGCAGGACAGGGCCACGTCGTTCCTTTATTTTTATAGCACCCTTTATTTTTACAGCATACAGGACAGGGCCACAGCATTCCTTTATTTTTACAGCACCCAACAGGGCCACTATGCTCCTTTATTTTTACAGCACACCTGTATTTTTACAACATACAGGACAGAGCCACAGCGTTCCTTTATTTTTAATGTCCCCCTGTATTTTTACAGCATACAAGACAGGGCCACAGTGTTACTTTATTATTACAGCACCCCTGTATTTTTACAGCATACAGGACAGGGCCACAGCGCTCCTTTATTTTTACAGCACCCCTGCATTTTTACAGCATACAGGACAGGGCCACAGCATTACTTTATTTTTTTCAGAACCCGACAGGGTCACAGCGCTCCTTTATTTTTACAGCACCTCTGTATTTTTAGTTTTTTACATCATACAGTACAGGGCCGCAGCGCTCCTTTATTTTTACAGCACCTCTGTCTTTTTACAGCATACAGGACATGGCCACAGCGTTCCTTTATTTTTACAGCACCCCTGTATTTTACCGCATACAGGAAAGGGCCACAGCGTTCCTTTATTTTTACAGCACCCCTGTATTTTACAGCATACAGGACAGGGACACAGCATTCCTTTTTTTATAGCACCCCTTTATTTTTACAGCATACAGGACAGGGCCACAGCATTCCTTTATTTTTACAGCACCCAACAGGGCCACTCCGCTCCTTTATTTTTACAGCACACCTGTATTTTTACAGCATACAGGACAGAGCCACAGCGTTCCATTATTTTTAATGTCCCCCTGTATTTTTACAGCATACAAGACAGGGCCACAGTGTTCCTTTATTATTACAGCACCCCTGTATTTTTACAGCATGCAGGACAGGGTCACAGCGTTCCTTTATTTTTACAGCACCCGACAGGGCCACAGTGCTCCTTTATTGTACAGCACACTTGTATTTTTACATCCTACAGGACAGAGCCACAGCGTTCCTTTATTTTTCAGAAACCTTTAGGGACGCAGCACTCCTTTATTTTACAGCACCCCTGTATTTTTACAGCATACAGGACAGGGACACAGCGTGCCTTTATTTCTACAGCACCCCTGTATTTTTACAACACACAGAACAATACCCCTTTATTTTTACAGCACACATGACAGTGCCTCTGTATTTTTACAGCACACAGGACAGTACCTCTTTTTATACTTATTATCCACTGCTGGAGAACTTTCCATCCCATCGTATAAGTTTACCTGCTTGTAATAGATCAATACTGTGTTAATTGCTGTATCAGTACAATAGCTGTTATGGTTTTATCATTTTTAAATATTTTCACACCCCTGGGAGGTTTCAGTGTTTTAATAAATGACTTAATATTTTTAAATATATTGTTGCATGTATGTACTATTAAGCGCCATTTGGGTATTATTTTCTTGTTAACCACGTAGAGGCTGGCATACCACTTCTCAAAGTGGCTGCTGATATACTTCTGGTGATGAGAGCATCATTTAGTACAGTGCCTAAAAACTACTTTTCTTACTGTTTATTCACCATCATGTATACAAGCATTGTACATGGAGCAGAGCAAACAGTTGATCAGCTGGTCATGTGTGTAGGCAGGATCACAGGATTATGTTGGTTCCCCCACTGAGCTAAGACTAAAAAAAGGAGACCATCCTGGTAAAAGATTAATTGCTTCATGTAAATGAGCATCTTAGAGGAAGTGCAGTAGTGCACTGGTGGTGGTGCAATGGAACTTGGAAGGGTCACCGTGCCTTGTAACGCCAGCTATCCCTGTTATGTAGACTCTCTATGTGGAGGACAGAGCTGAAGAGCACCAGGTGTGGGGTTGCAAAAATGTGCCTGAGTAAGACTCAAATAAAGGTGATGATTATTGGTACAGTAGTACTTTCTTTTTCTTGGTACACCTACTAATTGTTTATAGCAGAGGCATCACCGGGTCTGGTGACACCCGTTGCGCACTGTGTACCCTCTTACACGTGGAAGCGTGCTCGCTGCCGAAAAAGGGACATTGTCTAAGTCGCATGGGCATGGCCACATCACTCCAGGGGCAGCCTAGCATCATCCAAAGAAGCTGGCTGCCCCCTTTGAGCAGTAAATGTGCAGTGTCAGTGCCTGGATCACAAGAGCCGAGTGCTGCAAACGACTGTCGCACTGCAGCACCCGGCTCCTGTGAGTGAGAGGAAGGCATTTTGGTGTCACCACCTCCGAGGGTGACACTTGGGGGTGGGCCGCACCCCCCACTGCACCCACCTTCTGATGCCACTGGTTTATAGAGCTTTGTAGCAAACCTACATTTAATGACCAACCATCCAAACACGCTTTACATATAAAAAGCTTACTACTATTTCCTTTTGTACATTTTCACATAACTTACCAAGCAAAATATTTCTATTTTATTGTTTAACTCTGTAATTTTAATAACACAAATATTGCAGAAAAAGATCATCGGCATTCCTTCTTCCAGAATCCCGGCAGCGAGTTAGCGAGTCCCGGCTCGCTTTGTTTGCCTCGCTTCGTTCGCCTTGCTTCGCTTGCCTCACATCGGGCCCAGTGGCTCGCTTCGCTTGCCACAATTTCTTTTCCCACTCAGTTGATGACGTGTACCCACCAACCAAGTGTGAATACTGGGCGGGTGTCGTGCTGCCGTCAGTCTATAAAATGCTGGCTTTCGGGCTTCCGGATTCAGGCCCTCATTCCGAGTTGATCGCTGCGGATGTTTGCATCGCAAGCAGCGGGGATTAGCCCAATGCGCACGCGCAAACCATCAATGTGCATGTACCAAGTCAGGCGTACGACGGATGTGCAGAAATGTAAACGCTTTTTGTGCTCGCAGCCACACAACAAAAAATGGGCGGGTAAAAGGCGGTGCGGGGGAATGGCTTTGCTAGCTAATGAAAAGGGGCGTGAAGGTGGATGTCTCGTGGGGGAGTGTGCTAAGGGTAGAGATGTGGTTTTCGCACCGCTGCAAATCTGATTTCTGCTGATACAAACCAGGCGTTCGCAGCGCAGGAGTAGGTTTAGGGCTGCACACAGCTAGCGAAGTCTTGCTACAAGTTGATGACAGGGCATAGCTACCTAATAATTGGCAATAAAACGCAGCTGTTGATCAGCAAACGATTCAACACAGCAATTGTAGCAGAAGCACTCACAAATGGTATGTACATTTTCACTCCCAGAAAATGTTAAAATGTGAACCCATATGAAATTAGGATACACTGACAAGGCTCACACATTTTTTTTATAAGCAAATACATGTGTATTTGCAATGTCACACATGTCTGCTTTGTGCTGCAAAAATATTTTATTTACCAGTGTACAAACACAATGACTTCACTTAAAAGCCCACATACATGCCATGTTTTACGGAATCCAACATTAGTTTTATGTTTGTTAAAACAATATTACCAACATAATGCAGGCTAAACTATACTGAGATTACCTGCTGCTTTACCTAATACATTGCTATGGATGATTTCTGACACTTCTTAGTTACATGTAATATGGCATGTTGCCCATAGTCACAAAACAACTGCGTGCCATTATATTGTGTAAGGAGCCACACACAGGTTTGTTGTAGGAACAGCATTTATAGATAAACCACGTGATTGGATGTTCTTGTTTTTACACATGCATAAGAAATAATATCCAAATATTATATAAAAAATACACACACCCACAATAAGAAACACACATTTGCCACACAAACTGTATTTGGACAAAACACGTTACAATTTGGGGGTATTTTCTGGGAAACCACAAATACATTACAAGAAAACAAACACCTACCAGTGCAGAAATTAGGGTGACAGAACCCAGTACTCAGGGCCCCACCATCTACTGGGCATCAAACACAAAAACAGACTGGTGTCATGAGGCTGCTTGAGGATCATGTAGGTCAAAATGAGGAAGATTCTGGCCATAACACCCAAACACAAGTATACACACCAATATGAAGAGGAAGGTGGGACAACTTCACAGGATAATGCATCACAGGCTAAGAAAAAAAAAGGAAACCCCGCAAACCCCATTCAGCGTGAGGGAGTTTGTCATTCTGGTCTCACAAGCGCTGTAAAATCCGTTTTGGAAGAGAATAAACATGGGTGCTGGGTAATGTGTCCGCATCTGGAGAGAAATTACTTTTTTTTCTTCCCGCCTGAAGTGAATGGTCACTGGTTGGTCTGCGAACTGACCTTCGAGGGCCCTGCCCAGTGGGATCTTGTTCCTGGGCAGGGGTGGGGGATGGTCCAGGTGTTGGAGGCTCCCTGAGACTGTGGGTAAGAAGGACAGCGATGGCCTGTAGTCATTGTCCAATGATGTTGTTTAATTGTTGGACCGAGGAGGTGAGTTTGGCCATACCTTGCCTGAGGTCACCCACACCTTGCCGAACACAGGTGGTCAGATCAGTGAGCCAAAAGGACATCTCACGTACCTCCCGGGTCATCACTTCATGGAATTCGCTGTTAAGAACTCCATGTCGGCCAATTTCGCCCAGAATCTCCGGGAGAGAGGGTTCGGTGGGGGGGCCAGTGTGTGGCTGGGCTGGTGGTATATACTTCCCCACACTGGAGTTGTCATTACCTCTCCCTGCCTCAGCCTCCGCGAGATGTCCCTCCTGTGCTGTGTTATGGGCAAAAAGGGAATATGCGGATAAAAGGAAAAAATATTAGTATCAATTACAAACATGTAATCGAAAACACTTGCCAATATATGTTAGGGAACTTACCTGGCAAGTCATGTGGCCAGAACATCTCAGGCGTGTCTGTGTCCATTTGTGACACACCTGCCACCTCCTCAGAGGGGTGTAGTATGGTATGCCGGCGGCCGGGCTCCCGGCGACCAGCATACCAGCGCCGGGAGCCCGACCGCCGGCATACCGACAGCGTGGCAAGCGCAAATGAGCCCCTTGCGGGCATGCGTGCCTTGCTATTTTATTCTCCCTCCGGGAGGGAGAATACCTGTCGGTATGCCGGGTGTCGGGATTCCGGCACCGGTATACTGTGCGCCGGGATCCGGACATTCGGCATACTGAAGACCACCCCCTCATAGGACACACAGGCCATTGCTCGCTCCTCTAGATCTGTATACTCCACAGTCTCAGGGGCAGGGCCTCCCCCTGTTGCCCTCAAAGCATTCCAGTTCGCAGTCTTTTTCTGCTTCAGGTGGGACTTGAAGTCGACCAACTACATATGTGTTTTGGATTTGCGTAAAGGAAAACAAATGCATAGTAAATTAATGTGTAACATAGTTTCGGGCAACATGTCATAATTGTGGTTGCTATAGGCAACCTCCCTGTTGTTTTTTTAAGCTGAAATCGTCTTTAATGCATACTATAGATATTATCATTGTGCCTCAGTATGTACTTACCGTCTTCGGACTTCCAATGGTTGGCGGACAATTGGGCCAACAGCATTTATCTTGTCTGTAATTTCGCTCCAGATGTGGTCTTTTGCCGCAGCACCCATGTTTTTGTTTCCAAAATGGATTTTATCCATGGCTTTTGGAACCTAAATGCCCAACTCCCTCTTTGTAAATGGGGGCTGCCTCTTTCTCTTTTTGGCTGTTGCCTGTGATGCATCAGTCTGTAAATTGTCACCACCTTCCTCTTTAGGTAGTGGTGTGGTTTGCTGGGTTTGGGTATTCATCACGGAATCTCCCTCACTTTGGCCCACATTTTTGGAGCCCCTGTGGTTTCAGCCGTTTCCTCCTGGCTGCAATCTCTTTCATCTTCCTCTGCAGTTGCTGCATCTCTGCCACCATTCTGCTGCACTCTGTATCAGAATCCATGCTGGTGGTGGCATGTGCGATAGAATGTGTTTGGTGTTTTTATCCCTGCATATTGTTTTTTTGCAGGAAATTGCACAGGTGATGCATACACAACTGTTGGACGTACTATAATTGCATACACTATTTAATCTGTCTCCATGCGGCCTGTATTTGTGGGTGTATGCAGGACAGTAGATCCAGAGACAGACAGAGAGATAAGAACTTTTTGTGTTGGAGAGGTGTGCTTGGTAAGTTATGTTTATTTATGTTTTGTGCAAACTCCTACTTCGGCTTTTTTTTGCATTTGGTACTCATTTTTAGGATGTAATTTATTATGTAGGTTACATGTAGAATCTTTAGTGATTCTAACAAAGGGGGTCATTCCGAGTTGTTCGCTCGCAAGCTGCTTTTAGCAGCTTTGCACACGCTAAGCCGCCGCCTACTGGGAGTGAATCCTAGCATATCAAAATTGCGAACGAAAGATTAGCAGAATTGCGAATAGACACTTCTTAGCAGTTTCTGAGTAGCTCCAGACTTACTCGGCATCTGCGATCAGTTCAGTGCTTGTCGTTCCTGGTTTGACGTCACAAACACACCCAGCGTTCGCCCAGACACTCCTCCGTTTCTCCAGCCACTCCCGCGTTTTTCCCAGAAACGGTAGCGTTTTTTCACACACTCCCATAAATCGGCCTGTTTCCGCCCAGAAACACCCACTTCCTGTCAATCACACTCCGATCACCAGAACGAAGAAAAAACCTCGTAATGCCGTGAGTAAAATTCCTAACTGCATAGCAAATTTACTTGGCGCAGTCGCACTGCGGACATTGCGCATGCGCATTAGCGACTAATCGCTCCGTTGCGAGAAAAAAATACAGAGCGAACAACTCGGAATGACCCCCAAAATGTATTGCTCAACATTTGTTGTGGTGTTTTTTTGTGGTTTTAGTTCTACTAAAAATTACAGCAAGTGTGTGTATATATATATATATATATATATATATATATATCTGTTGGTGAGTATCTGCATGTTGTTTGATGTGTTTTTGATGGAGTGTATTGTTGTTTGAGTTTGGCAATTATATGTTTACAATCCTATTTTGCCTTTTCTAGGGATCATTTTGTGTGTTACCTTTTGGCCAAGTCTGTGTTTTTTTTTTTTATATATTTGCTGCATTTCTTTCTATCTGCTGGTAAGTATGTGCATGGAGTGTGGTGTGTTATGGGTAGTGGGATGTTTTTTTAGTTTTGTCTTTTAAGTATCCCTGTAAGTATATATCTGTGTGTTTTTGAATTGTTTGGTAAGTACAGGTATATGCATGCTATTTGTGTGTTTGTAGTGTATTTTGTTTGTTATTTATAAATACTGTATGTTTTTTTGTGTGTAATTTTTTGCCTCATTTTTCTTTGTTGTTGTCTCCTGGTGTGGTAAATTTAGCGATGGATTATGAGACTGAAGTAAGTTTTTTGGATGATGAAGTACTGTAATTTATGTTGAAATTGTTTGTACCCATTGGACGTTGGATTGATTGTACATTTTTACCTTTTCAAGGTGCTGTTGGCCACATATCTAGCCTCCGAAACCGTCCAACCCCAACCTGCCCCTCATCTTCGAAGGCAACGGAGGTGTGTAAGGCCTAGTATTTTCCGTACCCATGTCACCCTTTTTGGTATGCTAGATGATGAGGTGTTGCGGCGATACAGGCTGCCCCTCATGTCATCCTAGAAACTCTCTCAATAATAGAGAGTGATCTAGATACCTCAATTCGGTATCCCACATCAATACCAGCATTGACACAATTCCTTGCTGTGTTACATTTCTGTGCCACGGGTTCCTACCAGCACATCATTGGGGTGCTGGTAGGAATCTCGCAGGGGGCCTTTTCGAAAGTCCTTCATCACGTCATAGCTGCTTTTTTCAAATGAATCAAGCAGTTCATATCAATGCCATTGGATGTTGGGGCCCTAGGTGTGTTGTAGCAGCAATTCCAGGAAGGGGGTAGTCTCTTCCCACACATTAGTGAGGTTGTGGATGGGACACATGTTCCACTTGTGGTGCCAAAACATAATGAGGAAATCTAAGGAACAGGAAACTGTTCCACTCTCTGAATGTGATGGTTGTTTGTGGACCATCCCTCCAGATCCTGTCCCTGAATGCAAAGTACCCCGGCAGTGCCCATGATGCCCATGTCATTCGGCAATCAGGGATCTGGCAAAGATTAAGAATGATGGAAGGCCAAGACATGTGGCTATTGGGTGAGTAGTATTTGCATCATGTGTTAAAGGTTTGTTTTTTATGTGATGTTGTTTCATTTTTATACTTATGATTATATTGTGTTTTTCAGGAGATTGAGGATATCCTTGCACCCCCTGGCCCATGACTCCTTACAGCACACCCAAACCAGGGCCACAAGCCGCATTTAAGTCCGCACATACAGCCGCTAGGCAGCTGGTGGAGTGCACCATTGGCATCCTGAAAGGACACTTCCATGTGCTTCACCGCACTGGTGGCGACCTCATGTATTTGCCGAAAATGGTAAGTAAAATTGTGGTCCTGTGTGCAATACTGCATAACATTGCTGTGAGGAGTCGTGTGGAGCTTCCTCAAACAGAGGAATTGCCCAGAGAGGAAGAGGAGCCAGGGGTTGAGCGGTCAATGAGGCGAGGTGAGGCACGGAGGCCCAGCGTGGCCATGCAGTTAGGGCACGAATCATGCGGCAATATTTCAGGTATGCTTGTGCTATGAACACATTATACAATTCATTCTGCTACTATTGTGTTAAATGTTGTGAGGCCCAGCGGAGACATATTTTTAGGGCACGAATACTCAGACAATATTTCATTTTTGCTTTGATGACTAACATGTTAAACGATGTTGTTGTTTTTTAGTAAAAATTATATTTGTGTAAGGTAGAACATATGTGGTTAAAGTTTTTACTTAGCATTTTTGGAATATGAACAAATATGGTAAAAAAAAAGTATATGGGGTATATGCAATTCACGGCGAATCGCAGCAAATTATCGCCATTTTTAAATTCGACACAATTCGACAGGTGAATTCCGGCAGGTGGCTGCCGGAATTCACCATATTCAATGAAAAACGGATTCGACAGTCCCGCGGGCGAAAAACGGCCGATTTGCCGGATTTTGCCGCGATTTAAAAAAACGGGAAAAACACGAAAAAAAAATGGCGTGGGGTCCCCCCTCCAAAGCATAACCAGCCTCGGGCTCTTCGAGCTGGTCCTGGTTCCAAAAATGCGGGGGGGAAATTGGGCAGGGATCCCCCGTATTTTTAAAACCAGCACCGGGCTCTGCGCCTGGTGCTGGTGCAAAAAATACGGGGGACAAAAAGAGTAGGGGTCCCCCGTATTTTTTACACCAGCATCGGGCTCCACTAGCTGGACAGATAATGCCACAGCCGGGGGTCACTTTTATGCAGTGCCCTGCGGCCGTGGCATTAAATATCCAACTAGTCACCCCTGGCCGGGGTACCCTGGGGGAGTGGGGGCCCCTTCAATCAAGGGGTCCCCCCCCCCAGCCACCCAAGGGCCAGGGGTGAAGCCCGAGGCTGTCCCCCCCATCCAATCCAATGGCTGCGGATGGGAGGCTGATAGCCTAGAGTAAAATGACAAGAATATTGTTTTTTTCCAGAAGAACTACAAGTCCCAGCAAGCCTCCCCTGCAAGCTGGTACTTGGAGAACCACAAGTACCAGCATGCGGGAGAAAAACGGGCCCGCTGGTACCTGTAGTTCTACTGGAAAAAAAATACCCAAATAAAAACAGGACACAGACACCGTGACAGTAAAACTTTATTACACACTGCCGACACACACATACTTACCTATGTTCACACGCCGACATCGGTCCTCTTCTCCATGTAGAATCCACGGATACCTGAAAAGAAAAGATCAATATACTCACCTCAGCCAGGGTCCAGAGATAAATCCACGTACTTGGCAAAAAAAGAAAACGGACACACGGACCACCGGACTGAAAGGGGTCCCATGCTGACACATGAGACCCCTTACACCGAATGCCGGGACACCACGTGACTCCTGTCACTGAAGTCCCTTCAGCCAATCAGGAAGCGCTACTTCCGTGGCGCTCACCTGATTGGCTGTGCGCTGTCTGTGCTGTGACAGCGCATCGCACAGCTCCGTCCATTATATTCAATGGGAACTTTGCGGCTAGCGGTGAGGTCACCCGCCGGTCAGCGGCTGACCGCGGGTAACCCCACCGCTGACGGCAAAGTTCCCACCATTGAAACTGGAGATGTGCACTTGAAATTTTTCGGGTTTTGTGTTTTGGTTTTGGGTTCGGTTCCGCGGCCGTGTTTTGGGTTCGACCGCGTTTTGGCAAAACCTCACCGAATTTTTTTTGTCGGATTCGGGTGTGTTTTGGATTCGGGTGTTTTTTTCAAAAAACACTAAAAAACAGCTTAAATCATAGAATTTGGGGGTCATTTTGACCCCAAAGTATTATTAACCTCAAAAACCATAATTTCCACTCATTTTCAGTCTATTCTGAATACCTCACACCTCACAATATTATTTTTAGTCCTAAAATTTGCACCGAGGTCGCTGGATGACTAAGCTAAGCGACCCTAGTGGCCGACACAAACACCTGGCCCATCTAGGAGTGGCACTGCAGTGTCACGCAGGATGGCCCTTCCAAAAAACACTCCCCAAACAGCACATGACGCAAAGAAAAAAAGAGGTGCAATGAGGTAGCTGTGTGAGTAAGATAAGCGACCCTAGTGGCCGACACAAACACCTGGCCAATCTAGGAGTGGCACTGCAGTGTCACGCATGATGGCCCTTCCAAAAAACACTCCCCAAACAGCACATGACGCAAATAAAAATGAAAGAAAAAAGAGGTGCAAGATGGAATTGTCCTTGGGCCCTCCCACCCACCCTTATGTTGTATAAACAGGACATGCACACTTTAACCAACCCATCATTTCAGTGACAGGGTCTGCCACACGACTGTGACTGAAATGACGGGTTGGTTTGGACCCCCACCGAAAAAGAAGCAATTAATCTCTCCTTGCACAAACTGGCTCTACAGAGGCAAGATGTCCACCTCATCATCATCCTCCGATATATCACCGTGTACATCCCGCTCCTCACAGATTATCAATTCGTCCCCACTGGAATCCACCATCTCAGCTCCCTGTGTACTTTGTGGAGGCAATTGCTGCTGGTCAATGTCTCCACGGAGGAATTGATTATAATTCATTTTAATGAACATCATCTTCTCCACATTTTCTGGAAGTAACCTCGTACGCCGATTGCTGACAAGGTGAGCGGCGGCACTAAACACTCTTTCGGAGTACACACTTGTGGGAGGGCAACTTAGGTAGAATAAAGCCAGTTTGTGCAAGGGCCTCCAAATTGCCTCTTTTTCCTGCCAGTATAAGTACGGACTGTCTGACGTGCCTACTTGGATGCGGTCACTCATATAATCCTCCACCATTCTTTCAATGGGGAGAGAATCATATGCAGTGACAGTAGACGACATGTCCGTAATCGTTGTCAGGTCCTTCAGTCCGGACCAGATGTCAGCATCAGCAGTCGCTCCAGACTGCCCTGCATCACCGCCAGCGGGTGGGCTCGGAATTCTGAGCCTTTTCCTCGCACCCCCAGTTGCGGGAGAATGTGAAGGAGGAGATGTTGACAGGTCGCGTTCCGCTTGACTTGACAATTTTGTCACCAGCAGGTCTTTGAACCCCAGCAGACAGAAAGAGAGATCCAAGGTAGGTTTTAAATCTAGGATCGAGCACGGTGGCCAAAATGTAGTGCTCTGATTTCAACAGATTGACCACCCGTGAATCCTTGTTAAGCAAATTAAGGGCTCCATCCACAAGTCCCACATGCCTAGCGGAATCGCTCCCTTTTAGCTCCTCCTTCAATGTGTCCAGCTTCTTCTGCAAAAGCCTGATGAGGGGAATGACCTGACTCAGGCTGGCAGTGTCTGAACTGACTTCACGTGTGGCAAGTTAAAAAGGTTGCAGAACCTTGCACAACGTTGAAATCATTCTCCACTGCGCTTGAGACAGGTACATTCCACCTCCTATATCGTGCTCAATTGTATAGGCTTGAATGGCCTTTTGCTGCTCCTCCAACCTCTGAAGCATATATAGGGTTGAATTCCACCTCGTTACCACTTCTTGCTTCAGATGATGGCAGGGCAGGTTCAGGCGTTTTTGGTGGTGCTCCAGTCTTCTGTACGTGGTGCCTGTACGCCGAAAGTGTCCCGCAATTCTTCTGGCCACCGACAGCATCTCTTGCACGCCCCTGTCGTTTTTTTTTAAATTCTGCACCACCAAATTCAAGGTATGTGCAAAACATGGGACGTGCTGGAATTTGCCCATATTTAATGCACACACAATATTGCTGGCGTTGTCCGATGCCACAAATCCACAGGAGAGTCCAATTGGGGTAAGCCATTCCGCGATGATCTTCCTCAGTTGCCGTAAGAGGTTTTCAGCTGTGTGCGTATTCTGGAAACCGGTGATACAAAGCGTAGCCTGCCTAGGAAAGAGTTGGCGTTTGCGAGATGCTGCTACTGGTGCCGCCGCTGCTGTTCTTGCGGCGGGAGTCCATACATCTACCCAGTGGGCTGTCACAGTCATATAGTCCTGACCCTGCCCTGCTCCACTTGTCCACATGTCCGTGGTTAAGTGGACATTGGGTACAACTGCATTTTTTAGGACACTGGTGAGTCTTTTTCTGACGTCCGTGTACATTCTCGGTATCGCCTGCCTAGAGAAGTGGAACCTAGATGGTATTTGGTAACGGGGGCACACTACCTCAAGAAATTGTCTAGTTCCCTGTGAACTAACGGCGGATACCGGACGCACGTCTAACACCAACATAGTTGTCAAGGCCTCAGTTATCCGCTTTGCAACAGGATGACTGCTGTGATATTTCATCTTCCTCGCAAAGGACTGTTGGACAGTCAATTGCTTGGTGGAAGTAGTAAAAGTGGGCTTACGACTTCCCCTCTGGGATGACCATCGACTCCCAGCAGCAACAACAGCAGCGCCAACAGCAGTAGGCGTTACACGCAAGGATGCATCGGAGGAATCCCTGGCAGGAGAGGACTCGTCAGAATTGCCAGTGACATGGCCTGCAGGACTATTGGCATTCCTGGGGAAGGAGGAAATTGACACTGAGGGAGTTGGTGGGGTGGTTTGCGTGAGCTTGGTTACAAGAGGAAGGGATTTACTGGTCAGTGGACTGCTTCCGCTGTCGCCCAAAGTTTTTGAACTTGTCACTGACTTATTATGAATGCGCTGCAGGTGACGTATAAGGGAGGATGTTCCGAGGTGGTTAACGTCCTTACCCCTACTTATTACAGCTTGACAAAGGCAACACACGGCTTGACAAATGTTGTCCGCATTTCTGTTGAAATACTTCCACACCGAAGAGCTGATTTTTTTGGTATTTTCACTAGAGATGAGCGGGTTCGGTTCCTCGGAATCCAAACCCGCCCGAACTTCATGTTTTTTTACACGGGTCCGAGCGACTCGGATTTTCCCGCCTTGCTCGGTTAACCCGAGCGCGCCCGAACGTCATCATCCCGCTGTCGGATTTTCGCGAGGCTCGGATTCTATCGCGAGACTCGGATTCTATATAAGGAGCCGCGCGTCGCCGCCATTTTCACACGTGCATTGAGATTGATAGGGAGAGGACGTGGCTGGCGTCCTCTCCGTTTATAGAGAAGAGAGTGAGACTAGAGTAGAGAGAGACACAGTATTTACTTTAGTTATTTTGGGGAGCATTAGGAGGAGTACTACTACTTGCTGAAGTGATAGTGTGACTGTATATCTGACTTGTGGGGGAGACAGTGGGGAGCAGTTAGAGTCTGAGAGCAGGAGTACATATTTTAACGTACAGTGCACACTTTTGCTGCCAGAGTGCCACACTGCCATTGTGACCACACTGACCACCAGTATATATATTGTGATTGTCTGCTTAGGAGTACTACTTGCAAGTTGCTGATAGTGTGACCAGTGACCTGACCACCAGTTTAATTAATCACCACCAGTTTAATATATATATATATATATATATATAATTGTATATAATATATATATAATTGTATACCACCTACCCGTGTTTTTTTTTTTTTTCTTTCTTCTTGATACATACTACTTTAGTAGCTTACTGTAGCAGTCTGCGGTGCTGCTGAGCTGACAGTGTCCAGCAGGTCCGTCATCAGTCATTACATAATAAATATATATACCTGTCCGGCTGCAGTACTAGTGATATTATATATATATATTAATTTCATCTCATTATCATTCAGTCTATATTAGCAGCAGACACAGTACGGTAGTCCACGGCTGTAGCTACCTCTGTGTCGGCAGTCGCTGGTCCATCCATAAGTATACTAGTATCCATCCATCTCCTTTGTTTACCTGAGGTGCCTTTTAGTTGTGCCTATTAAAATATGGAGAACAAAAATGTTGAGGTTCCAAAATTAGGGAAAGATCAAGATCCACTTCCACCTCGTGCTGAAGCTGCTGCCACTAGTCATGGCCGAGACGATGAAATGCCAGCAACGTCGTCTGCCAAGGCCGATGCCCAATGTCATAGTACAGAGCATGTCAAATCCAAAACACCAAATATCAGTAAAAAAAGGACTCCAAAATCTAAAATAAAATTGTCGGAGGAGAAGCGTAAACTTGCCAATATGCCATTTACCACACGGAGTGGCAAGGAACGGCTGAGGCCCTGGCCTATGTTCATGGCTAGTGGTTCAGCTTCACATGAGGATGGAAGCACTCAGCCTCTCGCTAGAAAAATGAAAAGACTCAAGCTGGCAAAAGCACCGCAAAGAACTGTGCGTTCTATGAAATCCCAAATCCACAAGGAGAGTCCAATTGTGTCGGTTGCGATGCCTGACCTTCCCAACACTGCACGTGAAGAGCATGCGCCTTCCACCATTTGCACGCCCCCTGCAAGTGCTGGAAGGAGCACCCGCAGTCTAGTTCCTGATAGTCAGATTGAAGATGTCAGTGTTGAAGTACACCAGGATGAGGAGGATATGGGTGTTGCTGGCGCTGGGGAGGAAATTGACAAGGAGGATTCTGATGGTGAGGTGGTTTGTTTAAGTCAGGCACCCGGGGAGACACCTGTTGTCCGTGGGAGGAATAGGGCCATTGACATGCCTGGTGAAAATACCAAAAAAATCAGCTCTTCGGTGTGGAAGTATTTCACCAGAAATGCGGACAACATTTGTCAAGCCGTGTGTTGCCTTTGTCAAGCTGTAATAAGTAGGGGTAAGGACGTTAACCACCTCGGAACATCCTCCCTTATACGTCACCTGCAGCGCATTCATAATAAGTCAGTGACAAGTTCAAAAACTTTGGGCGACAGCGGAAGCAGTCCACTGACCAGTAAATCCCTTCCTCTTGTAACCAAGCTCACGCAAACCACCCCACCAACTCCCTCAGTGTCAATTTCCTCCTTCCCCAGGAATGCCAATAGTCCTGCAGGCCATGTCACTGGCAATTCTGACGAGTCCTCTCCTGCCTGGGATTCCTCCGATGCATCCTTGCGTGTAACGCCTACTGCTGCTGGCGCTGCTGTTGTTGCTGCTGGGAGTCGATGGTCATCCCAGAGGGGAAGTCGTAAGCCCACTTTTACTACTTCCACCAAGCAATTGACTGTCCAACAGTCCTTTGCGAGGAAGATGAAATATCACAGCAGTCATCCTGTTGCAAAGCGGATAACTGAGGCCTTGACAACTATGTTGGTGTTAGACGTGCGTCCGGTATCCGCCGTTAGTTCACAGGGAACTAGACAATTTCTTGAGGTAGTGTGCCCCCGTTACCAAATACCATCTAGGTTCCACTTCTCTAGGCAGGCGATACCGAGAATGTACACGGACGTCAGAAAAAGACTCACCAGTGTCCTAAAAAATGCAGTTGTACCCAATGTCCACTTAACCACGGACATGTGGACAAGTGGAGCAGGGCAGGGTCAGGACTATATGACTGTGACAGCCCACTGGGTAGATGTATGGACTCCCGCCGCAAGAACAGCAGCGGCGGCACCAGTAGCAGCATCTCGCAAACGCCAACTCTTTCCTAGGCAGGCTACGCTTTGTATCACCGGTTTCCAGAATACGCACACAGCTGAAAACCTCTTACGGCAACTGAGGAAGATCATCGCGGAATGGCTTACCCCAATTGGACTCTCCTGTGGATTTGTGGCATCGGACAACGCCAGCAATATTGTGTGTGCATTAAATATGGGCAAATTCCAGCACGTCCCATGTTTTGCACATACCTTGAATTTGGTGGTGCAGAATTTTTTAAAAAATGACAGGGGCGTGCAAGAGATGCTGTCGGTGGCCAGAAGAATTGTGGGACACTTTCGGCGTACAGGCACCACGTACAGAAGACTGGAGCACCACCAAAAACGCCTGAACCTGCCCTGCCATCATCTGAAGCAAGAAGTGGTAACGAGGTGGAATTCAACCCTATATATGCTTCAGAGGTTGGAGGAGCAGCAAAAGGCCATTCAAGCCTATACAATTGAGCACGATATAGGAGGTGGAATGTACCTGTCTCAAGCGCAGTGGAGAATGATTTCAACGTTGTGCAAGGTTCTGCAACCTTTTGAACTTGCCACACGTGAAGTCAGTTCAGACACTGCCAGCCTGAGTCAGGTCATTCCCCTCATCAGGCTTTTGCAGAAGAAGCTGGAGGCATTGAAGGAGGAGCTAAAAGGGAACGATTCCGCTAGGCATGTGGGACTTGTGGATGGAGCCCTTAATTCGCTTAACAAGGATTCACGGGTGGTCAATCTGTTGAAATCAGAGCACTACATTTTGGCCACCGTGCTCGATCCTAGATTTAAAACCTACCTTGGATCTCTCTTTCCGGCAGACACAAGTCTGCTGGGGTTCAAAGACCTGCTGGTGACAAAATTGTCAAGTCAAGCGGAACGCGACCTGTCAACATCTCCTCCTTCACATTCTCCCGCAACTGGGGGTGCGAGGAAAAGGCTCAGAATTCCGAGCCCACCCGCTGGCGGTGATGCAGGGCAGTCTGGAGCGACTGCTGATGCTGACATCTGGTCCGGACTGAAGGACCTGACAACGATTACGGACATGTTGTCTACTGTCACTGCATATGATTCTCTCCCCATTGAAAGAATGGTGGAGGATTATATGAGTGACCGCATCCAAGTAGGCACGTCAGACAGTCCGTACTTATACTGGCAGGAAAATGAGGCAATTTGGAGGCCCTTGCACAAACTGGCTTTATTCTACCTAAGTTGCCCTCCCACAAGTGTGTACTCCGAAAGAGTGTTTAGTGCCGCCGCTCACCTTGTCAGCAATCGGCGTACGAGGTTATTTCCAGAAAATGTGGAGAAGATGATGTTCATTAAAATGAATTATAATCAATTCCTCCGTGGAGACATTGACCAGCAGCAATTGCCTCCACAAAGTACACAGGGAGCTGAGATGGTGGATTCCAGTGGGGACGAATTGATAATCTGTGAGGAGCGGGATGTACACGGTGATATATCGGAGGATGATGATGAGGTGGACATCTTGCCTCTGTAGAGCCAGTTTGTGCAAGGAGAGATTAATTGCTTCTTTTTCGGTGGGGGTCCAAACCAACCCGTCATTTCAGTCACAGTCGTGTGGCAGACCCTGTCACTGAAATGATGGGTTGGTTAAAGTGTGCCTGTCCTGTTTATACAACATAAGGGTGGGTGGGAGGGCCCAAGGACAATTCCATCTTGCACCTCTTTTTTCTTTCATTTTTATTTGCGTCATGTGCTGTTTGGGGAGTGTTTTTTGGAAGGGCCATCCTGCGTGACACTGCAGTGCCACTCCTAGATGGGCCAGGTGTTTGTGTCGGCCACTAGGGTCGCTTATCTTACTCACACAGCTACCTCATTGCGCCTCTTTTTTTCTTTGCGTCATGTGCTGTTTGGGTAGTGTTTTTTGGAAGGGCCATCCTGCGTGACACTGCAGTGCCACTCCTAGATGGGCCAGGTGTTTGTGTCGGCCACTAGGGTCGCTTATCTTACTCACACAGCTACCTCATTGCGCCTCTTTTTTTCTTTGCGTCATGTGCTGTTTGGGGAGTGTTTTTTGGAAGGGCCATCCTGCGTGACACTGCAGTGCCACTCCTAGATGGGCCAGGTGTTTGTGTCGGCCACTAGGGTCGCTTATCTTACTCACACAGCTACCTCATTGCGCCTCTTTTTTTCTTTGCGTCATGTGCTGTTTGGGGAGTGTTTTTTGGAAGGGCCATCCTGCGTGACACTGCAGTGCCACTCCTAGATGGGCCAGGTGTTTGTGTCGGCCACTAGGGTCGCTTATCTTACTCACACAGCTACCTCATTGCGCCTCTTTTTTTCTTTGCGTCATGTGCTGTTTGGGGAGTGTTTTTTGGAAGGGCCATCCTGCGTGACACTATAGTGCCACTCCTAGATTGGCCAGGTGTTTGTGTCGGCCACTAGGGTCGCTTATCTTACTCACACAGCTACCTCATTGCGCCTCTTTTTTTCTTTGCGTCATGTGCTGTTTGGGGAGTGTTTTTTGGAAGGGCCATCCTGCGTGACACTGCAGTGCCACTCCTAGATTGGCCAGGTGTTTGTGTCGGCCACTAGGGTCGCTTATCTTACTCACACAGCTACCTCATTGCGCCTCTTTTTTTCTTTGCGTCATGTGCTGTTTGGGGAGTGTTTTTTGGAAGGGCCATCCTGCGTGACACTGCAGTGCCACTCCTAGATTGGCCAGGTGTTTGTGTCGGCCACTAGGGTCGCTTATCTTACTCACACAGCTACCTCATTGCGCCTCTTTTTTTCTTTGCGTCATGTGCTGTTTGGGGAGTGTTTTTTGGAAGGGCCATCCTGCGTGACACTGCAGTGCCACTCCTAGATTGGCCAGGTGTTTGTGTCGGCCACTAGGGTCGCTTATCTTACTCACACAGCTACCTCATTGCGCCTCTTTTTTTCTTTGCGTCATGTGCTGTTTGGGGAGTGTTTTTTGGAAGGGCCATCCTGCGTGACACTGCAGTGCCACTCCTAGATGGGCCAGGTGTTTGTGTCGGCCACTAGGGTCGCTTAGCTTAGTCATCCAGCGACCTCGGTGCAAATTTTAGGACTAAAAATAATATTGTGAGGTGTGAGGTATTCAGAATAGACTGAAAATGAGTGGAAATTATGGTTTTTGAGGTTAATAATACTTTGGGGTCAAAATGACCCCCAAATTCTATGATTTAAGCTGTTTTTTAGTGTTTTTTGAAAAAAACACCCGAATCCAAAACACACCCGAATCCGACAAAAAAAATTCGGTGAGGTTTTGCCAAAACGCGGTCGAACCCAAAACACGGCCGCGGAACCGAACCCAAAACCAAAACACAAAACCCGAAAAATTTCAAGTGCACATCTCTAATTTTCACCAGGCATGTCAACGGCCATATTCCTCCCACGGACAACAGGTGTCTCCCCGGGTGCCTGACTTAAACAAACCACCTCACCATCAGAATCCTCCTTGTCAATTTCCTCCCCAGCGCCAGCAACACCCATATCCTCCTCATCCTGGTGTACTTCAACACTGACATCTTCAATCTGACTATCAGGAACTGGACTGCGGGTGCTCCTTCCAGCACTTGCAGGGGGCGTGCAAATGGTGGAAGGCGCATGCTCTTCACGTCCAGTGTTGGGAAGGTCAGGCATCGCAACCGACACAATTGGACTCTCCTTGTGGATTTGGGATTTCGAAGAACGCACAGTTCTTTGCGGTGCTTTTGCCAGCTTGAGTCTTTTCATTTTTCTAGCGAGAGGCTGAGTGCTTCCATCCTCATGTGAAGCTGAACCACTAGCCATGAACATAGGCCAGGGCCCTTAGCCGTTCCTTGCCACTCCGTGTGGTAAATGGCATATTGGCAAGTTTACGCTTCTCCTCCGACAATTTTATTTTAGATTTTGGAGTCCTTTTTTTACTGATATTTGGTGTTTTGGATTTTACATGCTCTGTACTATGACATTGAGCATCGGCCTTGGCAGACGACGTTGCTGGCATTTCATCGTCTCGGCCATGACTAGTGGCAGCAGCTTCAGCACGAGGTGGAAGTGGATCTTGATCTTTCCCTAACTTTGGAACCTCAACATTTTTGTTCTCCATATTTTAATAGGCACAACTAAAAGGCACCTCAGGTAAACAATGGAGATGGATGGATACTAGTATACTTATGGATGGACGAGCGACTGCCGACACAGAGGTAGCTACAGCCATGGACTACCGTACTGTTTCTGCTGCTAATATAGACTGGATGATAATGAGATGAAATTAATATATATATATATATAATATCACTAGTACTGCAGCCGGACAGGTATATATATTTATTATGTAATGACTGATGACGGACCTGCTGGACACTGTCAGCTCAGCAGCACCGCAGACTGCTACAGTAAGCTACTATAGTAGTATGTATCAAGAAGAAAGAAAAAAAAAAAAACACGGGTAGGTGGTATACAATTATGGATGGACGAGCGACTGCCGACACAGAGGTAGCTACAGCCGTGGACTACCGTACTGTGTCTGCTGCTAATATAGACTGGATGATAATGAGATGAAATTAATATATATATATATAATATCACTAGTACTGCAGCCGGACAGGTATATATATTTATTATGTAATGACTGATGACGGACCTGCTGGACACTGTCAGCTCAGCAGCACCGCAGACTGCTACAGTAAGCTACTATAGTAGTATGTATCAAGAAGAAAAAAAAAAAAAAAACACGGGTAGGTGGTATACAATTATGGATGGACGAGCGACTGCCGACACAGAGGTAGCTACAGCCGTGGACTACCGTACTGTGTCTGCTGCTAATATAGACTGGATGATAATGAGATGAAATTAATATATATATATATATATATATAATATCACTAGTACTGCAACCGGACAGGTATATATATTTATTATGTAATGACTGATGACGGACCTGCTGGACACTGTCAGCTCAGCAGCACCGCAGACTGCTACAGTAAGCTACTATAGTAGTATGTATCAAGAAGAAAAAAAAAAAAACCACGGGTAGGTGGTATACAATTATGGATGGACGAGTGACTGCCGACACAGAGGTAGCTACAGCCGTGGACTACCGTACTGTGTCTGCTGCTAATATAGACTGGATGATAATGAGATGAAATTAATATATATATATATAATATCACTAGTACTGCAGCCGGACAGGTATATATATTTATTATGTAATGACTGATGTCGGACCTGCTGGACACTGTCAGCTCAGCAGCACCGCAGACTGCTACAGTAAGCTACTATAGTAGTATGTATCAAGAAGAAAGAAAAAAAAAAAACACGGGTAGGTGGTATACAATTATGGATGGACGAGCGACTGCCGACACAGAGGTAGCTACAGCCGTGGACTACCGTACTGTGTCTGCTGCTAATATAGACTGGATGATAATGAGATGAAATTAATATATATATATATAATATCACTAGTACTGCAGCCGGACAGGTATATATATTTATTATGTAATGACTGATGACGGACCTGCTGGACACTGTCAGCTCAGCAGCACCGCAGACTGCTACAGTAAGCTACTATAGTAGTATGTATCAAGAAGAAAGAAAAAAAAACAAAACGGGTAGGTGGTATACAATTATGGATGGACGAGCGACTGCCGACACAGAGGTAGCTACAGCCGTGGACTACCGTACTGTGTCTGCTGCTAATATAGACTGGATGATAATGAGATGAAATTAATATATATATATGTATAATATCACTAGTACTGCAGCCGGACAGGTATATATATTTATTATGTAATGACTGATGACGGACCTGCTGGACACTGTCAGCTCAGCAGCACCGCAGACTGCTACAGTAAGCTACTATAGTAGTATGTATCAAGAAGAAAAAAAAAAAAAAACACGGGTAGGTGGTATACAATTATGGATGGACGAACGACTGCCGACACAGAGGTAGCTACAGCCGTGGACTACCGTACTGTGTCTGCTGCTAATATAGACTGGATGATAATGAGATGAAATTAATATATATATATATATATATATATATATATAAATATATAATATCACTAGTACTGCAGCCGGACAGGTATATATATTTATTATGTAATGACTGATGACGGACCTGCTGGACACTGTCAGCTCAGCAGCACCGCAGACTGCTACAGTAAGCTACTATAGTAGTATGTATCAAGAAGAAAGAAAAAAAAAAAAAAACACGGGTAGGTGGTATACAATTATGGATGGACGAGTGACTGCCGACACAGAGGTAGCTACAGCCGTGGACTACCGTACTGTGTCTGCTGCTAATATAGACTGGATGATAATGAGATGAAATTAATATATATATATATAATATCACTAGTACTGCAGCCGGACAGGTATATATATTTATTATGTAATGACTGATGACGGACCTGCTGGACACTGTCAGCTCAGCAGCACCGCAGACTGCTACAGTAAGCTACTATAGTAGTATGTATCAAGAAGAAAGAAAAAGAAAAAAAACGGGTAGGTGGTATACAATTATATATATATTATATACAATTATATATATATATATATATATATATATATATATATATATATATTAAACTGGTGGTGATTAATTAAACTGGTGGTCAGGTCACTGGTCACACTATCAGCAACATGCAAGTAGTACTCCTAAGCAGACAATCACAATAAATACTGGTGGTCAGTGTGGTCACAATGGCAGTGTGGCACTCTGGCAGCAAAAGTGTGCACTGTACGTTAAAATATGTACTCCTGCTCTCAGACTCTAACTGCTCCCCACTGTCTCCCCCACAAGTCAGATATACAGTCACACTATCACTTCAGCAAGTAGTAGTACTCCTCCTAATGCTCCCCAAAATTACTAAAGTAAATACTGTGTCTCTCTCTACTCTAGTCTCACTCTCTTCTCTATAAACGGAGAGGACGCCAGCCACGTCCTCTCCCTATCAATCTCAATGCACGTGTGAAAATGGCGGCGACGCGCGGCTCCTTATATAGAATCCGAGTCTCGCGATAGAATCCGAGCCTCGCGAGAATCCGGATGATGACGTTCGGGCGCGCTCGGGTTAACCGAGCAAGGCGGGAAGATCCGAGTCGCTCGGACCCGTGTAAAAAAACCTGAAGTTCGGGCGGGTTCGGATTCCGAGGAACCGAACCCGCTCATCTCTAAGTTCATCAACAGCTGGAAATCTAAACGATCGACATCTCTGATGTAGCTAGTGACCGCTTAAAGTGTGTTTTGTGCCTTGCTTCTATAATATGTAATGTGAGTAAGTAATGTAGTTTGTTTTACATTCATTACAGATGATGTAGTTGGAGATCCCAATGCCTTGATTGGCCAAAGCCTACAGAGAAGGCATGCTGGCAGAAATATTGTTTCTGCAAAAAAAATTTGTTAATGTTTCTTTGTTTATTTGTTAGTAAAAAAAAGTAAAAGCCTAAAACAACATAAAAATAAACAATGTAATCCCAAATGTTGTTTTGTGTTGTGTTATTTGGAAACACATAGGTACAGATGTTTTTACAAATTAAAATGGGGACATTAAAGAGTGTAAAACGGCTAGTTAATGAACTAAGAAATGACACTTCAACACCAAAGAGTGTGACCTGACAGTTCGGAGCTGATTGTTTTGTTATTTCACAAACACCTTTTTAACACACACTACACCACACATAAAAAAAAAAAAAAAAAAAGGTAATGTACATTATGACAGTGATGGATAATACACATTTAAATTATGTGGTTTTGAAAAAAAACATTACAAACACTTGGTAACTTTAACAAATAAAACAAATATGATTGTTATTGGGCAATTAGGCTGACAAACTCTTCTGTTTGAAGCCTGTGAAGACTTAATTGTCCAAGCACATTAAAAATCATTACCCTAATTGGTATCTTAATTGAGGAAGGGATACGATAAAGTATGTACAGTAAGTGAAAAAAAAACAAGTACTGTGCGAATATTTGAAAAGTAACATAAGCATGTGTACTTCTGCGAAGGCATTGCACATATGTGATGGGGTATGTGTTGTTAGCGATGTGTATGGCACTCATACGAACGGATCGCTACCTGTGATGCTACATAATACACACCTACTTTGTGCATTGGTGCATGGTTGTTTGCAGTAGTGCGTGGTGGGTGTTTGTTTGCATTCTTGCGATGTGTACGCTGCTGTTCGAACGCTGCTTGTGTGCGAACCAAATTGCGAACAACTCGGAATAACCCCTTCAGTCTCCTGAACGCTGGAATCCCGACAGCCAGCATGTTAACTGCATCCCGCAGAAAAAGGTGGAAGCCATTGCTCAGACCTTAAGCTGATGTTAGTATAGGAGTCGGTGAAACTGATAGGTTGCATCACATTCATGTCTGCGGGCTTTACTAGCAGCAGTGGTGCAAGTAGAAATATTTTCTTAGTGGTACGGAGTGCCGAAAATGGGCGTGGCCATGTGTTGTGAGTGGGCATGGCCACATGCTGCTAGTGAGAGTGGCTACATGACATTAGTGGCGTGGCCACATGACAGCCCCTTTTTTTTAAATCTGGAGTCAATGCTAAAAATATATAGTAATGCCCCCAATTCAATAACAATATATAGTAATGCCTCCATTATAACAGGAAAATACAGCCACTGTCGCACTCCCAGTAACTCTGCCAATGTGGGATGAGCCGTCATGCAGCCAATCACCATGGTCTTGCTGCTTTGTGGCACATTGTAAATGTGGTAATGGCAAAGTGTATGGCAGGTGGTACTGCGTACCCGCTGCCAAATTCTTAAGGGTACTCCGTACCCGAGCATACCCGCATACTTGCGCTGCTGACTAGCAGTAAATAATGCTAAATAGAAAGACTTTACTAACAATAATATATTGAAAGTCTGTGTGTATCTAGCAAATAATAGCCCGTGCATTTAGTGCCTATGTACCCTATTCAGTACGATTATCGAATGGCTGTGCATGTGCAGCATTTGCACGATTTGCAATTACTTCTGCAAATTCATTGTGCTTCAATGCAATCGCATTTTGATTGACAGGATGCCAGAGTTTAATGGAGGAAACATGGCATTTTGTGGGTGTATTTGTAAAAATGCAGGCATGGTAAAGCATTTTTTCGGGTAGGTTTCTAATGTCAGCGATGACCACTTCCAGCATATTGTGTTTGCAAAACTGTGGATGAATTTGCCTGGCATTAGCATACAAGTCTTATGTTGGGGACACGTGCTGAACGGATTCTGCATCCTCACATCACAGTTTTTCCTAAGCCCCAGCCTGAGTGACAGGCTGAGGGCGTATGGGGGTGGGGAAGGGGTGGTGACCGGATCCAATACTCAAAACGGAGGTATGTCACCTCCATTTTGTGGGAGTGTCAGCATCTTGCTACAAAGATTTACTGACCTCATCTGCGGATCTGAGACTGAAATCTGAGTATCCTTAAAGGGGGGTACTCACGGAGCGACATTCTAAGCAATCTGACTAGATTGCTTAGAATGTAAGCCTGATCGCTCCGTTTGTAGCCCTTACAGCGATAGCGATGCGCAGCCCCGCGCATCGCTATCGCTGCTGCTAGATTGGCCTGCCGTGTGCTCAGCACACATCTCTCCCCGCATTGGCCCGTCTATATGGGCCTTAAGTTTACTCATATGATCGATGGTCAGGCAGAGTGATTCTGATGATGTAACTTGAGATGCAACAGTTGGTCATGGAAGCAGACAGGATGTCTATTTATACCAGACACCTCCTGCCTGCATATGCATAGAAGCGGCTGTGCAATAGCATACAACTCTGAATCTGGCCGATTATTTCTATGTAATAGTCAGTGCCAGATTAAGGTCCACATGGGCCTGGAGCTGACATTTACGAAGGGCCTATTTTGTGCCGCCACAGGGGATGTGACCACTGCCATGGGGGTGTGACTAGATATGTGGGGGTGTGGTCTGCACAGAAGGTGTGGTCTTTGCCATGGAGTGTGACTAAAGGAGATACACACAGAGAGATCCTTGCTACATTTCTAAGCAATCTGACTAGATTGCTTAGAAATTAAGCACGGATCTCTCCGTGTGTATGCCCATAGCAATGCGTGGCACAATCTAGTCAGGTCGCTCACATCATCGCTGTGTGAAGTGAGCGCTCCCCGTCCCCCCGTTCCCCCCTCGCTCAGCACACATCGCACTGAGTGCTGAGCAGGGTGAGAGATGTGTGCTGAGCGGTCTGTGATATATCGCTCAGCACACATCTCTACGTGTGTAACCCACTTAACGCCTACCTCGAAAAGCCTAAGTCTCATTCCTCTGGTTGTAGGATACAGACTCCCCATCCCTGAATTTCAGCAGCCAGCAGTTCATCCCTGATTATTTATTATTATTATTATTATTATTATACTTTATTTATATGGTGCCACAGGGGATCTGCAGTGCCCAATTACAGAGTACATAAACAAATACGCAAAACAAGAAAACAGTGACTCTCAGTTGAAGACAATATAGTACAAGTATAGAATACATAAACATCAACAGATGACACTGAAATTAGTATTAGGGTAAACACAAAAAAATTAGAGAGAAAGAAGGCTCTTGTTTGGGCGCACTCTTTAACATTTAGATAGATGACATAAAGTCACAAACAGATAAAACTCAAGTTTATTAATATTAGTAAAAATGTAATTTGCATCCAACCGACAAAAAATGAAAGAATGTTCTGGTCATATATGCAATAAGAATTAAAAATTGAAATAGATGTGGACATTGTCAGTACCACATCTAGTCCCCTTTGACCAGTACAGATAAATCTGTATTAATCAGACCTTAATAGGTCAAATAAGTAATGAGACTTAAATAGGTCAGAGTAACACCTGGGATACCTAAACACAAATTTGTGAGGGAATCCCGTGTGTGGGTACCTTGAAATGTGTTGCTGTCCTGTTACTGATATTCCTGTTAGCAGTTGTAGAACCTATTGCTGTTGTCTATTGTTATTGGTAAAGTTTAGAGATGACAAGAAATGAATGTAGGAAAGATGTTGATACTGCTGTCATGTGTTGCTACACGTCTCTGCTTCCAGATTTGTACACATAATTCTACAGCACTGAGTATTCCAATGAGGTTTCCCTTCAAAGTACTAACCCAGCCCACCACTGTTTGGCTTCCAAGATCAGACGAGATTGCGCATATTCAGTGAGGTATGGTCGTAGATAAAGTGTGTAATAGCTGCAACACTGATGAGAGTGCACCTGAAAAAGGGAGCTGTGAAAATTCCAGCATATGTTGATACCAAATGCAGAGAGAGAAGTTGAGGTACTAGGAATACCCAAAAGAGAAGAGAAGGTAGTGGATCTGCTGTCCAACGTTACACAGGGACATGCCACTGTAAGTGGCAAATGCCATGAATCGTCGATAAGAGTCCACTTAATAAGTGCAGTGGGTAAACTTACAAAAATATCTTAGTATACTTAAAGGGTTAAAGTGATCTCATGAGGTTATACAATATACTCCATAATTCATGCCGTAATCACACAATTAATTGATATATGTGTCATAGATCTCACATTTAACCATGAAACACCACCTAAAATCTTCTTAGACAGAATAATCAGTTGCAGCAATATGTAATATTTGTCCTGGACATGACAGCTTGCTTAAAAAGAAAATTCTTAGATAGAATAATCAATTGCAGCTATATAAAGTATCCGTCCTGAATATAACAGCTGCTTTAACAGTAAACACAAATGATCATGAATTCAGCAGTGTATCCAAAAAATTGTAACAGTGATAATAAGATTTTACTCACCGGTAAATCTATTTCTCGTAGTCCGTAGTGGATGTTGGGAACTCCGTAAGGACCATGGGGAATAGCGGCTCCGCAGGAGACTGGGCACAACTAAAGAAAGATTTAGTTCTCCTGGTGTGCACTGGCTCCTCCCACTATGACCCTCCTCCAAGCCTCAGTTAGGACACTGTGCCCGGACGAGCTGACTTAATAAGGAAGGATTTTGAATCCCGGGTAAGACTCATACCAGCCACACCAATCACACCGTATAACTCGTGATACTATACCCAGTTAACAGTATGAATATAACTGAGCCTCTCAACAGATGGCTCAACAATAACCATTTAGTTAGGCAATAACTATATACAAGTATTGCAGACAATCCGCACTTGGGATGGGCGCCCAGCATCCACTACGGACTACGAGAAATAGATTTACCGGTGAGTAAAATCTTATTTTCTCTGACGTCCTAGTGGATGCTGGGAAATCCGTAAGGACCATGGGGATTATACCAAAGCTCCCAAACGGGCGGGAGAGTGCGGATGACTCTGCAGCACCGAATGAGAGAACTCCAGGTCCTCCTCAGCCAGGGTATCAATTTTGTAGAATTTAGCAAACGTGTTTGCCCCTGACCAAGTTGCAGCTCGGCAAAGTTGGAAAGCCGAGACCCCTCGGGCAGCTGCCCAAGATGAGCCCACCTTCCTTGTGGAATGGGCTTTTACAGATTTTGGCTGCGGTAGTCCAGCCGCAGAATGCGCCAGCTGAATTGTGCTACAAATCCAGCGAGCAATAGTCTGCTTAGAAGCAGGAGCACCCAGTTTGCTGGGTGCATACAGGATAAACCGCGAGTCAGTTCTTTTGACTCTAGCCGTCCTGGAAACATAATTTTTCAAGGGCCTGACTACGTCCAGTAACTTGGAATCCTCCAAGTCCCTAGTAGCCGCAGGCACTACAATAGTTGGTTCAAGTGAAAAACTGATATCACCTTAGGGAGAAACTGGGGACGAGTCCTCAATTCTGCCCTATCCATATGGAAAATCAGATAAGGACTTTTATATGACAAAGCCGCCAATTCTGATACACGCCTGGCCGAAGCCAAGGCCAATAACATGACCACTTTCCGCGTGAGATATTTTAGATCCACGGTTTTTAGTGGCTCACACCAATGTGATTTTAAAGAAACTCAACACCACGTTGAGAACCCAAGGTGCCACTGGAGGCACATCCGGGGGCTGAATATGCAGCACTCCTTTTACAATGTCTGAACTTCAGGTACTGAAGCTAGTTCTTTTTGGAAGAAAATCGACAGAGCCGAGATCTGTACCTTAATGGAGCCTAATTTTAGGCCCATAGACACTCCTGCTTGTAGGAAATGCAGAAATCGACCTAGTTGAAATTCCTCTGTTGGGGCCTTAAGTCTTGGAACAGACAGGGCCCCTGCTGCCGCAGGTCCTGTCTGAGCGGCAGAGGCCATGGGTCCTCTGATATAATTTCTTGAAGTTCTGGGTACCAAGCTCTTCTTGGCCAATCCGGAACCACGAGTATCGTTCTTACTCCTCGCCTTCCTATTATTCTCATTACCTTTTGTATGAGAGGCAGAGGGAGGAACACATAAACCGACTGGTACACCCACGGTTTTACCAGAGTGTCCACAGCTATCGCCTGAGGGTCCTTTGACCTGGCACAATATCTTTTATAGCTTTTTGTTGAGGCGGGACGCCATCATGTCCACCTGTGGCCTTTCCCAATGGTGTACAATCCTTTGGAAGACTTCTGGATGAAATCCCCACTCTCCCGGGTGGAGGTCGTGTCCGCTGAGAAGATCTGCTTCCCAGTCGTCCACTCCGGGAATGAACACTGCTGACAGTGTTAACACATGATTTTCCGCCCATCGGAGAATCCTTGTGGCTTCTGCCATCGCCTTCCTGCTTCTTGTGCCGCCCCGTTGGTTTACATGGGCGACTGCCGTGATGTTGTCTGATTGGATCAGTACCGGTTGGTTTTGAAGCAGAGGCCTTGCCTGACTCAGGGCATTGTAAATGGCCCTCAGTTCCAGAATATTTATGTGTAGGGAAGTCACTTGACTTGACCAAAGCCCCAGGAAGTTTTTTCCCTGTGTGACTGCCCCCCAGCCTCAAAGGCTGGCATCCATGGTCACTAGGACCTAGTCCTGTATGCCGAACCTGCGGCCCTCTTGCATGGAACCTGCCGAATGGGATTGCTTCGTAGGAAGCTACCATTTTTTCCCAGGACTCGCGTGCAATGATGCACACTTATTTCTGTTCTGTGTCCAGAACCATCCCCAGGAACAGTAGACGTGTCGTAGGAACCAGCTGTGACTTTGGACTGTTTAGAATCCAACCGTGCTGTTGTAGCACTTTCCAAAATAGTGCTACCCCGACTAGCAACTGCTCCTTGGACCTTGCCCTTATAAGGATATTGTCCAAGTACGGGATAATTAAAACTCCCTTTTTTCGAAGGAGTATCATCATTTTGGCCATTACCTTGGTAAACACCCTCGGTGCCATGTACAGTCCAAACGGCAGTGTCTGGACTTGGTAATGGTAATCCTGTACCACAAATCTGAGGTACTCCTGGCGAGGATGGTAAATGGGGACATGCAGGTAAGCATCCTTGATGTCCCGGGATCCCATGTAATCCCCCTCGTCCAGGCTTGCAATAACCGCCCTGAGCGATTCCATCTTGAACTTGAATTTTTTTATGTATGTGTTCAAGGATTTTAAATATAAAATGGGTCACACCGAACCATGCGGTTTCGGTACCCCAAACCGTGTGGAATAGTAACCCCGTCCTTGTTGAAGTAGGGGCACCTTGAGTATTACCTGCTGGGAATACAGCTTATTAATTGCCTCTAGCGCAGCCTCCCTGCCTGAGGGAGTTGTCGGCAAGGCATATTTGAGGAAACGGCGGGGGGGAGACATCTCGAATTCCAGCTTGTACCCCTGAAATACTACTTGAATGAAACAGGGATCCACCTGTGAGCGAGCCCACTGATCGCTGAAATTTTTGAGACGGCCCCCCACCGTACCTGGCTACACCTGTGGAGCCCCTGCGTCATGCTGTGGACTCAGAGGAAGCGAGAGAAGAATTTTGATTCTGGGAACAGGCTGACTGGTGCAGCTTTTTCCCTCTCCCCATGTCTCTGAACAGAAAGGAAGCGCCTTTGACCCGCTTGCTTTTCTGAAGCCGAAAGGACTGTACCTGATAATACAGTGCTTTCTTAGTCTGTGAGGAAACCTGAGGTAATGGATACGAGGTCCCAGAGACCATCCCCAAATAATTCCTCACCCTTATAAGGCAGAGTCTCTATGCGCCTTTTAAAGTCAGCATCACCTGTCCAGTGACAGGTCTCTAATACCCTCCTGACAGAATGGTCATTACATTCATTTTGGATGCCAGCCGGCAAAATATCCCTCTGTGCATCCCTCATATATAAGACGACGTCTTTAATATGTTCTCATGTGTGACAGGGTCACTGACCACGCTGCTGCAGCACGATCTGTAGGTCTCAGTCTAGTACCTGAGTGTGTAAATACAGACTTCAGGATAGCCTCCTGCTTTTTATCAACAGGTACCTTCAAAGTGGCCGTTCCTAAAACGGCAGTGCCACCTTTTTTGACAACCGTGTGAGCGCCTTATCCACCCTAGGGGATATCTCCCAGCGTAACTTATCCTCTGGCGGGAAAGGGTACGCCATCAGTAACTTTTTAGAAATTACCAGTTTCTTATCGGGGGGAACCCACGCTTTTCACACACTTCATTCATTCATCTGATGGGGGAACAAAACACTGCCTGCTTTTTCTCCCCAAACATAAAACCCTTTTTTAGTGGTACTTGGGTTAATGTCAGAAATGTGTAACACATTTTTTATTGCCGGGATTAAGTCACGGATGTTCCTAGTGGATTGTGTATATGTCTCAACCTTGTCGACACTGGAGTCAGACTCCGTGTCGACATCTGTGTCTGCCATCTGAGTGAGCGGGCGTTTTTTGAGCCCCTGATGGCCTTTGAGACGCCTGGGCAGGCGCGGACTGAGAAGCCGGCTGTCCCACAGCTGTTACGTCATCCACCCTTTTATGTAAGGAGTTGACACTGTCGGTTAATACCTTTTACCTAACCATCCACTCTGGTGTCGGCCCCACAGGGGGCGACATCACATTTATCGGCATCTGCTCCGTCACCATATAAGCCTCCTCATTAAACATGTCGACACAGCTGTACCGACACACCGCACACACACAGGGAATGCTCTGACTGAGGACAGGACCCCACAAAGCCCTTTGGGGAGACAGAGAGAGAGTATGCCAGCACACACCAGAGCGCTATATAATGTGGGGATTAACACTATAACTGAGTGAAATTTCCCTAATAGCTGCTTGTATATATAATATTGCGCCTAAATTTAGTGCCCCCCCTCTCTTTTTAACCCTTTGAGCCTGAAAACTACAGGGGAGAGCCTGGGGAGCTTTCTTCCAGCTGCACTGTGAAGAGAAAATGGCGCCAGTGTGTCTGAGGGAGATAGCTCTGCCCCTTTTTCGCGGACTTTTCTCCCGCCTTTTTCTGGATTCTGGCAGGGGTATTTACCACATATATAGCCTCTGGGGCTATATATTGTGGTATTTTTGCCAGCCAAGGTGTTAATATTGCTGCTCAGGGCGCCCCCCCCCCAGCGCCCTGCACCCTCAGTGATTGGAGTGTGAGGTGTACATGAGGAGCAATGGCGCACAGCTGCAGTGCTGTGCGCTACCTTGGTGAAGACTGATGTCTTCTGCCGCCGATTTTCCGGACCTCTTCTTGCTTCTGGCTCTGTAAGGGGGATGGCGGCGCGGCTCCGGGACCGAACACCAAGGACTGGGCCTGCGGTCGATCCCTCTGGAGCTAATGGTGTCCAGTAGCCTAAGAAGCCCAATCCGGCTGCAAGCAGGCGAGTTCGCTTCTTCTCCCCTTAGTCCCTCGCTGCAGTGAGCCTGTTGCCAGCAGGTCTCACTGAAAATAAAAAACCTAAATCTATACTTTCTTTCTAAGGGCTCAGGAGAGCCCCTAGTGTGCATCCATCCTCGGCCGGGCACAAAATCTAACTGAGGCTTGGAGGAGGGTCATAGTGGGAGGAGCCAGTGCACACCAGGTGACCTAAAGCTTTCTTTAGTTGTGCCCAGTCTCCTGCGGAGCCGCTATTCCCCATGGTCCTTACGGAGTTCCCAGCATCCACTAGGACGTCAGAGAAAAACTGTTCTTCAATGTTTGCTTGTAAAATATTAACCAGAGACAGTATTGCTTGTTGGTATATCTCTAGTAGGACAGCAGAAAAACGCTGTCACATACTAAACACCAAAGTTAATACATAGGTACCTGTCACACCAACGGGTCCATGGATGTCAGGATCCCTATTAGAAAACGTGTTACACCCGTCTAGTGGGCTTGTTCACTTCCTGAAGGTGTCCTAATTGGTCTCTAATTGCAGGGTTAAAAATTAGAGATGAGCGGGTTCGGTTTCTCTGAATCCGAACCCGCCAGAACTTCATGTTTTTTTTCACGGGTCCGAGCGACTCGGATCTTCCCGCCTTGCTCGGTTAACCCGAGCGCGCCCGAACGTCATCATGACGCTGTCGGATTCTCGCGAGGCTCGGATTCTATCGCGAGACTCGGATTCTATATAAGGAGCCGCGCGTCGCCGCCATTTCTCTATCGTCCTAGTGGATGCTGGGGTTCCTGAAAGGACCATGGGGGAATAGCGGCTCCGCAGGAGACAGGGCACAAAAAGTAAAGCTTTTTCAGATCAGGTGGTGTGCACTGGCTCCTCCCCCTATGACCCTCCTCCAGACTCCAGTTAGATTTTTGTGCCCGGCCGAGAAGGGTGCAATCTAGGTGGCTCTCCTAAAGAGCTGCTTAGACAAAGTTTAGCTAGGTTTTTTATTTTACAGTGATTCCTGCTGGCAACAGGATCACTGCAGCGAGGGACTGAGGGGAGAAGGAGTCAACTCACCTGCGTGCAGGATGGATTGGCTTCTTGGCTACTGGACATCAAGCTCCAGAGGGACGATCACAGGTACAGCCTGGATGGTCACCGGAGCCGCGCCGCCGGCCCCCTTGCAGATGCTGAAGTCAGAAGAGGTCCAGAATCGGCGGCTGAAGACTCCTGCAGTCTTCTAAAGGTAGCGCACAGCACTGCAGCTGTGCGCCATTTTCCTCTCAGCACACTTCACACGGCAGTCACTGAGGGTGCAGGGCGCTGGGAGGGGGGCGCCCTGGGAGGCAAATGAATACCTATAAAGGCTAAAAATACCTCACATATAGCCCCTAGAGGCTATATGGAGATATTTAACCCCTGCCTGATTTTTCTAAATAGCGGGAGACGAGCCCGCCAGAAAAGGGGCGGGGCCTATCTCCTCAGCACACGGCGCCATTTCCTCTCACAGCTCCGCTGGTCAGGACGGCTCCCAGGTCTCTCCCCTGCACTGCACTACAGAAACAGGGTAAAACAGAGAGGGGGGGGGGGAATTTATGGCGATATTTTGATATAACAAAGCAGCTATAAGGGAGCACTTATTATAAGGCTATCCCTGATATATATATAGCGCTTTTGGTGTGTGCTGGCAAACTCTCCCTCTGTCTCCCCAAAGGGCTAGTGGGTCCTGTCTTCGTTAGGAGCATTCCCTGTGTGTCTGCTGTGTGTCGGTACGTGTGTGTCGACATGTATGAGGACGATATTGGTGTGGAGGCGGAGCAATTGCCAAATATGAGGATGTCACCCCCTAGGGAGTCGACACCAGAATGGATGCCTTTATTTATGGAACTACGGGATAGTGTCAACACGCTAAAGCAGTCGTTTGACGACATGAGGCGGCCAGACAATCAATTAGTGCCTGTCCAGGCGACTCAAACACCGTCAGGGGCTGTGAAACGCCCTTTGCCTCAGTCGGTCGACACAGACCCAGACGCAGGCACTGACTCCAGTGGTGACGGTGACGATTCAACCGTATTTTCCAGTAGGGCCACACGTTATATGATTTTGGCAATGAAGGAGGCGTTACATTTAGCTGATACTACAGGTACCACTAAACAGGGTATTATGTGGGGTATGAAAAAACTACCTATAGTTTTTCCTGAATCAGAAGAATTAAATGACGTGTGTAATGAAGCGTGGGTTGCCCCTGATAAAAAGCTGATAATTTCAAAGAAATTATTGGCATTATACCCTTTCCCGCCAGAGGTTAGGGAGCGCTGGGAAACACCTCCTAGGGTGGACAAGGCGCTAACACGCTTATCTAAACAAGTGGCGTTACCCTCTCCTGAGACGGCCGCACTTAAAGATCCATCAGATAGGCGGATGGAAAATATCCAAAAAAGTATATACACACATGCAGGTGTTATACTACGACCAGCTGTAGCGACTGCCTGGATGGGCAGTGCTGGGGTAGTTTGGTCAGAGTCCCTGATTGAAAATATTGATACCCTGGACAGGGACAATATTTTACTGTCGTTAGAACAAATAAAGGATGCATTTCTTTATATGCGTGATGCACAGAGGGATATCTGCACACTGGCATCACGGGTAAGTGCTATGTCCATTTCGGCCAGAAGAGCTTTATGGACGCGACAGTGGACAGGCGATGCGGATTCAAAACAGCATATGGAAGTTTTGCCGTATAAAGGGGAGGAGTTATTTGGAGTCGGTCTATCAGATTTGGTGGCCACGGCTACAGCCGGGAAATCCACCTTTCTACCTCAAGTCACTCCCCAACAGAAAAAGGCACCGACTTTTCAACCGCAGCCCTTTCGTTCCTTTAAAAATAAGAGAGCAAAGGGCTATTCATATCTGCCACGAGGCAGAGGTCGAGGGAAGAGACAGCAACACGCAGCTCCTTCCCAGGAACAGAAGCCCTCCCCGGCTTCTACAAAAGCCTCAGCATGACGCTGGGGCTTCTCAAGCGGACTCGGGGACGGTGGGCGGTCGTCTCAAAAAAATTACAGCGCGCAGTGGGCTCACTCGCAGGTAGATCCCTGGATCCTGCAGATAATATCTCAAGGGTACAGGTTGGAATTAGAGACAGATCCACCTCGCCGTTTCCTGAAGTCTGCTTTACCAACGTCCCCCTCCGAAAGGGAGACGGTTTTGGAAGCCATTCACAAGCTGTACTCTCAGCAGGTGATAGTCAAGGTACCTCTTCTACAACAAGGGAAGGGGTATTATTCCACTCTTTTTGTGGTACCGAAGCCGGATGGCTCGGTAAGGCCTATTCTAAATCTGAAGTCCTTGAACCTGTACATAAAGAAGTTCAAGTTCAAGATGGAGTCACTCAGAGCAGTGATAGCGAACCTGGAAGAGGGGGACTTTATGGTATCCTTGGACATCAAGGATGCGTATCTCCACGTTCCAATTTACCCCTCACACCAGGGGTACCTCAGGTTCGTTGTACAAAACTGTCACTATCAGTTTCAGACGCTGCCGTTCGGATTGTCCACGGCACCTCGGATCTTTACAAAGGTAATGGCCGAGATGATGATTCTTCTTCGAAGAAAAGGCATATTAATTATCCCATACTTGGACGATCTCCTAATAAGGGCGAGGTCCAGAGAACAGCTAGAGATGGGATTAGCACTGTCTCAAGAAGTGCTAAAACAGCACGGGTGGATTCTGAATATTCCAAAATCCCAGTTAATGCCGACAACTCGTCTGCTGTTCCTAGGGATGATTCTGGACACGGTTCAGAAAAAGGTTTTTCTCCCGGAGGAAAAAGCCAAGGAGTTATCCGACCTTGTCAGGAACCTCCTAAAACCAGGAAAGGTGTCTGTACATCAATGCACAAGAGTCCTGGGAAAAATGGTGGCTTCTTACGAAGCAATTCCATTCGGCAGATTCCACGCAAGAATTTTCCAAAGGGATCTGTTGGACAAATGGTCAGGGTCGCATCTTCAGATGCACCTACGGATAACCCTGTCTCCAAGGACAAGGGTGTCTCTTCTGTGGTGGTTGCAGAGTCCTCATCTATTGGAGGGCCGCAGATTCGGCATACAGGATTGGATCCTGGTGACCACGGACGCCAGCCTGAGAGGCTGGGGAGCAGTCACACAAGGAAGAAACTTCCAGGGAGTATGGACGAGCCTGGAAACGTCTCTTCACATAAACATTCTGGAACTAAGAGCAATATACAATGCTCTAAGCCAGGCAGAACCTCTGCTTCAGGGAAAACCGGTGTTGATCCAGTCGGACAACATCACGGCAGTCGCCCATGTGAACAGACAGGGCGGCACAAGAAGCAGGAGTGCAATGGCAGAAGCTGCAAGGATTCTTCGCTGGGCAGAGAATCATGTGATAGCACTGTCAGCAGTGTTCATCCCGGGAGTGGACAACTGGGAAGCAGACTTCCTCAGCAGACACGATCTTCACCCGGGAGAGTGGGGACTTCATCCAGAAGTCTTCCACATGCTGGTAACCCGTTGGGAAAGACCAATGGTGGACATGATGGCGTCTCGCCTCAACAAAAAACTGGACAGGTATTGCGCCAGGTCAAGAGATCCGCAGGCAATAGCTGTGGACGCGCTGGTAACGCCTTGGGTGTACCAGTCGGTGTATGTGTTTCCTCCTCTGCCTCTCATACCAAAAGTATTGAGAATTATACGGCAAAGAGGCGTAAGAACGATACTAGTGGTTCCGGATTGGCCAAGAAGGACTTGGTACCCGGAACTTCAAGAGATGATCACGGAAGATCCGTGGCCTCTACCTCTAAGGAGGGACTTGCTTCAGCAGGGTCCCTGTCTGTTTCAAGACTTACCGCGGCTGCGTTTGACGGCATGGCGGTTGAACGCCGGATCCTAAAGGAAAAAGGCATGCCGGAAGAAGTCATTCCTACTTTGATTAAAGCAAGGAAGGAAGTAACCGTGCAACATTATCACCGAATTTGGCGAAAATATGTTGCGTGGTGCGAAGATCGGAGTGCTCCGACGGAGGAATTTCAACTGGGTCGATTCCTACATTTCCTGCAATCAGGATTGTCTATGGGTCTCAAATTGGGATCTATTAAGGTTCAAATTTCGGCCCTGTCGATTTTCTTTCAAAAAGAATTGGCTTCAGTCCCTGAAGTCCAGACCTTTGTTAAGGGAGTGCTGCATATACAGCCTCCTGTGGTGCCTCCAGTGGCACCGTGGGATCTCAATGTGGTTTTGGACTTTCTAAAATCTCATTGGTTTGAACCACTAAATAAGGTGGATTTGAAATATCTCACTTGGAAAGTGACCATGCTTCTAGCCCTGGCTTCTGCCAGGAGAGTATCAGAATTGGCAGCTTTATCTTACAAAAGCCCATATCTGATTTTCCATTCGGACAGGGCAGAACTGCGGACTCGTCCGCATTTTCTCCCTAAGGCGGTGTCAGCATTTCATCTGAACCAGCCTATTGTAGTGCCTGCGGCTACAAGTGACTTGGAGGACTCCAAGTTACTGGACGTTGTCAGAGCATTAAAAATATATATTGCAAGGACAGCTGGAGTCAGAAAATCTGACTCGTTGTTTATATTGTATGCACCCAACAAGATGGGTGCTCCTGCGTCTAAGCAGACGATTGCTCGTTGGATCTGTAGCACAATCCAACTTGCACATTCTGTGGCAGGCCTGCCACAGCCTAAATCTGTAAAGGCCCACTCCACAAGGAAGGTGGGCTCATCTTGGGCGGCTGCCCGAGGGGTCTCGGCATTACAACTTTGCCGAGCAGCTACGTGGTCAGGGGAGAACACGTTTGTAAAATTTTACAAATTTGATACTCTGGCTAAGGAGGACCTGGAGTTCTCTCATTCGGTGCTGCAGAGTCATCCGCACTCTCCCGCCCGTTTGGGAGCTTTGGTATAATCCCCATGGTCCTTTCAGGAACCCCAGCATCCACTAGGACGATAGAGAAAATAAGATTTTACTTACCGATAAATCTATTTCTCGAAATCCGTAGTGGATGCTGGGCGCCCATCCCAAGTGCGGATTATCTGCATAAATTGTACATAGTTATTGTTAACTAATTCGGGTTATTATTGAAGGAAGCCATCTTTCAGAGGCTCCGCTGTTATCATACTGTTAACTGGGTTTAGATCACAGGTTGTACGGTGTGATTGGTGTGGCTGGTATGAGTCTTACCCGGGATTCAAAATCCTCCCTTATTGTGTACGCTCGTCCGGGCACAGTACCTAACTGGAGTCTGGAGGAGGGTCATAGGGGGAGGAGCCAGTGCACACCACCTGATCTGAAAAAGCTTTACTTTTTGTGCCCTGTCTCCTGCGGAGCCGCTATTCCCCCATGGTCCTTTCAGGAACCCCAGCATCCACTACGGACTCCGAGAAATAGATTTATCGGTAAGTAAAATCTTATTTTTCACACGTGCATTGAGATTGATAGGGAGAGGACGTGGCTGGCGTCCTCTCCGTTTAGAATAGATTAGAGAGACACTTGATTTACTAATTTTGGGGAGCATTAGGAGTACTCAGTACAGTGCAGAGTTTTGCTGATAGTGACCACCAGTTTTATTTATAATCCGTTCTCTGCCTGAAAAAAGCGATACACAGCACACAGTGACTCAGTCACATACCATATCTGTGTGCACTGCTCAGGCTCAGGCCAGTGTGCTGCATCATCTATTATCTATATATAATATTATATATATCTGTCTGACTGCTCAGCTCACACAGCTTATAATTGTGGGGGAGACTGGGGAGCACTACTGCAGTGCCAGTTATAGGTTATAGCAGGAGCCAGGAGTACATAATATATTATATAGTGAGTGACCACCAGACACACAGTGCAGTTTATTTAATATATCCGTTCTCTGCCTGAAAAAAGCGATACACACAGTGACTCAGTCAGTCACATACCATATCTGTGTGCACTGCTCAGGCTCAGGCCAGTGTGCTGCATCATCTATATATATTATATATCTGTCTGACTGCTCAGCTCACACAGCTTATAATTGTGGGGGAGACTGGGGAGCACTACTGCAGTGCCAGTTATAGGTTATAGCAGGAGCCAGGAGTACATAATATTATATTAAAATTAAACAGTGCACACTTTTGCTGCAGGAGTGCCACTGCCAGTGTGACTAGTGACCAGTGACCTGACCACCAGTATATATAATATTAGTAGTATACTATCTCTTTATCAACCAGTCTATATATTAGCAGCAGACACAGTACAGTGCGGTAGTTCACGGCTGTGGCTACCTCTGTGTCGGCACTCGGCAGCCCGTCCATAATTGTATATACCACCTAACCGTGGTTTTTTTTTCTTTCTTTATACATACATACTAGTTACGAGTATACTATCTCTTTATCAACCAGTCTATATTAGCAGCAGACACAGTACAGTGCGGTAGTTCACGGCTGTGGCTACCTCTGTGTCGGCACTCGGCAGCCCGTCCATAATTGTATATACCACCTAACCGTGGTTTTTTTTTCTTTCTTTATACATACATACTAGTTACGAGTATACTATCTCTTTATCAACCAGTCTATATATTAGCAGCAGACACAGTACAGTGCGGTAGTTCACGGCTGTGGCTACCTCTGTGTCGGCACTCGGCAGCCCGTCCATAATTGTATATACCACCTAACCGTGGTTTTTTTTTCTTTCTTTATACATACATACTAGTTACGAGTATACTATCTCTTTATCAACCAGTCTATATTAGCAGCAGACACAGTACAGTGCGGTAGTTCACAGCTGTGGCTACCTCTGTGTCGGCACTCGGCAGCCCGTCCATAATTGTATATACCACCTAACCGTGTTTTTTTTTCTTTCTTTATACATACATACTAGTTACGAGTATACTATCTCTTTATCAACCAGTCTATATATTAGCAGCAGACACAGTACAGTGCGGTAGTTCACGGCTGTGGCTACCTCTGTGTCGGCACTTGGCAGCCCGTCCATAATTGTATATACCACCTAACCGTGGTTTTTTTTTCTTTCTTTATACATACATACTAGTTACGAGTATACTATCTCTTTATCAACCAGTCTATATTAGCAGCAGACACAGTACAGTGCGGTAGTTCACGGCTGTGGCTACCTCTGTGTCGGCACTCGGCAGCCCGTCCATAATTGTATATACCACCTAACCGTGGTTTTTTTTTCTTTCTTTATACATACATACTAGTTACGAGTATACTATCTCTTTATCAACCAGTCTATATATTAGCAGCAGACACAGTACAGTGCGGTAGTTCACGGCTGTGGCTACCTCTGTGTCGGCACTCGGCAGCCCGTCCATAATTGTATACTAGTATCCAATCCATCCATCTCCATTGTTTACCTGAGGTGCCTTTTAGTTGTGCCTATTAAAATATGGAGAACAAAAATGTTGAGGTTCCAAAATTAGGGAAAGATCAAGATCCACTTCCACCTCGTGCTGAAGCTGCTGCCACTAGTCATGGCCGAGACGATGAAATGCCAGCAACGTCGTCTGCCAAGGCCGATGACCAATGTCATAGTACAGAGCATGTCAAATCCAAAACACCAAATATCAGTAAAAAAAGGACTCCAAAACCTAAAATAAAATTGTCGGAGGAGAAGCGTAAACTTGCCAATATGCCATTTACCACACGGAGTGGCAAGGAACGGCTGAGGCCCTGGCCTATGTTCATGGCTAGTGGTTCAGCTTCACATGAGGATGGAAGCACTCAGCCTCTCGCTAGAAAAATGAAAAGACTCAAGCTGGCAAAAGCAGCACAGCAAAGAACTGTGCATTCTTCGAAATCCCAAATCCACAAGGAGAGTCCAATTGTGTCGGTTGCGATGCCTGACCTTCCCAACACTGGACGTGAAGAGCATGCGCCTTCCACCATTTGCACGCCCCCTGCAAGTGCTGGAAGGAGCACCCGCAGTCCAGTTCCTGATAGTCAGATTGAAGATGTCAGTGTTGAAGTACACCAGGATGAGGATATGGGTGTTGCTGGCGCTGGGGAGGAAATTGACCAGGAGGATTCTGATGGTGAGGTGGTTTGTTTAAGTCAGGCACCCGGGGAGACACCTGTTGTCCGTGGGAGGAATATGGCCGTTGACATGCCAGGTGAAAATACCAAAAAAATCAGCTCTTCGGTGTGGAGGTATTTCACCAGAAATGCGGACAACAGGTGTCAAGCCGTGTGTTCCCTTTGTCAAGCTGTAATAAGTAGGGGTAAGGACGTTAACCACCTCGGAACATCCTCCCTTATACGTCACCTGCAGCGCATTCATAATAAGTCAGTGACAAGTTCAAAAACTTTGGGTGACAGCGGAAGCAGTCCACTGACCAGTAAATCCCTTCCTCTTGTAACCAAGCTCACGCAAACCACCCCACCAACTCCCTCAGTGTCAATTTCCTCCTTCCCCAGGAATGCCAATAGTCCTGCAGGCCATGTCACTGGCAATTCTGACGAGTCCTCTCCTGCCTGGGATTCCTCCGATGCATCCTTGCGTGTAACGCCTACTGCTGCTGGCGCTGCTGTTGTTGCCGCTGGGAGTCGATGGTCATCCCAGAGGGGAAGTCGTAAGCCCACTTGTACTACTTCCAGTAAGCAATTGACTGTTCAACAGTCCTTTGCGAGGAAGATGAAATATCACAGCAGTCATCCTACTGCAAAGCGGATAACTGAGGCCTTGGCATCCTGGGTGGTGAGAAACGTGGTTCCGGTATCCATCATTACTGCAGAGCCAACTAGAGACTTGTTGGAGGTACTGTGTCCCCGGTACCAAATACCATCTAGGTTCCATTTCTCTAGGCAGGCGATACCGAAAATGTACACAGACCTCAGAAAAAGAGTCACCAGTGTCCTAAAAAATGCAGCTGTACCCAATGTCCACTTAACCACGGACATGTGGACAAGTGGAGCAGGGCAGGGTCAGGACTATATGACTGTGACAGCCCACTGGGTAGATGTATGGACTCCCGCCGCAAGAACAGCAGCGGCGGCACCAGTAGCAGCATCTCGCAAACGCCAACTCTATCCTAGGCAGGCTACGCTTTGTATCACCGGTTTCCAGAATACGCACACAGCTGAAAACCTCTTACGGCAACTGAGGAAGATCATCGCGGAATGGCTTACCCCAATTGGACTCTCCTGTGGATTTGTGGCATCGGACAACGCCAGCAATATTGTGTGTGCATTAAATATGGGCAAATTCCAGCACGTCCCATGTTTTGCACATACCTTGAATTTGGTGGTGCAGAATTTTTTAAAAAACGACAGGGGCGTGCAAGAGATGCTGTCGGTGGCCAGAAGAATTGCGGGACACTTTCGGCGTACAGGCACCACGTACAGAAGACTGGAGCACCACCAAAAACTACTGAACCTGCCCTGCCATCATCTGAAGCAAGAAGTGGTAACGAGGTGGAATTCAACCCTCTATATGCTTCAGAGGTTGGAGGAGCAGCAAAAGGCCATTCAAGCCTATACAATTGAGCACGATATAGTAGGTGGAATGCACCTGTCTCAGGCGCAGTGGAGAATGATTTCAACGTTGTGCAAGGTTCTGATGCCCTTTGAACTTGCCACACGTGAAGTCAGTTCAGACACTGCCAGCCTGAGTCAGGTCATTCCCCTCATCAGGCTTTTGCAGAAGAAGCTGGAGGCATTGAAGAAGGAGCTAAAAGGGAGCGATTCCGCTAGGCATGTGGGACTTGTGGATGCAGCCCTTAATTCGCTTAACAAGGATTCACGGGTGGTCAATCTGTTGAAATCAGAGCACTACATTTTGGCCACCGTGCTCGATCCTAGATTTAAAGCCTACCTTGGATCTCTCTTTCCGGCAGACACAGGTCTGCTGGGGTTGAAAGACCTGCTGGTGACAAAATTGTCAAGTCAAGCGGAACGCGACCTGTCAACATCTCCTCCTTCACATTCTCCCGCAACTGGGGGTGCGAGGAAAAGGCTCAGAATTCCGAGCCCACCCGCTGGCGGTGATGCAGGGCAGTCTGGAGCGACTGCTGATGCTGACATCTGGTCCGGACTGAAGGACCTGACAACGATTACGGACATGTCGTCTACTGTCACTGCATATGATTCTCTCAACATTGATAGAATGGTGGAGGATTATATGAGTGACCGCATCCAAGTAGGCACGTCACACAGTCCGTACTTATACTGGCAGGAAAAAGAGGCAATTTGGAGGCCCTTGCACAAACTGGCTTTATTCTACCTAAGTTGCCCTCCCACAAGTGTGTACTCCGAAAGAGTGTTTAGTGCCGCCGCTCACCTTGTCAGCAATCGGCGTACGAGGTTACATCCAGAAAATGTGGAGAAGATGATGTTCATTAAAATGAATTATAATCAATTCCTCCGCGGAGACATTGACCAGCAGCAATTGCCTCCACAAAGTACACAGGGAGCTGAGATGGTGGATTCCAGTGGGGACGAATTGATAATCTGTGAGGAGGGGGATGTACACGGTGATATATCGGAGGGTGAAGATGAGGTGGACATCTTGCCTCTGTAGAGCCAGTTTGTGCAAGGAGAGATTAATTGCTTCTTTTTTGGGGGGGGTCCAAACCAACCCGTCATATCAGTCACAGTCGTGTGGCAGACCCTGTCACTGAAATGATGGGTTGGTTAAAGTGTGCATGTCCTGTTTTGTTTATACAACATAAGGGTGGGTGGGAGGGCCCAAGGACAATTCCATCTTGCACCTCTTTTTTCTTTTCTTTTTCTTTGCATCATGTGCTGATTGGGGAGGGTTTTTTGGAAGGGACATCCTGCGTGACACTGCAGTGCCACTCCTAGATGGGCCCGGTGTTTGTGTCGGCCACTAGGGTCGCTAATCTTACTCACACAGTCAGCTACCTCATTGCGCCTCTTTTTTTCTTTGCGTCATGTGCTGTTTGGGGAGGGTTTTTTGGAAGGGACATCCTGCGTGACACTGCAGTGCCACTCCTAGATGGGCCCGGTGTTTGTGTCGGCCACTAGGGTCGCTAATCTTACTCACACAGCTACCTCATTGCGCCTCTTTTTTTCTTTGCGTCATGTGCTGTTTGGGGAGGGTTTTTTGGAAGGGCCATCCTGCGTGACACTGCAGTGCCACTCCTAGATGGGCCCGGTGTTTGTGTCGGCCACTAGGGTCGCTAATCTTACTCACACAGCTACCTCATTGCGCCTCTTTTTTTCTTTGCGTCATGTGCTGTTTGGGGAGGGTTTTTTGGAAGGGACATCCTGCGTGACACTGCAGTGCCACTCCTAGATGGGCCCGGTGTTTGTGTCGGCCACTAGGGTCGCTTATCTTACTCACACAGCGACCTCTGTGCAAATTTTAGGACTAAAAATAATATTGTGAGGTGTGAGGTATTCAGAATAGACTGAAAATGAGTGTAAATTATGGTTTTTGAGGTTAATAATACTTTGGGATCAAAATGACCCCCAAATTCTATGATTTAAGCTGTTTTTTAGTGTTTTTTGAAAAAAACACCCGAATCCAAAACACACCCGAATCCGACAAAAAAAATTCGGTGAGGTTTTGCCAAAACGCGTTCGAACCCAAAACACGGCCGCGGAACCGAACCCAAAACCAAAACACAAAACCCGAAAAATTTCAGGCGCTCATCTCTAGTTAAAATACCCTGTGGGAAGAACATAAATCAATCAGTAGCGCTATTTCCTCCTGAGGGCGGAAATGGTCATACTTGTCAGTCCAAGGGCAGAAGTGGTAATCCATTTCTAGTGTGCATTACTTGGTGTAGGGGTGGAAATAGTAACTCATCTGACGTAATGTGAGGGCGGACGTCAGACCCGGCCACTCCGCCTCAGCAATGCCCAGGCATGCATGTAAGCCAATAACGTTCTTGGCTTCGGGGCGGGGATAGTTTTCATGTACCTTCCTGTTAGATTCATGAGTGAGTAAAAGCGTCACTCTGAGGCGGGTACAGACTGCCTGTTACATACGTTTGCTTATATAAGTAATGTGGGCATTATAGCGATACATTAGTAGTTTCCACATAGGACAAAATGTATTATGTTAGGACATTAATAGCTGCGAAAAAAATGAGTTAGTACATAAGATGCTCTTATCCATCTATTAATGAATAATAGTTCCAATTTAGATTGTTACTAATTTATTGAATCATATCTGATAATCTCCCTGTATTAGAGATACCTGAAAAGGTAAGTATCCTAGTGGCATATATACAAAAGGTAAAGGAAGTTTAATGATTTTAATCTTAAATCTATAGCCTATAGTTATTGGGGCCAGAAAAATAAATAATGACAAATGAAAAATAGATAAATAAAAATATATGTAAAATAGTGCAATCTTGTAATATAAATCTAAGGGTGTGTACACACGGTGAGATCCTTGCTATGGCCGATTTTCACTTGCGATTTCCCTTGAACTCCCCGGAGCCCAGCACCACCGATTTTGACTAACTTAGCCACATTTGTTTAGATGAAAAAAGGGTCAGAGTCTGCTACTTGGTAGGAAATGTATCAATTCGTGGTTATATAGTATTATAATAATTGTTGGTAATGAGACTAAAAGAAAAGTAGGAAATATATTATTGTTAGTGAAGCCTACAATGTTAATTTGTGAAGTGACACTCTTGCTAAGATACTTACGGTACCGAATACGGTACTTCTAGAAAGTGTCACCATTAGTTTATGCCTATGCTAGCATACTGGACTAAACGTGTTGAGAAAAATAGTTTAAAAATTATATTGTGAGATTATGTGTGCCATGTTAAAAAAAAATTGTGTTTACATAGTATTTACTGGCACCACCAAGCTAAAGGATCACAAAGGAATATTTCCTGTGTTGATTTCCTTAATCTTGGTTAGAATATATACTTATATCTCTACGAGATTCTAGAAGACTTGTGCGGAATCAGAATTCCTTTTCTTTAAAACCACAAGTATTAGGGTGGCAGAAAACCAAGGGATTTGGTGCTGTTGAAGGGAATATGAAGTAGTAGATAGTTTAAGTAAGAGAAGGAAAGCACATAAGGAAAGAGGGCCCTACTCATGAGAGCTTACATTCTAAGGGGAGGGGCAGACAGATGAGTGACACAGATGGGGTAGAAAGTGAGCATGGGTCAAATGGTTAGGATGAGAGTTTGCTGGGTTTGGTGAAGAAGTGGGTCTTGAGAGCCCATTTGAAGTTTTGTAGAGAGGTGGAGAGTCTCAGGGGGAGAGGTAGAGAATTCCAGAGATAGGGCGCAGCACGTGCAAAATTTTGGAGGTAGGAGTGGGAGGAGGTAATCAGTATCCAGGAGAGGTGGCGTGCATTATACTAAGATTTCATTCCTACATATTATACACAGATACCTGTCCACCTACAGAGCTCACTACCTAACACATGTACAGTATCACACAGATAATGGGCGCTTGTCCACAGAGCTCACAATCTTACACACATATCTCACAGATACTGAGCCTTCAACATCCCCAGAGCTTACAATCAAATACTGAACATGTTATCACACATACCTAGTACTAGCGGGATCCGGTCTGAAGATCGACAGTATCTAGGTCGACAATGTTTTGGTCGACCACTATAGGTCGACAGTCACTAGGCCAACATGGATGGAAGGTCGACAGGGTTTCTAGGTCAACATGTGCTAGGTCGACAGGTCTAAAGGTCAACATGAGTTTTTCAAATTTTTTTACTTTTTTGAATTTTTTCATACTTAACGATCCACGTGGACTACGATTGGAACGGTAATCTGTGCCGAGCGAAGCGAAGGCACCATGCCTGAAGCATGGCGAGCGAAGCGAGCCATGCGAGGGGACGCGGTGCACTAATTTGGGATCCCGGTCACTCTACGAAGAAAACGACACCAAAAAAAAAAAAATCCTCATGTCGACCTTTAGACCAGTCGACCTAGCACATGTCGACCTAGAAACTAGAGATGAGCGCCTGAAATTTTTCGGGTTTTGTGTTTTGGTTTTGGGTTCGGTTCCGCGGCCGTGTTTTGGGTTCGAACGCGTTTTGGCAAAACCTCACCGAATTTTTTTTGTCGGATTCGGGTGTGTTTTGGATTCGGGTGTTTTTTTCAAAAAACACTAAAAAACAGCTTAAATTATAGAATTTGGGGGTCATTTTGATCCCAAAGTATTATTAACCTCAAAAACCATAATTTACACTCATTTTAAGTCTATTCTGAATACCTCACACCTCACAATATTATTTTTAGTCCTAAAATTTGCACCGAGGTCGCTGTGTGAGTAAGATAAGCGACCCTAGTGGCCGACACAAACACCGGGCCCATCTAGGAGTGGCACTGCAGTGTCACGCAGGATGTCCCTTCCAAAAAACCCTCCCCAAACAGCACATGACGCAAAGAAAAAAAGAGGCGCAATGAGGTAGCTGTGTGAGTAAGATTAGCGACCCTAGTGGCCGACACAAACACCGGGCCCATCTAGGAGTGGCACTGCAGTGTCACGCAGGATGGCCCTTCCAAAAAACCCTCCCCAAACAGCACATGATGCAAAGAAAAAAAGAGGCGCAATGAGGTAGCTGTGTGAGTAAGATTAGCGACCCTAGTGGCCGACACAAACACCGGGCCCATCTAGGAGTGGCACTGCAGTGTCACGCAGGATGTCCCTTCCAAAAAACCCTCCCCAAACAGCACATGACGCAAAGAAAAAAAGAGGCGCAATGAGGTAGCTGACTGTGTGTGTAAGATTAGCGACCCTAGTGGCCGACACAAACACCGGGCCCATTTAGGAGTGGCACTGCAGTGTCACGCAGGATGTCCCTTCCAAAAAACCCTCCCCAATCAGCACATGATGCAAAGAAAAAGAAAAGAAAAAAGAGGTGCAAGATGGAATTGTCCTTGGGCCCTCCCACCCACCCTTATGTTGTATAAACAAAACAGGACATGCACACTTTAACCAGCCCATCATTTCAGTGACAGGGTCTGCCACACGACTGTGACTGATATGACGGGTTGGTTTGGACCCCCCCCAAAAAAGAAGCAATTAATCTCTCCTTGCACAAACTGGCTCTACAGAGGCAAGATGTCCACCTCATCATCACCCTCCGATATATCACCGTGTACATCCCCCTCCTCACAGATTATCAATTCGTCCCCACTGGAATCCACCATCTCAGCTCCCTGTGTACTTTGTGGAGGCAATTGCTGCTGGTCAATGTCTCCGCGGAGGAATTGATTATAATTCATTTTAATGAACATCATCTTCTCCACATTTTCTGGATGTAACCTCGTACGCCGATTGCTGACAAGGTGAGCGGCGGCACTAAACACTCTTTCGGAGTACACACTTGTGGGAGGGCAACTTAGGTAGAATAAAGCCAGTTTGTGCAAGGGCCTCCAAATTGCCTCTTTTTCCTGCCAGTATAAGTACGGACTGTGTGACGTGCCTACTTGGATGCGGTCACTCATATAATCCTCCACCATTCTATCAATGTTGAGAGAATCATATGCAGTGACAGTAGACGACATGTCCGTAATCGTTGTCAGGTCCTTCAGTCCGGACCAGATGTCAGCATCAGCAGTCGCTCCAGACTGCCCTGCATCACCGCCAGCGGGTGGGCTCGGAATTCTGAGCCTTTTCCTCGCACCCCCAGTTGCAGGAGAATGTGAAGGAGGAGATGTTGACAGGTCGCGTTCCGCTTGACTTGACAATTTTGTCACCAGCAGGTCTTTCAACCCCAGCAGACTTGTGTCTGCCGGAAAGAGAGATCCAAGGTAGGCTTTAAATCTTGGATCGAGCACGGTGGCCAAAATGTAGTGCTCTGATTTCAACAGATTGACCACCCGTGAATCCTTGTTAAGCGAATTAAGGGCTCCATCCACAAGTCCCACATGCCTAGCGGAATCGCTCCGTGTTAGCTCCTCCTTCAATGTCTCCAGCTTCTTCTGCAAAAGCCTGATGAGGGGAATGACCTGACTCAGGCTGGCAGTGTCTGAACTGACTTCACGTGTGGCAAGTTCAAAGGGCATCAGAACCTTGCACAACGTTGAAATCATTCTCCACTGCGCTTGAGACAGGTGCATTCCACCTACTATATCGTGCTCAATTGTATAGGCTTGAATGGCCTTTTGCTGCTCCTCCAACCTCTGAAGCATATAGAGGGTTGAATTCCACCTCGTTACCACTTCTTGCTTCAGATGATGGCAGGGCAGGATCAGTAGTTTTTGGTGGTGCTCCAGTCTTCTGTACGTGGTGCCTGTACGCCGAAAGTGTCCCGCAATTCTTCTGGCCACCGACAGCATCTCTTGCACGCCCCTGTCGTTTTTTAAAAAATTCTGCACCACCAAATTCAAGGTATGTGCAAAACATGGGACGTGCTGGAATTTGCCCATATTTAATGCACACACAATATTGCTGGCGTTGTCCGATGCCACAAATCCACAGGAGAGTCCAATTGGGGTAAGCCATTCCGCGATGATCTTCCTCAGTTGCCGTAAGAGGTTTTCAGCTGTGTGCGTATTCTGGAAAGCGGTGATACAAAGCGTAGCCTGCCTAGGAAAGAGTTGGCATTTGCGAGATGCTGCTACTGGTGCCGCCGCTGCTGTTCTTGCGGCGGGAGTCCATACATCTACCCAGTGGGCTGTCACAGTCATATAGTCCTGACCCTGCCCTGCTCCACTTGTCCACATGTCCGTGGTTAAGTGGACATTGGGTACAACTGCATTTTTTAGGACACTGGTGAGTCTTTTTCTGACGTCCGTGTACATTCTCGGTATCGCCTGCCTAGAGAAGTGGAACCTAGATGGTATTTGGTAACGGGGGCACACTGCCTCAATAAATTGTCTAGTTCCCTGTGAACTAACGGCGGATACCGGACGCACGTCTAACACCAACATAGTTGTCAAGGCCTCAGTTATCCGCTTTGCAGCAGGATGACTGCTGTGATATTTCATCTTCCTCGCAAAGGACTGTTGGACAGTCAATTGCTTACTGGAAGTAGTACAAGTGGGCTTACGACTTCCCCTCTGGGATGACCATCGACTCCCAGCAGCAACAACAGCAGCGCCAGCAGCAGTAGGCGTTACACGCAAGGATGCATCGGAGGAATCCCAGGCAGGAGAGGACTCGTCAGAATTGCCAGTGACATGGCCTGCAGGACTATTGGCATTCCTGGGGAAGGAGGAAATTGACACTGAGGGAGTTGGTGGGGTGGTTTGCGTGAGCTTGGTTACAAGAGGAAGGGATTTACTGGTCACACTGAAGAGCTGATTTTTTTGGTATTTTCACCAGGCATGTCAACGGCCATATTCCTCCCACGGACAACAGGTGTCTCCCCGGGTGCCTGACTTAAACAAACCACCTCACCATCAGAATCCTCCTGGTCAATTTCCTCCCCAGCGCCAGCAACACCCATATCCTCCTCATCCTGGTGTACTTCAACATCTTCATCTTCAATCTGACTATCAGGAACTGGACTGCGGGTGCTCCTTCCAGCACTTGCAGGGGGCGTGCAAATGGTGGAAGGCGCATGCTCTTCACGTCCAGTGTTGGGAAGGTCAGGCATCGCAACCGACACAATTGGACTCTCCTTGTGGATTTGGGATTTCGAAGAACGCACAGTTCTTTGCGGTGCTTTTGCCAGCTTGAGTCTTTTCAGTTTTCTAGCGAGAGGCTGAGTGCTTCCATCCTCATGTGAAGCTGAACCACTAGCCATGAACATAGGCCAGGGCCTCAGCCGTTCCTTGCCACTCCGTGTGGTAAATGGCATATTGGCAAGTTTACGCTTCTCCTCCGACAATTTTATTTTAGGTTTTGGAGTCCTTTTTTTACTGATATTTGGTGTTTTGGATTTGACATGCTCTGTACTATGACATTGGGCATCGGCCTTGGCAGACGACGTTGCTGGCATTTCATCGTCTCGGCCATGACTAGTGGCAGCAGCTTCAGCACGAGGTGGAAGTGGATCTTGATCTTTCCCTAATTTTGGAACCTCAACATTTTTGTTCTCCATATTTTAATAGGCACAACTAAAAGGCACCTCAGGTAAACAATGGAGATGGATACTAGTATACAATTATAGACTGCCTGCCGAGTGCAGACACAGAGGTAGCCACAGCCGTGAACTACCGTACTGTACTGTGTCTGCTGCTAATATAGACTGGTTGATAAAGAGATGTCTATGTAACTATGTATGTATAAAGAAGAAAGAAAAAAAAACCACGGTTAGGTGGTATACAATTATGGACGGACTGCCTGCCGAGTGCAGACACAGAGGTAGCCACAGCCGTGAACTACCGTACTGTACTGTGTCTGCTGCTAATATAGACTGGTTGATAAAGAGATGTCTATGTAACTATGTATGTATAAAGAAGAAAGAAAAAAAAACCACGGTTAGGTGGTATACAATTATGGACAGACTGCCTGCCGAGTGCAGACACAGAGGTAGCCACAGCCGTGAACTACCGTACTGTACTGTGTCTGCTGCTAATATAGACTGGTTGATAAAGAGATGTCTATGTAACTATGTATGTATAAAGAAGAAAGAAAAAAAAACCACGGTTAGGTGGTATACAATTATGGACGGACTGCCTGCCGAGTGCAGACACAGAGGTAGCCACAGCCGTGAACTACCGTACTGTACTGTGTCTGCTGCTAATATAGACTGGTTGATAAAGAGATGTCTATGTAACTATGTATGTATAAAGAAGAAAGAAAAAAAAACCACGGTTAGGTGGTATACAATTATGGACGGACTGCCTGCCGAGTGCAGACACAGAGGTAGCCACAGCCGTGAACTACCGTACTGTACTGTGTCTGCTGCTAATATAGACTGGTTGATAAAGAGATGTCGTAGTAGTATGTATGTATAAAGAAGAAAAAAAAACCACGGTTAGGTGGTATACAATTATGGACGGACTGCCTGCCGAGTGCAGACACAGAGGTAGCCACAGCCGTGAACTACCGTACTGTGTCTGCTGCGACTGGATGATAAATTATAAAAAATATATATATATCACTACTGCAGCCGGACAGGTATATATTATATATTATATAATGACGGACCTGCTGGACACTGTCTGTCAGCAGAATGAGTTTTATTTTTATAGAATAAAAAAAAACAACAACACACAAGTGAAGTCACACGACGAGTGTTTAACTTTTTCAGGCAATCACAATATAAGTATACTACTAACTATACTGGTGGTCAGTGTGGTCAGGTCACTGGTCAGTCACACTGGCAGTGGCACTCCTGCAGCAAAAGTGTGCACTGTTTAATTTTAATATAATATTATGTACTCCTGGCTCCTGCTATAACCTATAACTGGCACTGCAGTGCTCCCCAGTCACCCCCACAATTATAAGCTGTGTGAGCTGAGCAGTCAGACAGATATATAATATATATAGATGATGCAGCACACTGGGCTGAGCCTGAGCAGTGCACACAGATATGGTATGTGACTGAGTCACTGTGTGTATCGCTTTTTTCAGGCAGAGAACGGATATATTAAATAAACTGCACTGTCTGGTGGTCACTCACTATATAATATTATGTACTCCTGGCTCCTGCTATAACCTATAACTGGCACTGCAGTGCTCCCCAGTCTCCCCCACAATTATAAGCTGTGTGAGCTGAGCAGTCAGACAGATATATAATATATATAGATGATGCAGCACACTGGGCTGAGCCTGAGCAGTGCACACAGATATGGTATGTGACTGAGTCACTGTGTGTATCGCTTTTTTCAGGCAGAGAACGGATATATTAAATAAACTGCACTGTCTGGTGGTCACTCACTATATAATATTATGTACTCCTGGCTCCTGCTATAACCTATAACTGGCACTGCAGTGCTCCCCAGTCTCCCCCACAATTATAAGCTGTGTGAGCTGAGCAGTCAGACAGATATATAATATATATAGATGATGCAGCACACTGGGCTGAGCCTGAGCAGTGCACACAGATATGGTATGTGACTGAGTCACTGTGTGTATCGCTTTTTTCAGGCAGAGAACGGATATATTAAATAAACTGCACTGTCTGGTGGTCACTCACTAGTAAACTCTCTGCACTCTCTACACTTCTACAGTACTCCTCCTAGTCCTAAGCTCCAGTAAATCTCTCTCTCTTATAATCTAAATGGAGAGGACGCCAGCCACGTCCTCTCCCTATCAATCTCAATGCACGTGTGAAAATGGCGGCGACGCGCGGCTCCTTATATAGAATCCGAGTCTCGCGATAGAATCCGAGCCTCGCGAGAATCCGACAGCGTCATGATGACGTTCGGGCGCGCTCGGGTTAACCGAGCAAGGCGGGAAGATCCGAGTCGCTCGGACCCGTGAAAAAAAACATGAAGTTCGGGCGGGTTCGGATTCAGAGAAACCGAACCCGCTCATCTCTACTAGAAACCCTGTCGACCTTCCATCCATGTCGACCTAGTGACTGTCGACCTATAGTGGTCGACCTAAACATTGTCGACCTAGATACTGTCGATTTGATGAACCACACCCAGTACTAGCACCCAGGATTTACAATCTAACACATGTGCCATAGACCTTCTAAACTGTTGTCCTTCTGTTTACAATCTAACAGCAGCATAATTCCAAGGTCTCACTGATACTTATATCTTGTTTTAAGAGCTGACAATCTCTCCCCACCTTGTTATTCTATTACACAGGTACCTTCAGAGAAACTTCACCTACAACTTACCCCCTAGCATGTATCACACATGCCCAAAATCATATAACATGATGCAAAATTCAGAATTAAGGGGCCTATTCATTATCACAAAATTTTCATAATTTTATCAAATTACCAGTCTCAGCTATCTACCTTCTAAAATATTATCTGCAGTTAGGGGCAGCCCGCAGGGGGAAAGGGGGTCTGTCTGTGCGGCTACAGCTCAGCTCCGGGGTCTGCAGCTAGGAGGAAGTCCTTGTGGATGCCTAAGCTGCAAGAGGGAAAATATAATTTTTTCAAAAAACTGCTTCTCAAAAATAGCAGTTTTTCATAAGTGATATTTTTACTAGAGAGGCATGATGAACACTGAAAAAACTGTGAAATGAAAATTGAAAACTAAAAATTCTTATTTTACCATTTTGTTCATGATGAATATGCCCCATAGTGTGCTGGTTCCTTGCCCGCAGAGCTTGCAATCGCAGAGATTGCCTTCTTACCTGGGAAGGGCAGGAGTTAAGACGGGGGCCACCCATAGCGGCTCTGTGCTCTCAAAAAACTCTGCTGCCGGAGTGGGGCCTGAGATGTCTGAGCTCCTTCCCACTAAACCAGGGCTGGAACATTTAGTTTGACTGCAGAGCTCAGGCTCTCGCCTGATAAGAAGCAGACCTGTCACAATCACGCGAGCTGCTTTTACAAAACCAAGGGTAACCACAGCTCAACTGCCCCTGGTACGCTGGTGGTGTGGCAGTGCTTGGTGTGGCTAGCACCCTGTACATACTGTATGGGGAGCTGTGCTGCGAACATCAATGTACACGGACGCATCTGTATATAGAACAGTAATGCATACATAAACATAGTATACATATAGAATAAATATATATACTTAGAGGTGAGCGGGTTCTGTTCTCAGAGAACCAAACCCTACCGGACTTCACGTCACGAGCCCGGATCCGAGTCATGCTCGGGTTTTCCCGCCTGACTCGGAAACCAGAACAATGCAAAACGTCATCATCCCACTGTCGGATTCTCGCGAGGTTTGGATTCCATATAAAAACCCGCGCGTCGCCGCCATTTTCACTCCAGTCTCGGAGAGTGTAGTAAGAGGACGTGTACTCAGTGTCTGTGTGGGCGGGAAAGTGGGGTGACGATTACAGTGCTGCACAAGGCAGTCCAGTGTAGTGTCTTATAGGGATGAACGGGTTCGGTTCCTCGGAATCCGAACCCGCCCGAACTTCATGTTTTTTTACACGGGGCCGAGCGACTCAGATCTTCCCGCCTTGCTCGGTTAACCCGAGCGCGCCCGAACGTCATCATCCCGCTGTCGGATTCTCGCGAGGCTCGGATTCTATCGCGAGACTCGGATTCTATATAAGGAGCCGCGCGTCGCCGCCATTTTCACACGTGCATTGAGATTCATAGGGAGAGGACGTGGCTGGCGTCCTCTCCGTTTATAGAGAAGAGAGTGAGACAGTAGAGAGAGACACAGTAGTAATTTTGGGGAGCATTAGGAGGAGTACTAGTTACTTGCTGAAGTGATAGATAGTGTGACTGTATATTATCTGACTTGTGGGGGAGACACTGACAGTGGGGAGCAGTTAGAGTCTGAGAGCAGGACTCAGGAGTACATATAACGTACAGTGCACACTTTTGCTGCCAGAGTGCCACACTGCCATTGTGACCACACTGACCACCAGTATAATATATATTGTGATTGTCTGCTTAGGAGTACTACTTGCAAGTTGCTGATAGTGTGACCAGTGACCTGACCACCAGTCACCACCAGTTTAATATATATATATATATATATATATATAATTGTATATAATATATATATAATATTGTATACCACCTACCCGTGGTTTTTTTTTTTTCTTTCTTCTTTATACATACTACTATAGTAGCTTACTGTAGCAGTCTGCGGTGCTGCTGAGCTGACTGTGTCCAGCAGGTCCGTCATCAGTCATTACATAATAAATATATATACCTGTCCGGCTGCAGTACTAGTGATATTATATATATATATATATTGATTTCATCTCATTATCATCCAGTCTATATAGCAGCAGACACAGTACGGTAGTCCACGGCTGTAGCTACCTCTGTGTCGGCAGTCGCTCGTCCATCCATAATTGTATACCACCTACCCGTGTTTTTTCTTTTTCTTTCTTCTTTATACATACTACTATAGTAGCTTACTGTAGCAGTCTGCGGTGCTGCTGAGCTGACAGTGTCCAGCAGGTCCGTCATCAGTCATTACATAATAATTATATCTACCTGTCCGGCTGCAGTACTAGTGTGATATAATATATATTGATTTCATCTCATTATCATCCAGTCTATATTAGCAGCAGACACAGTACGGTAGTCCACGGCTGTAGCTACCTCTGTGTCGGCAGTCGCTCGTCCATCCATAATTGTATACCACCTACCCGTGGTTTTTTTTTTTTTCTTCTTTATACATACTACTATAGTAGCTTACTGTAGCAGTCTGCGGTGCTGCTGAGCTGACAGTGTCCAGCAGGTCCGTCATCAGTCATTACATAATAAATATATATACCTGTCCGGCTGCAGTACTAGTGATATTATATATATATATATATATTGATTTCATCTCATTATCATCCAGTCTATATTAGCAGCAGGCACAGTACGGTAGTCCACGGCTGTAGCTACCTCTGTGTCGGCAGTCGCTCGTCCATCCATAATTGTATACCACCTACCCGTGGTTTTTTTTTTCTTTCTTCTTTATACATACTACTATAGTAGCTTACTGTAGCAGTCTGCGGTGCTGCTGAGCTGACAGTGTCCAGCAGGTCCGTCATCAGTCATTACATAATAAATATATCTACCTGTCCGGCTGCAGTACTAGTGTGATGTAATATATATTGATTTCATCTCATTATCATCCAGTCTATATTAGCAGCAGACACAGTACGGTAGTCCACGGCTGTAGCTACCTCTGTGTCGGCAGTCGCTCGTCCATCCATAATTGTATACCACCTACCCGTGGGTTTTTTTTTTTCTTTCTTCTTTATACATACTACCATAGTAGCTTACCGTAGCAGTCTGCGGTGCTGCTGAGCTGACAGTGTCCAGCAGGTCCGTCATCAGTCATTACATAATAAATATATATACCTGTCCGGCTGCAGTACTAGTGATATTATATATATATATATATTAATTTCATCTCCTTATCATCCAGTCTATATTAGCAGCAGACACAGTACGGTAGTCCACGGCTGTAGCTACCTCTGTGTCGGCAGTCGCTCGTCCATCCATAAGTATACTAGTATCCATCCATCTCCATTGTTTACCTGAGGTGCCTTTTAGTTGTGCCTATTAAAATATGGAGAACAAAATTGTTGAGGTTCCAAAATTAGGGAAAGATCAAGATCCACTTCCACCTCGTGCTGAAGCTGCTGCCACTAGTCATGGCCGAGATGATGAAATGCCAGCAACGTCGTCTGCCAAGGCCGATGCCCAATGTCATAGTACAGAGCATGTAAAATCCAAAACACCAAATATCAGTAAAAAAAGGACTCCAAAATCTAAAATAAAATTGTCGGAGGAGAAGCGTAATCTTGCCAATATGCCATTTACCACACGGAGTGGCAAGGAACGGCTGAGGCCCTGGCCTATGTTCATGGCTAGTGGTTCAGCTTCACATGAGGATGGAAGCACTCAGCCTCTCGCTAGAAAACTGAAAAGACTCAAGCTGGCAAAAGCACCGCAAAGAACTGTGCGTTCTTCGAAATCCCAAATCCACAAGGAGAGTCCAATTGTGTCGGTTGCGATGCCTGACCTTCCCAACACTGGACGTGAAGAGCATGCGCCTTCCACCATTTGCACGCCCCCTGCAAGTGCTGGAAGGAGCACCCGCAGTCCAGTTCCTGATAGTCAGATTGAAGATGTCAGTGTTGAAGTACACCAGGATTAGGAGGATATGGGTGTTGCTGGCGCTGGGGAGGAAATTGACAAGGAGGATTCTGATGGTGAGGTGGTTTGTTTAAGTCAGGCACCCGGGGAGACACCTGTTGTCCGTGGGAGGAATAGGGCCGTTGACATGCCTGGTGAAAATACCAAAAAAATCAGCTCTTCGGTGTGGAAGTATTTCACCAGAAATGCGGACAACATTTGTCAAGCCGTGTGTTGCCTTTGTCAAGCTGTAATAAGTAGGGATAAGGACGTTAACCACCTCGGAACATCCTCCCTTATACGTCACCTGCAGCGCATTCATAATAAGTCAGTGACAAGTTCAAAAACTTTGGGCGACAGCGGAAGCAGTCCACTGACCAGTAAATCCCTTCCTCTTGTAACCAAGCTCACGCAAACCACCCCACCAACTCCCTCAGTGTCAATTTCCTCCTTCCCCAGGAATGCCAATAGTCCTGCATGCCATGTCACTGGCAATTCTGACGAGTCCTCTCCTGCCTGGGATTCCTCCGATGCATCCTTGCGTGTAACGCCTACTGCTGCTGGCGCTGCTGTTGTTGCTGCTGGGAGTCGATGGTCATCCCAGAGGGGAAGTCGTAAGCCCACTTTTACTACTTCCACCAAGCAATTGACTGTCCAACAGTCCTTTGCGAGGAAGATGAAATATCACAGCAGTCATCCTGTTGCAAAGCGGATAACTGAGGCCTTGACAACTATGTTGGTGTTAGACGTGCGTCCGGTATCCGCCGTTAGTTCACAGGGAACTAGACAATTTCTTGAGGCAGTGTGCCCCCGTTACCAAATACCATCTAGGTTCCACTTCTCTAGGCAGGCGATACCGAGAATGTACACGGACGTCAGAAAAAGACTCACCAGTGTCCTAAAAAATGCAGTTGTACCCAATGTCCACTTAACCACGGACATGTGGACAAGTGGAGCAGGGCAGGGTCAGGACTATATGACTGTGACAGCCCACTGGGTAGATGTATGGACTCCCGCCGCAAGAACAGCAGCGGCGGCACCAGTAGCAGCATCTCGCAAACGCCAACTCTTTCCTAGGCAGGCTACACTTTGTATCACCGGTTTCCAGAATACGCACACAGCTAAAAACCTCTTACGGCAACTGAGGAAGATCATCGCGGAATGGCTTACCCCAATTGGACTCTCCTGTGGATTTGTGGCATCGGACAACGCCAGCAATATTGTGTGTGCATTAAATATGGGCAAATTCCAGCACGTCCCATGTTTTGCACATACCTTGAATTTGGTGGTGCAGAATTTTTTAAAAAACGACAGGGGCGTGCAAGAGATGCTGTCGGTGGCCAGAAGAATTGCGGGACACTTTCGGCGTACAGGCACCACGTACAGAAGACTGGAGCACCACCAAAAACGCCTGAACCTGCCCTGCCATCATCTGAAGCAAGAAGTGGTAACGAGGTGGAATTCAACCCTCTATATGCTTCAGAGGTTGGAGGAGCAGCAAAAGGCCATTCAAGCCTATACAATTGAGCACGATATAGGAGGTGGAATGTACCTGTCTCAAGCGCAGTGGAGAATGATTTCAACGTTGTGCAAGGTTCTGCAACCTTTTGAACTTGCCACACGTGAAGTCAGTTCAGACACTGCCAGCCTGAGTCAGGTCATTCCCCTCATCAGGCTTTTGCAGAAGAAGCTGGAGGCATTGAAGGAGGAGCTAAAAGGGAGCGATTCCGCTAGGCATGTGGGACTTGTGGATGGAGCCCTTAATTCGCTTAACAAGGATTCACGGGTGGTCAATCTGTTGAAATCAGAGCACTACATTTTGGCCACCGTGCTCGATCCTAGATTTAAAACCTACCTTGGATCTCTCTTTCCGGCAGACACAAGTCTGCTGGGGTTCAAAGACCTGCTGGTGACAAAATTGTCAAGTCAAGCGGAACGCGACCTGTCAACATCTCCTCCTTCACATTCTCTCGCAACTGGGGGTGCGAGGAAAAGGCTCAGAATTCCGAGCCCACCCGCTGGCGGTGATGCAGGGCAGTCTGGAGCGACTGCTGATACTGACATCTGGTCCGGACTGAAGGACCTGCCAACGATTACGGACATGTCGTCTACTGTCACTGCATATGATTCTCTCACCATTGAAAGAATGGTGGAGGATTATATGAGTGACCGCATCCAAGTAGGCACGTCAGACAGTCCGTACTTATACTGGCAGGAAAAAGAGGCAATTTGGAGGCCCTTGCACAAACTGGCTTTATTCTACCTAAGTTGCCCACCCACAAGTGTGTACTCCGAAAGAGTGTTTAGTGCCGCCGCTCACCTTGTCAGCAATCTGCGTACGAGGTTACTTCCAGAAAATGTGGAGAAGATGATGTTCATTAAAATGAATTATAATCAATTCCTCCGTGGAGACATTGACCAGCAGCAATTGCCTCCACAAAGTACACAGGGAGCTGAGATGGTGGATTCCAGTGGGGACGAATTGATAATCTGTGAGGAGCGGGATGTACACGGTGATATATCGGAGGATGATGATGAGGTGGACATCTTGCCTCTGTAGAGCCAGTTTGTGCAAGGAGAGATTAATTGCTTCTTTTTCGGTGGGGGTCCAAACCAACCCGTCATTTCAGTCACAGTCGTGTGGCAGACCCTGTCACTGAAATGATGGGTTGGTTAAAGTGTGCATGTCCTGTTTATACAACATAAGGGTGGGTGGGAGGGCCCAAGGACAATTCCATCTTGCACCTCTTTTTTCTTTCATTTTTATTTGCGTCATGTGCTGTTTGGGGAGTGTTTTTTGGAATGGCCATCCTGCGTGACACTGCAGTGCCACTCCTAGATGGGCCAGGTGTTTGTGTCGGCCACTAGGGTCGCTTATCTTTCTCACACAGCTACCTCATTGCGCCTCTTTTTTTCTTCTTTGCGTCATGTGCTGTTTGGGGAGTGTTTTTTGGAAGGGCCATCCTGCGTGACACTGCAGTGCCACTCCTAGATGGGCCAGGTGTTTGTGTCGGCCACTAGGGTCGCTTAGCTTAGTCATCCAGCGACCTCAGTGCAAATTTTAGGACTAAAAATAATATTGTGAGGTGTGAGGTATTCAGAATAGACTGAAAATGAGTGGAAATTATGGTTTTTGAGGTTAATAATACTTTGGGATCAAAATGACCCCCAAATTCTATGATTTAAGCTGTTTTTTAGGGTTTTTTGAAAAAAACACCCGAATCCAAAACACACCCGAATCCGACAAAAAAAATTCGGTGAGGTTTTGCCAAAACGCGGTCGAACCCAAAACACGGCCGCGGAACCGAACCCAAAACCAAAACACAAAACCCGAAAAATTTCAAGTGCACATCCCTAGTGTCTTATGCTGCATTAGTCCAGCCAGTCACAGTGGTGGTATCCTCTGCTGATATATATCCCCAGTGCTGCTGTATAAGTCCCTTGCAGTTTTGCTGCATTGTCTTGCATCAGACGAGGGGTAGTGTCTTGTACAGCATCAGTCCAGTGACCAGTCACATTGGTGGTGTCCTCTGCTGCCATATACATAATGCGGTGTAGCTGTATAAGCCCCTTTCTGTAGTGCTGTGTTGTCCTACATCAGACCAGGGGTAGTGTCTTGTGCAGCATAAGTCCAGTGACCAGTCACAGTGGTGGTGTCCTCGGCTTCCATATATCCAGTGTTACTGGCGTATAATTCCCATGATACTGACGTATAATTCCCGTGATACTGGCGTATAATTCCAGTGATATTGCCGTATAATTCCAGTGATATTGCTGTATAATTCCTTTGATAATGGCATATAATTCCAGTGATAATGCCGTATAATTCCCATGATACTAACATATAATTCTCATGATACTGGCGTAAAATTCCATTATTATTATTATTATTATTATCCTTTATTTATATGGTGCCACAAGGGTTCCGCAGCGCCCAATTACAGAGTACATGAATAATCAAACAGGAAAACAGCAACTTACAGTTGAAGGCAATATAGGACAAGTACAGGGTAAATAAACATAGTTACATCAGCAGATGACACTGGAATAAGTATCAGGTGGCAGAAGACTGCTGGAGTTGATGCAGTTGAAGATTATTAAAGTAAGAAAGGATAAGCACATGAGGGAAGAGGGCCCTGCTCGTGAGAGCTTACATTCTAAAGGGGAGGGGTAGACAGACAGGGGTGACACAGATGGGGTACATGGAGAGTGTAGAACAGAGGGTTAGGATGAGATTTGGCTGGGTTTGGTGAAGAAGTGGGTCTTGAGAGCCCGTTTGAAGTTTTGTAGAGAGGTGGAGAGTCTGAGGGGGAGAGGTAGTGAATTCAAGAGAAGTGGTATTGATATTGCCGTATAATTCCTGTGATACTGGTATATAATTACCGTGATATTGTGGTATAATTCCAGTGATGTTGCCGTGTAATTCCTGTGATACTGCCGTATAATTCCACTGATATTGCTGTATAATTGCCATGATACTGGCGTATAATTCATGTGATACTGCCATATGATTCCAGTGATACTGCCGTATAATCCCAGTGATACTGGGGTATAATTCCTGTGATACTGGGGTATAATTCCTGTGATACTGGCGTATAATTCCAGTGATACTGGCATGTAATTCCAGTGATATTGCCGTATAATTCCAGTGATATTTCTGTACAATTCCTGTGATACTGTAGTATAATTCCAGTGATACTGCCGTATAACTCCTGTGATACTGCCGTATAATTCCTGTGATACTGCCATATAATTCCAGTGTTATTGCCGTATAATTCCAGTGATATTGCCGTATAATTCCTGTGATACTGCCGTATAATTCCAGTGATATTGCCATATAATTCCTGTGATACTGGCATATAATTCCTGTGATACTGGCGTATAATTCCAGTGATATTGCCGTATAATTCCTGTGATACTGGCGTATAATTCCTGTGATACTGCCGTATAATTCCAGTGATAGTGCCGTATAATTCCAGTAATATTACCATATAATTCCTGTGATACTGGCGTATAATTCCTGTGATACTGGCGTATAATTCTAGTGATATTGTTCTATAATTCCTGTGATACTGGCGTATAATTCCAGTGATATTGCCGTATAATTCCAGTGGTACTGACGTATAAATCCAGTCCAGTGGTACTGCCGTATAAGTCCAGTGGTACTGGCGTATAAATCCAGTGATTCTGCCGTATAATTCCAGTGATCCTGCCGTATAATTCCAGTGGTGCTGGCATATAAATCCAGTCCAGTGATCCTGCCGTATATATATGTCTAGTGGTACTGCTATATAATTCCAGTGATACTGCCGTATATATATATATATATATATATATATATATATATACCCTGTTGCAAAGTGGATTACTGAGGCCATAACAACTATACTGGTGTTAGACGTGCGTCCGGTATCTGCCATTAGTGCAATGGGACTGCAGTGCCAACCCTAGATGGGCCACGTGTTTGTGCCACACACTTGTGTCGCTTAGCTTAGTCATACAGCTACCTCATTGCACCTCTTTTTCATCTTTGCATGATTTGCTGTTTGGGGCCTTTTTTATATCTACCCTCCTTTCTGACACTGCAGTGAAACCCCTAGATGGGCCAATTGTTTGTGTCGCTTATCTGAGTCATACAGCTACCTCATTGCACCTCTTTTTCATCTTTGCATGATGTTCTGTTTGGGGCCTTTTTTTATATCTGCCCTCCTGTCTGACACTGCAGTGCAACTCCTAGATGGGACAATTGTTTGTGTCGCTTAGCTTAGTCATACAGCTACCTCATTGCACCTCTTTTATATCTTTACATGATGTGCTTTTTGGGGCCTTTTTTTATATATCTGTCCTCCTGTCTGACACTGCAGTGCCACTCCTAAATGGGCCAGGGGTTTGTTAAATCATACAGATCCAAAACCAAAACACAAAAGGGTGGTTTTGGCAAAACCAAGCCAAAACCAATACATGAAAAGTGCCCTCTGCACATCTCTATTATATATATATATATATATATATATATACATATATATATATATATACACATATATATATATATATAATAGAAATCTCGTGGTCCGGCACTCCCATTAGTGTAGGCAAATGGGCTCCGGTGCCCTCTGACTGAATAGGTACAACATTTGCAAAGGAGAAACCGTGGCACTTGGAGACTTCCACAAGTATAATCAGTGTTTTAAAAAATTACTACATGAAATCCCAACGTTTCGGGGCGATTATTATGCCCTTTTGTCAAGGTGAGTAACGGGGCACAAAGGGGCATAATCACCCCGAAATGTTAGGATTTCATGTAGTTATTTTTTCTAATACACTGATTATACTTGTGGAAGTCTCTGAATGCCGCTGTTTCTCCTTTGCAGAGCCATTTCTTTGGGCCGGCGAGGCATGCATTTACACAGTGCACCTGCCGCGGCTCTTGCTGGCTCAGATTGTGTTCCCCCTCCTCCGAGTTATTACTCCGCCCCCGCATCATTACATGAAACTCTGCCCCCGAGCGGAGTACTGATGACGGGGAGGAGAGGGAAGGCAAGGACATGGCAGGCAAGCCAGGAGGAGGGAGAGGTGGGCAGGCGCAGGCAGAAGAGCGGGATGGAAGAGGACATCTGGTCGGCGGATGCTGCAGCAAACGTGAGTATAACACACTCTTTCTCTTTTCTCTCTCTCTCTTTGTAGAAGGGGACTTGCCTGCAGTAATGTGTAAAATGGGGACTCTTGCCTGCCATAATGTGCCTGCCGTACTCTTGCCTGCCATATTGTGTAAAATGGAAACTCTTGCCTGCCGTAATGTGTAAAATGGGGACTCTTGCCTGCCGTAATGTGTAAAATGGGGACTCTTGACTACTGTAATGTGTAAAATGGGGACTCTGCCTGCCGTAATGTGTAAAATGGGGACACTCACCTGTCGTAATACGTAAAATGTGGACTCTTGCCTGCCGTAATGTGTAAAATGGGGACTCTTGCCTGCCGTAATGTGTTAAAAGGGGACTCTCGCCTGTCGTAATGTGTAAAATGGGGACTCTCGCCTGTCGTAATGTGTAAAATGGGGACTCTCGCCTGTCGTAATGTGTAAAATGGGGACACTCGCCTGCCGTAATGTGTAAAATGTGGACTCTTGCCTGCCGTAATGAGTAAAATGGGGATTTAATGTATCAAGGGCATTGCAGTGTGTGCCATAATATGATGCAGGGGGCATTACTGCGTGGTGCTTAATATGGTAGATATTTTTTTTCCTGTGGTGGTCGTGATCTGTTGGTACAGGGTCAAAAACTGGGTTGTAAGGTAGTCTCTTCAGCTGAGGCCACACCCATTCTAACGAGGCCACACCCATTCTAACAAGGCCACCCCCCCCCCCCTTGCTGGGAACACGCAAATTCTTTATTTTTATATCGGGGGGGGGGGGGGGGCATCTTTTTTATGTTGGGGGGGTGCATTTTTAAATCTTGCACTGGGAGCCAAATTGGCTAGAAACAGCCCTGCTCCTTTGCAAATATTTTGTATAGATCAGTGGTTCTCAAACTCGGTTTCCATGTAACCCAACAGGTGCACTGTGTATCACCAACTGTCACATTTTAAAAACATGAACCTGCGGACCAAGTTTGAGAACCTGTGGTATAGATATATAGATATATTTGTGTATATATATATATATATATATATATATATTCACACTGCTCAAAAAAATAAAGGGAACACTAAAATAACACATCCTAGATCTCAATGAATGAAATATTCTTATTAAATACTTTGTTCTTTACATAGTTGAATGTGCTGACCACAAAATCACACAAAAATGATCAATGGAAATCAATTTTATTAACCCATGGAGGTCTGGATTTGGAGTCACACTCAAAATTAAAGTGGAAAAACACACTACAGGCTGATCCAACTTTGATGTAATGTCCTTAAAACAAGTCAAAATGAGGCTCAGTAGTGTGTGTGGCCTCCACGTGCCTGTATGACCTCCCTACAACCCACACAAGTGGCTCAGGTAGTGCAGCTCATCCAGGATGGCACATCAATGCGAGCTGTGGCAAGAAGGTTTGCTGTGTCTGTCAGCGTAGTGTCCAGAGCATGGAGGCACTACCAGGAGACAGGCCAGTACATCAGGAGACGTGGAGGAGGCCGTAGGAGGGCAACAACCCAGCAGCAGGACCGCTACCTCCGCCTTTGTGCAAGGAGGAACAGGAGGAGCACTGCCAGAGCACAGCAAAATGACCTCCAGCAAGCCACAAATGTGCATGTGTCTACTCAAACGATCAGAAACAGACTACATGAGGGTGGTATGAGGGCCCGACGCCCACAGGTGGGGGTTGTGCTTACAACCCAACAAAGTGCAGGACGTTTGGCATTTGCCAGAGAACACCAAGATTGGCAAATTCGCCACTTGCGCCCTGTGCTCTTGGAGACGCCAAGGAGAACCGGTGACCGGTTTGGCAGTGGGTCAGTAATGGTGTGGGGTGGCATTTCTTTGGGGGGCCGCACAGCCCTCCATGTGCTCGCCAGAGGTAGCCTGACTGCTATTAGGTACCGAGATGAGATCCTCAGACCCCTTGTGAGACCATATGCTGGTGATTTTGGCCCTGGGTTCCTCCTATTGCAAGACAATGCTAGACCTCATGTGGCTGGATTGTGTCAGCAGTTCCTGCAAGACGAAGGCATTGATGCTATGGACTAGCCCGCCCGTTCCCCAGACCTGAATCCAATTGAGCACATCTGGGACATCATGTCTCGCTCCATCCACCAATGCCACGTTGCACCACAGACTGTGCGGCTTGTGGCGGATGCTTTAGTCCAGGTCTGGGAGGAGATCCCTCAGGAGACCATCTGCCACCTCATCAGAAGCATGCCCAGGCGTTGTAGGGAGGTCATACAGGCACAAGGAGGCCACACACACTACTGAGCCTCATTTTGACTTGTTTTAAGGACATCACATCAAAGTTGGATCAGCCTGTAGTGTGTTTTTCCACTTTAATTTTGAGGGTGACTCCAAATCCAGACCTCCATGGGTTAATAAATTTGATTTCCATTGATCATTTTTGTGTGATTTTGTTGTCAGCACATTCAACTATGTAAAGAACAAAGTATTTAATAAGAATATTTCATTCATTCAGATCTAGGATGTGTTATTTTAGTGTTCCCTTTATTTTTTTGAGCAGTGTATATATATATATATATATATATATATATACAGGTTGAGTCTCCCTTATCCAAAATGCTTGGGACCAGAGGTATTTTGGATATGGGATTTTTCCGTATTTTGGAATAATTGCATACCATAATGAGATATCATGGTGATAGGAACTAAATCTAAGCACAGAATGCATTTATGTTACATATACACCTTATACACACAGCCTGAAGGTCATTTTAGCCAATATTTTTTATAACTTTGTGCATTAAACAAAGTGTGTCTACATTCACACAATTCATTTATGTTTCATATACACCTTATACACACAGCCTGAAGGTCATTTAATACAATATTTTTAATAACTTTGTGTATTAAACAAAGTTTGTGTACATTGAGCCATCAGAAAACAAAGGTTTCAATATCTCACTCTCACTCAGAAAAGTCCGTATTTCGGAATATTCCGTATTTCGGAATATTTGGATATGGGATACTCAACCTGTATATACTATACATAGTATACATGCAGAGGATGCAGTCAACATACCGGCGTTCGGTATGTCGGCAATTAGAATGCCGGAACCCCAACATTGGTCGGACTACTGGTGTTGGGATCCCGACATGGAGGGGGGGGGGGGGGGAGGTTTAGGTTTAGACTGTGGGGAGATGGTTAGGGCTGGGCTTCGGAGGAGAGGTTAGGTTTATGCTGCGGGGGGAGGGTTAGGATTAGGCTGCCTGGGGGATAGGTTTAGGCTGCAGGGGGAGGGGTGTAAAGCACCATGGGGGAGGGTTAGGTTTAGGCTACGGGTAGGTAATTCCGGGGCACTCCAGATGTGGCTGAAGTACACATCCCAGCATGGCCTGCACCAGTTTCTGCATGGATATTTTTTAAATACACTGCAGGCCATGCTGGTATGTGTAGTTCATCAACAGCTGGAAATCTAAACGATCGACATCTCTGATGTAGCTAGTGACCGCTTAAAGTGTGTTTTGTGCCTTGCTTCTATAATGTGTAATGTGAGTAAGTAATGTAGTTTGTTTTACATTCATTACAGATGATGTAGCTGGAGATCCCAATGCCTTGATTGGCCAAAGCCTACAGAGAAGGCATGCTGGCAGAAATATTGTTTCTGCAAAAAAAATGTGTTAATGTTTCTTTGTTTATTTGTTAGTAAAAAAAAGTAAAAGCCTAAAACAACATAAAAATAAACAATTTAATCCCAAATGTTGTTTTGTGTTGTGTTATTTGGAAACACATAGGTACAGATGTTTTTACAAATTAAAATGGGGACATTAAAGAGTGTAAAACGGCTAGTTAATGAACTAAGAAATTACACTTCAACACCAAAGAGTGTGACCTGACAGTTCGGAGCTGATTGTTTTGTTATTTCACAAACACCTTTTTAACACACACTACACCACACATAAAGAAAAAAAAAAAAGGTAATGTACATTATGACAGTGATGGATAATACACATTTAAATTATGTGGTTTTGAAAAAAAACATTACAAACACTTGGTAACTTTAACAAATAAAACAAATATGATTGTTATTGGGCAATTAGGCTGACAAACTCTTCTGTTTGAAGCCTGTGAAGACTTAATTGTCCAAGCACATTAAAAATCATTACCCTAATTGGTATCTTAATTGAGGAAGGGATACGATAAAGTATGTACAGTAAGTGAAAAAAAAAACAAGTACTGTGCGAATATTTGAAAAGTAACATAAGCATGTGTACTTCTGCGAAGGCATTGCACATATGTGATGGGGTATGTGTTGTTAGCGATGTGTATGGCACTCATACGAACGGATCGCTACCTGTGATGCTACATAATACACACCTACTTTGTGCATTGGTGCATGGTTGTTTGCAGTAGTGCGTGGTGGGCGTTTGTTTGCATTCTTGCGATGTGTACGCTGCTGTTCGAACGCTGCTTGTGTGCGAACCAAATTGCGAACAACTCGGAATAACCCCTTCAGTCTCCTGAACGCTGGAATCCCGACAGCCAGCATGTTAACTGCATCCCGCAGAAAAAGGTGGAAGCCATTGCTCAGACCTTAAGCTGATGTTAGTATAGGAGTCGGTGAAACTGATAGGTTGCATCACATTCATGTCTGCGGGCTTTACTAGCAGCAATGGTGCAAGTAGAAATATTTTCTTAGTGGTACGGAGTGCCGAAAATGGGCGTGGCCATGTGTTGTGAGTGGGAATGGCCACATGCTGCTAGTGAGAGTGGCTACATGACATTAGTGGCGTGGCCACATGACAGCCCCTTTTTTTGGAATCGAGTCAATGCTAAAAATATATAGTAATGCCCCCAATTCAATAACAATATATAGTAATGCCTCCATTATAACAGGAAAATACAGCCACTGTCGCACTCCCAGTAACTCTGCCAATGTGGGATGAGCCGTCATGCAGCCAATCACCATGGTCTTGCTGCTTTGTGGCACATTGTAATTGTGGTAATGGCAAAGTGTATGGCAGGTGGTACTGCGTACCCGCTGCCAAATTCTTAAGGGTACTCCGTACCCGAGCATACCCGCATACTTGCACTGCTGACTAGCAGTAAATAATGCTAAATAGAAAGACTTTACTAACAATAATATACTGAAAGTCTGTGTGTATCTAGCAAATAATAGCCCGTGCATTTAGTGCCTATGTACCCTATTCAGTACGATTATCGAATGGCTGTGCATGTGCAGCATTTGCACGATTTGCAATTACTTCTGCAAATTCATTGTGCTTCAATGCAATCGCATTTTGATTGACAGGATGCCAGAGTTTAATGGAGGAAACATGGCATTTTGTGGGTGTATTTGTAAAAATGCAGGCATGGTAAAGCATTTTTTCGGGTAGGTTTCTAATGTCAGCGATGACCACTTCCAGCATATTGTGTTTGCAAAACTGTGGATGAATTTGCCTGGCATTAGCATACAAGTCTTATGTTGGGGACACGTGCTGAACGGATTCTGCATCCTCACATCACAGTTTTTCCTAAGCCCCAGCCTGAGTGACAGGCTGAGGGCGTATGGGGGTGGGGAAGGGGTGGTGACCGGATCCAATACTCAAAACGGAGGTATGTCACCTTCATTTTGTGGGAGTGTCAGCATCTTGCTACAAAGATTTACTGACCTCATCTGCGGATCTGAGACTGAAATCTGAGTATCCTTAAAGGGGGGTACTCACGGAGCGACATTCTAAGCAATCTGACTAGATTGCTTAGAATGTAAGCCTGATCGCTCCGTTTGTAGCCCTTACAGCGATAGCGATGCGCAGCCCCGCGCATCGCTATCGCTGCTGCTAGATTGGCCTGCCGTGTGCTCAGCACACATCTCTCCCCGCATTGACCCGTCTATATGGGCCTTAAGTTTACTCATATGATCGATGGTCAGGCAGAGTGATTCTGATGATGTAACTTGAGATGCACCAGTTGGTCATGGAAGCAGACAGGATGTCTATTTATACCAGACACCTCCTGCCTGCATATGCATAGAAGCGGCTGTGCAATAGCATACAACTCTGAATCTGGCCGATTATTTCTATGTAATAGTCAGTGCCAAATTAAGGTCCACATGAGCCTGGAGCTGACATTTACGAAGGGCCTATTTTGTGCCGCCACAGGGGATGTGACCACTGCCATGGGGGTGTGACTAGATATGTGGGGGGGTGGTCTGCACAGAAGGTGTGGTCTTTGCCATGGAGTGTGACTAAAGGAGATACACACAGAGAGATCCTTGCTACATTTCTAAGCAATCTGACTAGATTGCTTAGAAATTAAGCACGGATCTCTCCGTGTGTATGCCCATAGCAATGCATGGCACAATCTAGTCAGGTCGCTCACATCATCGCTGTGTGAAGTGAGCGCTCCCCGTCCCCCCGTTCCCCCCTCGCTCAGCACACATTGCGCTGAGTGCTGAGCAGGGTGAGAGATGTGTGCTGAGCGGTCTGTGATAGATTGCTCAGCACACATCTCTACGTGTGTAACCCACTTAACGCCTACCTCGAAAAGCCTAAGTCTCATTCCTCTGGTTGTAGGATACAGACTCCCCATCCCTGAATTTCAGCAGCCAGCAGGTCATCCCTGATTATTTATTATTATTATTATTATTATTATTATACTTTATTTATATGGTGCCACAGGGGATCTGCAGTGCACAATTACAGAGTACATAAACAAATAAGCAAAACAAGAAAACAGTGACTCTCAGTTGAAGACAATATAGTACAAGTATAGAATACATAAACATCAACAGATGACACTGAAATTAGTATTAGGGTAAACACAAAAAAATTAGAGAGAAAGAAGGCTCTTGTTTGGGCGCACTCTTTAACATTTAGATAGATGACATAAAGTCACAAACAGATAAAACTCAAGTTTATTAATATTAGTAAAAATGTAATTTGCATCCAACCGACAAAAAATGAAAGAATGTTCTGGTCATATATGCAATAAGAATTAAAAATTGAAATAGATGTGGACATTGTCAGTACCACATCTAGTCCCCTTTGACCAGTACAGATAAATCTGTATTAATCAGACCTTAATAGGTCAAATAAGTAATGAGACTTAAATAGGTCAGAGTAACACCTGGGATACCTAAACACAAATTTGTGAGGGAATCCCGTGTGTGGGTACCTTGAAATGTGTTGCTGTCCTGTTACTGATATTCCTGTTAGCAGTTGTAGAACCTATTGCTGTTGTCTATTGTTATTGGTAAAGTTTAGAGATGACAAGAAATGAATGTAGGAAAGATGTTGATACTGCTGTCAGTGTTGCTACACGTCTCTGCTTCCAGATTTGTACACATAATTCTACAGCACTGAGTATTCCAATGAGGTTTCCCTTCAAAGTACTAACCCAGCCCACCACTGTTTGGCTTCCAAGATCAGACGAGATTGCGCATATTCAGTGAGGTATGGTCGTAGATAAAGTGTGTAATAGCTGCAACACTGATGAGAGTGCACCTGAAAAAGGGAGCTGTGAAAATTCCAGCATATGTTGATACCAAATGCAGAGAGAGAAGTTGAGGTACTAGGAATACCCAAAAGAGAAGAGAAGGTAGTGGATCTGCTGTCCAACGTTACACAGGGACATGCCACTGTAAGTGGCAAATGCCATGAATCGTCGATAAGAGTCCACTTAATAAGTGCAGTGGGTAAACTTACAAAAATATCTTAGTATACTTATAGGGTTAAAGTGATCTTATGAGGTTATACAATATACTCCATAATTCATGCCGTAATCACACAATTAATTGATATATGTGTCATAGATCTCACATTTAACCATGAAACACCACCTAAAATCTTCTTAGACAGAATAATCAGTTGCAGCAATATGTAATATTTGTCCTGGACATGACAGCTTGCTTAAAAAGAAAATTCTTAGATAGAATAATCAATTGCAGCTATATAAAGTATCCGTCCTGAATATAACAGCTGCTTTAACAGTAAACACAAATGATCATGAATTCAGCACTGTATCCAAAAAATTGTAACAGTGATAAACTGTTCTTCAATGTTTGCTTGTAAAATATTAACCAGATACAGTATTGCTTGTTGGTATATCTCTAGTAGGACAGCAGAAAAACGCTGTCACATACTAAACACCAAAGTTAATACATAGGTACCTGTCACACCAACGGGTCCATGGATGTCAGGATCCCTATTAGAAAACGTGTTACACCCGTCTAGTGGGCTTGTTCACTTCCTGAAGGTGTCCTAATTGGTCTCTAATTGCAGGGTTAAAATACCCTGTGGGAAGAACATACAGTAAATCAATCAGTAGCGCTATTTCCATCTGAGGGCGGAAATGGTCATACTTGTCAGTCCAAGGGCGGAAGTGGTAATCCATTTCTAGTGTGCATTACTTGGTGTAGGGGTGGAAATAGTAACTCATCTGACGTAATGTGAGGGCGGACGTCAGACCCGGCCACTCCGCCTCAGCAATGCCCAGGCATGCATGTAAGCCAATAACGTTCTTGGCTTCGGGGCGGGGATAGTTTTCATGTACCTTCCTGTTAGATTCATGAGTGAGTAAAAGCGTCACTCTGAGGCGGGTACAGACTGCCTGTTACATACGTTTGCTTATATAAGTAATGTGGGCATTATATAGCGATACATTAGTAGTTTCCACATAGGACAAAATGTATTATGTTAGGACATTAATAGCTGCGAAAAAAATGAGTTAGTACATAAGATGCTCTTATCCATCTATTAATGAATAATAGTTCCAATTTAGATTGTTACTAATTTATTGAATCATATCTGATAATCTCCCTGTATTAGAGATACCTGAAAAGGTAAGTATCCTAGTGGCATATATACAAAAGGTAAAGGAAGTTTAATGATTTTAATCTTAAATCTATAGCCTATAGTTATTGGGGCCAGAAAAATAAATAATGACAAATGAAAAATAGATAAATAAAAATATATGTAAAATAGTGCAATCTTGTAATATAAATCTAAGGGTGTGTACACACGGTGAGATCCTTGCTATGGCCGATTTTCACTTGCGATTTCCCTTGAACTCCCCGGAGCCCAGCACCACCGATTTTGACTAACTTAGCCACATTTGTTTAGATGAAAAAAGGGTCAGAGTCTGCTACTTGGTAGGAAATGTATCAATTCGTGGTTATATAGTATTATAATAATTGTTGGTAATGAGACTAAAAGAAAAGTAGGAAATATATTATTGTTAGTGAAGCCTACAATGTTAATTTGTGAAGTGACACTCTTGCTAAGATACTTACGGTACCGAATACGGTACTTCTAGAAAGTGTCACCATTAGTTTATGCCTATGCTAGCATACTGGACTAAACGTGTTGAGAAAAATAGTTTAAAAATTATATTGTGAGATTATGTGTGCCATGTTAAAAAAAAATTGTGTTTACATAGTATTTACTGGCACCACCAAGCTAAAGGATCACAAAGGAATATTTCCTGTGTTGATTTCCTTAATCTTGGTTAGAATATATACTTATATCTCTACGAGATTCTAGAAGACTTGTGCGGAATCAGAATTCCTTTACTTTAAAACCACAAGTATTAGGGTGGCAGAAAACCAAGGGATTTGGTGCCGTTGAAGGGAATATGAAGTAGTAGATAGTTTAAGTAAGAGAAGGAAAGCACATAAGGAAAGAGGGCCCTACTCATGAGAGCTTACATTCTAAGGGGAGGGGCAGACAGATGAGTGACACAGATGGGGTAGAAAGTGAGCATGGGTCAAATGGTTAGGATGAGAGTTTGCTGGGTTTGGTGAAGAAGTGGGTCTTGAGAGCCCATTTGAAGTTTTGTAGAGAGGTGGAGAGTCTCAGGGGGAGAGGTAGAGAATTCCAGAGATAGGGCGCAGCACGTGCAAAATTTTGGAGGTAGGAGTGGGAGGAGGTAATCAGTAGCCAGGAGAGGTGGCGTGCATTATACTAAGCTTTCATTCCTACATATTATACACAGATACCTGTCCACCTACAGAGCTCACTACCTAACACATGTACAGTATCACACAGATAATGGGCGCTTGTCCACAGAGCTCACAATCTTACACACATATCTCACAGATACTGAGCCTTCAACATCCCCAGAGCTTACAATCAAATACTGAACATGTTATCCCACATACCTAGTACTAGCGGGATCCGGTCTGAAGATCGACAGTATCTAGGTCGACAATGTTTAGGTTGACCACTATAGGTCGACAGTCACTAGGCCAACATGGATGGAAGGTCGACAGGGTTTCTAGGTCAACATGTGCTAGGTCGACAGGTCTAAAGGTCGACATGGGTTTTTCACATTTTTTTACTTTTTTTGAATTTTTTCATACTTAACGATCCACGTGGACTACGATTGGAACGGTAATCTGTGCCGAGCGCAGCGAAGGCACCATGCCCGAAGCATGGCGAGCGAAGCGAGCCATGCGAGGGGACGCAGTGCACTAATTTGGGATCCCGGTCACTCTACGAAGAAAACGACACCAAAAAAAAAAAATCCTCATGTCGACCTTTAGACCAGTCGACCTAGCACATGTCGACCTAGAAACCCTGTCGACCTTCCATCCATGTCGACCTAGTGACTGTCGACCTATAGTGGTCGACCTAAACATTGTCGACCTAGATACTGTCGATTTGATGAACCACACCCAGTACTAGCACCCTGGATTTACAATCTAACACATGTGCCATAGACCTTCTAAACTGTTGTCCTTCTGTTTACAATCTAACAGCAGCATAATTCCAAGGTCTCACTGATACTTATATCTTGTTTTAAGAGCTGACAATCTCTCCCCACCTTGTTATTCTATTACACAGGTACCTTCAGAGAAACTTCACCTACAACTTACCCCCTAGCATGTATCACACATGCCCAAAATCATATAACATGATGCAAAATTCAGAATTAAGGGGCCTATTCATTATCACAAAATTTTCATAATTTTATCAAATTACCAGTCTCAGCTATCTACCTTCTAAAATATTATCTGCAGTTAGGGGCAGCCCGCAGGGGGAAAGGGGGTCTGTCTGTGCGGCTACAGCTCAGCTCCGGGGTCTGCAGCTAGGAGGAAGTCCTTGTGGATGCCTAAGCTGCAAGAGGGAAAATATCATTTTTTCAAAAAACTGCTTCTCAAAAATAGCAGTTTTTCATAAGTGATATTTTTACTAGAGAGGCATGATGAACACTGAAAAAACTGTGAAATGAAAATTGAAAACTAAAAATTCTTATTTCACCATTTTGTTCATGATGAATATGCCCCATAGTGTGCTGGTTCCTTGCCCGCAGAGCTTGCAATCGCAGAGATTGCCTTCTTATCTGGGAAGGGCAGGAGTTAAGACGGGGGCCACCCATAGCGGCTCTGTGCTCTCAAAAAACTCTGCTGCCGGAGTGGGGCCTGAGATGTCTGAGCTCCTTCCCACTAAACCAGGGCTGGAACATTTAGTTTGACTGCAGAGCTCAGGCTCTCGCCTGATAAGAAGCAGACCTGTCACAATCACGCGAGCTGCTTTTACAAAACCAAGGGTAACCACAGCTCAACTGCCCCTGGTACGCTGGTGGTGTGGCAGTGCTTGGTGTGGCTAGCACCCTGTACATACTGTATGGGGAGCTGTGCTGCGAACATCAATGTACACGGACGCATCTGTATATAGAACAGTAATGCATACATAAACATAGTATACATATAGAATAAATATATATACTTAGAGGTGAGCGGGTTCTGTTCTCAGAGAACCAAACCCTACCGGACTTCACGTCACGAGCCCGGATCCGAGTCATGCTCGGGTTTTCCCGCCTGACCCGGAAACCAGAACAATGCAAAACGTCATCATCCCACTGTCGGATTCTCGCGAGGTTTGGATTCCATATAAAAACCTGCACGTCGCCGCCATTTTCACTCCAGTCTCGGAGAGTGTAGTAAGAGGACGTGCACTCAGTGTCTGTGTGGGCGGGAAAGTGGGGTGACGATTACAGTGCTGCACAAGGCAGTCCAGTGTAGTGTCTTATGCTGCATTAGTCCAGCCAGTCACAGTGGTGGTATCCTCTGCTGATATATATCCCCAGTGCTGCTGTATAAGTCCCTTGCAGTTTTGCTGCATTGTCTTGCATCAGACGAGGGGTAGTGTCTTGTACAGCATCAGTCCAGTGACCAGTCACATTGGTGGTGTCCTCTGCTGCCATATACATAATGCGGTGTAGCTGTATAAGCCCCTTTCTGTAGTGCTGTGTTGTCCTACATCAGACCAGGGGTAGTGTCTTGTGCAGCATAAGTCCAGTGACCAGTCACAGTGGTGGTGTCCTCGGCTTCCATATATCCAGTGTTACTGGCGTATAATTCCCGTGATACTGGCGTATAATTCCAGTGATATTGCCGTATAATTCCAATGATATTGCTGTATAATTCCTTTGATAATGGCATATAATTCCAGTGATAATGCCGTATAATTCCCATGATACTAACATATAATTCCCATGATACTGGCGTAAAATTCCATTATTATTATTATTATTATTATTATCCTTTATTTATATGGTGCCACAAGGGTTCCGCAGCGCCCAATTACAGAGTACATGAATAATCAAACAGGAAAACAGCAACTTACAGTTGAAGGCAATATAGGACAAGTACAGGGTAAATAAACATAGTTACATCAGCAGATGACACTGGAATAAGTATCAGGTGGCAGAAGACTGCTGGAGTTGATGCAGTTGAAGATTATTAAAGTAAGAAAGGATAAGCACATGAGGGAAGAGGGCCCTGCTCGTGAGAGCTTACATTCTAAAGGGGAGGGGTAGACAGACAGGGGTGACACAGATGGGGTACATGGAGAGTGTAGAACAGAGGGTTAGGATGAGATTTGGCTGGGTTTGGTGAAGAAGTGGGTCTTGAGAGCCCGTTTGAAGTTTTGTAGAGAGGTGGAGAGTCTGAGGGGGAGAGGTAGTGAATTCAAGAGAAGTGGTATTGATATTGCCGTATAATTCCTGTGATACTGGTATATAATTACCGTGATATTGTGGTATAATTCCAGTGATGTTGCCGTGTAATTCCTGTGATACTGCCGTATAATTCCACTGATATTGCTGTATAATTGCCATGATACTGGCGTATAATTCATGTGATACTGCCATATGATTCCAGTGATACTGCCGTATAATCCCAGTGATACTGAGGTATAATTCCTGTGATACTGGGGTATAATTCCTGTGATACTGGCGTATAATTCCAGTGATACTGGCGTGTAATTCCAGTGATATTGCCGTATAATTCCAGTGATATTTCTGTACAATTCCTGTGATACTGTAGTATAATTCCAGTGATACTGCCGTATAACTCCTGTGATACTGCCGTATAATTCCTGTGATACTGCCATATAATTCCAGTGTTATTGCCGTATAATTCCAGTGATATTGCCGTATAATTCCTGTGATACTGCCGTATAATTCCAGTGATATTGCCATATAATTCCTGTGATACTGGCATATGATTCCTGTGATACTGGCGTATAATTCCAGTGATATTGCCGTATAATTCCTGTGATACTGGCGTATAATTCCTGTGATACTGCCGTATAATTCCAGTGATAGTGCCGTATAATTCCAGTGATATTAACATATAATTCCTGTGATACTGGCGTATAATTCCTGTGATACTGGCGTATAATTCTAGTGATATTGTTCTATAATTCCTGTGATACTGGCGTATAATTCCAGTGATATTGCCATATAATTCCAGTGGTACTGACGTATAAACCCAGTCCAGTGGCACTGCCGTATAAGTCCAGTGGTACTGGCGTATAAATCCAGTGATTCTGCCGTACAATTCCAGTGATCCTGCCGTATAATTCCAGTGGTGCTGGCATATAAATCCAGTCCAGTGATCCTGCCGTATATATATGTCTAGTGGTACTGCTATATAATTCCAGTGATACTGCCGTGTATATATATATATATATATATATACCCTGTTGCAAAGTGGATTACTGAGGCCATAACAACTATACTGGTGTTAGACGTGCGTCCGGTATCTGCCATTAGTGCAGTGGGACTGCAGTGCCAACCCTAGATGGGCCACGTGTTTGTGCCACACACTTGTGTCGCTTAGCTTAGTCATACAGCTACCTCATTGCACCTCTTTTTCATCTTTGCATGATTTGCTGTTTGGGGCCTTTTTTATATCTACCCTCCTTTCTGACACTGCAGTGAAACCCCTAGATGGGCCAATTGTTTGTGTCGCTTATCTTAGTCATACAGCTACCTCATTGCACCTCTTTTTCATCTTTGCATGATGTGCTGTTTGGGGCCTTTTTTTATATCTGCCCTCCTGTCTGACACTGCAGTGCCACTCCTAGATGGGACAATTGTTTGTGTCGCTTAGCTTAGTCATACAGCTACCTCATTGCACCTCTTTTATATCTTTACATGATGTGCTTTTTGGGGCCTTTTTTTATATATCTGTCCTCCTGTCTGACACTGCAGTGCCACTCCTAAATGGGCCTGGGGTTTGTGCCGCACACTGTCACTTATCTTAGACATACAGCAACCTTGGTGCACCTCTTTTTCATATATGCATTATGTGCTGTTTGGGGCATGGTTTTTTAAAGTGCCATCCGGTCTGACACTGCTGTATAAGTTCAGGGGTACTGTTGTATTAGTCCAGGGGTACTGCCGTATAAGTCCACCAATTGCAGAATTTTTGAAAAATAACAGGGGCCACTTTCAACATTCAGCCACTGCATGCCACTACTAGATGGGCCAGGTGGTTGTATCGCTTAGCTTAATCATACAGCAACTTCAGTACACTTTTTCTTCTTTGCATCATGTGCTGTTTGGGGACTAGTTTTTTAAAGTGCCCTCCTGTCTGCAACTGCAGTGCCACTCCTAGATGGGTCAGGTGTTTGTACCGCATACTTGTGTCGCTTAGCTTAGTCATACAGCTACCTCATTGCACCTCTTTTTCTTCTTTGCATGATGTGCTGTTTGAAGTCTATTTTTTAAATCTGCCATCCTGTCTGCCACTGCACTGCCACTCCTAGATTGGCCAGGTGTTTGTGCCGCACACTTGTGTCGCTTAGCTTAGTCATACAGCTACCTTGGCGCAACCTTTAGGCCTAAAAACAATATTGTGAGGTATGAGGTGTTCAGGATAGACTGGAAATGAGTGGAAATAAATGTTATTGTGGTTAATAATACCGTAGGAGCAAAATTATCCCCAAATTATGTAATTTTAGCTGCTTTTATGTTTTTTTTTTTAAATCATACAGATCCAAAACCAAAACACGAAAGGGTGGTTTTGGCAAAACCAAGCCAAAACCAATACATGAAAAGTGCCCTCTGCACATCTCTATTATATATATATATATATATATATATATATATATATATATATATATAAAAAATAGAAATCTTGTGGTCCGGCACTCCCATTAGTGTAGGCAAATGGGCTCCGGTGCCCTCTGACTGAATAGGTACAACATTTGCAAAGGAGAAACCGTGGCACTTGGAGACTTCCACAAGTATAATCAGTGTTTTAAAAAATTACTACATGAAATCCCAACGTTTCGGGGCGATTATGCCCTTTTGTCAAGGTGAGTAACGGGGCACAAAGGGGCATAATCACCCCGAAATGTTAGGATTTCATGTAGTGATTTTTTCTAATACACTGATTATACTTGTGGAAGTCTCTGAATGCCGCTGTTTCTCCTTTGCAGAGCCATTTCTTTGGGCGGGCGAGGCATGCATTTACACGGTGCACCTGCCGCGGCTCTTGCTGGCTCAGATTGTGTTCCCCCTCCTCTGCGTTATTACTCCGCCCCCGCATCATTACATGAAACTCTGCCCCCGAGCGCAGTACTGATGACGGGGAGGAGAGGGAAGGCCAGGACATGGCAGGCAAGCCAGGAGGAGGGAGAGGTGGGCAGGCGCAGGCCGAAGAGCGGGATGGAAGAGGACCTCTGGTCGGCGGATGCTGCAGCAAACGTGAGTATAACACACTCTTTCTCTTTTCTCTCTCTCTCTTTGTAGAAGGGGACTTGCCTGCAGTAATGTGTAAAATGGGGACTCTTGCCTGCCATAATGTGCCTGCCGTACTCTTGCCTGCCATATTGTGTAAAATGGAAACTCTTGCCTGCCGTAATGTGTAAAATGGGGACTCTTGCCTGCCGTAATGTGTAAAATGGGGACTCTTGACTACTGTAATGTGTAAAATGGGGACTCTGCCTGCCGTAATGTGTAAAATGGGGACACTCACCTGTCGTAATACGTAAAATGTGGACTCTTGCCTGCCGTAATGTGTAAAATGGGGACTCTTGCCTGCCGTAATGTGTTAAAAGGGGACTCTCGCCTGTCGTAATGTGTAAAATGGGGACTCTCGCCTGTCGTAATGTGTAAAATGGGGACTCTCGCCTGTCGTAATGTGTAAAATGGGGACACTCGCCTGCCGTAATGTGTAAAATGTAGACTCTTGCCTGCCGTAATGAGTAAAATGGGGATTTAATGTATCAAGGGCATTGCAGTGTGTGCCATAATATGATGCAGGGGGCATTACTGCGTGGTGCTTAATATGGTAGATATTTTTTTTCCTGTGGTGGTCGTGATCTGTTGGTACAGGGTCAAAAACTGGGTTGTAAGGTAGTCTCTTCAGCTGAGGCCACACCCATTCTAACGAGGCCACACCCATTCTAACAAGGCCACACCCCCCCCCCCCCTTGCTGGGAACACGCAAATTCTTTATTTTTATATCGGGGGGGGGGGGGGGGGGGGCATCTTTTTTATGTTGGGGGGGTGCATTTTTAAATCTCGCACTGGGAGCCAAATTGGCTAGAAACAGCCCTGCTCCTTTGCAAATACTTTGTATAGATCAGTGGTTCTCAAACTCGGTTTCCATGTAACCCAACAGGTGCACTGTGTATCACCAACTGTCACATTTTAAAAACATGAACCTGAGGACCAAGTTTGAGAACCTGTGGTATAGATATATAGATATATTTGTGTATATATATATATATATATATATATATATACACTGCTCAAAAAAATAAAGGGAACACTAAAATAACACATCCTAGATCTCAATGAATGAAATATTCTTATTAAATACTTTGTTCTTTACATAGTTGAATGTGCTGACCACAAAATCACACAAAAATGATCAATGGAAATCAATTTTATTAACCCATGGAGGTCTGGATTTGGAGTCACACTCAAAATTAAAGTGGAAAAACACACTACAGGCTGATCCAACTTTGATGTAATGTCCTTAAAACAAGTCAAAATGAGGCTCAGTAGTGTGTGTGGCCTCCACGTGCCTGTATGACCTCCCTACAACCCACACAAGTGGCTCAGGTAGTGCAGCTCATCCAGGATGGCACATCAATGCGAGCTGTGGCAAGAAGGTTTGCTGTGTCTGTCAGCGTAGTGTCCAGAGCATGGAGGCACTACCAGGAGACAGGCCAGTACATCAGCAGATGTGGAGGAGGCCGTAGGAGGGCAACAACCCAGCAGCAGGACCGCTACCTCCGCCTTTGTGCAAGGAGGAACAGGAGGAGCACTGCCAGAGCACAGCAAATTGACCTCCAGCAAGCCACAAATGTGCATGTGTCTACTCAAACGATCAGAAACAGACTACATGAGGGTGGTATGAGGGCCCGACGCCCACAGGTGGGGGTTGTGCTTACAGCCCAACAAAGTGCAGGACGTTTGGCATTTGCCAGAGAACACCAAGATTGGCAAATTCGCCACTTGCGCCCTGTGCTCTTGGAGACACCAAGGAGAACCGGTGACCGGTTTGGCAGTGGGTCAGTAATGGTGTGGGGTGGCATTTCTTTGGGGGGCCGCACAGCCCTCCATGTGCTCGCCAGAGGTAGCCTGACTGCTATTAGGTACCGAGATGAGATCCTCAGACCCCTTGTAAGACCATATGCTGGTGCGGTTGGCCCTGGGTTCCTCCTATTGCAAGACAATGCTAGACCTCATGTGGCTGGATTGTGTCAGCAGTTCCTGCAAGACGAAGGCATTGATGCTATGGACTAGCCCGCCCGTTCCCCAGACCTGAATCCAATTGAGCACATCTGGGACATCATGTCTCGCTCCATCCACCAATGCCACGTTGCACCACAGACTGTGCGGCTTGTGGCGGATGCTTTAGTCCAGGTCTGGGAGGAGATCCCTCAGGAGACCATCTGCCACCTCATCAGAAGCATGCCCAGGCGTTGTAGGGAGGTCATACAGGCACAAGGAGGCCACACACACTACTGAGCCTCATTTTGACTTGTTTTAAGGACATCACATCAAAGTTGGATCAGCCTGTAGTGTGTTTTTCCACTTTAATTTTGAGGGTGACTCCAAATCCAGACCTCCATGGGTTAATAAATTTGATTTCCATTGATAATTTTTGTGTGATTTTGTTGTCAGCACATTCAACTATGTAAAGAACAAAGTATTTAATAAGAATATTTCATTCATTCAGATCTAGGATGTGTTATTTTAGTGTTCCCTTTATTTTTTGAGCAGTGTATATATATATATATATATATATATATATATACTATACATAGTATACATGCAGAGGATGCAGTCAACATACCGGCGTTCGGTATGTCGGCAATTAGAATGCCGGAACCCCAACATTGGTCGGACTACTGGTGTTGGGATCCCGACATGGAGGGGGGGGGAGGTTTAGGTTTAGACTGTGGGGAGATGGTTAGGGCTGGGCTTCGGAGGAGAGGTTAGGTTTATGCTGCGGGGGGAGGGTTAGGATTAGGCTGCCTGGGGGATAGGTTTAGGCTGCAGGGGGAGGGGTGTAAGGCACCATGGGGGAGGGTTAGGTTTAGGCTACGGGTAGGTAATTCCGGGGCACTCCAGATGTGGCTGAAGTACACATCCCAGCATGGCCTGCACCAGTTTCTGCATGGATATTTTTTAAATACACTGCAGACCATGCTGGTATGTGTAGTTCATCAACAGCTGGAAATCTAAACGATCGACATCTCTGATGTAGCTAGTGACCGCTTAAAGTGTGTTTTGTGCCTTGCTTCTATAATGTGTAATGTGAGTAAGTAATGTAGTTTGTTTTACATTCATTACAGATGATGTAGCTGGAGATCCCAATGCCTTGATTGGCCAAAGCCTACAGAGAAGGCATGCTGGCAGAAATATTGTTTCTGCAAAAAAAAATGTGTTAATGTTTCTTTGTTTATTTGTTAGTAAAAAAAAAGTAAAAGCCTAAAACAACATAAAAATAAACAATTTAATCCCAAATGTTGTTTTGTGTTGTGTTATTTGGAAACACATAGGTACAGATGTTTTTACAAATTAAAATGGGGACATTAAAGAGTGTAAAACGGCTAGTTAATGAACTAAGAAATTACACTTCAACACCAAAGAGTGTGACCTGACAGTTCGGAGCTGATTGTTTTGTTATTTCACAAACACCTTTTTAACACACACTACACCACACATAAAAAAAAAAAAAAAAAGGTAATGTACATTATGACAGTGATGGATAATACACATTTAAATTATGTGGTTTTGAAAAAAAACATTACAAACACTTGGTAACTTTAACAAATAAAACAAATATGATTGTTATTGGGCAATTAGGCTGACAAACTCTTCTGTTTGAAGCCTGTGAAGACTTACTTGTCCAAGCACATTAAAAATCATTACCCTAATTGGTATCTTAATTGAGGAAGGGATACGATAAAGTATGTACAGTAAGTGGAAAAAAAACAAGTACTGTGCGAATATTTGAAAAGTAACATAAGCATGTGTACTTCTGCGAAGGCATTGCACATATGTGATGGGGTATGTGTTGTTAGCGATGTGTATGGCACTCATACGAACGGATCGCTACCTGTGATGCTACATAATACACACCTACTTTGTGCATTGGTGCTTGGTTGTTTGCAGTAGTGCGTGGTGGGCGTTTGTTTGCATTCTTGCGATGTGTACGCTGCTGTTCGAACGCTGCTTGTGTGCGAACCAAATTGCGAACAACTCGGAATAACCCCTTCAGTCTCCTGAACGCTGGAATCCCGACAACCAGCATGTTAACTGCATCCCGCAGAAAAAGGTGGAAGCCATTGCTCAGACCTTAAGCTGATGTTAGTATAGGAGTCGGTGAAACTGATAGGTTGCATCACATTCATGTCTGCGGGCTTTACTAGCAGCAATGGTGCAAGTAGAAATATTTTCTTAGTGGTACGGAGTGCCGAAAATGGGCGTGGCCATGTGTTGTGAGTGGGAATGGCCACATGCTGCTAGTGAGAGTGGCTACATGACATTAGTGGCGTGGCCACATGACAGCCCCTTTTTTTGGAATCTGGAGTCAATGCTAAAAATATATAGTAATGCCCCCAATTCAATAACAATATATAGTAATGCCTCCATTATAACAGGAAAATACAGCCACTGTTGCACTCCCAGTAACTCTGCCAATGTGGGATGAGCCGTCATGCAGCCAATCACCATGGTCTTGCTGCTTTGTGGCACATTGTAATTGTGGTAATGGCAAAGTGTATGGCAGGTGGTACTGCGTACCCGCTGCCAAATTCTTAAGGGTACTCCGTACCCGAGAATACCCGCATACTTGCACTGCTGACTAGCAGTAAATAATGCTAAATAGAAAGACTTTACTAACAATAATATACTGAAAGTCTGTGTGTATCTAGCAAATAATAGCCCGTGCATTTAGTGCCTATGTACCCTATTCAGTACGATTATCGAATGGCTGTGCATGTGCAGCATTTGCAATTACTTCTGCAAATTCATTGTGCTTCAATGCAATCGCATTTTGATTGACAGGATGCCAGAGTTTAATGGAGGAAACATGGCATTTTGTGGGTGTATTTGTAAAAATGCAGGCATGGTAAAGCATTTTTTCGGGTAGGTTTCTGATGTCAGCGATGACCACTTCCAGCATATTGTGTTTGCAAAACTGTGGATGAATTTGCCTGGCATTAGCATACAAGTCTTATGTTGGGGACACGTGCTGAACGGATTCTGCATCCTCACATCACAGTTTTTCCTAAGCCCCAGCCTGAGTGACAGGCTGAGGGCGTATGGGGGTGGGGAAGGGGTGGTGACCGGATCCAATACTCAAAACGGAGGTATGTCACCTTCATTTTGTGGGAGTGTCAGCATCTTGCTACAAAGATTTACTGACCTCATCTGCGGATCTGAGACTGAAATCTGAGTATCCTTAAAGGGGGGTACTCACGGAGCGACATTCTAAGCAATCTGACTAGATTGCTTAGAATGTAAGCCTGATCGCTCCGTTTGTAGCCCTTACAGCGATAGCGATGCGCAGCCCCGCGCATCGCTATCGCTGCTGCTAGATTGGCCTGCCGTGTGCTCAGCACACATCTCTCCCCGCATTGGCCCGTCTATATGGGCCTTAAGTTTACTCATATGATCGATGGTCAGGCAGAGTGATTCTGATGATGTAACTTGAGATGCACCAGTTGGTCATGGAAGCAGACAGGATGTCTATTTATACCAGACACCTCCTGCCTGCATATGCATAGAAGCGGCTGTGCAATAGCATACAACTCTGAATCTGGCCGATTATTTCTATGTAATAGTCAGTGCCAGATTAAGGTCCACATGGGCCTGGAGCTGACATTTACGAAGGGCCTATTTTGTGCCGCCACAGGGGATGTGACCACTGCCATGGGGGTGTGACTAGATATGTGGGGGTGTGGTCTGCACAGAAGGTGTGGTCTTTGCCATGGAGTGTGACTAAAGGAGATACACACAGAGAGATCCTTGCTACATTTCTAAGCAATCTGACTAGATTGCTTAGAAATTAAGCACGGATCTCTCCGTGTGTATGCCCATAGCAATGCGTGGCACAATCTAGTCAGGTCGCTCACATCATCGCTGTGTGAAGTGAGCGCTCCCCGTCCCCCCGTTCCCCCCTCGCTCAGCACACATCGCGCTGAGTGCTGAGCAGGGTGAGAGATGTGTGCTGAGCGGTCTGTGATAGATTGCTCAGCACACATCTCTACGTGTGTAACCCACTTAACGCCTACCTCGAAAAGCCTAAGTCTCATTCCTCTGGTTGTAGGATACATACTCCCCATCCCTGAATTTCAGCAGCCAGCAGGTCATCCCTGATTATTTATTATTATTATTATACTTTATTTATATGGTGCCACAGGGGATCTGCAGTGCCCAATTACAGAGTACATAAACAAATAAGCAAAACAAGAAAACAGTGACTCTCAGTTGAAGACAATATAGTACAAGTATAGAATACATAAACATCAACAGATGACACTGAAATTAGTATTAGGGTAAACACAAAAAAATTAGAGAGAAAGAAGGCTCTTGTTTGGGCGCACTCTTTAACATTTAGATAGATGACATAAAGTCACAAACAGATAAAACTCAAGTTTATTAATATTAGTAAAAATGTAATTTGCATCCAACCGACAAAAAATGAAAGAATGTTCTGGTCATATATGCAATAAGAATTAAAAATTGAAATAGATGTGGACATTGTCAGTACCACATCTAGTCCCCTTTGACCAGTACAGATAAATCTGTATTAATCAGACCTTAATAGGTCAAATAAGTAATGAGACTTAAATAGGTCAGAGTAACACCTGGGATACCTAAACACAAATTTGTGAGGGAATCCCGTGTGTGGGTACCTTGAAATGTGTTGCTGTCCTGTTACTGATATTCCTGTTAGCAGTTGTAGAACCTATTGCTGTTGTCTATTGTTATTGGTAAAGTTTAGAGATGACAAGAAATGAATGTAGGAAAGATGTTGATACTGCTGTCATGTGTTGCTACACGTCTCTGCTTCCAGATTTGTACACACAATTCTACAGCACTGAGTATTCCAATGAGGTTTCCCTTCAAAGTACTAACCCAGCCCACCACTGTTTGGCTTCCAAGATCAGACGAGATTGCGCATATTCAGTGAGGTATGGTCGTAGATAAAGTGTGTAATAGCTGCAACACTGATGAGAGTGCACCTGAAAAAGGGAGCTGTGAAAATTCCAGCATATGTTGATACCAAATGCAGAGAGAGAAGTTGAGGTACTAGGAATACCCAAAAGAGAAGAGAAGGTAGTGGATCTGCTGTCCAACGTTACACAGGGACATGCCACTGTAAGTGGCAAATGCCATGAATCGTCGATAAGAGTCCACTTAATAAGTGCAGTGGGTAAACTTACAAAAATATCTTAGTATACTTAAAGGGTTAAAGTGATCTCATGAGGTTATACAATATACTCCATAATTCATGCCGTAATCACACAATTAATTGATATATGTGTCATAGATCTCACATTTAACCATGAAACACCACCTAAAATCTTCTTAGACAGAATAATCAGTTGCAGCAATATGTAATATTTGTCCTGGACATGACAGCTTGCTTAAAAAGAAAATTCTTAGATAGAATAATCAATTGCAGCTATATAAAGTATCCGTCCTGAATATAACAGCTGCTTTAACAGTAAACACAAATGATCATGAATTCAGCACTGTATCCAAAAAATTGTAACAGTGATAAACTGTTCTTCAATGTTTGCTTGTAAAATATTAACCAGAGACAGTATTGCTTGTTGGTATATCTCTAGTAGGACAGCAGAAAAACGCTGTCACATACTAAACACCAAAGTTAATACATAGGTACCTGTCACACCAACGGGTCCATGGATGTCAGGATCCCTATTAGAAAACGTGTTACACCCGTCTAGTGGGCTTGTTCACTTCCTGAAGGTGTCCTAATTGGTCTCTAATTGCAGGGTTAAAATACCCTGTGGGAAGAACATAAATCAATCAGTAGCGCTATTTCCTCCTGAGGGCGGAAATGGTCATACTTGTCAGTCCAAGGGCGGAAGTGGTAATCCATTTCTAGTGTGCATTACTTGGTGTAGGGGTGGAAATAGTAACTCATCTGACGTAATGTGAGGGCGGACGTCAGACCCGGCCACTCCGCCTCAGCAATGCCCAGGCATGCATGTAAGCCAATAACGTTCTTGGCTTCGGGGCGGGGATAGTTTTCATGTACCTTCCTGTTAGATTCATGAGTGAGTAAAAGCGTCACCCTGAGGCGGGTACAGACTGCCTGTTACATACGTTTGCTTATATAAGTAATGTGGGCATTATAGCGATACATTAGTAGTTTCCACATAGGACAAAATGTATTATGTTAGGACATTAATAGCTGCGAAAAAAATGAGTTAGTACATAAGATGCTCTTATCCATCTATTAATGAATAATAGTTCCAATTTAGATTGTTACTAATTTATTGAATCATATCTGATAATCTCCCTGTATTAGAGATACCTGAAAAGGTAAGTATCCTAGTGGCATATATACAAAAGGTAAAGGAAGTTTAATGATTTTAATCTTAAATCTATAGCCTATAGTTATTGGGGCCAAAAAAATAAATAATGACAAATGAAAAATAGATAAATAAAAATATATGTAAAATAGTGCAATCTTGTAATATAAATCTAAGGGTGTGTACACACGGTGAGATCCTTGCTATGGCCGATTTTCACTTGCGATTTCCCTTGAACTCCCCGGAGCCCAGCACCACCGATTTTGACTAACTTAGCCACATTTGTTTAGATGAAAAAAGGGTCAGAGTCTGCTACTTGGTAGGAAATGGATCAATTCGTGGTTATATAGTATTATAATAATTGTTGGTAATGAGACTAAAAGAAAAGTAGGAAATATATTATTGTTAGTGAAGCCTACAATGTTAATTTGTGAAGTGACACTCTTGCTAAGATACTTACGGTACCGAATACGGTACTTCTAGAAAGTGTCACCATTAGTTTATGCCTATGCTAGCATACTGGACTAAACGTGTTGAGAAAAATAGTTTAAAAATTAGATTGTGAGATTATGTGTGCCATGTTAAAAAAAAATTGTGTTTACATAGTATTTACTGGCACCACCAAGCTAAAGGATCACAAAGGAATATTTCCTGTGTTGATTTCCTTAATCTTGGTTAGAATATATACTTATATCTCTACGAGATTCTAGAAGACTTGTGCGGAATCAGAATTCCTTTTCTTTAAAACCACAAGTATTAGGGTATCAGAAAACCAAGGGATTTGGTGCCGTTGAAGGAAATATGAAGTAGTAGATAGTTTAAGTAAGAGAAGGAAAGCACATAAGGAAAGAGGGCCCTACTCATGAGAGCTTACATTCTAAGGGGAGGGGCAGACAGATGAGTGACACAGATGGGGTAGAAAGTGAGCATGGGTCAAATGGTTAGGATGAGAGTTTGCTGGGTTTGGTGAAGAAGTGGGTCTTGAGAGCCCATTTGAAGTTTTGTAGAGAGGTGGAGAGTCTCAGGGGGAGAGGTAGAGAATTCCAGAGATAGGGCGCAGCACGTGCAAAATTTTGGAGGTAGGAGTGGGAGGAGGTAATCAGTAGCCAGGAGAGGTGGCGTGCATTATACTAAGCTTTCATTCCTACATATTATACACAGATACCTGTCCACCTACAGAGCTCACTACCTAATACATGTACAGTATCACACAGATAATGGGCGCTTGTCCACAGAGCTCACAATCTTACACACATATCTCACAGATACTGAGCCTTCAACATCCCCAGAGCTTACAATCAAATACTGAACATGTTATCACACATACCTAGTACTAGCGGGATCCGGTCTGAAGATCGACAGTATCTAGGTCGACAATGTTTAGGTCGACCACTATAGGTCGACAGTCACTAGGCCAACATGGATGGAAGGTCGACAGGGTTTCTAGGTCAACATGTGCTAGGTCGACAGGTCTAAAGGTCGACATGAGTTTTTCACATTTTTTAAATTTTTTTGAATTTTTTCATACTTAACGATCCACGTGGACTACGATTGGAACGGTAATCTGTGCCGAGTGAAGCGAAGGCACCATGCCCGAAGCATGGCGAGCGAAGCGAGCCATGCGAGGGGACGCGGTGCACTAATTTGGGATCCCGGTCACTCTACGAAGAAAACGACACCAAAAAAAAAAAAAATCCTCATGTCGACCTTTAGACCAGTCGACCTAGCACATGTCGACCTAGAAACCCTGTCGACCTTCCATCCATGTCGACCTAGTGACTGTCGACCTATAGTGGTCGACCTAAACATTGTCGACCTAGATACTGTCGATTTGATGAACCACACCCAGTACTAGCACCCAGGATTTACAATCTAACACATGTGCCATAGACCTTCTAAACTGTTGTCCTTCTGTTTACAATCTAACAGCAGCATAATTCCAAGGTCTCACTGATACTTATATCTTGTTTTAAGAGCTGACAATCTCTCCCCACCTTGCTATTCTATTACACAGGTACCTTCAGAGAAACTTCACCTACAACTTACCCCCTAGCATGTATCACACATGCCCAAAATCATATAACATGATGCAAAATTCAGAATTAAGGGGCCTATTCATTATCACAAAATTTTCATAATTTTATCAAATTACCAGTCTCAGCTATCTACCTTCTAAAATATTATCTGCAGTTAGGGGCAGCCCGCAGGGGGAAAGGGGGTCTGTCTGTGCGGCTACAGCTCAGCTCCGGGGTCTGCAGCTAGGAGGAAGTCCTTGTGGATGCCTAAGCTGCAAGAGGGAAAATATCATTTTTTCAAAAAACTGCTTCTCAAAAATAGCAGTTTTTCATAAGTGATATTTTTACTAGAGAGGCATGATGAACACTGAAAAAACTGTGAAATGAAAATTGAAAACTAAAAATTCTTATTTCACCATTTTGTTCATGATGAATATGCCCCATAGTGTGCTGGTTCCTTGCCCGCAGAGCTTGCAATCGCAGAGATTGCCTTCTTACCTGGGAAGGGCAGGAGTTAAGACGGGGGCCACCCATAGCGGCTCTGTGCTCTCAAAAAACTCTGCTGCCGGAGTGGGGCCTGAGATGTCTGAGCTCCTTCCCACTAAACCAGGGCTGGAACATTTAGTTTGACTGCAGAGCTCAGGCTCTCGCCTGATAAGAAGCAGACCTGTCACAATCACGCGAGCTGCTTTTACAAAACCAAGGGTAACCACAGCTCAACTGCCCCTGGTACGCTGGTGGTGTGGCAGTGCTTGGTGTGGCTAGCACCCTGTACATACTGTATGGGGAGCTGTGCTGCGAACATCAATGTACACGGACGCATCTGTATATAGGGAAATAGAAAAGCAATACCCAAAGGTATTACCTATACCCAGGCGCTAGATGGGTGGTTCCCCACAGCAGCTGTAAGAAAAGGGTTGGTCAGACCCCTAAACAATATGTAAAACAGAAAAATGCAGCGCTTAAATGGTCACATAAGCAAAAACAAAAACAAATAACGTATAAAAATGCTTATTTAATAAAACTTATTTAAAAGGTGATCTGTATTAATGAAATATATCTAGTAAAACTTTCACAAAATTTTCAATCATGATAGGTGTTTTTCATATATCAAAATGTCCTTGTAGAAGGTCGGTATTAAGGAACCTGTTCCTATAATAGTCCCCTTGCAAAGAAGGACCCTTTGTCCTATCCGTGAGTTTATAGTTACCACCAGCGTCCCTTGAGGTGATTAAGCGAAGCTGCGTCCGCAAAGTGGCTGCTCCTCAGAGGGTGGTAGATGTGGCTCCTCCACGGTAGTTATAGGTTCTTTTAAGGGTCCAATTTGTTGAAAGGCAATTGCGGGGGCTTGGTCCAGGTCCAATCCTTCCAAGGTTTAGGTGAACACGCTATCAGGCAAGTCTACGCATCTGTATATAGAACAGTAATGCATACATAAACATAGTATACATATAGAATAAATATATATACTTAGAGGTGAGCGGGTTCTGTTCTCAGAGAACCAAACCCTACCGGACTTCACGTCACGAGCCCGGATCCGAGTCATGCTCGGGTTTTCCCGCCTGACTCGGAAACCAGAACAATGCAAAACGTCATCATCCCACTGTCGGATTCTCGCGAGGTTTGGATTCCATATAAAAACCCGCACGTCGCCGCCATTTTCACTCCAGTCTCGGAGAGTGTAGTAAGAGGACGTGTACTCAGTGTCTGTGTGGGCGGGAAAGTGGGGTGACGATTACAGTGCTGCACAAGGCAGTCCAGTGTAGTGTCTTATGCTGCATTAGTCCAGCCAGTCACAGTGGTGGTATCCTCTGCTGATATATATCCCCAGTGCTGCTGTATAAGTCCCTTGCAGTTTTGCTGCATTGTCTTGCATCAGACGAGGGGTAGTGTCTTGTACAGCATCAGTCCAGTGACCAGTCACATTGGTGGTGTCCTCTGCTGCCATATACATAATGCGGTGTAGCTGTATAAGCCCCTTTCTGTAGTGCTGTGTTGTCCTACATCAGACCAGGGGTAGTGTCTTGTGCAGCATAAGTCCAGTGACCAGTCACAGTGGTGGTGTCCTCGGCTTCCATATATCCAGTGTTACTGGCGTATAATTCCCATGATACTGACGTATAATTCCCGTGATACTGGCGTATAATTCCAGTGATATTGCCGTATAATTCCAGTGATATTGCTGTATAATTCCTTTGATAATGGCATATAATTCCAGTGATAATGCTGTATAATTCCCATGATACTAACATATAATTCCCATGATACTGGCGTAAAATTCCATTATTATTATTATTATTATTATTATCCTTTATTTATATGGTGCCACAAGGGTTCCGCAGCGCCCAATTACAGAGTACATGAATAATCAAACAGGAAAACAGCAACTTACAGTTGAAGGCAATATAGGACAAGTACAGGGTAAATAAACATAGTTACATCAGCAGATGACACTTAAATAAGTATCAGGTGGCAGAAGACTGCTGGAGTTGATGCAGTTGAAGATTATTAAAGTAAGAAAGGATAAGCACATGAGGGAAGAGGGCCCTGCTCGTGAGAGCTTACATTCTAAAGGGGAGGGGTAGACAGACAGGGGTGACACAGATGGGGTACATGGAGAGTGTAGAACAGAGGGTTAGGATGAGATTTGGCTGGGTTTGGTGAAGAAGTGGGTCTTGAGAGCCCGTTTGAAGTTTTGTAGAGAGGTGGAGAGTCTGAGGGGGAGAGGTAGTGAATTCAAGAGAAGTGGTATTGATATTGCCGTATAATTCCTGTGATACTGGTATATAATTCCCGTGATATTGTGGTATAATTCCAGTGATGTTGCCGTGTAATTCCTGTGATACTGCCGTATAATTCCACTGATATTGCTGTATAATTGCCATGATACTGGCGTATAATTCATGTGATACTGCCATATGATTCCAGTGATACTGCCGTATAATCCCAGTGATACTGGGGTATAATTCCTGTGATACTGGGGTATAATTCCTGTGATACTGGCGTATAATTCCAGTGATACTGGCGTGTAATTCCAGTGATATTGCCGTATAATTCCAGTGATATTTCTGTACAATTCCTGTGATACTGTAGTATAATTCCAGTGATACTGCCGTATAACTCCTGTGATACTGCCGTATAATTCCTGTGATACTGCCATATAATTCCAGTGTTATTGCCGTATAATTCCAGTGATATTGCCGTATAATTCCTGTGATACTGCCGTATAATTCCAGTGATATTGCCATATAATTCCTGTGATACTGGCATATAATTCCTGTGATACTGGCGTATAATTCCAGTGATATTGCCGTATAATTCCTGTGATACTGGCGTATAATTCCTGTGATACTGCCGTATAATTCCAGTGATAGTGCCGTATAATTCCAGTGATATTACCATATAATTCCTGTGATACTGGCGTATAATTCCTGTGATACTGGCGTATAATTCTAGTGATATTGTTCTATAATTCCTGTGATACTGGCGTATAATTCCAGTGATATTGCTGTATAATTCCAGTGGTACTGACGTATAAATCCAGTCCAGTGGTACTGCCGTATAAGTCCAGTGGTACTGGCGTATAAATCCAGTGATTCTGCCGTATAATTCCAGTGATCCTGCCGTATCATTCCAGTGGTGCTGGCATATAAATCCAGTCCAGTGATCCTGCCGTATATATATGTCTAGTGGTACTGCTATATAATTCCAGTGATACTGCCGTATATATATATATATATACCCTGTTGCAAAGTGGATTACTGAGGCCATAACAACTATACTGGTGTTAGACGTGCGTCCGGTATCTGCCATTAGTGCAGTGGGACTGCAGTGCCAACCCTAGATGGGCCACGTGTTTGTGCCACACACTTGTGTCGCTTAGCTTAGTCATACAGCTACTTCATTGCACCTCTTTTTCATCTTTGCATGATTTGCTGTTTGGGGCCTTTTTTTATATCTACCCTCCTTTCTGACACTGCAGTGAAACCCCTAGATGGGCCAATTGTTTGTGTCGCTTATCTTAGTCATACAGCTACCTCATTGCACCTCTTTTTCATCTTTGCATGATGTTCTGTTTGGGGCCTTTTTTTATATCTACCCTCCTGTCTGACACTGCAGTGCCACTCCTAGATGGGACAATTGTTTGTGTTGCTTAGCTTAGTCATACAGCTACCTCATTGCACCTCTTTTATATCTTTACATGATGTGCTTTTTGGGGCCTTTTTTTATATATCTGTCCTCCTATCTGACACTGCAGTGCCACTCCTAAATGGGCCAGGGGTTTGTGCTGCACACTGTCACTTAGCTTAGACATACAGCAACTTTGGGGCATGGTTTTTTAAAGTGCCATCCGGTCTGACACTGCTGTATAAGTTCAGGGGTACTGTTGTATTAGTCCAGGGGTACTGCCGTATAAGTCCACCAATTGCAGAATTTTTGAAAAATAACAGGGGCCACTTTCAACATTCAGCCACTGCATGCCACTACTAGATGGGCCAGGTGGTTGTATCCTTAGCTTAATCATACAGCAACTTCGGTACACTTTTTCTTCTTTGCATCATGTGCTGTTTGGGGACTAGTTTTTTAAAGTGCCCTCCTGTCTGCAACTGCAGTGCCACTCCTAGATGGGTCAGGTGTTTGTACCGCATACTTGTGTCGCTTAGCTTAGTCATACAGCTACCTCATTGCACCTCTTTTTCTTCTTTGCATGATGTGCTGTTTGGGGCCTATTTTTTAAATCTGCCATCCTGTCTGCCACTGCAGTGCCACTCCTAGATTGGCCAGGTGTTTGTGCCGCACACTTGTGTCGCTTAGCTTAGTCATACAGCTACCTTGGCGCAACCTTTAGGCCTAAAAACAATATTGTGAGGTATGAGGTGTTCAGGATAGACTGGAAATGAGTGGAAATAAATGTTATTGTGGTTAATAATACCGTAGGAGCAAAATTATCCCCAAATTATGTAATTTTAGCTGCTTTTATGTTTTTTTTTTAAATCATACAGATCCAAAACCAAAACACGAAAGGGTGGTTTTGGCAAAACCAAGCCAAAACCAATACATGAAAAGTGCCCTCTGCACATCTCTATTATATATATATATATATATATATATATATAAAATAGAAATCTCGTGGTCCGGCACTCCCATTATGTAGGCAAATGGGCTCCGGTGCCCTCTGACTGAATAGGTACAACATTTGCAAAGGAGAAACCGTGGCACTTGGAGACTTCCACAAGTATAATCAGTGTTTTAAAAAATTACTACATGAAATCCCAACGTTTCGGGGCGATTATGCCCTTTTGTCAAGGTGAGTAACGGGGCACAAAGGGGCATAATCACCCCGAAATGTTAGGATTTCATGTAGTGATTTTTTCTAATACACTGATTATACTTGTGGAAGTCTCTGAATGCCGCTGTTTCTCCTTTGCAGAGCCATTTCTTTGGGCGGGCGAGGCATGCATTTACACGGTGCACCTGCCGCGGCTCTTGCTGGCTCAGATTGTGTTCCCCCTCCTCCGTGTTATTACTCCGCCCCCGCATCATTACATGAAACTCTGCCCCCGAGCGGAGTACTGATGACGGGGAGGAGAGGGAAGGCCAGGACATGGTAGGCAAGCCAGGAGGAGGGAGAGGTGGGCAGGCGCAGGCCGAAGAGCGGGATGGAAGAGGACCTCTGGTCGGCGGATGCTGCAGCAAACGTGAGTATAACACACTCTTTCTCTTTTCTCTCTCTATCTTTGTAGAAGGGGACTTGCCTGCAGTAATGTGTAAAATGGGGACTCTTGCCTGCCATAATGTGCCTGCCGTACTCTTGCCTGCCATATTGTGTAAAATGGAAACTCTTGCCTGCCGTAATGTGTAAAATGGGGACTCTTGCCTGCCGTAATGTGTAAAATGGGGACTCTTGACTACTGTAATGTGTAAAATGGGGACTCTGCCTGCCGTAATGTGTAAAATGGGGACACTCACCTGTCGTAATACGTAAAATGTGGACTCTTGCCTGCCGCTATGTGTAAAATGGGGACTCTTGCCTGCCGTAATGTGTTAAAAGGGGACTCTCGCCTGTCGTAATGTGTAAAATGGGGACTCTTGCCTGTCGTAATGTGTAAAATGGGGACTCTCGCCTGTCGTAATGTGTAAAATGGGGACACTCGCCTGCCGTAATGTGTAAAATGTGGACTCTTGCCTGCCGTAATGAGTAAAATGGGGATTTAATGTATCAAGGGCATTGCAGTGTGTGCCATAATATGATGCAGGGGGCATTACTGCGTGGTGCTTAATATGGTAGATATTTTTTTTCCTGTGGTGGTCGTGATCTGTTGGTACAGGGTCAAAAACTGGGTTGTAAGGTAGTCTCTTCAGCTGAGGCCACACCCATTCTAACGAGGCCACACCCATTCTAACAAGGCCACCCCCCCTTGCTGGGAACACGCAAATTCTTTATTTTTATATCGGGGGGGGGGGGGGGGGGGGCATCTTTTTTATGTTGGGGGGGTGCATTTTTAAATCTCGCACTGGGAGCCAAATTGGCTAGAAACAGCCCTGCTCCTTATCAAATATTTTATATAGATCAGTGGTTCTCAAACTCGGTTTCCATGTAACCCAACAGGTGCACTGTGTATCACCAACTGTCACATTTTAAAAACATGAACCTGAGGACCAAGTTTGAGAACCTGTGGTATAGATATATAGATATATTTGTGTGTGTGTATATATATATATATATATATATATATATATATATATATACACTGCTCAAAAAAATAAAGGGAACACTAAAATAACACATCCTAGATCTCAATGAATGAAATATTCTTACGTGCCTGTATGACCTCCCTACAACCCACACAAGTGGCTCAGGTAGTGCAGCTCATCCAGGATGGCACATCAATGCGAGCTGTGGCAAGAAGGTTTGCTGTGTCTGTCAGCGTAGTGTCCAGAGCATGGAGGCACTACCAGGAGACAGGCCAGTACAAGGAGGCCACACACACTACTGAGCCTCATTTTGACTTGTTTTAAGGACATCACATCAAAGTTGGATCAGCCTGTAGTGTGTTTTTCCACTTTAATTTTGAGGGTGACTCCAAATCCAGACCTCCATGGGTTAATAAATTTGATTTCCATTGATAATTTTTGTGTGATTTTGTTGTCAGCACATTCAACTATGTAAAGAACAAAGTATTTAATAAGAATATTTCATTCATTCAGATCTAGGATGTGTTATTTTAGTGTTCCCTTTATTTTTTTGAGCAGTGTATATATATATATATATATATATATATATACTATACATAGTATACATGCAGAGGATGCAGTCAACATACCGGCGTTCGGTATGTCGGCAATTAGAATGCCGGAATCCCAACATTGGTCGGACTACTGGTGTTGGGATCCCGACATGGAGGGGGGGGGGGTGTTTAGGTTTAGACTGTGGGGAGATGGTTAGGGCTGGGCTTCGGAGGAGAGGTTAGGTTTATGCTGCGGGGGGAGGGTTAGGATTAGGCTGCCTGGGGGATAGGTTTAGGCTGCAGGGGGAGGGGTGTAAGGCACCATGGGAGAGGGTTAGGTTTAGGCTACGGGTAGGTGGGGTTAGGTTTAGGCTGCGGGGGGAGGTTTAGGCTGCGGGGAGGGGTGTTAAACACCACGGGGGATAGTTAGGGTTAGGCTTTGGGGGGGGAGGGTTAGCTTTAGTCTACGGGTAGGGGGGGTTAGGTTAAGACAACACCGGGGAGAGTTAGGGTCAGGCTGCGGGAAGGAAAGGTTGGGGGGGAGTAGATGAGAGTTAGTATACTTACCTTGCAGGTGTCAAGTTCTGGCATGTAGTGACGCCGCAGTCGGTATTCTGACCGCTGGCATCCCAAACACTGGCATCCTAATACCATCTCCGCATGCATATATAGCATATAATATACAATATATATTATACTGTATATATATATATATATATATATATATATATGAGATGAGCGGGTTCGGTTCGCCGAGAACCGAACCCTATCCCGAACTCCACGTGTCAAACACGGTTCCGAGCCTGGCTCGGTTATTCCCGCCTGACTCGGAAAACCTGAATGAGGCAAAACGTCATCATTCCGCTGTCGGATTCTCACGAGATTCGGATTCCATATAAAGAGCCACGCGTCGCCGCCATTTTCACTCGGGCATTGTAGAGAGTACAGAGAGGACGTGTCTATGTTCTCTCAGTGTCAGTTCTCAGTATCAGTGCTCATTGTCTTGTGCGGCATCTTGCTGCTCAGTAATACTAGTACAGTGTCTTGTTCTGCATTTTGCTGTAGGGTACTGTGGTAGTAGTGTCCTGTGACTGTGCATCGGTCATCATCATTCCAGTCACAGTGGTATCTGGGGGTTACAATTCCAGAGTGCTTTTGTGCTGCTCACTAATACTAGTACAGTGTCTTGTGCTGCATCGTGCAGCTCAGTGTCAGTTCTCAGTAGTATCATCTGTGCTCAGTAGCACTGCTCATTGTCTTGTGCTGCATCGTGCTGCTCAGTAATACTAATACTAGTACAGTGTCTTGTGCTGCCTCGTGCTGCTCAGTGTCAGCTCTCAGTATCACTGCTCAGTAGTATCATCAGTGCTTTGTTTCACTGCTCAGTAGTATCATCAGTGCTCAGTATCACTGGTCAGTGCTCAGTGTCTTGTGCTGCATCGTGCTGCTCAGTGTCAGTTCTCACTATCACTGCTCAGTAGTATCATCAGTGCTCAGTATCACTGCTCAGTAGTATCATCAGTGCTCAGTATCACTGCTCAGTAGTATCATTAGTACTCAGAATCACTGGTCAGTGCTCAGTGTCAGTGCACCTCTTTTTCTCTTTTCTTTGCATCATGTGCTGTTTGGGGACTATTTTTTTAAAAGTGCCATCCTGTCTGACACTTCCGTATATGTCCAGTGGTACTGCCATTTGATATATTTCCCGACATTACTGCCATTTCATTCCAGTGATTTTGTAATTTTCTTCCAGTGATTTGGACCAATAATACCATTAATTAGAACGAATAATTCCTGTGATACTGGCTTTTAATTCTAGTGATTTTGTCATTTTCTTCCAGTGATTTGGACCAATAATTCCATTGATTATAACAAATAATTCCAGTGATATTGCCTTATAATTCACATGATACTGGAGTCTAATTCTAGATGGGCCAGGTGTTTGTGTCGCTTAGCTTAGCCATCCAGCGACCTTGGTGCACCTCTTTTTTTCTTTGCATCATGTGCTGTTTGGGGACTATTTTTTTAAGCGCCAACCTGTCTGACACTGCAGTGCCACTTCTAGATGGGCCAGGTGTTTGTGCCGGCCACTTGGGTGACTTAGCTTAGTCATCCAGCGACCTCTGTGCAAATTTTAGGACTAAAAGTAATATTGTGAGGTGTTCAGAACAGACTGGAAATGAGTGGAAATTATTGTTATTGAGGTTAATAATACTATAGGAATAAAATTACCCCAAATTCTATGCTTTTAGCTGTTTTTTTTTTTTTTTAAATCACCCGAATCCAAAACACATTCGAATCCAAAACCCGAAAGGGTGGTTTTGACAAAACGCGCCTGAATCCAAAACACGACCGTGGACCTGAATCCAAAACCAAAACGCAAAACACAAAAAATGCCCGCTGCACATCTCTAATATATATTTTAGAGCTGTGCGGCTGGCACTTTTCGTGTTTTTTTGTTTTGGTTCTAATTCCACTTTCGTGTTTTGGTTTTGGCTTTGTTTTGACAAAACCACTCTTTCGTGTTTTAGTTTTGGTTTTGGATCTGGATGATTTTTGAAAAAAACATAAAAAGGCTAAAATAACATAATTTGGGGGTAATTTTGATCCTACGGTGTTATTACCTTAATAACATTCATTTCCACTCATTTCCAGTCTATTCTGAACACCTCACACCTCACAATATTGGCCCTCATTCCGAGTTGATCGGTCGCAAGGCGAATTTAGCAGAGTTACACACGCTAAGCCGCCGCCTACTGGGAGTGAATCTTAGCTTCTTAAAATTGCGAACGATGTATTCGCAATATTGCGATTACTAACTACTTAGCAGTTTCAGAGTAGCTTCAGACTTACTCTGCCTGTGCGATCAGTTCAGTGCTTGTCGTTCCTGGTTGACGTCACAAACACACCCAGCGTTCGCCCAGGCACTCCCACCGTTTCTCCGGCCACTCCTGCGTTTTTTCCGGAAACGGTAGCGTTTTCAGCCACACGCCCCTGAAACGCCGTGTTTCCGCCCAGTAACACCCATTTCCTGTCAATCACATTACGATCGCCGGAGCGATGAAAAAGCCGTGAGTAAAATTACTTTCTACATAGCAAAGTTACTTGGCGCAGTCGCAGTGCGAACATTGCGCATGCGTACTAAGCGGATTTTCATTGCGATGCGATGAAAAATACCGAGCGAACAACTCGGAATGAGGGCCATTGTTTCTAGGCCAAAAGGTTGCACTAAGGTGGCTGTATGACTAAGCTAAACGACACAAGTGTGCGGCGCAATCACCTGGCCCATCTAGGAGTGCACTGCAGTGTCATACAGGAGGGCAGAGATTATACAAAGGCCCCAAACAGCACATCATGCAAAGAAAAAGAAGTTCTCTGAGGCTGCTGTATGACTAAACCAAGCGACACAAGTGTGCGGCACAAACACCTGGCCCATCTAGGAGTGGCACTGCAGTATGAGACAGGAGGGCAGTTTTCAAAAACTAGGCCCCAAACAGCACCTCATGCAAAGATATACAAGAGGTGCAATGAGGTAGCTGTATGACTAAGCCAAGCGACACAAACAATTGGCCCATCTAGAAGTGGCACTGCAGTGGCAGACAGGAGGGCAGATATAAAAAAAAGGCCCCAAACAGCACATGATTCAAAGATGAAAAAAAGGTGTACGAGGTTGCTGTATGACTAAGCTAAGTGACACAACCACCTAGCCCATCTAGTAGTGTCACACAGTGGCTGAATGTCGAGAGTGGGCTGCAGTTGTTCAGTCCACTGACAGCATCTCCAGTTTGCCCCTGTCATTTTTGAAGAATTCTGCAATTGGTGGATTTATATGGCAGTACCCCAGGACTAATACAGCAGTACCCCTGGACTTATACGGCAGTGTCAGACAGGGCCGCCATCAAGGGGGTGCCCTGTGCACACTTGTCCCGGGCCCGGCCACTCTGACAGAGTGGAGGGCCCGGGCTGCTGAAACAGCCCGCCGTCGCTGACCGCGGCTGCTACCAGTTCAGTAGTATTGTACCTCCCTAAACAGCCCTATCCCGTTGGCCGGCCGCTGCCATTGAGACTATAGACTGCCCGTGAAGCCGCTGCCGCTTCCTTTCTGCAGTGCTGAGGATGTCATCGCTGGCCGCTCCCCTCCATCAACCCACTGCCGCCCACCCGCTTCCGAAATTGCCGCCCACCTGCTGCCGCCCCTCCCGGATCCCCCTCTCCGGCTGCAGCTATCTTGTCCCCGTGAGTGGGCATCCGAAGCCCCACCTACTCACTCCTCCTGCACTGCAACCATGCCAGTAGTATGGAGATAGGGTGCGCTCTCTCCTTAGTCCCCCTCTCTGGCTGCAGCTATAGTACCTTGTCCCCGTGAGTGGGCAGCCGAAGCCCCGCCCACTCACTCCTCCTGCATCTGCAACCATGATTGTAGCATGGATATAGTGTGTGCCCTCTCCCTAGTCCCACTCTTTGGCTGCAGCTATTTTGTCCCCGTGAGTGGGCAGCCGAAGTCCCGCCCACTCACTTCTCCTGCCCAGCATCCATGCCTGTAGCAGGGAGAGAATGTGCTTCCCGTGGCCCTCCCCCTTCCCCAGCGCATCCAGTAGTGTGTGGACTGGAGAGGGACCCTTGCAGGAAACAGAAGCCAGCAGCTGAGTGTCAGTACAGATGAGACAAGCTATGTATATGTAAGTAGTACACACACTCTCACTCTCTTTACACACACACCCACATACTCTCCACCTGACGAAATGTGTGTAAGGGGGAATACTGTGTCGTGTAATGTGACTGACGGTCGCTACTGTGTCATGTAATGTGACTGACGGTCACTACTGTGTCATGTAATGTGGCTGGCAGTCACTACTGTGTCATGTAATGTAACTGACTGTCGCTACTGTGTCATGTAATGTGACTGACGGTCGCTACTGTGTCGTGTAATGTGACTGACGGTCACTACTGTGTCATGTAATGTGACTGACGGTCGCTACTGTGTCATGTAATGTGGTTGGCGGTCGCTGCTGTGTCGTGTAATGTGACTGACTGTCACTACTGTGTCATGTAATGTGACTGACGGTCGCTACTGTGTCATGTAATGTGACTAATGGTCGCTACTTTGTCATGTAATGTGGCTGGCGGTCGCTACTGTGTCATGTAATGTGACTGACGGTCGCTAATGTGTCGTGTAATGTGACTGACGGTCACTACTGTGGCATGTAATGTGACTGACGGTCGCTACTGTGTCATGTAATGTGGTTGGTGGTCGCAGCTGTGTCGTGTAATGTGACTGACTGTTGCTACTGTGTCATGTAATGTGACTGGAGGTCACCACTGTGTCATGTAGTGTGACTGACTGTGGCTACTGTGTCATGTAATGTGACTTACGGTCGCTACTGTGTCATGCAATGTGACTGACGGACACTACTGTGTTGTGTAATGTGACTGATGGATGCTACTGTGCGGTGTAATGTGACTGACGACTGGCGGACACTACTGTGCGGTGTAATGTGACTGTCGGACACTACTGTGCGGTGTAATGTGACTGGCGGACACTACTGTGCGGTGTAATGTGACTGGCGGACACTACTGTGCGGTGTAATGTGACTGACGGACACTACTGTGCGGTGTAATGTGACTGACGGTTGCTACTGTGTCGTGTAATGTGACAGATGGTCGCTACTGTGTCGTGTAATGTGACTGATGGTCGCTACTGTGTCGTGTAATGTGACTGACGGTTGCTACTGTGTTGTGTAATGTGACTGACGGACGCTACTGAGACTATAGACTGCCCCTGAAGCCGCTTCCCTTCTGCAGTGCTGAGGGCTGAGGATGTCATCGCTGGCAGCTCCGCTCCGACCACCCGCTGCCACCGGCGCCGCTCACCAATTGCCGCCGGTGCCGCCCACCCGCTGTTGCCGGCGCCGCCCACCTTCCGCTCCGAGCATAGTAAGCAAGCACTGTAGTTTGATGTTTGATAAAGTTTTCTGGATACGGATGTGGCGTGGCGTGACATCATGATGTCACGCCACATCAGTGAAGAGGAGCCATGGTGCTGAAGGGCTGACAGCGTGGGAGAGAGGACCTCTCAGGACGGATTTGCAAAGGGGGTAAGTATGTGTATGTGATTGTGTAATTTGTGTAGGGGTACGGGGGAGGCCCTGCCTATTTTATCAGTCCAGGGCCCCACAATTTCTGGTGGCAGCCCTGGTGTCAGACAGGATGGCACTTTTCAAAAACTAGGCTCCAAACAGCACCTCATGCAAAGATGTCGAAGTGGTGCAATGAGGTAGCTGTATGACTAAGCCAAGCAACACAAACAATTCCAACTGGAATTATATGTCCAAATCATTGGAATTATATGTCCAAATCACTGGAATTAAATGGCAAAATCACTGGAATTATACGTCCAAATCACTAGAATTAATGGCAAAATCACTGGAAGTATACGTCCAAATACCTGGAATTATACGTCCAAATTACTGGAATTATACGTCCAAATCACTGGAATTATATGTCCAAATCACTGGAATTTAATGGCAAAATCACTGGAATTATACGTCCAAATCACTAAAATTATACGTCCAAATCACTGTAATTATATTACAAAATCACTGTATTATACTGCAAAATCACTGGAATTATATGTCCAAATCACTTGAATTATACATCCAAATCACTGGAATTATATGTCCAAATCACTGGAATTATACTACAAACAAAATCACTGGAATTATATGTCCAAATCACTGGAATCATACATCTAAATCACTGGAATTAAATGGCAAAATCACTGTAATTATACTGCAAAATCACTGGAATTATATGTCCAAATCACTGTACTTATACGTCCAAATCACTGGAATTATAGGTTCAAAGCACTGTAATTAAATGGCAAAATTACTAGAATTATACGTCCAAATCACTGGAATTATACTGCAAAATCACTGGAATTAAACGTCCAAATCACTGGAATTAAATGGCAGTACCACTGGACATATATAAAAGTGTCAGACAAGATGGCACTTTAAAAAAATTGTCCCCAAACAGCACATGATGATGATAAGAAGAAAAAAAGGGGCAAGATGGAATTGCCCTTGGGCCCTCCCGCCCACCCTTATGTTGTATAAACAGGACAAGCACACTTTAACAAACCAATCATTTCAGCGACAGGGTCTGCCACACGACTGTGGCTTAAATGACTGGTTTGTTTGGACCCCCACCAAAAAAAGAAGCAATCAAACTCTCCTTGCACAAACTGGCTCTACAGAGGCAAGATGTTGACCTCATCCTCTGATTCTTCACGCCTTTCACTGTGTACATCCTTCTCCTCACAGAGTATTAATTCGTCCCCACTGGAATCCACCATCACAGTTCCCTCTGTACTTTCTGAAGGCAATTGCTGGTAAATGTCTTCCCGGAGGAATTTATAATTCATTTTGACGAACATCATCTTCTCCACATTTTGTGGAAGTAATCTCATACGCCGATCTCTGACAAGGTTACCGGCTGCACTAAACACTTTTTCGGAGTACACACTGGAGGGAGGGGGGGCACAACTTAGGTAAAATAAAGTCAGTTTGTGCAAGGGCATCCAAATTGCCTCTTTTTCTTGTCTGACATGCCTACTTGGATGCTGTCACTCATATAATCCACCACCATTCTTTCAATGGTGACAGAATCATATGCAGTGACAGCAGACATGTCAGTAATCGTTGGAAGGTCCTTCAGTCCGGACCAGATGTCAGCTGTCGCTCCTGACTGCCCTGCATCACCATCAGCGGGTGGGCTAGGAAATCTTATCCTTTTCCTTGCAGCCCCAGTGGTGGGAGAAATTGAAGAATGAGCTGTTGACGGGTCACGTTCCACTTGAGTTGACAATTTACTCACCAACAGGTCTTTGCACCTCTGCTGACTTGTGTCTGCCGGAAAGAGAGATACAACGTAGGCTTTAAACATAGGATCGAGCACGCTGGCCAAAATGTGGTGCTCTGATTTCAACAGATTTACCACCCTTGAAAGCAAAGCGAATTAAGGGCTTCATTCACCAGTCCCACATACTTTGCGGAATCGCTCCATCTTAGCTCCTCCTTCAATTACTCCAGCTGCTTCTGCAAACGCCTGATGAGGGGAATGACCTGACTCAAGCTGGCAGTGTCCGAACTGACTTCACATGTGGCAAGTTCGAAGGGTTGGAGAACCTTGCACAAGACGAAAATCATTCTCCACTGCGCTTGAGTCAGGTGCATTCCCCCTCCTTTGTCTATATCTTAGGTGCATGTATAGGCTTGAATGGCCTTTTGCAACTCCTCCATCCTCTGAAGCATATAGAGGGTTGAATTCCACCTCATTACCACCTCTTGCTTCAGGTGATGGCAGGGCAGGTTCAGGCGTGTTTGATGGCGCACCAGTCTTCGGCATGCGGTGGCTGAATGCCGAAAGTGGCCCGCAATTTTTCGGGCCACCGACAGCATCTCCTGCACGGCCTTGTAATTTTTCAAAAAATTCTGCACCACCAAATTAATTGTATGTGCAAAACATGGGACGTGCTGAAATTTGCACAGATGAAATGCACACACAATGTTGGTGGCGTCCGATATCACAAATCCCCAGGAGAGTCTAATTGGGGTAAGACATTCTGTGATGATGTCCCTCAGTTTCTGTGTACCTCTTACGGAAAGCTGTGATACAAAGTATAGCCTGCCTAGGATGCTGCTACTGGTGCCGCTGCTGTTGTTGCTGCGGGAGGCCATACATCTACCCAGTGGGCTTTCACAGTCATATAGTCCTTAGTCTGCCCTGTTCCACTTGTCCATATGTCCATGGTTAAGTGGACACTGGATACAACCGCATTTTGTAGGACACTGGTGACTTTTTTTCTGACGTCTTTGTACATTCTCTGTATCGTCTGCCTAGTGAAGTGGAACCTAGATGAGATTTGGTACCAGGGACACAATACCTCCATCAATTGTCTAAATCCCACTGCACCAATGGCGGATACCGGACGCACGTCTAACACGTGTCAAGGCCTCAGTTATCCGCTTTGCAACAGGATGACTGCTGTCATATTTAATCTTCCTCACAAAGGACTGTTGGACAATCAATTGCTTAGTTGAAGTAGTATAAGTGGTCTTCTGACTTCCCCTCTGGGATGATGATCGACTCCCAGCAGCAACAACAACAGCGGCGGCAGCAACAGCAGCAGTAGGTGTACCACTCAAGGATCCTCCCGAGGAATCCCAGTTAGGAGAGGACTCCACAGTCTTGACAGTGACATGGCCTGCAGAACTACTGATGTTCATGTCTGAGGAGGAAGTTGACATTGAAGGAGTTGGTGGTGTGGCTTGGGTACAAGAGGAAGAAGGGATTTAGATGTCAGTGGACTGCTTACGCTTTTACCCAAAGTTTCACAACTTGACACTGACTTATGATGAATGCGCTGCAGGTGACGTATGAGGGAGGATGTTCCTAGGTGGTTAACATCCTTACCCCTACTTTATTACAGATTGACAGAGGCAACAGATGACTTGACACCTGTTGTCCGGATTTGTGGAGAAATAATTCCACACCGAAGAGGTGGCTTTTTGGTAGTTTGCCCAGGCATCACAATGAGTTTCTTCATCCCACGGACAACAGGTGTCTCCCCCGGTGCCTGACTTAAACGAACCACATCACCATCAGAATCCTCATCGTCAACTTCCTCTTCAGCGCCAGCAACACCCATATCCTCATCCTGGTGTACTTCGCAACCGCCAACACACTTGGACTCTCCTTGGGGATTTGTGATACCATCTTAGAACACACAGTTCTTTGCTGTGCTTTTTCCAGCTTAACTCTTTTAATTTTTCTAGCGGGAGGATGAGGGCTTCCATCGTCATGTGAAGCTGAACCACTAGTCGTGAACATAGGCCAGGGCCTCAGCCGTTCCTTGCCACTCCGTGTTGTAAATGGCATATTGGCAAGTTTACATTTCTCCTCAGATGATTTAAATTTATTTTTTTGGGTCTATTACTGAACTTTGGCTTTTTTGAATTTTACATGCCCTCTACTATCACATTGGGCATCGGCCTTGGCAGACGACGATGGCATTTCATCGTCTTTGTCAATACTAGTGGTAGCAGCTTCAGCACTAGGAGGAAGTGGTTCTTGATCTTTCCCTATTTTTCCTCCAAATATTTGTTCTCCATTATTTTTCTGGAGTTATATAGCACAATATGTGGCACAGGAATGACTGATGGCTGATACACAGTACACTACCACAGGTATGATGCAGGACAAGACAGCAACACTGTAAGGGACTTATTATAATTTATTATTATACGGCAGCAGTGGACATATGACTGCAGAGTATACCACTGTGACTGCCTGGTCACTGGAATGACTGATGGCTGAAGCACAGGACACTACCACTGGTCTGATGCAGGACAACACAGCAACAGTGTAAGGGACTTGTTGTTGTTGTTGTTGTTGTTATTATTATTATTATACAGCAGCAGTGGACATATGACTGCAGAGTATACCACTGTGACTGCCTGGTCACTGGAATGGCTGATGCACAGGACACTGCAACTGGTCTGATGCAGGACAACACAGCAAAATTGTAAGGGACTTATTATAATTTATTATTAAACGGCAGCAGTGGACATATGGCTGCAGAGTATACCACTGTGACTGCCTGGTCACTGGAATGACTGATGGCTGATGCACAGGACACTACCACTGGTCTGATGTAGGACAACACTGTAAGGGACTTGTTGTTGTTGTTGTTGTTGTTATTATTATTATTATTATTATAATATGGCAGCAGTGGACATATGGCTGTAAGGAACTTGTTATAATTTATTATTATACGGCAGCAGTGGACATATGGCTGCAGAGTATACCACTGTGACTGCCTGGTCACTGGAATGGCTGATGCACAGGACACTGCAACTGGTCTGATGCAGGACAACACAGCAAAATTGTAAGGGACTTATTATAATTTATTATTAAACGGCAGCAGTGGACATATGGCTGCAGAGTATACCACTGTGACTGCCTGGTCACTGGAATGACTGATGGCTGATGCACAGGACACTACCACTGGTCTGATGTAGGACAACACAGCAACACTGTAAGGGACTTGTTGTTGTTGTTGTTGTTGTTGTTGTTGTTGTTGTTGTTGTTGTTGTTGTTGTTGTTGTTGTTGTTGTTGTTATTATTATTATTATAATATGGCAGCAGTGGACATATGGCTGCAGAGTATACCATTGTGACTGCCTGGTCACTGGAATGACTGATGGCTGATGCATAGGACACTACCACTGGTCTAAATGCAGGACAACACAGCAACACTGTAAGGAACTTGTTATAATTTATTATTATACGGCAGCAGTGGACATATGGCTGCAGAGTATACCACTGTGACTGCCTGGTCACTGGAATGACTGATGGCTGATGCACAGGACACTACCACTGGACTGATGCAGCACAATACACCACCACTGAACTGATGCAGCACAACACAGCAGCAATGGACATATGGCAGCAAGAGAACACATCCACTGTGACTGCCTGGTCACTGGAATAAATGATGGCTGATGCACAGGACACTACCACTGGACTGATGCAGCACAATACACCACCACTGAACTGATGCAGCACAACACAGCAGCAATGGACATATGGCAGCAAGAGGACACAACCACTATGACTGGACAAATACAGCACAAGACACGGACACTGAGAGAACAGAGACATGTCCTCTCTCTACACTCTTCAATGCCGGAGTGAAAATGGTGGGGACGTGCGGTTCCTTATATGGAATCTAAACCCCACAAGAATCCGACAGCGGGATGATGACGTTTTGCCTCGTTTCTGTTTCCGAGTCAGGCGGGAAAACCCGAGCCTGACTCAGATCCGGACACGAATGGTGAAGTTCGGTACGGTTCGGTTCTCTGAGAACCGAACCCGATCATCTCTAACATATATATATATTCTGTCTAAGAAAAATAGACATCACAGGCATATAAACAAGTGTGTTAATTATACTCTTTTATAAAAGGACATTAATAATACAGATCGCTGTTTCAGGTGGACTATATTAGTGACCTGCAAATAGTCACACTACCAAGGGCAGTATTTATTTTTTATTTTTTTTCTATGTGTTTGTTTGTGTTATATGTGTGTCAACTGCTTTGTTATTATGAATTTCTGATTTTTAATATGTTTTTTTAATTAATGTAGATAATAAATTTGGAACTATACAGCGCTCCCTTGATATAGTATTATTTTTATAACATTTTTATCTATACACATGTTTTGGTTTTTGACGCTTCAGTGGCGCCATTTGGGAGCAGCTTATTAATTAATTATTATCAAATCTTACGGTATAAACGAGCAGGATCGGTGGCTTTAGAAGCGCTAGGGATTTTCTTGTGTTGGTTTATTGTTTGCATTCTGTATTACCCAGGCTGCTAGGTATCAATTGATCGGTATTTATAATGGCATCATTTAGAAGTATTACAGATAGATTAACTAGAAGGAAAGCACTTGTGACTGAGAATGAGTCATTTGGGAATTTTAATCATGATAGTAATGATGATACATCAGTAATTAACCAGTTATTCAATGAACTAGATTCTCTACTTAGGGCTGAAACAAGACACTGGTGGGATCAGGTGACCCTAAGTAGATATCTAGAGAGTAAAATGATTCCTAGAGGTCTAAGGGGTATATGCAATGCCGGGCGAATTGCGGCATTTTTTCGCCCGTTTTTAAATTCGACACAATACGACCTTCGAATTCTGGCCGGCGGGTGCCGGAATTCGACATATTCAATAAAAAACGTATTCGACAGTCCCGCTGTCGAAAAACGGACCAATTGACGGATATGTGCGTCCTGGATTCGACTTTTCGGACGGCACAAAAATCGTTAAAAAACCCGAAAAAAATTGCGTGGGGTCCCCCCTCCTAAGCATAACCAGCCTCGGGCTCTTTAAGCCGGTCCTGGTTGTAAAAATACGGGGGGGGGGGGGAAATGGACAGGGGATCCCCCATATTTTTAGAACCAGCACCAGGCTCTGCGTCCGGTCCTGGTGCAAATAATACGGGGGACAAAAAGCGTAGGGGTCCCCCGTATTTTTTGAACCAGCCCCGGGCTCCACTAGCTGGGGAGATAATGCCACAGCCGGGGGACACTTTTATACCGGTCCCTGCGGCCGTGGCATTAAATACCCAACTAGTCACCCCTGGCCGGGGTACCCTGGAGGAGTGGGGACCCCTTAAATCAAGGGGTCCCACCCCTCCAGCACCCAAGGGCCAGAGGTGAAGCCCGAGGCTGTCCCCCCCATCCAAGGGCTGCGGATGGGGGGCTGATAGCCATGTGTAAAAATTAAAGAATATTTTTTTGCAGAAGAACTACAAGTCCCAGCAAGCCTCCCCCACAAGCTGGTACTTGGAGAACCACAGGTACCAGCATGCGGGGGGGGAACGGGCCTGCTGGTACCTGTAGTTCTTCTGCAAAAAAAATAACCAAATAAAAACAGGACACGCACACCGTGAAAGTACAACTTTATTACACACATGCCGACACACACATACTTACCTATGTTCACACGCCGACCTCTGTCCACTTATCCATGTAGAATCTGGGGTACCTGAAAATAAAATTATACTCACCAAAATCCAGTGTGTCCTGTCCTGTTTTTGTAATCCACGTACTTGGCAAAAAAACAAACCGCATTTACCCGGTCCACGCGGACTGAAAGGGGTCCCATGTTTACACATGGGACCCCTTTCCCCGAATGCTGACACCCCCCGTGACTCCTGTCACAGAGGGACCCTTCAGGCAATCAGGGAGCGCCACGTCGTGGCACTCTCCTGATTGGCTATGCGCCTCTGAGCTGGCAGACAGCGCATCGCAAAGCCTCTCCATTATCTTCAATGGTGGGAACTTTGCGGTCAGCGGTGAGTCACGGGGGGTCTCAGCATTCGGGGAAAGGGGTCCCATGTGTATACATGGGACCCCTTTCAGTCTGTGTGGATCGGGTATGCGGTTTGTTTTTTTGCCAAGTACGTGGATTACAAAAACAGGACAGGACACACTGGATTTTGGTGAGTATAATTTTATTTTTAGATACCCCGGATTCTACATGGAGAAGTGGACAGAGGTCGGCGTGTGAACATAGGTAAGTATGTGTGTGTCGGCATGTGTGTAATAAAGTTGTACTTTCACGGTGTGCGTGTCCTGTTTTTATTTGGTTATGTTTTTTGCAGAAGAACTACAGGTATCAGCGGGCCCGTTTCCCCCCGCATGCTGGTACTTGTGGTTCTTCTGCAAAAAAATATTCTTTCATTTTTACACATGGCTATCAGCCCCCCATCCACAGCCCTTGGATGGGGGGGACAGCCTCGGGTCACCCCTGGCCCTTGGGTGCTGGAGGGGGGACCCCTTGATTTAAGGGGTCCCCATTCCTCCAGGGTACCCCGGCCAGTGGTGACTAGTTGGGTATTTAATGCCACGGCCGCAGGGACCGGTATAAAAGTGTCCCCCTGCTGTGGCATTATCTCCCCAGCTAGTGGAGCCCGGTGCTGGTTCAAAAAATTCGGGGGACTCCTACGCTTTTTGTCCCCCGTACTTTTTGCACCAGGACCGGACGCAGAGCCCGGTGCTGGTTCTAAAAATACGGGGGATCCCCTGTCCATTTTCCCCCCGTATTTTACAACCAGGACCGGCTCAAAGAGCCCGAGGCTGTTTATGCTTAGGAGGGGGGGACCCCACACATTTTTTTTTTCAGAATTTTAACCCATTCCCACCCCTTCCCACTGAAAACCATGCTCTCTCTATTTTAGTCAGTTAAAAAAAAATATTATTTTAAAAAATATATAAATAATAGTTGTGTTTTATTTATTTTTTATTAGATTCCGGCAGCAAAGTGAGGCGGAATGAAAAAGACAAATTTACTGTCGAAAAGCACTGTTGTCGAATCGACATTTTTCAATTGAATATACTTTTGTCGAAAAGCCGCATTTTTACCATTGCAGACATGTCGAATTTGCGAACTGTCGAATTTCAAAAAGTCGAATCTGAAAATTCTGTTTTTTTGTCGAAAAGTACTGTATTGCATTGTTGAATTTTTTTTTGTCGAAAAAATGCCCCGTTTTTCTACATTTTCGGCAATTCGACCGCAATTGCATATACCCCTATGTGTGTTTAAATCATGTTCATTTAAAGATGATCCAGATATATTGGATAAATTGAACAATATATTAGCTAATTGTTCTTTTGCACTTATTAAACTCCTCATTGAATTTAGAGAGGATAAAGTGAACAAAATATCAAAAGAAATAGAGAAAGTACAAGATCAGCTGAAACCATTTGAACACAAAAAAGAATTTAAAGAAAAAGATACATTACTCAATAATAGAATTAATGGATTCGAATAATCACTTATAGTTAATAAAAAGAAGAAATTTGAAAGGTACAACAAAGATTATAGCAACGATCAAGTAAGAACCTACAAGCGAAGTGTAAGAAATAATGCTAATGAGAATACATTTAGGACAATTAGAGAGATAGAGAGATATTCACCCAAGTATGTTTCAGATATCCCTACACACAGGAGGGATTTTCAGAAATATCACGTTAGAGGAGAAAGGAGATCAGATAGTAAAAATTACAAAGAGATCTTTAACAAAGTTTTTGAAGGAGAAACAGAAACACGATATCCAGATAAGGGTTTTCATGGTAGAAGGAGGGACTCATATGAAAACTGAGGAGCTAGACCAAAACAGAACAAACAATATGACAATAGGTCTTCCAACCGATTGGGAAATAGAATAGAACAACAAACATATAATCAGCATTTTTTATGGGCACGAATCAACAGAGGGGAACAGAACAGATTCGAGGTACTACGTCCAAATACACCAAAAAGATCAAGAACAGAGGAGCAAGAGGGTGTAGAGGAAAACTTAGGACACAATACGAAAAACGTAAAGGTAAAATAAGGGAAAATGGTATTTTTAATTTATCAAAAAAAGTATTAACAGAGCACGAAAAGGCAGTTCTATCAAAAAGTTTAAAATTTGCACCAAGTAATCCAGATATTTTTGAACTATTTGTTTCATTGAATAGGTTCTAACGAGACTTGTGTCGCAAAAGATATTTTGTGAACAAGTCCCTTAAAAAACAAGGAATTGAAGGTACCCCAGTAATTGTAGATAAGGAAGACAATGGGGTCAGATGGAATACACCCAAGGATACTAAAAGAGCTAAAAGATGTGCTGGTGGCAACATTAACAGCATTATTTAACCAGTCACTAAATACAGGTGCCATTCCAGAGGACTGGAAAAGAGCAAATGTAGTTCCACTGTACAAAAGTGGAAGCAAGGAAGAAGCACGTAACTACAGACCAGTAAGCCTTACTTCAGTAGTAGGGTAGTAATGGAAAAACTATTAAAAGAAAGAGTAGTGGAATATCTTAAATCAAACAACTTACAGGATCCAGAACAGCATGGATTTACTTGTGGGAGATCATGCCAAACAAATCTTATTGACTTTTTTGACTCTGTGATGAAAATAATAGATCAAGGGGGAGCTGTAGATGTAGCATATCTAGACTTTAGCAAGGCATTTGACACTGTCCCACATCGCAGACTGCTAAATAAACTTGAAAATGTGGGGGTGGATTACAAAACAGTTAAATAGATAAGAACCTGGTTGCAGATAGGAAACAGACAGTTGTAGTAAATGGAGTGCAATCTTTGGAAGGAAATGTCACCAGTGGAGTACCCCAGGGATCTGTACTCGGACTAGTTCTCTTTAATATCTTTGTTGGTGACATTGCAAATGGTATTAAAGGGAAAGTATGCCTTTTTGCAGATGATACAAAGATTTGCAACTTGGCAGACACACCGGGAGGGGTAAAACAAATGATTGATGACCTAGCTAGGCCTGAGAAATGGTCAAGAACGTGGCAACTACAGTTTAATGCTAAAAAATGCAAAATCATGCACTTGGGTCTCAAAAACCCAAAGGCTAAATATAGTATCAAGGGTACTATAATGGAAACTACTGAGGAGGAAAGGGATTTAGCAGACACTATTTCAAGTGACTTAAAGGCAGGAAAGCAATGCAAATAAGCAATGAGAAAGGCAAGTCAGATGCTTGGTTGCATAGGGAGAGGAATCAGTAGCAGAAAAAAAAGTGATAATGCCACTGTATAGGTCATTGGTACGGCCGCATCTTGAATATAGTGTCCAGTTCTGGAGACCATATCTCCAGAAGAATATAAATACATTAGAGAGTGTACAAAGAAGGGCAACTAAAATGGTGCATGGCCTACATCACAAAACTTTCCCGGAAAGTCTAAAAGATCTTAACATGTATAGTTTTGAGGAGAGAAGGGAAAGGGGGACATGATAGAAACTTTCAAATATACCAAGGGTTTTAACAAAGTTCAGGACTGAAACATTCTTCAAAGGAAGAGGAGTATTAGAACTCGAGGATATACACTTAAACTGGAGGGAGGCAGGTTCAGGGGAAATTTAAGGAAAACTTACTTCACAGAAAGGGTAGTGGACAAGTGCAATAGCCTCCCATCAGAGGTGGTAGAGGCTAAGACTGTAGAGCAATTTAAACATGCTTGGGATAGGCATATCAATATCCTTACAAAGAATTAAGGTTCAAAAATGGTTGAGATTACCTAAAGGATAAAAAAAGGGGCAGACTAGATGGGCCAAGTGGTTCTTATCTGCCAACAAATTCTATGTTTCTATGTAAGGCCTAGACGCCCTCATCTCTTTATTGAATGAGAATGATGATGATCAGTTGTTGCCTTTGATGCAAGAGAGACTAACCAAAATATATGATGTCTCTAGTCTAGATACTACTAAGAAAATATTCAAAAGGAAGTCAGAGTTTTATCCTCTTCAACACAGAAGTGCATATATAGAAACATTTTACACTTCTACCTTAGATGATTTTCAGAAACGTTGTGAGAAAAATAACAACAAAAAAACAATCAGAAGAGACAATTTGAACATTATTGAACGTATAGCATTAAAAACACTCAAGAAAGACAACTCGATCATCATCAACAGTGCGGACAAGGGTGGTGGGCTTGTGATACAGGATAAATTGGTATATTTGGAAGAAGCCAACAGACAATTGATTCTAAGTTTTACAAAAAGCTACCCAACAATCCTACCACCTCTTTTCTGCATGATTACAAATTGATGTTGACATTAGCATTGACAGAGGGGGTTATTACCAAAGAGGAATTTTCATTTCTTTATGATCCATATCCTATTGTCCCCACTTATCACCTTCCTAAAATTCACAAATCTCTGGTAGCACCCCCTGGTCGTCCCATTATATCTGGTGTAGGGTCCCTCACTTCTAACCTTTCTTTTTTCGTTGATTCCTTTTTACAGCCGCATGTGATAAATTTACAGTCTTACATGCGAGACACAACCCATTTTTTGAATTTAATAAGTAGTATAGAATGGTGACAGTCTTATGTGCTCTTAACTTGTGATATGGAATCGCCTTATACTAACATTCCCCATCAACAGGGAGTTGAGGCATGCCATCATTTCTTAGAAACAGATACAACAATTACATCAGGTAAATGCGAGTTTATTTTGGAATCAATGAAATTCATTTTAGCGCACAACTATTTTTTGTTTAATTCACAGTTTTTTCTTCAAGTGCACGGTACTGCAATGGGCACCAGGTTCGCCCCTAGCTTTTCTAATTTATATATGGGTCTCTTTGAACACAAATACATATGGGAGGGGACATATATGGTGAACCTGGTGTTCTATGGCAGATACATTGATGATCTGTTTATTATTTGGGATGGGGCTAAACTTGTATCTTCTTTTCTTTCCTATATTAATTTGAACACATTTGGTCTTAAGTTTAGTCACACTTGTCACTCTACACACATTAATTTTTTGGATATTTCCCTCTCCGTCAAAGATATCATATTAGTTACTAGAACTTATAAGAATGAGGTAGATTGTAGTAACTATCTCAATTATAGAAGTTGCCATTATTCCAAATGGAAAATAATATACCCGAAGGTCAATACCTTAGGGAAAAAAGAAATTGTTCAGATGAGTTGACTTTCTATGAACAGGCTAGAGACATGACAGTCTCATTTATAGAACAAGGGTATCCAGAAACACTTTAAAAAAAATCCTTTTTTAGAAGTCTCTCAGAGAGATAGGAGGTCCCTCCTTTCTCAGTCAGATTACAATCAATACTGTAGGAAATGTGAGATTAATATGGATAATGAGATTCTTCTGTTTATTAGCAAATATAATGGCTGTGCAGAGGATATCAAGAAAATCATATATAAAAATTTTGAATTGCTTAAATTTGATAAAGTTTTGAAACCGTGGGGTAAATTTACTAAGATGGGAGTTCTGTTTCAGATGGGATGTCGCCCATAGCAACCAATCAGCTTCTACTTCTCATTTATCTAGCACCATCTAGAAGATAATACCTGAAATCTGATTGGTTGCTATGGGCAACATCCCATCTTAAATAGAACTCCCATCTTAGTAAATTTACCCCCATGTCTGAAAAACAAACCCAGGGTGGTCTTTCAAAAAGTTAAAAACCTAAACAATCACCTCTCACCTAGTTTTAAAAAAAAATAGAAACAATTTTGGTGAGCCTCGAACAGGAAATAGTATTTTGCCCTCTATACCCAATGGTTGTTTTCGATGTGGCAAGACCCGCTGTATCACATGTGGGTTTATTCTACATAGAAGCGAAAGTTTTCTCTCTACCTCTACGGGTGAAGTCTATAAAATGGAATCATTTATTAACTGTCAGAAAACATACATAATTTATCTCCTCAATTGCGGATGTGGTAAACAATATGTGGGCAGAACCATAAGGAGTCTAAATACGAGATTTCTTGAACATAGGAGAAACATCCTCAGGAAGAATACTAATCACAGTGTATCTAGACATATGTTATATGAACATGAAGGTAACATAAGTGGTCTAAACATACAGGGGATCGAATCAATTACCCCCACTGCGAGAGGTGGGGATAGATTTGGTAAACTGTGTACGAGGGAGGCCTTCTGGATCTTTACCTTAGGAACACTGGTTCCAGAGTGCCTCAATGAAAATGTGGAACTTAACAATATAAGATGACTTCATTGTATATGTATGAAAATGTAGTCATATGAGGTCTCTGTACAATATCATATTGTTGCTATATATCTTCCTCTTTATCTAGCTCTTTATAATAATTGATTGTTCTAGTAGGAATAGTATATTATATAGTCTGGTCCCAGTAGGAATACTGCTTAAATATCAATTCTAACCATAATGCAATAGATTAGAACTAGAGTGTAGAAACGTTAGTTTTAATTTATATATAATAATCCAGCTACGTACGGGACTTGGATGTATCACGGTGCCTTATTTAAGGACGTTGACATCATCTGTGGCTGCGGAACACACATAAGGATCCGGTAAGACAGACCCCGTACTGCACACGGCACTTTCATACAAGCACAGATACAACTGCTGCGGGCAAAGGTGGAAGCATAGCGCCGCTCCGGCAATTGGAGATCCCTCTGCCCTCGCTCTGCCCCTGTCTTCATAAACCGAACGGAGGAAGAACCAGCAATTGTCTGTACTATCAGACTAAAAAACCTCTTATAACATATACGGTTATTAAGAAACAGCAGCGTGCTTATACTATTTGGGTCTGATATTCTGTCTAAGAAAAATAGACATCACAGAGGCATATACACATGTGTTAATTATACTCTTTTATAAAAGGACATTAATAATACGGATCACTGTTTCAGGTGGACTATATTAGTGACCTGAAAATAGTCACACTACCAAGGACAGTATTTTTTTTTATATGTATTTGTTTGTGTTATATGTGTCAACTGCTTTGTTATGATGAATTTCTGATTTTTAATATGTTTTTAAATTAATGTAGATAATAAATTTGGAACTATACAGCGCTCCCTTGATATATTATTATTTTTATAATATTTTTATCTATACACATATTAGAGATGTGCACCAGACACTTTTCGGGTTTTGTGTTTTGGTTTTGGATTCGGTTTCGCGGTCATGTTTTGGATTCAGACACATTTTGGCAAAACCTCCCTTTCAAATTTTTGTCGGATTCGGATGCATTTTACATTCGGGTGTTTTTTTTAAAAAAACCCTCAAAAACAGCTTAAATCATAGAATTTGGGGGTCATTTTGACCCTTTAGTATTATTAACCTAAATAACCATAATTTCCACTCATTTCCAGCCTATTCTAAACACCTCACACCTCACAATATTATTTTTGTCCTAAAATTTGCACCGAGGTGGCTGTATGACTAAGCTAAGTGACCCAAGTGGGCGGCACAAACACCTGGCCCATCTAGGAGTGGCACTGCAGTGTCAGACAGGATGGCACTTAAAAAAATAGTCCCTAAACAGCACATGATGCAAAGATAAATAAAAAAAGAGGTGCAAGATGGAATTGTCCTTGGGCCCTCCCACCCACCCTTATGTTGTATTAACAGGACATGCACACGTTAACAAACCAATCATTTCAGCGACAGGGTCTGCCACACAACTGTGGCTGAAATGACTGTTTGGTTTGTGCCCCCACCAAAAAAGAGGCACTCAATCTCTCCTTGCACAAACTGGCTCTACAGAGGCAAGATGTCCACCTCATCCTCATCGTCAGATTTCTCACCCCTTTCACTGTGTACATCCTCCTCCTCGCAGAGTATTAATTCGTCCCCACTGTAATCCACCATCACAGGTCCCTGTGTACTTTCTGGAGGCAATTGCTGGTAAATGTCTTCACGGAGGAATTTGTTATAATTCATTTTGATGAACATCATCTTCTCCACATTTTCTGGAAGTAACCTCATACGCCGATCGCTGACAAGGTTACTGGCTGCACTAAACACTCTTTCGGAGTACACACTGGAGGGGGGGGGCAACTTAGGTAAAATAAAGCCAGTTTGTACAAGGGCCTCCAAATTGCCTCTTTTTCCTGCCAGTATACGTACGGACTGTCTGACATGCCTACAGTGATGCTGTCACTCATATAATCCTCCACCATTCTTTCAATGGTGACAGAATCATATGCAGTGACAGTAGACGACATGTCAGTAATCGTTGGCAGGTCTTTCAGTCCGGACCAGATGTCAGCACTTGCTCCTGATTGCCCTGCATCACCGGCAGCGGGTGGTTTTAGAAATGTTATCCTTTTCCTGGCAGCTCCAGTGGTAGTAGAAAATGAAGGAGGAGCTGTTGGCGGGTCACGTTCCGCTTGACTTGACAATTGTCTCACCAGCAGGTCTTTGCACCTCTGCAGACTTGTGTCTGCCGAAAAGAAAGATACAACGTAGGCTTTAAACCTAGGATCGAGCACGGTGGCCAAAATGTAGTGCTCTGATTTCAACAGATTGACCACCCGTGAATCCTGCTTAAGTGAATGAAGGGCTCCATCCACAAGTCCCACATGCCTAGCGGAATCGCTCCATTTTAGCTCCTCCTTCAATCTCTCCAACTGCTTCTGCAAAAGCATGATGAGGGGAATGACCTGACTCAGGCTGGCAGTGTCTGAACTGACTTCACGTGTGGCAAGTTCAAAGGGTTGGAGAACCTTGCACAACATGGAAATCAGTCTCCACTGCGCTTGAGTCAGGTGCATTCCCCCTTCTTTGCCTATATTGTAGGCAGATGTATAGGCTTGAAAGGCCTTTTACTGCTCCTCCATCCTGTGAAGCATATAGAGGGTTGAATTCCACCTCGTTACCACCTCTTGCTTCAGCTGATGGCAGGGCATGTTCATGAGTGTTTGCTGGCGCTCAAGTCTTCGGCACACAGTGGCTGAATGCCGAAAGTGGCCCGCAATTCTTCGGGCCACCGACAGCATCTCCTGCACGCCCCTGTCGTTTTAAAAAAAATGATGCACCACCAAATTAATTGTATGTGCAAAACATGGGACGTGCTGGAATTTGCCCACATGTAATGCACACACAATATTGGTGGCGTCCGATATCACAAATCCCCAGGAGAGTCCAATTGGGGTAATCCAATCTGCGATGATGTTCCTCAGTTTCCGTAAGAGGTTGTCAGCTGTGTGCCTCTTCTGGAAAGCGTTGATACAAAGCGTAGCCTGCCTAGGAACGAGTTGGCATTTGCGAGATGCTGCTACCGGTGCCGCTGCTGTTGTTGCTGCGGGAGGCAATACATCTACTCAGTGGGCTGTCACAGTCATGTAGTCCTTAGTCTGCCTTGCTCCACTTGTCCACATGTCCGTGGTTAAGTTTACAGTGGGTAAAACTGCATTTTTTAGGACACTGGTGACTCCTTTTCTGACGTCTGTGTACATTCTCGGTAATGCCTGCCTAGAGAAGTGGAACCCAGATGGGATTTGGTACCGGGGACACACTACCTCAAGCAATTCTCTATGTCCCTGTGAACTAACGGTGGATACCGGATGCACGTCTAACACCAACATAGTTGTCAAGGCCTGCAAATGGTGGAAGGCGCAAGCTCTTCCCGTCCAGTGTTGGGAAGGTCAGGCATCGCACCCGCCGACACATTTTGAATCTCCTTGGGGATTTGTGATTTAGAACGCACAATTCTTTGCTGTGCTTTTGCCAGCTTAACTCCTCTTATTTCATTTTTCTAGCCGGAGGATGAGTGCTTTTATCGTCATGTGAAGCTGAACCACTAGTCATGAGGAACATAGGAGAGGGCCTTAGCCGTTACTTGCCACTCTGTGTCGTAAATGGCATATTGGCAAGTTTACGCTTCTCCTCAGACGATTTTAATTTAGATTTTTGGTTTATTTTACTGAACTTTTGCTTTTTGGATTTTACATGCTCTCTACTATAACATTGGCCATCGGCCTTGGCAGACGACGTAGATGGCATTTTATCGTCTCTGCCATGACTATTGGCAGCTGCTTCAGCACTAGGTGGAAGTGGATCTTGATCTTTCCCTATTTTACCCTCCACATTTTTGTTCTCCATTTTTTAATGTGTGGAATTATATGCCAGTAATATATCTGGAACTAGACGGCGGTAATGTCTGGAATTAGATACCACTAGATAGATACCAGATACTAGTGATGAGCGGGTTCGGTTTCCGAGAAACCGAATCCCTCCGAACTTCACCCTTTTTAGACGGGTCCGAGCCATACTCGGATTCTCCCGTATGGCTCGGTTAACCCGAGCGCGCCCGAACGTCATCATCCCGCTGTCGGATTCTCGCGAGATTCGGATTCTATATAAGCAGCCGCGCGTCACCGCCATTTTCACACGTGCATTGAGATTGATAGGGAGAGGACGTGGCTGGCATCCTCTCCGTTTATATAGTTATATACTACACAGTTGATCTGATTGCTTAGCTTATTGTGGTGAGGATTGGGGAGCAGCTGTTAGGAGGAGTACAGTGCAGAGTTTTGCTAATAGTGACCACCAGTTTTTTATCCGTTCTCTGCCTGAAAAAAACGCTCCATACCATATCTGTGCTCAGTGTGCTGCATGATATATCTGTGCTGAGTGCTCACACTGCTTAATTGTGGGGACTGGGGAGCAGCTATAGCAGGAGTACAGTGCACAGTTTTGCTGACAGTGACCACCAGTATACATTTGTCTGCCTGAAAAACACTCCTGTGGTGTCTTTAATTTTTATACTATAAATGCAGTCTACTGACAGTGTCCACCAGGTCCATTATACTGTATATAGCAGTACGGTAGGCCACTGCTGTACCTACCTCTGTGTCGTCACTCGTCATCCATAAGTATACTATCCATCCATCTACATTGTATACATGTGGTGTCTTTTTTTCTTTATACTATAAATGCAGTCTGCTGACAGTGTCCACCAGGTCCATTATACTGTATATAGTAGTACGGTAGGCCACTGCTGTACCTACCTCTGTGTCGTCACTCGTCGTCCATAAGTATACTATCCATCCATCTACATTGTATACCTGTGGTGTCTTTTTTTTTTATACTATAAATGCAGTCTGCTGACAGTGTCCACCAGGTCCATTATACTGTATATATCAGTACGGTGGTCCACTGCTGTACCTACCTCTGTGTCATCACTCGTCGTCCATAAGTATACTATCCATCCATCTACATTGTATACCTGTGGTGTCTTTTTTTCTTTATACTATAAACGCAGTCTGCTGACAGTGTCCACCAGGTCCATTATACTGTATATATAGCAGTACGGTAGGCCACTGCTGTACCTACCTCTGTGTCGTCACTCGTCGTCCATAAGTATACTATCCATCCATCTACATTGTATACCTGTGGTGTCTTTTTTTTTATACTATAAACGCAGTCTGCTGACGGTGTCCACCAGGTCCATTATGCTGTATATAGCAGTACGGTAGGCCACTGCTGTACCTACCTCTGTGTCATCACTCATCGTCCATAAGTATACTATCCATCCATCTACATTGTATACCTGTGGTGTCTTTTTTTTTAATACTATAAACGCAGTCTGCTGACAGTGTCCACCAGGTCCATTATACTGTATATAGCAGTACGGTAGGCCACTGCTGTACCTACCTCTGTGTCGTCACTCGTCGTCCATAAGTATACTATCCATCCATCTACATTGTATACCTGTGGTGTCTTTTTTTTTATACTATAAACGCAGTCTGCTGACAGTGTCCACCAGGTCCATTATACTGTATATAGCAGTACGGTAGGCCACTGCTGTACCTACCTCTGTGTCGTCACTCATCGTCCATAAGTATACTATCCATCCATCTACATTGTATACCTGTGGTGTCTTTTTTTTTATACTATAAACGCAGTCTGCTGACAGTGTCCACCAGGTCCATTATACTGTATATATCAGTACGGTGGTCCACTGCTGTACCTACCTCTGTGTCGTCACTCGTCATCCATAAGTATACTATCCATCCATCTACATTGTATACCTGTGGTGTATTTTTTTCTTTATACTATAAACGCAGTCTGCTGACAGTGTCCATCAGGTCCATTATACTGTATATATAGCAGTACGGTAGGCCACTGCTGTACCTACCTCTGTGTCTTCACTCGTCGTCCATAAGTATACTATCCATCCATCTACATTGTATACCTGTGGTGTCTTTTTTTTTTTATACTATAAATGCAGTCTGCTGACGGTGTCCACCAGGTCCATTATACTGTATATAGCAGTACGGTAGGCCACTGCTGTACCTACCTCTGTGTCGTCACTCGTCGTCCATAAGTATACTATCCATCCATCTACATTGTATACCTGTGGTGTCTTTTTTTTTATACTATAAATGCAGTCTGCTGACAGTGTCCACCAGGTCCATTATACTGTATATAGCAGTACAGTAGGCCACTGCTGTACCTACCTCTGTGTCGTCACTCGTCATCCATAAGTATACTATCCATCCATCTACATTGTATACCTGTGGTGTCTTTTTTTTATACTATAAACGCAGTCTGCTGACAGTGTCCACCAGGTCCATTATACTGTATATAGCAGTATGGTAGGCCACTGCTGTACCTACCTCTGTGTCGTCACTCATCGTCCATAAGTATACTATCCATCCATCTACATTGTATACCTGTGGTGTCTTTTTTTTATACTATAAACGCAGTCTGCTGACAGTGTCCACCAGGTCCATTATACTGTATATAGCAGTACGGTAGGCCACTGCTGTACCTACCTCTGTGTCGTCACTCATCGTCCATAAGTATACTATCCATCCATCTACATTGTATACCTGTGGTGTCTTTTTTTTTTATACTATAAACGCAGTCTACTGACAGTGTCCACCAGGTCCATTATACTGTATATAGCAGTACAGTAGGCAACTGCTGTACCTACCTCTGTGTCGTCACTCGTCATCCATAAGTATACTATCCATCCATCTACATTGTATACCTGTGGTGTCTTTTTTTATACTATAAACGCAGTCTGCTGACAATGTCCACCAGGTCCATTATACTGTATATAGCAGTACGGTAGGCCACTGCTGTACCTACCTCTGTGTCGTCACTCGTCATCCATAAAGTATACTATCCATCCATCTACATTGTATACCTGTGGTGCCTTTTAGTTGTGCGCATTAAAATATGGAGAACAAAAATGTGGAGGTTAAAAAAATAGGGAAAGATCAAGATCCACTTCCACCTCGTGCTGAAGCTGCTGCCACTAGTCATGGCCGAGACGATGAAATGCCATCAACGTCGTCTGCCAAGGCCGATGCCCAATGTCATAGTTCAGAGCATGTAAAATCCAAAACACAAAAGATCTGTAAAATGACCCAAAAATCAAAATTAAAAGCGTCTGAGGAGAAGCGTAAACTTGCCAATATGGCATTTACGACACAGAGTGGCAAGGAACGGCTGAGGCCCTGGCCTATGTTCATGGCTAGTGGTTCAGCTTCACATGAGGATGGAAGCACTCATCCTCTCGCTAGAAAAAAGAAAAGACTTAAGCTGGCAAAAGCACAGCAAAGAACTGTGCGTTCTTCGAAATCACAAATCCCCAAGGAGAGTCAATTGTGTCGGTTGCGATGCCTGACCTTCCCAACACTGGACGGGAAGAGTTTGCGCCTTCCGCCATTTGCACGCCCCCTGCAAGTGCTGGAAGGAGCACCCGCAGTCCAGTTCCTGATAGTCAAATTGAAGATGTCAGTGTTGAAGTACACCAGGATGAGGATATGGGTGTTGCTGGCGCTGGGGAGGAAATTGACAAGGAGGATTCTGATGGTGAGGTGGTTTGTTTAAGTCAGGCACCCGGGGAGACACCTGTTGTCCGTGAGACGAATATGGCCATTGACATGCCTGGTCAAAATACAAAAAAAATCAGCTCCAACTCCCTCAGTGTCAATTTCCTCCTTACCCAGGAAAGCCAATAGTCCTGCAGGCCATGTCACTGGCAAGTCTGACGAGTCCTCTCCTGCCTGGGATTCCTCCGATGCATCCTTGAGTGTAACGCCTACTGCTGCTGGCTCTGCTGTTGTTGCTGCTGGGAGTCGATCGGCATCCCAGAGGGGAAGTCGGAAGACCACTTGTACTACTTCCAGTAAGCAATTGACTGTCCAACAGTCCTTTGTGAGGAAGATGAAATATCACAGCAGTCATCCTGCTGCAAAGCGGATAACTGAGGCCTTGGCAGCCTGAGCGGTGAGAAACATGGTTCCGGTATCCATCGTTACTTCAGAGCCAACTATAGACTTGATTGAGGTACTGTGTCCCCGGTACCAAATACCATCTAGGTTCCATTTCTCTAGGCAGGCGATACCGAAAATGTACACAGACCTCAGAAAAAGTCACCAGTGTCCTAAAAAATGCAGTTGTACCCAATGTCTACTTAACCACGGACATGTGGACAAGTGGAGCAGGGCAGACTCAGGACTATATGACTGTGACAGCCCACTGGGTAGATGTATTGCCTCCCGCTGCAAGAACAGCAGCGGCGGCACCAGTAGCAGCATCTCGCAAACGCCAACTCGTTCCTAGGCAGGCTACGCTTTGTATCACCGCTTTCCAGAATAGGCACACAGCTGACAACCTCTTACGGCAACTGAGGAAGATCATCGCAGAATGGCTTACCCCAATTGGACTCTCCTGGGGATTTGTGACATCGGACAACGCCAGCAATATTGTGCGTGCATTACATCTGGGCAAATTCCAGCACGTCCTATGTTTTGCACATACCTTGAATTTGGTGGTGCAGAATTATTTAAAAAACGACAGGGGCGTGCAAGAGATGCTGTCGGTGGCCCGAAGAATTGTGGGCCACTTTCGGCGTTCAGGCATCGCGTACAGAAGACTGGAGCACCACCAAATACACCTGAACCTGCCCTGCCATCATCTGAAGCAGGAGGTGGTAACGAGGTGGAATTCAACCCTCTATATGCTTCAGAGGATGGAGGAGCAGCAAAAGGCCATTCAAGCCTATACATCTGGCCACGATATAGGCAAAGGAGGTGGAATGCACCTGTCTCAAGCGCAGTGGAGAATGATTTCAACGTTGTGCAAGGTTCTGCAACCCTTTGAACTTGCCACATGTGAAGTCAGTTCAGACACTGCCAGCCTGAGTCAGGTCATTCCCCTCATCAGGCTTTTGCAGAAGAAGCTGGAGACATTGAAGGAGGAGCTAAAACAGAGCGATTCCGCTAGGCATGTGGGACTTGTGGATGGAGCCCTTCATTCGCTTAACCAGGATTCACGGGTGGTCAATCTGTTGAAATCAGAGCACTACATTTTGGCCACCGTGCTCGATCCTTGGTTTAAAACCTACGTTGTATCTCTCTTTCCGGCAGACACAAGTCTGCAGGGGTTCAAAGACCTGCTGGTGAGAAAATTGTCAAGTCAAGCGGAACGTGACCCGTCAACAGCTCCTCCTTCACATTCTCCAGCAACAGGGGGTGCGAGGAAAAGGCTAAGAATTCCGAGCCCACCCGCCCATGCAGGGCAGTCTGGAGCGAGTGCTGACATCTGGTCCGGACTGAAGGACCTGCCAACGATTACTGACATGTCGTCTACTGTCACTGCATATGATTCTCTCACCATTGAAAGAATGGTGGAGGATTATATGAGTGACCGCATCCAAGTAGGCACGTCAGACAGTCCGTACGTATACTGGCAGGAAAAAGAGGCAATTTGGAGGCCCTTTCACAAACTGGCTTTATTCTACCTAAGTTGCCCTCCCTCCAGTGTGTACTCCGAAAGAGTGTTTAGTGCCGCCGCTCACCTTGTCAGCAATCGGCGTACGAGGTTACTTCCAGAAAATGTGGAGAAGATGATGTTCATTAAAATGAATTATAATCAATTCCTCCGTGGAGACATTCACCAGCAGCAATTGCCTCCAGAAAGTGCACGGGGACCTGAGATGGTGGATTTCAGTGGGGATGAATTAATAATCTGTGAGGAGGGGGATGTACACAGTGAAAGGGGTGATGAATCGGAGGATGATGATGAGGTGGACATCTTGCCTCTGTAGAGCCAGTTTGTGCAAGGAGAGATTGATTGCTTCTTTTTTGGTGGGGGCCCAAACCAACCAGTCATTTCAGTCACAGTCGTGTGGCAGACCCTGTCGCTGAAATGATGGGTTCGTTAAAGTGTGCATGTCCTGTTTATACAACATAAGGGTGGGTGGGTGAGCCCAAGGGCAATTCCATCTTGCACCTCTTTTTTCTTTCATTTTTCTTTGCATCATGTGCTGTTTGGGGACAATTTGTTTGAAGTGCCATCCTGTCTGACACTGCAGTGCTAGTCCTAGATGGGCCAGGTGTTTGTGTCGGCCACTTGGGTCGCTTATCTTAGTCACACAGCTACCTCATTGCGCCTCTTTTTTTCTTTGTGTCATGTGCTGTTTGGGGAGTTTTTTTTTGAAGGGCCATCCTGCGTGACACTGCAGTGACACTCCTAGATGGGCCAAGTGTTTGTGTCGGCCACTAGGGTCGCTTAGCTTAGTCACACAGCTACCTCATTGCGCCTCTTTTTTTCTTTGCATCATGTGCTGTTTGGGGAGTATTTTTTTGAAGGGCCATCCTGCGTGACACTGCAGTGCCACTCCTAGATGGGCCAGGTGTTTGTGTAGGCCACTTGTGTCACTTAGCTTAGTCACACAGCGACCTTGGTGCGCCTCTTTTTTTCTTTGCATCATGTGCTGTTTGGGGAGTATTTTTTTCAAGTGCCATCATCTCTGACACTGCAGTGCCACTCCTAGATGGGCCAGGTGTTTGTGTCGGCCACTTGGGTCGCTTAGCTTAGTCACACAGCTACCTCATTGCGCCTCTTTTTTTCTTTGCATCATGTGCTGTTTGGGGACAATGTTTTTGAAGTGCCATCCTGCCTGACACTGCAGTGCCACTCCTAGATGGGCCAGGTGTTTGTGTCGGCCACTTGTGTCGCTTAGCTTAGCCATCCAGCGACCTCGGTGCAAATTTTAGGACTAAAAATAATATTGTGAGGTGTGAGGTGTTCAGAATAGACTGGAAATGAGTGGAAATTATGGTTATTGAGGTTAATAATACTATGGGATCAAAATGACCCCCAAATTCTATGATTTAAGCTGTTTTTTAGGGTTTTTTGAAAAAAACACCCGAATCCGACAAAAAAATTTCGGTGAGGTTTTGCCAAAACGCGTCCGAATCCAAAACACGGCCGCGGAACCGAACCCAAAACCAAAGCACAAAACCCGAAAAATTTCCGGTGCACATCACTACCAGATACCACTGTGACTGGAATGATGATGACCTATGCACAGTGACAGGACACTACCACAGCACCCTACAGCAGCAAGATGCAGCACAAGACACTGAACTAGTATATTTGTAATGTACTGTAGTGTTCTGTGCACCACAATGCAGCACAAGACAATGAGCAGTGATACTGAGCACTGATGAGGATACTACTGAGAACTGACACTGAGCAGCAAGATGCAGCACAAGACACTGGACTATTAGTAATGTACTGTAGTATACTGAGCACCACAATGCAGTACAAGACAATGAGCAGTGATACTGAGCACTGATGAGGATAGTACTGAGAACTGACACTAAGCAGCAAGATGCAGCACAAGACACTGGACTATTAGTAATGTACTGTAGTATACTGAGCACCACAATGCAGCACAAGACAATGAGCAGTGATACTGAGCACTGATGAGGATAGTACTGAGAACTGACACTGAGCAGCAAGATGCAGCACAAGACACTGGACTGTTAGTAATGTATTGTAGTATACTGAGCACCACAATGCAGCACAAGACAATGAGCAGTGATACTGAGCACTGATGAGGATACTACTGAGAACTGACACTGAGCAGCAAGATGCAGCACAGGACACTGGACTATTAGTAATGTATTGTAGTATACTGAGCACCACAATGCAGCACAAGACAATGGGGGTATTTCCAAGTTGATCGCAGCAGGATTTTCTTTAGTAATTGGGCAAAACCATGTGCACTGCAGGGGAGGCAGATGTAACATGTGCAGAAAGAGTTAGATTTGAGTGGGTTATTTTGTTTCTGTGCAGGGTAAATACTGGCTGCTTTATTTTTACACTGCAAATTAGATTGCAGATTGAACACACCCCACCCAAATCTAACTCTCTCTGCACATGTTATATCTGCCTCCCCTGCAGTGCACATGGTTTTGCCCAATTGCTAACAAAAATCCTGCTGCGATCAACTTGGAATTACCCCCAATTAGAGATGAGCGGGTTCGGTTCCTCGGAATCCGAACCCGCCCGAACTTCAGGTTTTTTTACACGGGTCCGAGCGACTTGGATCTTCCCGCCTTGCTCGGTTAACCCGAGCGCGCCCGAACGTCATCATCCCGCTGTCGGATTCTCGCGAGGCTCGGATTCTATCGCGAGACTCGGATTCTATATAAGGAGCCGCGCGTCGCCGCCATTTTCACACGTGCATTGAGATTCATAGGGAGAGGACGTGGCTGGCATCCTCTCCGTTTAGAGAAGAGAGTGAGACAGTAGAGAGAGACACAGTAGTAGTAATTTTGGGGAGCATTATTAGGAGGAGTACTACTATACTACTACTACTTGCTGAAGTGATATAGATTAGATAGTGTGACTGTATTAATTATCTGACTTGTGGGGGAGACACTGACAGTGGGGAGCAGTTAGAGTCTGAGAGCAGGACTCAGGAGTACATATAACGTACAGTGCACACTTTTGCTGCCAGAGTCAGTGCCACACTGCCATTGTGACCACACTGACCACCAGACCAGTATAATATATTTTGTGATTGTCTGCTTAGGAGTTGCTGATAGTGTGACCAGTGACCTGACCACCAGTTTAATAATCAATCACCACCACCAGTTTAATATATATATATATATATATATAATTGTATATAATATATATATATAATATTGTATACCACCTACCCGTGGTTTTTTTTTTTTCATTCTTCTTTATACATACTACTATAGTAGCTTACTGTAGCAGTCTGCGGTGCTGCTGAGCTGACAGTGTCCAGCAGGTCCGTCATCAGTCATTACATAATAAATATATATACCTGTCCGGCTGCAGTACTAGTGATATTATATATACATATATATTGATTTCATCTCATTATCATCCAGTCTATATTAGCAGCAGACACAGTACGTTAGTCCACGGCTGTAGCTACCTCTGTGTCGGCACTCGGCAGTCCATCCATAATTGTATACCACCTCCCCGTGGTTTTTTTTTTTCTTTCTTCTTTGTACATACTACTATAGTATAGTAGCTTACTGTAGCAGTCTGCGGTGCTGCTGAGCTGACAGTGTCCAGCAGGTCCGTCATCAGTCATTACATAATAAATATACATACCTGTCCGGCTGCAGTACTAGTGATATTATATTGATTTCATCTCATTATCATCCAGTCTATATTAGCAGCAGACACAGTACGTTAGTCCACGGCTGTAGCTACCTCTGTGTCGGCACTCGGCAGTCCATCCATAATTGTATACCACCTCCCCGTGGTTTTTTTTTTTCTTTCTTCTTTGTACATACTACTATAGTATAGTAGCTTACTGTAGCAGTCTGCGGTGCTGCTGAGCTGACAGTGTCCAGCAGGTCCGTCATCAGTCATTACATAATAAATATACATACCTGTCCGGCTGCAGTACTAGTGATATTATATTGATTTCATCTCATTATCATCCAGTCTACATTAGCAGCAGACACAGTACGTTAGTCCACGGCTGTAGCTACCTCTGTGTCGGCACTCGGCAGTCCATCCATAATTGTATACCACCTCCCCGTGGTTTTTTTTTCTTTCTTCTTTGTACATACTACTATAGTATAGTAGCTTACTGTAGCAGTCTACGGTGCTGCTGAGCTGACAGTGTCCAGCAGGTCCGTCATCAGTCATTACATAATAAATATACATACCTGTCCGGCTGCAGTACTAGTGATATTATATTGATTTCATCTCATTATCATCCAGTCTATATTAGCAGCAGACACAGTACGTTAGTCCACGGCTGTAGCTACCTCTGTGTCGGCACTCGGCAGTCCATCCATAATTGTATACCACCTCCCCGTGGTTTTTTTTTTCTTTCTTCTTTGTACATACTACTATAGTATAGTAGCTTACTGTAGCAGTCTGCGGTGCTGCTGAGCTGACAGTGTCCAGCAGGTCCGTCATCAGTCATTACATAATAAATATACATACCTGTCCGGCTGCAGTACTAGTGATATTATATTGATTTCATCTCATTATCATCCAGTCTATATTAGCAGCAGACACAGTACGTTAGTCCACGGCTGTAGCTACCTCTGTGTCGGCACTCGGCAGTCCATCCATAATTGTATACCACCTCCCCGTGGTTTTTTTTTTCTTTCTTCTTTGTACATACTACTATAGTATAGTAGCTTACTGTAGCAGTCTGCGGTGCTGCTGAGCTGACAGTGTCCAGCAGGTCCGTCATCAGTCATTACATAATAAATATACATACCTGTCCGGCTGCAGTACTAGTGATATTATATTGATTTCATCTCATTATCATCCAGTCTATATTAGCAGCAGACACAGTACGGTAGTCCACGGCTGTAGCTACCTCTGTGTCGGCACTCGGCAGTCCATCCATAAGTATACTAGTATCCATCCATCTCCATTGTTTACCTGAGGTGCCTTTTAGTTGTGCCTATTAAAATATGGAGAACAAAAATATTGAGGTTCCAAAATTAGGGAAAGATCAAGATCCACTTCCACCTCGTGCTGAAGCTGCTGCCACTAGTCATGGCCGAGACGATGAAATGCCAGCAACGTCGTCTGCCAAGGCCGATGCCCAATGTCATAGTACAGAGCATGTAAAATCCAAAACACCAAATATCAGTAAAAAAAGGACTCCAAAACCTAAAATAAAATTGTCGGAGGAGAAGCGTAAACTTGCCAATATGCCATTTACCACACGGAGTGGCAAGGAACGGCTGAGGCCCTGGCCTATGTTCATGGCTAGTGGTTCAGCTTCACATGAGGATGGAAGCACTCAGCCTCTCGCTAGAAAAATGAAAAGACTCAAGCTGGCAAAAGCAGTAGCACCGCAAAGAACTGTGCGTTCTTCGAAATCCCAAATCCACAAGGAGAGTCCGACTCCAATTGTGTCGGTTGCGATGCCTGACCTTCCCAACACTGGACGTGAAGAGCATGCGCCTTCCACCATTTGCACGCCCCCTGCAAGTGCTGGAAGGAGCACCCGCAGTCCAGTTCCTGATAGTCAGATTGAAGATGTCAGTGTTGAAGTACACCAGGATGAGGAGGATATGGGTGTTGCTGGCGCTGGGGAGGAAATTGACCAGGAGGATTCTGATGGTGAGGTGGTTTGTTTAAGTCAGGCACCCGGGGAGACACCTGTTGTCCGTGGGAGGAATAGGGTCATTGACATGCCTGGTCAAAATACCAAAAAAAATCAGCTCTTCGGTGTGGAAGTATTTCACCAGAAATGCGGACAACATTTGTCAAGCCGTGTGTTGCCTTTGTCAAGCTGTAATAAGTAGGGGTAAGGATGTTAACCACCTCGGAACATCCTCCCTTATACGTCACCTGCAGCGCATTCATAATAAGTCAGTGACAAGTTCAAAAACTTTGGGTGACAGCGGAAGCAGTCCACTGACCAGTAAATCCCTTCCTCTTGTAACCAAGCTCACGCAAACCACCCCACCAACTCCCTCAGTGTCAATTTCCTCCTTCCCCAGGAATGCCAATAGTCCTGCAGGCCATGTCACTGGCAATTATGACGAGTCCTCTCCTGCCTGGGATTCCTCCGATGCATCCTTGCGTGTAACGCCTACTGCTGCTGGCGCTGCTGTTGTTGCTGCTGGGAGTCGATGGTCATCCCAGAGGGGAAGTCGTAAGCCCACTTTTACTACTTCCACCAAGCAATTGACTGTCCAACAGTCCTTTGCGAGGAAGATGAAATATCACAGCAGTCATCCTGCTGCAAAGCGGATAACTGAGGCCTTGACAACTATGTTGGTGTTAGACGTGCGTCCGGTATCCGCCGTTAGTTCACAGGGAACTAGACAATTTCTTGAGGTAGTGTGCCCCCGTTACCAAATACCATCTAGGTTCCACTTCTCTAGGCAGGCGATACCGATAATGTACACGGACGTCAGAAAAAGACTCACCAGTGTCCTAAAAAATGCAGTTGTACCCAATGTCCACTTAACCACGGACATGTGGACAAGTGGAGCAGGGCAGGGTCAGGACTATATGACTGTGACAGCCCACTGGGTAGATGTATGGACTCCCGCCGCAAGAACAGCAGCGGCGGCACCAGTAGCAGCATCTCGCAAACGCCAACTCTTTCCTAGGCAGGCTACGCTTTGTATCACCGCTTTCCAGAATACGCACACAGCTGAAAACCTCTTACGGCAACTGAGGAAGATCATCGCGGAATGGCTTACCCCAATTGGACTCTCCTGTGGATTTGTGGCATCGGACAACGCCAGCAATATTGTGTGTGCATTAAATATGGGCAAATTCCAGCACGTCCCATGTTTTGCACATACCTTGAATTTGGTGGTGCAGAATTTTTTAAAAAACGACAGGGGCGTGCAAGAGATGCTGTCGGTGGCCAGAAGAATTGCGGGACACTTTCGGCGTACAGGCACCACGTACAGAAGACTGGAGCACCACCAAAAACGCCTGAACCTGCCCTGCCATCATCTGAAGCAAGAAGTGGTAACGAGGTGGAATTCAACCCTCTATATGCTTCAGAGGTTGGAGGAGCAGCAAAAGGCCATTCAAGCCTATACAATTGAGCACGATATAGGAGGTGGAATGCACCTGTCTCAAGCGCAGTGGAGAATGATTTCAACATTGTGCAAGGTTCTGATGCCCTTTGAACTTGCCACACGTGAAGTCAGTTCAGACACTGCCAGCCTGAGTCAGGTCATTCCCCTCATCAGGCTTTTGCAGAAGAAGCTGGAGACATTGAAGGAGGAGCTAACACGGAGCGATTCCGCTAGGTATGTGGGACTTGTGGATGGAGCCCTTAATTCGCTTAACAAGGATTCACGGGTGGTCAATCTGTTGAAATCAGAGCACTACATTTTGGCCACCGTGCTCGATCCTAGATTTAAAGCCTACCTTGGATCTCTCTTTCCGGCAGACACAAGTCTGCTGGGGTTCAAAGACCTGCTGGTGACAAAATTGTCAAGTCAAGCGGAACGCGACCTGTCAACATCTCCTCCTTCACATTCTCCCGCAACTGGGGGTGCGAGGAAAAGGCTCAGAATTCCGAGCCCACCCGCTGGCGGTGATGCAGGGCAGTCTCGAGCGACTGCTGATGCTGACATCTGGTCCGGACTGAAGGACCTGACAACGATTACGGACATGTCGTCTACTGTCACTGCATATGATTCTCTCACCATTGAAAGAATGGTGGAGGATTATATGAGTGACCGCATCCAAGTAGGCACGTCACACAGTCCGTACTTATACTGGCAGGAAAAAGAGGCAATTTGGAGGCCCTTGCACAAACTGGCTTTATTCTACCTAAGTTGCCCTCCCACAAGTGTGTACTCCGAAAGAGTGTTTAGTGCCGCCGCTCACCTTGTCAGCAATCGGCGTACGAGGTTACATCCAGAAAATGTGGAGAAGATGATGTTCATTAAAATGAATTATAATCAATTCCTCCGTGGAGACATTTACCAGCAGCAATTGCCTCCACAAAGTACACAGGGAGCTGAGATGGTGGATTCCAGTGGGGACGAATTGATAATCTGTGAGGAGGGGGATGTACACGGTGATATATCGGAGGATGATGATGAGGTGGAGATCGTGCCTCTGTAGAGCCAGTTTGTGCAAGGAGCGATTAATTGCTTCTTTTTTGGTGGGGGTCCAAACCAACCCGTCATTTCAGTCACAGTCGTGTGGCAGACCCTGTCACTGAAATGATGGGTTGGTTAAAGTGTGCATGTCCTGTTTATACAACATAAGGGTGGGTGGGAGGGCCCAAGGACAATTCCATCTTGCACCTCTTTTTTCTTTAATTTTTCTTAATTTAATTAATTAATCAATTTTTCTTAATTTAATTTTTTGCGTCATGTGCTGTTTGGGGATGGTTTTTTGGAAGGGCCATCCTGCGTGCCACTGCAGTGCCACTCCTAGATGGGCCCGGTGTTTGTGTCGGCCACTAGGGTCGCTTATCTTACTCACACAGCTACCTCATTGCGCCTCTTTTTTTCTTTGCGTCATGTGCTGTTTGGGGAGGGTTTTTTGGAAGGGACATCCTGCGTGACACTGCAGTGCCACTCCTAGATGGGCCCGGTGTTTGTGTCGGCCACTAGGGTCGCTTAGCTTACTCACACAGCTACCTCATTGCGCCTCTTTTTTTCTTTGTGTCATGTGCTGTTTGGGGAGGGTTTTTTGGAAGGGACATCCTGCGTGACACTGCAGTGCCACTCCTAGATGGGCCCGGTGTTTGTGTCGGCCACTAGGGTCGCTTATCTTACTCACACAGCTACCTCATTGCGCCTCTTTTTTTCTTTGCGTCATGTGCTGTTTGGGGAGGGTTTTTTGGAAGGGTCATCCTGCGTGACACTGCAGTGCCACTCCTAGATGGGCCCGGTGTTTGTGTCGGCCACTAGGGTCGCTTATCTTACTCACACAGCTACCTCATTGCGCCTCTTTTTTTCTTTGCGTCATGTGCTGTTTGGGGAGGGTTTTTTGGAAGGGACATCCTGCGTGACACTGCAGTGCCACTCCTAGATGGGCCCGGTGTTTGTGTCGGCCACTAGGGTCGCTTAGCTTACTCACACAGCTACCTCATTGCGCCTCTTTTTTTCTTTGCGTCATGTGCTGTTTGGGGAGGGTTTTTTGGAAGGGACATCCTGCGTGACACTGCAGTGCCACTCCTAGATGGGCCAGGTGTTTGTGTCGGCCACTAGGGTCGCTTAGCTTAGTCATCCAGCGACCTCGGTGCAAATTTTAGGACTAAAAATAATATTGTGAGGTGTGAGGTATTCAGAATAGACTGAAAATGAGTGTAAATTATGGTTTTTGAGGTTAATAATACTTTGGGATCAAAATGACCCCCAAATTCTATGATTTAAGCTGTTTTTTAGTGTTTTTTGAAAAAAACACCCGAATCCAAAACACACCCGAATCCGACAAAAAAAAATCGGTGAGGTTTTGCCAAAACGCGGTCGAACCCAAAACACGGCCGCGGAACCGAACCCAAAACCAAAACACAAAACCCGAAAAATTTCCGGTGCACATCTCTACCCCCAATGAGCAATGATACTGAGCACTGATGATGATAATACTGAGAAGTGACACTGAGCAGCAAGATGCAGCGCAATACACTGGACTATTATTAATGTACTGTAGTATACTGAGCACCACAATGCAGCACAAGACAATGAGCAGTGATACTGAGCACTGATGATGATAATACTGAGAACTGACACTGAGCATCAAGATGCAGCGCAAGACACTGGACTATTATTAGTAATGTACTGTACTATACTGAGCACCACAATGCAGCACAAGTCATTGAGCAGTGATACTGAGCACTGATGAGGATAGTACTGAGAACTGACACTGAGCAGCAAGATGCAGCACAAGACACTGGACTATTAGTGATGTACTGTAGTATACTGAGCACCACAATGCAGCACAAGACAATGAGCAGTGATACTGAGCACTGATGATGATAATACTGAGAACTGACTTTGAGCAGCAAGATGCAGCACCAGACACTGGACTATTATTAGTAATGTACTGTAGTATACTGAGCACCACAATGCAGCACAAGACAATGAGCAGTGATACTGAGCACTGATGAGGATACTACTGAGAACTGACACTGAGCAGCAAAATGCAGCACAAGACACTGGACTATTATTAATGTACTGTAGTATACTGAGCACCATAATGCAGCACAAGACAATGAGCAGTGATACTGAGCACTGATGAGGATACTACTGAGAACTGATACTGAGCAGCAAGATGCAGCACAAGACACTGGACTATTAGTAATATACTGTAGTATACTGGGCACCACAATGCAGCACAAGACAATGAGCAGTGATACTGAGCACTGATGAGGATACTACTGAGAACTGACACTGAGCAGCAAGATGCAGCACAAGAGAGACACACTACTAGTATTACTGAGCAGCAATAAGTAAGCACTGATACTGGGCACTGATATTGAGATTTCCACTGAGAGAATGTCGCCACGTCCTCTCTGCTCTCTCTACAATGCACGAGTAAAAATGGCGGCGACGCGCGGCTCTTTGTATGGAATCTGAATCTCGCAAGAATCCGACAGCGGGATGATGACGTTTTCCCTCGTTCGGGTTTTCCGATTCAGGCGGGAACAACCGAGCCTGCCTCGGACCCGTGTAAACCACGTGGAGTTCGCGGGGGGGGGGGGGGGGTTCGGTTCTCGGAGAACCAAACCCGCTCACCTCTACTATATATATATATATATATAGTACATAGAATACACAAACACAATATACATATATATGCAGAGTACATATTGTGTACATAGTATAGAGATACCTGTACACATACTGCAATAGAGCAGGGAGGGTGTTACAGGAGGAGCTGCTACATCCAGAGGATAGAGATGGAACTTGTAGGTTTTGGTGAGAGGGGTCACACTTATAAAAGTGATTATCCTGTACAGTACTATACACATTTATAGTGTGTGTGTGTGTGTGTGTGTGTGTGTGTGTGTGTGTGTGTGTGTGTGTGTGCGACACACTGACAGTTGACTTACATCTCTTTTGTGTTGAGCTGCCTGCTGCAATATCATCCTTCAGCCTGCTCTCCGAGTACTTGGTGTGTGGGGGTGGGGGTGTCTGTGCTATGATTGGCTGAGTGACTGTGTGTGATGTATCACTCAGTCAGTAGGACACACTGGTGTGTGCCAAGTTACATGATTCAGCTCAGTGGAGTAGCTCAACACAGTGTCTCAGCTCACGGCTCATCTTCAATGCATCGCACTGCAGAGGGACTCAGAGTAGAGACAAGGGGGTGGATCCTAATCCCAGGTGTCACTCAGGACTCATCAGGAGAGAAGTGCATCCCAGCATTTACAGCGGCGGAGGACAGCCTATGGTGAAGGAGAGGTACAGCAGCAGCAGCAGCGCCTCCACCAATTACACTGCACAGCTGCGGCTCCCTCCTCCACCCCCCTCCTACTCCTCCTCCCCTGCCTGGGATCATCATCCACCATCAAGCTGCACCGAGGAGCCTTACTGTCAGCGGAGACAGTAAGTATAATCTTTTCTTTCTTTCTTTCTTTCTTTCTTTCTTTCTTTCTTTCTTTCTTTCTTTCTTTCTTTCTTTCTTTCTATGTATATATTCTGTCTGTCTGCCACAATGTGTAAAAAGAGGGACTGGTTGGCGTAATGTGTAAAAAGGGGACGCTGTCTGCCGTAATGTGTAAAAAGGGGACGCTGTCTGCCTTAATGTGTAAAAAGGGGGCACTGTCTGCCTTAATGTGTAAAAAAGGGGACGCTGTCTGCCGTAATGTGTAAAAAAGGGGGATGCTGTCTGCCGTAATGTGTAAAAAGGGGATGCTGTCTGCCGTTATGTGTAAAAAGGGGAATCTGTCCACCGTAATGTGTAAAAGGGGCTCTACCTGGTGTAGTGGTGCTACTGTGCGGCGTAATTTGAATAATGGAGACTACTTTGCACCGTTATATGAATTGGTATTATTTTGTGGCCACGCCCCTATATTTTTTGCGTGCTCCTATGCGCGCACTGCCCCTGTTTTACATAGAGGGGGGGGCTCCGATGACGTTTCTTGCACACATCGCTAAAATGTCTAGTTACGGCACTGTTGCTAGGTATCCATTTCCCTGGCCTGAGCAGGTCCCCCTCACCAGATCCTCTCTAGGGGTGAGGGGGTGGACTTGGATGAAATGGGGGGGGGGGGGCAAAGCATTTTGTCGCACCTGGGCCCACCGCTTGCTAGTTCCTCCACTGCAAGGAGTGCAAATTTCTAGTATAGGACATCTGCATTTTGTGTAAGATCCCAAGCCTATGCTCCACTGTAAATCGAAAATTTGTAGTGCCAGGAACCACCAAGCAACCAGGGCATTCACCTCTTGGTTTCTCTGCATTCATTGTAATTGAGCATGGTCCATGAAAAAGGAGAACTATCTCCCCAGCAAATAGTACCAAAGTGTCTTTATGGCCCACTTTATGGACAGGTACTCCTCTACAACAGCATATATTTGTTCCCTTGGCAACAATTTCCTACTCAAGTGCAATACAAGGTGTCCTACCCCCCTCACTTTCCTGGGACAACACTGCACCTAAGCTAACATGAGAGGAGTCTGTCTCAAGGAAAAATCTGTGGGGGAAATTGGGTGCCTGTAGTACAGGGGAGATACAAAGAGGTAGATGAAGAACTGCCTATGCTGTTTCAATAAGACTGGCCCACTGCATCCGGTCAGAACAGCATTTTTTTCTGCTAACCTTTTCAGTGGTGTTTTTTTTTTAAATACCCTCCCCCCCCCCCCCCATGGTGTGTTTTTAAAATTAGGTAGTGCAAGGGTTAAAGTTTTGGGGGGGGGGGGGGGAGTGCAGGAAGGTGGTCGCCCGAGGGGGAATACCCGCGAGCATCGCAAGCATCATAAACAATTATTATAATACATTAGTTTATTTATAAAATACACACCACCAAGGGTGTGCTTTATTATTCAGCAAATGCTGAATTCAGGCAGTGCAGGGGTTAAAAATTCTGGGTGGGGAGTGCAGTAGGGTGATCGCCAGCGGGGGAACACCTGCCGGGATCGCCCACATCAGCGTTGATTCCCGACGCCCAGGAATCAGCATAAGCCATTACACAGTTCACCACGCCCCCCGGCCAATAGGAGTCCGGGGGCAGGCTTAACTCATAATAGCTTATGCTGATTCCCAGACACCGTCATGCTGCATGGCTCTCACAGGGGAATTAGTCAGTAGCATGCCTGGAGTTAATGGAGCCACTCCAGTTGTAAGGAGACTGATAAACCACTGATTGTAACCTATTAAGCCCAGGAAAGTTCTCAACTGCAACTTAATGTAGTCTTAGGGTTTGACCAACTATTTTTAATGGCCTCACCTTTTTCTACTTGAGGTTTCACCTGACCCTGTCCAGCTACACAACCCAAATACTTAGCTTCTTTTAAGGCCACTACATACTTCTCAGGATTAGCCATGAAACCTGTAGATTTCAATGAAGCCAGTACTGCCTCAACATTAGGAAGATGTGATTTCCAATCTTGTTAGTATAGCTATGTCATCCAGGTAGGCTGCCACATAGACAGTATGGGGTGTAAGTATAGATGGAGCCGCATTCATCTGAAGTGGCTCCATAGCAAACGTGCACTCCTGGCGTGACTAGGCGATCCGCCCGCTTAGTCACGCTGGGAGTGCACAAAGATGCTCCCATTCAGAGCGTCTCTGTCCGGGCGTGCGGATGGAGGCACTCTTCATTCAAGTGAATGAGGCACGTCTCCGTCACGGACATGCGTGCCCGGGCGGACGGGGATGCACTCAGCGATAGGCACACCCTGGTGGACGTGCCAAATCACAGACGGAGCCACGACTAGCGTGGCTCCATCTGTATAGTACCTTGCTCATCACCCTTTGGAAAATGGCTGGCACTCCATGCAAATCAAAGGGTAGGACCCTGTACTGGAAAAGGCATTCAGGGCTGTGGGCATAAGAGGGATCTATTGATAGCCCTTTGTGATAGCAAATGTGGATAATATTTGCTGCACCAAACTATTCACCAGTTCATCCACTCACAACATCAGATAGGCATTAAATTTGTATGTGTTGTTTATCTTTGTAAAGTCATTGTAAAACTGTATGCTGCTATTGGGGTTTGTAACCAGCACATTCGGGCTACACCATTCACTGGCAGACTTCTCAATTACCCAAGTTTGACCATTCTCTCCACCTCCTTTATAAATGCACATTGCCTAGCCTCAGGGATTCGGTAGGGCTTTTGTTTCTCTACTACCCCAGGAGGTGTGACAATATCATATTCAATCAAGCGTGCACCCTAGTAGAGAAGAGAACATATCCTTGTTCCATTGTATAGATATGTCCTCATACATCTTTGCTGCAGTCACGCCAAACAGCCTTTCTTAGCACACCAAGTCGCATGAGGATCTTCTAGCGTCGGGTGTCTTTATTTGCTTCTTTCTTGCAGAAAATGCATCTTAGTCTCAAGGAAATGCCATTAGGATGCAGACTCTCGCTGCATGGAGTATTGAGGCAAGATGTATGAGGAGACATCTATAGGCTTCTATGTCATTGTCAGCTAACATTTTCTGAAGCTTGGGTTCCTCCTTAGGACCCGGCTGTTGTTTCTGGCATAGCGGCAGCTAAAGCAGCCATTGATACAGCAATTCTTGCTGCTGTTGCATCTGTATCAGCTGCTGCCAGAAATGCTGCAGCTGACTGCTGCTGCCTGCTCATGAGCATTCTCAGTATTTCCTCCATTTTGGCTTCTTTGTGGGTTGGGAAGCAGAAACTAGCTTCCCTTAGTATCCCACTTACTGGCAACACTTGTGACAAAAAAACTGTGCAGTGGAAGAACTTCCTGACTCTGTTCGTCTTTACCATTTATCAGGATGACTAGTAACCATTTCACAGTGAGATGCTCATGTGCTGTCATTAACTAACAGAGACCTTCTCTCTAGCCACTGACCTGCTATTCTGGCATCTTTCATACAGAAAAATGCCCCAGACAGACCTTATATACCCTAGATTCATCCTCCCCTTTCCAGACTGTCAGGCAAATAACACTTCCACCATGCCTTTAAAAAGGAGCTTCTGGCAAGTGCTCTTTTTTCATTACTCACATGACTTCAGCTGTGCCAGGCTGGAGAGGAGAAATATGCTGAAATGAACAAGCTGGTAAAAAAATATATATTTTTTTTTATCCTTCAAATGCTTGACTACCCTCGATTTAATAGCTGAACACCCTTGTTACCTCTGTAGCACATTGCATCTTTTGCCATATTAGGCACCTCTATGGCTTTGCTATGTTTTCTGTTCACGTTTTTGCTACTATTCTACTAATACACTACTACAGTGTACATTTGGGGACTTGTTCTTTCAACATTAAATAAATCAGTATGGAAACTAATGGCAATTTTAAAAAAAATATATTATTTAATTACAAAGTTGTGTCAATTATGCAGCAATTGAAAATCTGTCTATAGACAGAAATCTTGGTCTTGTCCTGCTCTGCAAAACTAAGTGTGTCTTATCCACACTGAGCAAGGAAGCTTCAAATGTTAAACAATAATGGCCAATTAGAAACACAAAAATAAGGTAATAATATTCTATGCCAATCCTGTTCTGCATTTATAAGTCGATGGTACTTTGCATAGAGTATAACTTCAACTTCACATGAGTTAGTAATCCTCAATGGGGATGATATGTAATGAAAATAGAAATTAAAAAAACAATACTTCCTTTTTCACACCTAGTATGGTAGAATGGAATCAATGGAATTTCCAAAAAGGGTGAGGTAGGTAGATGCCACCAAAAATGGTCACCTACAGGTGTCACAGGAACAAATTCTGCCCCAACATAGAACACCATGGTGGATAATATGTAGATAACGAGATGCTCACGTATGATGTTCAAAAAGGTTTAATTAACTTTATATCAGCATGCATGCACACTGTGCATGTACATAATGGAAATAGATGCTCACACTGTAGCTTACGTAACTCAGCTGGTGCAGGCATATAAAGGTTTAATTTACTGTAGTTCATATGAATGGTCAAAACCAATGGAGACTAATGCAGATAAACAATAATTAAACTTCATGGCGCAGTATATCCAAGAAAACACACTTTAATAAAATACAGAATAAAAAAGATAGGGGTAACCTCCATACCAGTTAAATGGAAATTGGATCAGCATGAACAGGATCCAGCACATAGATGGAGACTGGGTATTTTTGAAGCTGAAATGTTCTGAACCCATTGATAAGAAAAGTATAACAATCTCCACGTCGTACAGTGAGCATCTATTTCCATTCCCAGTTAACCTGGACACCCTTGAACAATCTTTTTTCTTTCCATATCCCTGGCCTTGACTCCCATCTGTTGTAAAGTGGTGGGTATGTAAATGTCTGTATAGTGGAGGCCATCTCTAATCACTCAGAAGACACTGGTGAAGCTGTAGCGTAAGGTTAGGCTAGGAAAGTTAATTCCACAGCAGTCGAGTATTGTTGGAGCTTGAAAAAGCTGATTATGGGTCTACCATGGCGACATACACTAAAGGGCCAAAAGTCATGGGATAGCAGTATGTAAAGGTAATGCACATCCACTGAAAAGATTGCCATCGCCTGGAAAATCATGGGACCTACAGATATCCGGGAATATCTCATGAAAGACTTAACGGCCCACTGTTGATAGTTCAGTGGCCCACCATGGGTGTTTAATAATTATGACTAGTGACACTGGCTCAAATCACATCCACATTTAATGCAGGATGTACCAAGTGCACAGCAGGTCAGTGCAGCTTTCATTAGCTTCCATGGAATATAGTAGCAGGAGACCCACCACAGGGCTCCTGTTAACGCTACGATGGCAGACACAGCATCTCACCTTTGCTTGTGATGTCACTAATTGGACCCTGGAGGACTGGCAATGGGTGGCATGGTTGTTTTGGGCTACAGGTGTGGCACAGACCCCATGAGGCCATGGACCCTAGTTGTCAACAAGGCATTGTACAAGTTGGTGGGGGTTCCATAATGGTGTTCAGTGTGTTCATGTGACATACTGTATGTTGAGTCCTCTGTTCAGCCTGAACACATCATTGACCAGTAACCACTAGGGTGCACTGCTTGGTGACCATTTGTAGCCTTTCATGGACTTAAAATACCCCCACAATAATGGAATTTTCCAGCAGGATAATGTACCATGTCATCAGTCCCAAGTTGTCAAGAACTGGTTTGTGGAGCCTTCTAGAGAGTTCCGATAAATGGTGTGGCCACCACATTTGCTCGACATGAACCCAGTTAAGCATTTATGGCACACTCTGGAGAGGTCTATTCACACCCAAGATCCTGCACCTACAAATATCAGGAAGATGTGGGAAGCTATCCCTACAGCATGGGTCAATATCTTTACAGAGGTCTTCCGTTCACTTGTGGAATTGATGCCACATCAAGTTGATGCACTTTGCTGGCTAGAAGGGGTTCTACAGTACATGATATGAGACAAAATTTGAAGCATGGAGAAGCTCATAATTTTGATCGTTTGGCATGGACAAGGTTTGACAAAACAATATGCTGTCATCCTAGTGTGCCAAGTTATCATCTATAAATTCAATCCAGTGGAACTGCAAAAATTAATGGAAAAGGTCTGATGTATAGAGATATGCAGGGGATCTTCAAGATAGGGCCCATATGGGGTATGCCCAGGCATAGTGACAGAAACAGAACCATGGCCAGAAATAAGGATGTAATTGATAGCCACTGTCTGAAGCCTAGATAATAAGCCATTGGCTGATTGTACTGTATGTAGTCAATCCTGGAGAATTTGTATAAGTGAGTGAAATATATAGGACTGATCTGATAGTTCAGGGAGATGCCAGGGGTCAGAAGCTTCATGTCTATTTTTCAGGAGGTGAATACTTTGGGTGGGATGTGTTTAACCAGAAATCTAAACTGCAGTGTAAAAATAAAACCGTCATTATTTACCATGCACAGAAACAATATAACCCACCTAATTCTAAATCTCTACATTTTTACAATTCCACTGGATTGAATGTATAACTAAATCTAAATCTCTCTGCACATGTCACATCTGCCCCACGTGCAAAGCAACATGGTTTTGGCCATTAGTGTGCATTTTTGGTTTGCTAACAAACCTGAATAACCCGCTGGGTGCAGACTGCATGAAACATCCCTAAGCCTCTGCTCGAGATGAAAAAAACTGCTTCTCTGTGGAGTACAAGCAAAACAGAGAGGCAATAGTAGCATTTTGTTCATAATTTTTTGGAAGGGTGTCCAAGTTACCAGGTATTCAGGTGATGCAATCATGGAGGAACTGATCCAGGAGGGAGAGCTGGAGATCATTGATGTAGGAGTAGAGCTGTCAGTGGCAGAAGCAGTGGGACAAACAGCCAGGAGTAAATTAGATAATCCAGTAATCAAGCACAAAATAGGAGATTGCTGGAGATGGAGGTTATTCCACAGAAGCAGAAATAGCAGACTGTGTTAGTGAGGTGCGCAGAGAAGCATAAGGAGGAGGCTGGCAAGCTGCAGTGCAAATCCACAAGAGTAAATCAGAGGATTGCCAGGTCAAGCTACTGTACTAAAGTCATACACAGAGCCGGCAGTCTGAAGAGGTGTCCCAACTGTCCAGCAAAACAGGACCCATCAGGTGTCAGAGAGGACTGAAATCAGTATCTCACATAGCAGATATGACAAAGCCAGAAGCAGCAGGAAACCCGAGAGCAATGGAACAATGAACCAACTCCCTCCATTGGCAGACACGTGGACAGACCAAGAGGCAACCCAGCTGATACAAGTCTAGCAGGCAGAAGTCTTCACCTGCTAAAGAGCTATGGGCAATGGAGAGAGCTGGGCAAGAACACAGAGGAATGAAGTGATCTGTGGTGGGTGTCCAGGAGGCTTTGGGAAGTAAACTGGAGAAGACAGTTTTGGTCCGCTGGGTGGAGGTTGAGTAGCTGTCGCTTAGGAGGATACTAGGCTGCACAACCAATTGTGCAGACACACTGCGTGCTCCGAGTGTGGTGTGCAGGCAGAGCAGGGAGCTAGCAACAAGGTACACTTGCCTGACTTTATCCTCTGTGCAGTGTCACTGGTGCTGAGATTCTTCAGCCATCAGGAAAGTGTAGATGGCTGTAGAGATTGAGGCAAGTAAATGAGCTCTGATAAAATGTTTTCTCTGCCATGGTCTGGCCACCAAAAGTCCTAGGTAGTTTATTTATTAAGATTTATTTCTATAGCGTGAGCATACTCCAATGTACATTACAACTGGGACACAACAATAAAATGATAGTAAAAATTAGAGATGAGCGAGTTCGGTTCGTTGAGATCCGAACCCCCCCGAACTTCACCTATTTTACACGGTTCCGAGGCAGCCTCGGATCTTCCCGCCTTGCTTGGTTAACCCGAACGCGGCCGAACGTCATCATCCCGCTGTCGGATTCTCGCGAGATTCGTATTCTATATAAAGAGCAGCGCGTCACTACCATTTTCACTCGTGCATTGGAGATTGAACGGAGAGGACGTGGCTACATTCTCTGCCTGAAAAGCTCCATATCTGTGCTCAGTGTGCTGCAAATATCTGTGCTCAGTGTGCTGCAAATATCTACGTTCTCTGCCTGAAAAGCTCCATATCTGTGCTCACTGTGCTGCATATATCTGTGCTCAGTGTGCTGCATTTTGGTGACCAACAGTATATAGTTGTACAGTACAGTAGGCCATTGCTGTATCTTGCAGCTCTGTGTCACTGCAAGTATCCATTCCATATCTGTGCTGCATTTTTGTGAGCAGTATATATAGTATTACAGTGCAGCATTTTGGTGACCAACAGTATATAGTTGTACAGTACAGTAGGCCATTGCTGTATCTTGCAGCTCCGTGTCACTGCAAGTATCCATTCCATATCTGTGCTGCATTTTTGTGAGCAGTATATATAGTAGTACAGTGCAGCATTTTGGTGACTAACAGTATATAGTTGTACAGTACAGTAGGCCATTGCTGTATCTTGCGGCTCCGTGTCACTGCAAGTATCCATTCCATATCTGTGCTTCATTTTTGTGAGCAGTATATATAGTAGTACAGTGCAGCATTTTGGTGACCAACAGTATATAGTTGTACAGTACAGTAGGCCATTGCTGTATCTTGCAGCTCTGTGTCACTGCAAGTATCCATTCCATATCTGTGTTGCATTTTTGTGAGCAGTATATATAGTAGTACAGTGCAGCATTTTGGTGACGAACAGTATATAGTTGTACAGTACAGTAGGCCATTGCTGTATCTTGCAGCTCTGTGTCACTGCAAGTATCCATTCCATATCTGTGCTGCATTTTTGTGAGCAGTATATATAGTAGTACAGTGCAGCATTTTGGTGACCAACAGTATATAGTTGTACAGTACAGTAGGCCATTGATGTATCTTGCAGCTCTGTGTCACTGAAAGTATCCATTCCATATCTGTGCTGTATTTTTGTGAGCAGTATATATAGTAGTACAGTGCAGCATGTTGGTGACCAACAGTATATAGTTGTACAGTACAGTAGGCCATTGCTGTATCTTGCAGCTCTGTGTCACTGCAAGTATCCATTCCATATATGTGCAGCATTTTTGTGAGCAGTATATATATTAGTACAGTGCAGCATTTTGGTGACCAACAGTATATAATTGTACAGTACAGTAGGCCATTGCTGTATCTTGCAGCGCTGTGTCACTGCAAGTATCCATTCCATATCTGTGCTGCATTTTTGTGAGCAGTATATATAGTAGTACAGTGCAGCATTTTGGTGACCAACTGTATATAGTTGTACAGTAGGCCATTGCTGTATCTTGCAGCGCTGTGTCACTGCAAGTATCCATTCTATATCTGTGCTGCAATTTTGTGAGCAGTATATATAGTAGTATAGTGCAGCATTTTGGTGACCAACAGTATATAGTTGTACAGTACAGTAGGCCATTGCTGTATCTTGCAGCTCCGTGACACTTCAAGTATCTATATCTGTGCTGCATTGTTGTGAGCAGTATATAGTAGTACAGTGCAGCATTGTGGTGACCAGTATACTACAGTACAATAGTCCACTGCTGTTCTCACTGCTCAGTGTCAGTTCTCCGTAGTATCATCAGTGCTCAGTAAAACCAGTGCTCAGTGTATTCAGTGATTGATCAGTATAATCAGTTCTCAGTATAATCAGTGCGCTGTTAGACGTGCGCCCGTTTTCCGCCATTAGTGCATTGGGATTTAGACAATTGATGAAGTTATTGTGTCCCCGGTACAAAATCCCATCTAGATTCCTCTTCACTAGGCAGGCGATAGCGAGATTTTACCAATTAATATCAGTGATTTATAATTAATTATTAATTACAGTGATCTTGCCAAATGATTCCAGTGATTTTGTCATTTTCTTCCATTCATTTGGACCAATAATACCATTGATTAGAATGAATAATTCCTGTGATATTGAGGTGTTTGTGTCGCTTAGCTCAGCCAAGCCATCCAGCGACCACAGTGCTCCTTTTTTTCTCTTTTCTTTGCATCATGTGCTGTTTGGTTACCATTTTTTTAAGTGCCATCCTGTCTGACACTTCCGTATATGCAGTGGTGCTGCCATTTGATATAATTCCCGATATTACTGCCATATAATTCCAGTGATTTTGTCATTTTCTTCCAGTGATTTGGACCAATAATACCATTGATTAGAACGAATAATTCCTATGATTTTGTCATTTTCTTCCAGTGATTTGGACCAATAATGCCATTGATTAGAACAAATAATTCCTGTGACATTGAGGTGTTTGTGTCGCTTAGCTTAGCCATCCAGCGACCACAGTGCACCTCTTTTTCTCTTTTATTTGCATCATGTGCTGTTTGGGGACTATTTTTTTAAGTACCATCCTGTCTGACACTTCTGTATATGTCCAGTGGTACTGCCGTTTGATATAATTCCCGACATTACTGCCATATAATTCCTGTGATTTTGTCATTTTCTTCCAGTGATTTGGACCAATAATACCATTGATTAGAATGAATAATTCCTGTGATTTTGTCATTTTCTTCCAGTGATTTGGACCAATAATACCATTGATTAGAACGAATAATTCCTGTGATATTGAGGTGTTTGTGTCGCTTAGCTTAACCGTCCAGCGACAACAGTGCACCTTTTTCTCTTTTCTTTGCATCATGTGCTGTTTGGGGACTATTTTTTTAAGTGCTATCCTGTCTGACACTTCCGTATATGTACAGTGGTACTGCCGTTTGATATAATTTCCGACATTACTGCCATATAATTCCTGTGATTTTGTCATTTTCTTCCAGTGATTTGGACCAATAATACCATTGATTAGAATGAATAATTCCTGTGATTTTGTCATTTTCTTCCAGTGATTTGGACCAATAATACCATTGATTAGAACAAATAATTCCTATGATTTTGTCATTTTCTTCCAGTGATTTGGACCAATAATACCATTGATTAGAACAAATAATTCCTGTGATATTGAGGTGTTTGTGTCGCTTAGCTTAGCCGTCCAGCGACCACAGTGCACCTCTTTTTCTCTTTCTTTGCATCATGTGCTGTTTGGGGAGTATTTTTTTAAGTGCCATCCTGTCTGACACTGCAGTACCACTCCTAGATGGGCCAGGTGTTTATGCCTCCCTCTTGGGTTGCTTAGATTAGTCATCCACCGACCTCGGTGCAAATTTTAGGACTAAAAATAGTATTGTGAGGTGTTCAGAATAGACTGTAAATGAGTGGAAATCATGGTTATTGAGGTTAATAATACTATAGGATCAAGATTACCCCCAAATTCTATGATTTAAGCTGTTTTTGAGGGGGTTTTGAAAAAAAACCCGAATCCGACAAAAAAATTACCAAATATAGCAGTAGTGTACGGCAGTACTGGTAGTCATCGCTGAGTGACACACCAATAGAAATATATTTTTTGCTCTGGATCACACACAGAGGATATGTTGCAGTAGTGTACGGCAGCTGCTGAACTAGTAGTCAGAGTGACGCACCAATAGATGTGCCGATTTTTTGCCTGATTGCTGCGCAGCGACCGAAATCTGCTAGCGATCAACTCGGAATGACCCCCATGGTGTGTTGGTGTAAGAGGAAGTCCAAATGTGCAGGACTAGATTGCCCAGTTAAAATGGAAGACTTGATCAAGGCATCTGGCATGACTGGGATTTAAGTCAAATCCTTTGAGGCTTGGAAGCTTCCCCCAGATCCAAGGTACAGTCATATATGCACCATTCAGTACATCACTGGAAGAATGGACACACAGGAGGATGGTGGAGAGACATGGAATGCTACAGGGGGTGATGTTATGTTCTCATGCTCCTTCAGCCCACAAAGCACTTTCTATATGTAACACTTAACTTCATGTATGCAATTAAATTTTTACTAGAGATGTGCACCGGAAATTTTTCGGGTTTTGTGTTTTGGTTTTGGATTCGGTTTCCGCAGCCGTGTTTTGGATTCGGACGCGTTTTGGCACAACCTCCCTGAACATTTTTTGTCGGATTCGGGTGTGTTTTGGATTCGGGTGTTTTTTTTTACAAAAAAAAACTCAAAAACAGCTTAAATCATAGAATTTGGGGGTCATTTTGATCCCATAGTATTATTAACCTCAATAAACATTATTTCCACTCACTTTCAGTCTATTCTGAACACCTCACAACTCACAATATTATTTTTAGTCCTAAAATTTGCACCGAGGTCGCTGGATGACTAAGCTAAGCGACCCAAGTGGCCGACACAAACACCTGGCCCATCTAGGAGTGGCACTGCAGTGTCAGGCAGGATGGCACTTCAAAAAAATAGTCCCCAAACAGCACATGATGCAAAGAAAAAAAGAGGCGCTATGAGGTAGCTGTGTGACTAAGCTAAGCGACCCAAGTGGGCAACACAAACACCTGGCCCATCTAGGAGTGGCACTGCAGTGTCAGACAGGATGGCAGATTTAAAAAATAGTCCCCAAACAGCACATGATGCAAAGAAAAAAAGATGCACTGTGGTCGCTGGATGGCTAAGCTAAGCGACCCAAGTGGCCGACACAAACACCTGGCCCATCTAGGAGTGGCACTGTAGTGTCAGGCAGGATGGCCCTTCAAAAAAATAGTCCCCGTACAGCACATGATGCAAAGAAAAAAAGAGGCGCAATGAGGTAGCTATGTGACTAAGCTAAGCGATCCAAGTGGCTGACACAAACACCTGGCCCATCTAGGAGTGGCACTGCAGTGTCAGACAGGATGGCAGATTTAAAAAATAGTCCCCAAACAGCACATGATGCAAAGAAAAAAAGAGGTGCACCAAGGTCGCTGGATGGCTAACCTAAGCGACCCAAGTGGCCGACACAAACACCTGGCCCATCTAGGAGTGGCACTGCAGTGTCAGACAGGATGGCAGATTTAAAAAATAGTCCCCAAACAGCACATGATGCAAAGAAAAAAAGAGGTGCACAAGGTCGCTGGATGGCTAAGCTAAGTGACACAAGTGGCCGACACGAACACCTGGCCCATCTTGGAGTGGCACTGCAGTGTCAGGCAGGATGGCACTTCAAAAAAATAGTCCCCAAATAGCACATGATGCAAAGAAAAATGAAAGAAAAAAGAGGTGCAAGATGGAATTGTCCTTGGGCCCTCCCACCCACCCTTATGTTGTATAAACAGGACATGCACACTTTACCAAACCCATCATTTCAGCGACAGGGTCTGCCACACAACTGTGACTGAAATGACTGGTTGGTTTGGGCCCCCACCAAAAAAGAAGCAATCAATCTCTCCTTGCATAAACTATCTGTACAGAGGCAAGACCCCTTTCACTGTGTACATCCCCCTCCTCACAGATTATTAATTCGTCCCCACTGGAATCCACCATCTCAGGTCCCTGTGTACTTTCTGGAGGCAATTGCTGGTGAATGTCTCCACGGAGGAATTGATTATAATTCATTTTGATGAACATCATCTTCTCCACCTTTTCTGGAAGTAACCTCGTACGCCGATTGCTGACAAGGTGAGCGGCTGCATTAAACACTCTTTCGGAGTACACACTGGAGGGGGGGCAACTTAGGTAAAATAAAGCCAGTTTGTGCAAGGGCCTCCAAATTGCCTATTTTTCCTGCCAGTATACGTACGGACTGTCTGATGTGCCTACTTGGATGCGGTCACTCATATTATCCTCCACCATTCTTTCAATGGTGACAGAATAATATGCAGTGACAGTAGACGACATGTCAGTAATCGTTGGCAGGTCCTTCAGTCCGGACCAGATGTCAGCATTCGCTCCAGACTGCCCTGCATCACCGCCAGCGGGTCGGCTCGGAATTCTTAGCCTTTTCCTCGCAGCCCCAGTTGCGGGAGAATGTGAAGGAGGAGCTGTTGACGGGTCACGTTCCGCTTGACTTGACAATTTTCTCACCAGCAGGTCTTTGAACCTCTGCAGACTTGTGTCTGCCGGAAAGAGAGATACAACGTAGGTTTTAAATCTAGGATTGAGCGCGGTGGCCAAAATGTAGTGCTCTGATTTCAACAGATTGGCCACCCGTGAATCCTGGTTAAGCGAATTAAGGGCTCCATCCACAAGTCCCACATGCCTACCGGAATCGCTCTGTTTTAGCTCCTCCTTCAATGTCTCCAGCTTCTTCTGCAAAAGCCTGATGAGGGGAATGACCTGACTCAGGCTGGCAGTGTCTGAACTGACTTCACGTGTGGCAAATTCAAAGGGTTGCAGAACCTTGCACAACGTTGAAATCATTCTCCACTGCGCTTGAGTCAGGTGCATTCCCCCTCCTTTGCCTATATCGTAGGCAGATGTATAGGCTTGAATGGCCTTTTGCTGCTCCTCCATCCTCTGAAGCATATAGAGGGTTGAATTCCACCTCGTTACCAGCTCTTGCTTCAGATGATGGCAGGGCAGGTTCAGGAATGTTTGCTGGTGCTCCAGTCTTCGGCACGCGGTGGCTGAATGCCGAAAGTGGCCCGCAATTCTTCGGGCCACCAACAGCATCTCTTGCATGCCCCTGTCGTTTTTTAAATAATTCTGCACCACCAAATTCAATGTATGTGCAAAACATGGGACGTGCTGGAATTTGCCAAGATGTAGTGCACGCACAATAATGGTGGCGTTGTCCGATGTCACAAATCCCCAGGAGAGTCCAATTGGGGTAAGCCATTCTGCGATGATGTTCCTCAGTTTCCATAAGAGGTTGTCAGCTGTGTGCCTCTTATGGAAAGCGGTGATACAAAGCGTAGCCTGCCTAGGAACAAGTTGGCATTTGCGAGATGCTGCTATTGTTACTGCCGCTGCTGTTCTTGCTGCAGGAGGCAATACATCTACCCAGTGGGCTGTCACAGTCATATAGTCCTGAGTCTGCCCTGCTCCACTTGTCCACATGTCCGTGGTCAAGTGGACATTGGGTACAACTGCATTTTTTAGGACACTGGTGACTCTTTTTCTGACGTCTGTGTACATTTTCGGTATCGCCTGCCTAGAGAAATGGAACCTAGATGGTATTTGGTACCGGGGACACAGTGCCTCAATCAAGTCTCTAGTTCCCTGTGATTTAACGGTGGATACCGGAAACACGTTTCTCACCATCCAGGCTGCCAAGGCCTGAGTTATCCGCTTTGCAGCAGGATAACTGCTGTGATATTTCATCTTCCTCGCAAAGGACTGTTGGACAGTCAACTGCTTACTGGAAGTAGTACAAGTGGTCTTCCGACTTCCCCTCTGGGATGACGATCGACTCCCAGCAGCAACAAAAGCAGCGCCAGCAGCTTCCGCTGTCATCCAAAGTTTTTGAACTTGTCACTGACTTCTGATGAATGTGGTCCAGGTGACGTATAAGGGAGGATGTTCCTAGGTGGTTAACATCCTTACCCCTACTTATTACAGCTTGACAAAGGCAACACACAGCTTGACACCAGTTGTCCGCATTTCTGTTGAAATAATTCCACACCGAAGAGGTGATTTTTTTTTTGTATTTTGACCAGGCATGTCAATGGCCATATTCGTCCCACGGACAACAGGTGTCTCCCCGGGTGCCTGACTTAAACAAACCACCTCACCATCAGAATCCTCCTTGTCAATTTCCTCCCCAGCGCCAGCAACACCCATATCCTCATCCTGGTGTACTTCAACAGTGACATATTCAATTTGACTATCAGGAACTGGACTGCGGGTGCTCCTTCCAGCACTTGCAGGGGGCGTACAAATGGTGGAAGGTGCAACCTCTTCCTGTCCAGTGTTGGGAAGGTCAGGCATCGCAACCGACACAATTGGACTCTCCTTGGGGATTTGTGATTTAGAAGAACGCACAATTCTTTGCTGTGCTTTTGCCATCTTAACTCTTTTAAGTTTTCTAGCAGGAGGATGAGTGCTTCCATACTCAGGTGAAGCTGAACCACTGGCCTTGAACATAGGCCAGGGCCTCAGCCGTTCCTTGCCACTCCGTGTCGTAAATGGCACATTGGCAAGTTTACGCTTCTCCTCAGACGATTTTGGTTTAGATTTTTGGGTCGTTTTACTGAGCTTTATTTTTTTGGATTTTACATGCTCTCTACTATGACATTGGGCATCGGCCTTGGCAGACGACGTTGATGGCATTTCATCATCTCGGCCATGACAAGTGGCAGCAGCTTCAGCACGAGGTGGAAGTGGATCTTGATCTTTCCCTATTTTACCCTCCACATTTTTGTTCTCCATTTTTTTATGTGTGGAATTATATGCCAGTATAGTAGTAGGCCAATAGCAATGGCCTACTACTATATATACTGCGCAAAATTGAAATACACCACAGGTATGGATGGATAGTATACTTGACGACACAGAGGTTGGTAGAGCAGTGGACTACTGTACCATACTGCTATATATATAGTTATACTGGTGGTCAGCAAACTGTGAAAAACTGAAATGCACCACAGGTATGGATGGATAGTATACTTGACGACACAGAGGTAGGTAGAGCAGTGTCCTTCTGTACAGTACTGCTATATAGTATATATTGGTGGTCAGCAAACTGTGCAAAACTGAAATGCACCACAGGTATGGATGGATAGTATACTTGACGACACAGAGGTAGGTAGAGCAGTGGACTACTGTACTGTACTGCTATATATATAGTTATACTGGTGGTCAGCAAACTGTGCAAAACTGAAATGCACCACAGGTAGGGATGGATAGTATACTTGACGACACAGAGGTAGGTAGATCAGTGGCCTTCTGTACCGTACTGCTATATAGTATATACTGGTGGTCAGCAAACTGTGCAAAACTGAAGTGCACCACAGGTATGGATGGATAGTATACTTGATGTCACAGAGGTAGGTAGAGCAGTGGACTACTGTACCGTACTGCTATATATATATAGTTATACTGGTGGTCAGCAAAATTCTGCACTGTCTTCCTACTATATACTACAATGCAGCACAGATATGGAGCGTTTTTCAGGCAGAGAACGTATAACACTGGTGGTCACTGGTCACTGGTCAGCAAAACTCTGCACTGTCCTCCTACTATATAATACTGCTGGTCCCCAGTCCCCACAATAAAGCAATTAGCACACCGAGCACAGATATTTGCAGCACACTGAGCACAGTCAGATATAGAGCGTTTTTCAGGCAGAGAACGTAGATATTTGCACTTGCAGCACACTGAGCACAGATATTTGCAGCACACTGAGCACAGATATTTGCAGCACAATTTGCAGCCCACTGAACATAGAAACTGAGAGGACGCCAGCCACGTCCTCTCACGATCATCTCCAATGCACGAGTGAAAAATGGCGGCGATGCGCAACTTCTTATATAGAAAACGAATCTCGTGAGAATTCGACCGCGGGATGATGACGTTCGGGCGCACTCGGGTTAACCGAGCAAGGCGGGAGGATCCGAGTTGCTCGGACCCGTGAAAAAAAAGGTGAAGTTCGGACGGGTTCGGATCCCGAGGATCCGAACCCGCTCATCACTAGTTTGAACACACCAAACCCAAATCTAAATCTCTCTGCACATGTTGCATCTGCCCCACCTGCTGTGCAGCATGGTTTTGCCCAGTTGCACCGTTACTTGCTTTTTTGCTTTGCTTGCAATCCCTAAACGTGATTCAAATATTTGGATTATAATTTATAACAATACAAAATTTCACTAAAAACAATGTTCCAGTAAGTGTGGTTTGACCATTTGGAACATATTTTATATAGTGATGAGCACCGGAAATTTTTCGGGTTTTGTGTTTTGGTTTTGGGTTCGGTTCCGCGGCCGTGTTTTGGTTTCGAACGCGTTTTGGCAAAACCTCACCGAATTTTTTTTGTCGGATTCGGGTGTGTTTTGGATTCGGGTGTTTTTTTCAAAAAACCCTAAAAAACAGCTTAAATCATAGAATTTGGGGGTCATTTTGATCCCAAAGTATTATTAACCTCAATAACCATAATTTCCACTCATTTTCAGTCTATTCTGAACACCTCACACCTCACAATATTATTTTTAGTCCTAAAATTTGCACCGAGGTCGCTGGATGGCTAAGCTAAGCGACCCAAGTGGCCGACACAAACACCTGGCCCATCTAGGAGTGGCACTGCAGTGTCACGCAGGATGGCCCTTCCAAAAAACACTCCCCGAACAGCACATGACGCAAAGAAAAAAAGAGGCGCAATGAGGTAGCTGTGTGAGTAAGCTAAGCGACGCTAGTGGCCGACACAAACACCTGGCCCATCTAGGAGTGTCACTGCAGTGTCACGCAGGATGGCCCTTCCAAAAAACACTCCCCAAACAGCACATGACGCAAAGAAAAAAAGAGGCGCAATGAGGTAGCTGTGTGAGTAAGCTAAGCGACCCTAGTGGCCGACACAAACACCTGGCCCATCTAGGAGTGGCACTGCAGTGTCACGCAGGATGGCCCTTCCAAAAAACACCCCCCAAACAGCACATGACGCAAAGAAAAATGAAAGAAAAAAGAGGTGCAAGATGGAATTGTCCTTGGGCCCTCCCACTCACCCTTATGTTGTATAAACAGGACATGCACACTTTAACCAACCCATCATTTCAGTGACAGGGTCTGCCACACGACTGTGACTGAAATGACGGGTTGGTTTGGACCCCCACCAAAAAAGAAGCAATTAATCTCTCCTTGCACAAACTGGCTCTACAGAGGCAAGATGTCCACCTCATCATCATTCTCCGATATATCACTGTGTACATCCTCCTCCTTACAGATTATCAATTCGTCCCCACTGGAATCCACCATCTCAGCTCTCTGTGTACTTTGTGGAGGCAATTGCTGCTGGTCAATGTCTCCACGGAGGAATTGATTATAATTCATTTTAATGAACATCATCTTCTCCACATTTTCTGGATGTAACCTCGTACACCGATTGCTGACAAGGTGAGCGGCGGCACTAAACACTCTTTCGGAGTACACACTTGTGGGAGGGCAACTTAGGTAGAATAAAGCCAGTTTGTGCAAGGGCCTCCAAATTGCCTCTTTTTCCTGCCAGTATAAGTACGGACTGTCTGACGTGCCTACTTGGATGCGGTCACTCATATAATCCTCCACCATTCTTTCAATGGGGAGAGAATCATATGCAGTGACAGTAGACGACATGTCCGTAATCGTTGTCAGGTCCTTCAGTCCGGACCAGATGTCAGCATCAGCAGTCGCTCCAGACTGCCCTGCATCACCGCCAGCGGGTGGGCTCGGAATTATGAGCCTTTTCCTCGCACCCCCAGTTGCGGGAGAATGTGAAGGAGGAGATGTTGACAGGTCGCGTTCCGCTTGACTTGACAATTTTGTCACCAGCAGTTCTTTGAACCCCAGCAGACTTGTGTCTGCCGGAAAGAGAGATCCAAGGTAGGTTTTAAATCTAGGATCGAGCACGGTGGCCAAAATGTAGTGCTCTGATTTCAACAGATTGACCACCCGTGAATCCTTGTTAAGCGAATTAAGGGCTCCATCCACAAGTCCCACATGCCTAGCGGAATCGCTCTGTGTTAGCTCCTCCTTCAATGTCTCCAGCTTCTTCTGCAAAAGCCTGATGAGGGGAATGACCTGACTCAGGCTGGCAGTGTCTGAACTGACTTCACGTGTGGCAAGTTCAAAAGGTTGCAGAACCTTGCACAACGTTGAAATCATTCTCCACTGCGCTTGAGACAGGTGCATTCCACCTCCTATATCGTGCTCAGTTGTATAGGCTTGAATGGCCTTTTGCTGCTCCTCCAACCTCTGAAGCATATAGAGGGTTGAATTCCACCTCGTTACCACTTCTTGCTTCAGATGATGGCAGGGCAGGTTCAGGCGTTTTTGGTGGTGCTCCAGTCTTCTGTACGTGGTGCCTGTACGCCGAAAGTGTCCCGCAATTCTTCTGGCCACCGACAGCATCTCTTGCACGCCCCTCTCGTTTTTTAAATAATTCTGCACCACCAAATTCAAGGTATGTGCAAAACATGGGACGTGCTGGAATTTGCCCAGATTTAAAGCACACACAATATTGCTGGCGTTGTCCGATGCCACAAATCCACAGGAGAGTCCAATTGGGGTAAGCCATTCTGCGATGATCTTCCTCAGTTGCCGTAAGAGGTTTTTAGCTGTGTGCGTATTCTGGAAAGCGGTGATACAAAGCGTAGCCTGCCTAGGAAAGAGTTGGCATTTGCGAGATGCTGCTACTGGTGCCGCCGCTGCTGTTCTTGCGGCGGGAGTCCATACATCTACCCAGTGGGCTGTCACAGTCATATAGTCCTGAGCCTGCCCTGCTCCACTTGTCCACATGTCCGTGGTTAAGTAGACATTGGGTACAACTGCATTTTTTAGGACACTGGTGAGTCTTTTTCTGAGGTCTGTGTACATTTTCGGTATCGCCTGCCTAGAGAAATGGAACCTAGATGGTATTTGGTACCGGGGACACAGTACCTCCAACAAGTCTCTAGTTGCCTCTGCAGTAATGATGGATACCGGAACCACGTTTCTCACCGCCCAGGATGCCAAGGCCTCAGTTATCCGCTTTGCAGCAGGATGACTGCTGTGATATTTCATCTTCCTCGCAAAGGACTGTTGGACAGTCAATTGCTTGGTGGAAGTAGTAAAAGTGGTCTTACGAGTACGACTTCCCCTCTGGGATGACCATCGACTCCCAGCAGCAACAACAGCAGCGCCAGCAGCAGTAGGCGTTACACGCAAGGATGCATCGGAGGAATCCCAGGCAGGAGAGGACTCGTCATAATTGCCAGTGACATGGCCTGCAGGACTATTGGCATTCCTGGGGAAGGAGGAAATTGACACTGAGGGAGTTGGTGGGGTGGTTTGCGTGAGCTTGGTTACAAGAGGAAGGGATTTACTGGTCAGTGGACTGCTTCCGCTGTCGCCCAAAGTTTTTGAACTTGTCACTGACTTATGATGAATGCGCTACAGGTGACGTATAAGGGAGGATGTTCCGAGGTGGTTAACGTCCTTACCCCTACTTATTACAGCTTGACAAAGGCAACACACGGCTTGACAAATGTTGTCCGCATTTCTGTTGAAATACTTCCACACCGAAGAGCTGATTTTTTTGGTATTTTCACCAGGCATGTCAATGGCCCTATTCCTCCCACGGACAACAGGTGTCTCCCCGGGTACCTGACTTAAACAAACCACCTCACCATCAGAATCCTCCTGGTCAATTTCCTCCCCAGCGCCAGCAACACCCATATCCTCCTCATCCTGGTGTACTTCAACACTGACATCTTCAATCTGACTATCAGGAACTGGACTGCGGGTGCGCCTTCCAGCACTTGCGGGCGGCGTGCAAATGGTGGAAGGCGCATGCTCTTCACGTCCAGTGTTGGGAAGGTCAGGCATCGCAAACGACACAATTGGACTCTCCTTGTGGATTTGTGATTTCGAAGAACGCACAGTTCTTTGCTGTGCTTTTGCCAGCTTGAGTCTTTTCATTTTTCTAGCGAGAGGCTGAGTGCTTCCATCCTCATGTGAAGCTGAACCACTAGCCATGAACATAGGCCAGGGCCTCAGCCGTTCCTTGCCACTCCGTGTGGTAAATGGCATATTGGCAAGTTTACGCTTCTCCTCCGACAATTTTATTTTAGATTTTTGAGTCCTTTTTTTACTGATATTTGGTGTTTTGGATTTTACATGCTCTGTACTATGACATTGGGCATCGGCCTTGGCAGACGACGTTGCTGGCATTTCATCGTCTCGGCCATGACTAGTGGCAGCAGCTTCAGCACGAGGTGGAAGTCGATCTTGATCTTTCCCTATTTTTGGAACCTCAACATTTTTGTTCTCCATATTTTAATAGGCACAACTAAAAGGCACCTCAGGTAAACAATGGAGATGGATGGATACTAGTATACTTATGGATTGACGAGCGACTGCCGACACAGAGGTAGCTACAGCCGTGGACTACCGTACTGCGTCTGCTGCTAATATAGACTGGATGATAATGATATAAAAAATATATATATATATCACTACTGCAGCCGGACAGGTATATATTATATAATGACGGACCTGCTGGACACTGTCAGCTCAGCACTGCAGACTCCTAAAGTAAGCTACTAGTAGTATCAAGAAGATAGAAAAAAAAAACACCACAGGTAGGTGGTATACAATTATGGATGGACGAGCGACTGCCGACACAGAGGTAGCTACAGCCGTGGACTACCGTACTGCGTCTGCTGCTAATATAGACTGGATGATAATGATATAAAAAATATATATATATATATCACTACTGCAGCCGGACAGGTATATATTATATAATGACGGACCTGCTGGACACTGTCAGCTCAGCACTGCAGACTCCTAAAGTAAGCTACTAGTAGTATCAAGAAGATAGAAAAAAAAAAACACCACAGGTAGGTGGTATACAATTATGGATGGACTAGCGACTGCCGACACAGAGGTAGCTACAGCCGTGGACTACCGTACTGCGTCTGCTGCTAATATAGACTGGATGATAATGAGATATAAAATATATATATATCACTACTGCAGCCGGACAGGTATATATTATATAATGACGGACCTGCTGGACACTGTCAGCTCAGCACTGCAGACTCCTAAAGTAAGCTACTAGAATCAAGAAGATAGAAAAAAAAAAAAACACCACGGGTAGGTGGTATACAATTATGGATGGACGAGCGACTGCCGACACAGAGGTAGCTACAGCCGTGGACTACCGTACTGCGTCTGCTGCTAATATAGACTGGATGATAATGATATAAAAAATATATATATATATATCACTACTGCATCCGGACAGGTATATATTATATAATGACGGACCTGCTGGACACTGTCAGCTCAGCACTGCAGACTCCTAAAGTAAGCTACTAGTGTCAAGAAGATAGAAAAAAAAAAAAACACCACAGGTAGGTGGTATACAATTATGGATGGATGAGCGACTGCCGACACAGAGGTAGCTACAGCCGTGGACTACCGTACTGCGTCTGCTGCAGTGCTAATATAGACTGGATGATAATGATATAAAAAATATATATATATCACTACTGCAGCCTGACAGGTATATATTATATAATGACGGACCTGCTGGACACTGTCAGCAGAATGCGTTTATAGAATAAAAACACCACACGACGAGTGTTTAACTTTTTCAGGCAATCACAATATACTGGTGGTCAGTGGTCACTGGTCAGTCACACTGGCACTGGCAGTGGCACTCTGGCAGCAAAAGTGTGCACTGTTAAAATATGTACTACTGCTATAACTGCTCCCCAGTCTCCCCCACAATTAAGCTGTGAGAGCAGTGAGCACTCAGCACAGTCAGATATACAGTATTACATAGATGATGCAGCACACTGAGGCTGAGCACAGATATGGTATGTGACTGTGTCACACTGTGTATCGTTTTTTTTCAGGCAGAGAACGGATTAATTAAACTGGTGGTCACTGGTCACACTATCAGCAAGTAGTACTCCGTCCTAATATGCTCACCAAAATTAGTAAATCAAGTGTCTCTACTCTCTACTACTCTCTAGTCTACTCTAAACGGAGAGGACGCCAGCCACGTCCTCTCCCTATCAATCTCAATGCACGTGTGAAAATGGCGGCGACGCGGGGCTCCTTATATAGAATCCGAGTCTCGCGATAGAATACGAGCCTCGCGAGAATCCGACAGCGGGATGATGACGTTCGGGCGCGCTCGGGTTAGCCGAGCAAGGCGGGAAGATCCGAGTCTGCCTCAGACCCGTGTAAAAAGCGTGAAGTTCGGGGGGGTTCGGTTTCCGAGAAACCGAACCCGCTCATCACTAATTTTATATCAACATAACACAACATGTGTTTATGATGTAAATACTTTTTTTTTTAAATTAAACAAATATTGCAGCAGCCATGGTTCATACTGATTAAATATTAGTGATGTGCACCGGACATTTTTCGGGTTTTGTGTTTTGGTTTTGGATTCGGTTCCGCGGCCGTGTTTTGGATTCGGACGCGTTTTGGCAAAACCTCCCTGAAATTTTTTTGTCGGATTCGGGTGCGTTTTGGATTCGTTTTTTTTTTACAAAAAACCCTAAAATACAGCTTAAATCATAGAATTTGGGGGTCATTTTGATCCCATAGTATTATTAACCTCAATAACCATAATTTACACTCATTTTCAGTCTATTCTGAACACCTCACACCTCACAATATTATTTTTAGTCCTAAAATTTGCACCGAGGTCGCTGGATGGCTAAGCTAAGCGACACAAGTGGCCGACACAAACACCTGGCCCATCTAGGAGTGGCACTGCAGTGTCAGGCAGGATGGCACTTCAAAAAAATTGTCCCCAAACAGCACATGATGCAAAGAAAAAAAGAGGCGCACCAAGGTCGCTGTGTTACTAAGTTAAGCGACCCAAGTGGCCGACACAAACAACTGGCCCATCTAGGAGTGGCACTGCAGTGTCAGGCAGGATGGCACTTCAAAAAAATTGTCCCTAAACAGCACATGATGCAAAGAAAAAAAGAGGCGCAATGAGGTAGCTGTGTGACTAAGCTAAGCGACCCAAGTGGCAGACACAAACACCTGGCCCATCTAGGAGTGGCACTGCAGTGTCAGACATGATGGCAGATTAAAAAAATTGTCCCCAAACAGCACATGATGTAAAGAAAAAAAGAGGTGCACCAAGGTCGCTGTGTGACTAAGCTAAGCGACACAAGTGGCCTACACAAACACCTGGCCCATCTTGGAGTGGCACTGCAGTGTCAGGCAGGATGGCACTTCAAAAAAATTGTCCCCAAACAGCACATGATGCAAAGAAAAATTAAAGAAAAAAGAGGTGCAAGATGGAATTGTCCTTGGGCCCTCCCACCCACCCTTATGTTGTATAAACAGGACATGCACACTTTAACGAACCCATCATTTCAGCGACAGAGTCTGCCACACGACTGTGACTGAAATGACTGGTTGGTTTGGGCCCCCACCAAAAAAGAAGCAATCAATCTCTCCTTGCACAAACTGGCTCTACAGAGGCAAAATGTCCACCTCATCATCATCCTCCGATTCCTCACCCCTTTCACTGTGTACATCCCCCTCCTCACAGATTATTAATTCGTCCCCACTGGAATCCACCATCTCAGGTCCCTGTGTACTTTCTGGAGGCAGTTGCTGCTGGTGAATGTCTCCACGGAGGAATTGATTATAATTCATTTTGATGAACATCATCTTCTACACATTTTGTGGAAGTAACCTCGTACGCTGATTGCTGACAAGGTGAGCGGCTGCACTAAACACTCTTTCGGAGTGCACACTGGAGGGAGGGCAACGTAGGTAGAATAAAGCCAGTTTGTGCAAGGGCCTCCAAATTGCCTCTTTTTCCTGCCAGTATACGTACGGACTGTCTGACGTGCCTACTTGGATGCGGTCACTCATATAATCCTCCACCATTCTTTCAATGGTGAGAGAATCATATGCAGTGACAGTAGACGACATGTCAGTAATCGTTGGCAGGTCCTTCAGTCAGGACCAGATGTCAGCACTCGCTCCAGACTGCCCTGCATCACCGCCAGCGGGTGGGCTCGGAATTCTTAGCATTTTCCTCGCACCCCCAGTTGCGGGAGAATGTGAAGGAGGAGATGCTGACGGGTCACGTTCCGCTTTACTTGACAATTTTCTCACCAGCAGGTCTTTGAACCTCTGCAGACTTGTGTCTGCTGGAAAGAGAGATACAACGTAGGTTTTAAATCTAGGATCGAGCACGGTGGCCAAAATGTAGTGCTCTGATTTCAACAGATTGACCACCCGTGAATCCTGGTTAAGCGAATTAAGGGCTCCATCCATAAGTCCCACATGTCTAGCGGAATCGCTCTGTTTTAGCTTTTCCTTCAATGTCTCCAGCTTCTTCTGCAAAAGCCTGATGAGGGGAATGACCTGACTCAGGCTGGCAGTGTCTGAACTGACTTCACGTGTGGCAAGTTCAAAGGGTTGCAGAACCTTGCACAACGTTGAAATCATTCTCCACTGCGCTTGAGTCAGGTGCATTCCCCCTCCTTTGCCTATATCATGGGCAGATGTATAGTCTTGAATGGCCTTTTGCTGCTCCTCCATCCTCTGAAGCATATAGAGGGTTGAATTCCACCTCGTTACCACCTCTTGCTTCAGATGATGGCAGGGCAGGTTCAGGAATGTTTGGTGGTCCTCCAGCCGAAAGTGGCCAGCAATTCTTCGGGCCACCGACAGCATCTCTTGCACGCCCCTGTCGTTTTTTAAATAATTCTGCACCACCAAATTCAATGTATGTACAAAACATGGGACGTGCTGGAATTTGCCCAGATGTAATGCACGCACAATATTGCTGGCGTTGTCCGATGTCACAAATCCCCAGGAGAGTCCAATAGGGGTAAGCCATTCTGCGATGATCTTCCTCAGTTTCCGTAAGAGGTTGTCAGCTGTGTGCCTCTTCTGGAAAGCGGTGATACAAAGCGTAGCCTGCCTAGGAACGAGTTGGCGTTTGCGAGATGCTGCTACTGGTGCCGCCGCTGCTGTTCTTGCTGCGGGAGGCAATACATCTACCCAGTGGGCTGTCACAGTCATATAGTCCTGAGTCTGCCCTGCTCCACTTGTCCACATGTCCGTGGTTAAGTGGGCATTTGGTACAACTGCATTTTTTAGGACACTGGTGACTCTTTTTCTGATGTCTGTGTACATTTTCGGTATCGCCTGCCTAGAGAAATGGAACCTAGATGGTATTTGGTACCGGGGACACAGTACCTCAATCAAGTCTCTAGTTGCCTCTGAATTAACGGTGGATACCGGAACCACGTTTCTCACCGCCCAGGCTGCCAAGGTCTGAGTTATCTGCTTTGCAGCAGGATGACTGCTGTGATATTTCATCTTCCTCGCAAAGGACTGTTGGACAGTCAATTGCTTACTGGAAGTAGTACAAGTGGTCTTCCGACTTCCCCTCTGGGATGACGATCGACTCCCAGCAGCATCAACAGCAGCGCCAGCAGCAGTAGGCATTACACTCAAAGATGCATCGGAGGAATCCCAGGCAGGAGAGGACTCGTCAGACTTGACAGTGACATGGCCTGCAGGACTATTGGCTTTCCTGGGTAAGGAGGAAATTGACACTGAGGGAGTTGGTGGTGTGGTTTGCAGGAGCTTGGTTACAAGAGGAAGGGATTTAGTGGTCAGTGGACTGCTTCCGCTGTCATCCAAAGTTTTTGAACTTGTCACTGACTTATGATGAATGCGCTGCAGGTGACGTATAAGGGAGGATGTTCCAAGGTGGTTAACATCCTTACCCCTACTTATTACAGCTTGACAAAGGCAACACACGGTTTGACACCTGTTGTCCGCATTTGTGTTGAAATAATTCCACACCGAAGAGCTGATTTTTTTTGTATTTTGACCAGGCATGTCAATGGCCATATTCGTCCCACAGACAACAGGTGTCTCCCCGGGTGCCTGACTTAAACAAACCACCTCACCATCAGAATCCTCCTTGTCAATTTCCTCCCCAGCGCCAGCAACACCCGTATCCTCATCCTGGTGTACTTCAACAGTGACATCTTCAATTTGACTATCAGGAACTGGACTGCGGGTGCTCCTTCCAGCACTTGCAGGGGCCGTGCAAATGGTGGAAGGCACAAGCTCTTCCCGTCCAGTGTTGGGAAGGTCAGGCATCGCAACCGACACAATTGGACTCTCCTTGGGGATTTGTGATTTAGAAGAACGCACAATTCTTTGCTGTGCATTTGCCAGCTTAAGTCTTTTCATTTTTCTAGCGAGAGGATGAGTGCTTCCATTCTCATGTGAATCTGAACCACTAGCCATGGACCTAGGCCAGGGCCTCAGCCGTTCCTTGCCACTCCGTGTCGTAAATGGCATATTGGCAAGTTTACGCTTCTCATCAGACGCTTTAAATTTAGATTTTTAGGTCATTTTACTGAACTTTTGTTTTTTGGATTTTACATGCTCTCTACTATGACATTGGGCATCGGCCTTGGCAGATGACGTTGATGGCATTTCATCGTCTCGGCCATGACTAGTGGCAGCAGCTTCAGCACGAGGTGGAAGTGGATCTTGATCTTTCCCTATTTTACCCTCCACATTTTTGTTCTCTATTTTTTAATGTGTGGAATTATATGCCAGTTTCAATAGCAATGGCCTACTACTATATATACTGCGCACAACTAAAATGCACCACAGGTATAGAATGTGGATGGATAGTATACTTGACGACACAGAGGTAGGTACAGCAGTGGCCTTCTGTACCGTACTGCTATATATGCTAGTGTTCACTGTGTCAGCAAACTGCACAACTGAAATGCACCACAGGTATAGAATCTAGATGGATAGTATACTTGACGACACAGAGGTAGGTACAGCAGTGGCCTACCGTACCGTACTGCTATATATACTGGTGGTCATTGTCAGCAAACTGCAAAACTAAAATGCACCACAGGTATAGAATCTAGATGGATAGTATACTTGACGACACAGAGGTAGGTACAGCAGTGGCCTTCCGTACCGTACTGCTATATGTACTGGTGGTCACTGTCAGCAAACTGCAAAACTAAAATGCACCACAGGTATAGAATGTAGATGGATAGTATACTTGACGACACAGAGGTAGGTACAGCAGTGGCCTTCCGTACCGTACTGCTATATATGCTGGTGGTCACTGTGTCAGCAAACTGCAAAACTAAAATGCACCACAGGTATAGAATGTAGATGGATAGTATACTTGACGACACAGAGGTAGGTACAGCAGTGGCCTTCCGTACCGTACTGCTATATATACTGGTGGTCACTGTGTCAGCAAACTGCAAAACTAAAATGCACCACAGGTATAGAATGTAGATGGATAGTATACTTGACGACACAGAGGTAGGTACAGCAGTGGCCTTCTGTACCGTACTGCTATATATACTGGTGGTCACTGTGTCAGCAAACTGCAAAACTAAAATGCACCACAGGTATAGAATGTAGATGGATAGTATACTTGACGACACAAAGGTAGGTACAGCAGTGGCCTTCCGTACCGTACTGCTATATATACTGGTGGTCACTGTGTCAGCAAACTGCAAAACTAAAATGAACCACAGGTATAGAATGTAGATGGATAGGATACTTGACGACACAGAGGTAGGTACAGCAGTGGTCTTCTGTACCGTACTGCTATATATACTGGTGATCACTGTGTCAGCAAACTGCAAAACTAAAATGCACCACAGGTATAGAATGTAGATGGATAGTATACTTGACGACACAGAGGTAGGTACAGCAGTGGTCTTCTGTACCGTACTGCTATATATACTGGTGATCACTGTGTCAGCAAACTGCAAAACTAAAATGCACCACATGTATAGAATGTAGATGGATAGTATACTTGACGACACAGAGGTAGGTACAGCAGTGGCCTACTGTACCGTAATGCTATATATTATATACTGGTGGTCAGCAAACTGTGCAAAACTGAAATGCACCACAGGTATGGATGGATAGTATACTTGACGACACAGAGGTAGGTACAGCAGTGGCCTACTGTACCGTAATGCTATATATTATATACTGGTGGTCAGCAAACTGTGCAAAACTGAAATGCACCACAGGTATGGATGGATAGTATACTTGACGACACAGAGGTAGGTACAGCAGTGGCCTACTGTACCGTAATGCTATATATTATATATTGGTGGTCAGCAAACTGTGCAAAACTGAAATGCACCACAGTTATGGATGGATAGTATACTTGACGATACAGAGGTAGGTACAGCAGTGGCCTTCTGTACCATACTCCTATATATTATATACTGGTGGTCAGCAAAATTATGCACTGTACTCCTACTATATACTGTCTACAATGCAGCACAGATATGGAGTGTTTTTCAGGCAGACAACGTATACTGGTGGTCACTGTCAGCAAAACTCTGCACTGTATTCCTGCTATACAAGCTGCTCCCCAGTCCCCACAATTAAGCAGTGTGAGCACAGATATATGCAGCACACTGAGCACAGATAAGGAGCGTTTTTTTCATGCAGAGAACGGATAAAACTGGTGGTCACTGATCAGCAAAACTCTGCACTGTACTCCTCCTATATTAATATACAGCTGCTCCCCAGTCCCCACAATTAAGCAATAAGTAAAGCAAGCACAAATATTTGCATCAACAATACACGGAGAGGACGCCAGCCACGTCCTCTCCCTAACATTTCCAATGCACGAGTGAAAATGGCAGCGACGCGCAGCTGCTTATATAGAATCTGAATCTCGCGAGAATCCGACAGCGGGATGATGACGTTCGGGCGCGCTCGGGTTAACCGAGCCATACGGGAGAATCCGAGTATGCCTCGGACCCGTGTAAAAAGGGTGAAGTTCGGGGAGGTTCGGTTTCCGAGAAACCGAACCCGCTCATCACTATTAAATATACTTTATTCCAGGCATGTCCAAAGTCTGGCTCGGGGGCCAATTGCGGCCCGTGCTCAAATTTCCACCGGCCCGCAGCCTCTGTGAAAGCTATTTTCTGGCCGTGGCCTGGTGTCTGAAGGCTAGAGAGTTGTGTCTCTGCTGAGCTCCTACAAGGGCTACCCATAAACAGCTAAAGCAGACATATTCTCTCCGCTAAGCCCACTCTACTGCTCACCCGATATTGAGGAGACCGGAGGGGACAGAGCAGCGGAGCCGAGGAGTGTATAAACTCGCTCCTGTGGGTTGCGGCCTTCCCCTCCATCTTAGGCCGGGATTCGCTGCACAGCACGCCCCATCCGTGGGCATCCCGGAACACACGGAGAGACCCCGCATGACGTGAAGCGGCTAGTGGTGTCCTCTGCTAGACGTCCCCGCTCTGCTGGACCCCTGCTTCTGCCGTGGATTGGCGGCGAATGGGTGGCTAGTTAACTGTGCTCCCCTGGGACTCTGCAGTGCAACTGGGATTGCACTCATGCATCGGTGGCCATCTTGAAAAGGTCTGTGATCCTAATTTTATGCTCTCCCCCAATTAAAAAATATATATTAGAGATGAAGGTGCACTATTACTGGGTCCCCTTCTTCTATATCTGGATAGGTGTGTGATATATCGGGATCCTTTATAACTGAACAGTGCCAGCCCTTATTGCAGTCGAGAGCTCAGTATCACTCTTCACATTAGAGCAGGTAAGGCAAGTTATTTGTTTAGTCTTCTGAGGTGATTAATGGTTCAAAGAATGTCAGGCTGAATGGTCGGCCCACACACATTTTCACCTCACCAAATCTGGCCCTCTTTGCAAAAAGTTTGGACACCCCTGCTTTATTCGAATTATATCATATATATTGTTGCACATATGCATACTGTAGTTCAAATTAGTGTAGAATATTTTTTATTGCAGTTATTAATGGATAATGTTCTGCCTGCTTGCCAAATCTTAGAATTGCAAAACCATGTTGTATTTATTGAGAACAATATATCTGAAATAGGATAATAACCTGCAATAAACAAGAAAACATGTAATAATTTAATAGACTACCTGCCTTTAAATTAGAGGTGGTTTTTGTAGATATGATTAAAGTATAATAAATCTTGCTATTTATAGTTCCGATGACCACAATGTAACTGATACCTTATCATCATCTTTCTTATTTGTTGATGCTGAAGTTTCCTTACATAGGACCCTATTCAGATTGGATTGCAGAATCTGCTAACAGGCAGAATCTGCAGTCACATGCTGGGTGCGCAGGGCAAGGCCGCCCAGCATGTTGACCGCCCCACCCAGTGGCTGTGACTGCAATTTAATTGCGGTCGCATCAACTGTGGACAACCCCTGCACAGTCACAATCTTTTGGAGCAGCTGCATGTGACGTCACACCAGGGACGTGCAATCAGGGGAGGTAGAGCCTCACCTGTCATACACCAATGAAAATAGCTGATTTTCCACTGATCTCCGTTATAATACAGATCAGTGTAATAATCAGCTATTTCCATTGCAGTATGATGTTGCTGTGCTCACTGCTCACACATAGAGACAGAGGAGAGGCAGCAATAGCTCTGCCTCCCTCTTGTAACCAGAAACTGCTTAGAGCTGGGGGGCAGAGCCACACCTCATGCTGTAACTCTGCATTGAAAACAATGCCAGGAGAAGCAGCTCTGATATGCAAGCCTTGATGCGGGCTCACACCCCTTTTCCCCGTGATGCAGTGTAATAGCTACCTCCACTGACTGGTGCTATTATTCACCACTCACCAGCATTCTTTCAAACTACCTTGGGCTGGAGAGGTGTACAACTATACTGGAGGAATGTGGCCATGGTAAGATCATCCTCTCCCTGCTGCCTAATCTTCCCACTGATCGAGTGAACTGGGGAAAAGGAGGGTGTGCTCTCACAACATTTCTTTCACTTTTATCTCCTCCAGCAGCTGAGGCTCAAGTGCCTAAGAACTGAGGTCTAAATAAATGCTTGTCTCTGCTAACAGCTCATGATCTCAGGATTTTTTTTAATCATGTAAAGGTAGCTTTGAAGTCCTGAAAGCATTAGGTGATAGGTGTGAGGACAATGGGGTAGATGTATTAACCTGGAGAAGGCATAAGGAAGTGATAAACCAGTGATATGTGCAAGGTGATAAACAACCCAGCCAATCAGCTCCAATATGTAAATTAACAGTTAGGATCTGATTGACTGGTGCGTTTATCACCTTGCAGTTATCACTGGTTTATCACTTCCTTATGCCTTCTCCATGTCAATACATCTGCCCCATTAAATACATCTGCCCCATTAAATACATCTGCCCCATTTTAGTTATACATGTAAGTGTCCACTATAGTCTATAAATGTCATTTATAGACTATAGTGGACACTTACAGGTATAACTAAAATGGGTTGTACACAAGGCCGGATTAACAATGGGGCAGATAGAGCTGCAGCTCCAAGCCTCCCATTGAAAATAGGCCCAGAGAGTTCCCTGCAGTGCAGCCAGTGGTGACAGGAAAAAATATATTTCCTGTCATCACACACAACAGCGCACTTCCCTCCGGCTGCCCACAGCACTGACTGGTAACTAAACATACCACTGCCAGTGGCTTTCCTTTCCTATATCCATCTGAGGCTCCGCCCCTGGGTCCGCCTGAAGCTCCGCCACTTTCATCTCAGAGGCTCCGCCCCCTGACAGTCCGAGATCCATGCATTGCTGATCATCCCCGCTGCAGCTTCCCAACAGGAAAATGCCTCATGAAAGAGGTGGAGGGGCTGCTGTCTTTAGGAGAGCTGTCTTTTCAGTGACTCGCAAACCACACCAGGCCCTGAGGTCTCCCCTTCTCCTCTGTAAGTGGTGTCTATGTCAGTAAGTGTTGCATGTGTGTGTCAGTAAGTAGTGTCTGTCAGTAAGTGGTGTGTGTCAGTAAGTTTTGGTTTGTGTGTCAGTAAATAGTGCCTGTCAGTATGTGCTATCTGTGTCAGTAAGTGGTGTGTGTCAGTAAGTTTTGTGTTGCGTGTGTCAGTAAATAGTGTCTGTCAGTATGTGCTATCTGTGTCAGTAAGTGGTGTGTGTCAGTAAGTTTTGTGTTGTGTGTGTGAGTAAATAGTGTCTGTTAGTATGTGCTATCTGTGTCAGTTAGTGGTGTGTGTCAGTAAGTTTTGTGTTGTGTGTGTCAGTAAATAGTGTCTGTCAGTATGTGCTATCTGTGTCAGTAAGTGTTGTGTGTCTGTGTCAGTCAGTGGCGTAACTCCCGGAGGCAATGGAGACATTTGCCGCCGGGCGTTAGCCATCAGAGTGGCACAGAAGATCAGGCACTGAGGTTATAGATGAATCCATATATGAATCCATCTATAACTGCTGTGTGTGTAACTGGCTCTCTGCTGACCACTTCAGCAGTGAGCGCTAAGCGGTAGCACACCTGCCGTTGCTGCTGTCAGAGCAGAGTTCCGGGATCTCGTCACCGCCGTTGTGCCGCAGCTGTCTCAGAGCCGGCCCTTAGAGTGATGGTGGTTCGGTAGGTAGGGGCACCGGCCGGCAGCTCTGTTATGATTTTAGCTGCCTGTCTCAGCTGAGATCGGCCAGCAGCTGGCATGACAGCTCTGAGTCTGCAGCGGGAGGGAGTGCAGGCGCCGAGCAAGGCTTGGCTGGCTGGCAAATATAAACACGCCGCTCCGTTCGGGCGGCCGCTGGCAGGACAGATCACTAAGCTGCTGCCCTCCTCCCGAGCAGGCCCGGCATTCTCCCTCCTCCAGCAGCTGCGGTGAAGCAGAGGTCGGCCTCTCCATAGCAAACACTGTTCCTGTGTCCTCAACTCCTCACACTACAGGCCGGGCGGCACCATAGGAAAGCATAGCAGCTGGCGCTTGGTGAGCTCCACGTCCAGCGTGGATATTCCTGCCGCTGGCCTCCTCTTCGACCTGCACCTGTCATTTGGGCCTCAAAATGACACCATGCAGCTCACCACTTGCAAGGTTGGGATTGTACATAGTGCAGTGAGTGACCGGGTAGTCCTGTACCCAGCTACTCCCCCCACTCCTGTGTGTTACTGCCCTGTACCCCTACCCCTGTGTGTGTGTGTGTGTGTGTGTGTGTGTGTGTGTGTGTGTGTGTGTGTGTGTGAGCACCCCCCTTCACCCTGGTGTGTGACCCTCTGTACCTGCTACCTTTGTGTGTATATCACCCTGCACCCCCCTACCCTGTGTGTATGACATATTTTGTACCCCCATACCCCCTGTGCATGACACAGTTTACACCTCCTACACCTGTGTGTTTGACACCCTGTGCTCCCAGTCCCTGAGTATATGTCACACTGTACACTCTCCACCTTTGTGTGTGTCACCCTGTACCCCCCCCAAAGGATGAGTATATTTTTGATCTGTGGGAGGGGTTAAATTGGCTTTTTATTGCATTTTTCCATGCCCTTTCTTCTACACACTTTGCTTGGTTTGATGCTCCAAGATAAATCCAAACTGTTGTAAGATTTTTTTTTATTAGATTGGGGGATATAGTATGTGGCGACCGCTAATGCTGTCTGTAGTATCTGTGGGTCACCGATGCAGTGGTTACAATATGGAGGTGACCAATGCTATCAGTAACATATGGGGGTCACCATTGCTGTGGAGGGGGTGGGGGACACCACTGTCTATATCGCCTCCGGGTACTTGGTATGAACTTACGCCATTGGTGTCAGTAAGTAGTCTCTGTCAGTAAGTGATGTGTGTCAGTAAGTCTTATGTTGTGTGTGTGTGTGTGCGTGTGTGTGTGTCAGTAAGTAGTGTCTGTCAGTAAATTTTTTGTTGTGTTGTGTCAGTAAGTAGTGTCTGTCTGTAAGTGGTATCTGTGTCAGTACATTTTGCGTTGTGTGTGTGTCAGTAAGTGGTGTCTGTTAGTAAGTGGTGTCTGTGTCAGTAAGTATTGTGTTTGTTCTGTGTGTGTCAGTAAGTAGTGTGTGTTGTGTGTGTGGTGGTCACTGAGAAACATAGGGGAATGTGAGTGTGTGTGTGGTAGTCACTGAGAAACAAAGGGGAATGTGAGTGTGTGTGTAGTGGTCACTGAGAAACAAAGGGGAATGTGAGTGTGTGTAGTGGTCACTGAGAAACAGAGGGGAATGTGAGTGTGTGTGTAGTGGTCACTGAGAAACAAAGGGGAATGTGAGTGTGTGTAGTGGTCACTGAGAAACAGAGGGGAATGTGAGTATGTGTGTGGTAGTCACTGAGAGACAGAGGGGAATGTTAGGGAGTCACTGAGAGGTGAATGTGGGGAGAGCCAGGAAAATAAGGTGTCACTGACACAGAGAGGAATGTGGGAGCAGTCACTGAGAGACAGAGGGGAATGTGGTGAGGGGGATCACTGAGAGACAGGTCAATGTGGCCATGTCACTGAGGCAGAGGGTAATGTGGGAGGTGTAACAGAGTCAGAGGGAAATATGGCTATGGGAGCAGCATATTCATGTGTAAGGGTATGTGGGTCTGGGGGGGGGGGGGGGGGTTACATATTTTTTCTATCCCAGGCCCCACAATATCTGATGGCATCCCTGTCCCTGCCAGTAGGAGTGTGTTTGTGTCACTAAGTTGTATCTTTGTCAGTAAGGGGTGTCTGTTATTAAGTATTTATGTGCCAATAAGTGGTGTCTGTGTCCGTAAGTGCCATCTGTCAGTAAGTGGTGTCTGTGTCAATAAATGTTTGTCTTAGTAAGGTGTGTCAGTAAGTGGAATATGTCAGTAAGGGGTGCCTGTGTCCATAAGTGATATCTGTCAGTAAGCGGTGTCTGTGTCAGTAAAAGGTGTCTGTGTAGGTGTCAGTAAGTGGTAAGTATCAGTAAGTCTGTGTCAGTAGATGGTCTGTGTGTCAGTAAGTGTGTCAGTAAGGTCTTCAGTCTTTATCTGTATTTGTGTCAGTATGGGGTATATGTTGGTAAGCTGTGTCTGTCTGCAAGTGTGCCTGTGTCAGTAAAAGATGCGTGTGTCGGTAAGTGGTGTCTGTGTGAATAAGTATCTGTATCAGTAACTGTGTCCCATGAGCCCTCAGTTCCCTGTTTGCTCTGCTCCCCTTTCCGGTATCCTCTGTATTGCCCCCCTCTTTTCTAATCTTTCCACACCTGCTCTGTTTTGCCCCATCTTTTCTCCCCTTTCCATCTTCTTTGCATGTTGATACAACTCTCTGTATCATATGGCGGTCACTGCACTGTATTAGATGCTGGTCACTTAGATGCTATCGGTATCATATAATGGTTACTGATTCTCCGTATTATATGGTGGTTACAAATTTTTCTTGTTATAGCATCACTATTAAGTGGTTGAAGGTAGACATTAGCTTTGACATCCATCAGGATAGCCACACACCCTATTTAGACCACACCCACATCACACTAATCACACCACCGTAGCGCTTGTCACACCTCCTGCCGAGGCAAACAATAGGCCCTTCCTTAATTTCAGCTCCAGGCCCATGTGGACCTTAATCTGGCACTGGTTGTACAGCATTGTGCAGCCCGCTCAAATAATCTAAATTGGTCTTAGTTTTGCCTTGGACACCTACTGCTGACACTTGTATGTGTTATCCCAGCTTCATGTGAAGTTGTTAGCCGTGAGAAGAATTTGTGCAGGGCCTAGGTACAGTATTACAGAGATGGCAACACCTGTCTAAATTGGTGACGGTCACACCTGTACTGCGAAGATGATCTGTAACACATATTAGAGCATCGCTGCTGGCTTTTACTGAGAGCGGCTCAGGAAGTATTACAGAACTCTAACTTCATGGTGGTTTCCGAGTATTTCATTGTTATTATTTTCTTCTTGATTTTAAGTAATTTTTCTTGACACTGTTACAATTAGTGTATGAGAACAACAAGCAAATGTTTAATATTTAAACCTAATATGTTAATATTAATCAAAATAGAGGAATATAGCTGTGCTTCTGGAACATTCTGTGCTCTTTGTGGCTTTGGTGGAATTATGGCCCTCATTCCGAGTTGATCGTTTGCTAGCTGCTTTTAGCAGCAGTGCAAACGCTAAGCCGCCGCCCTCTGGGAGTGTATCTTTGCTTAGCAGAAGTGCGAACGAAAGGTTAGCAGAATAGTGCTGACATTTTTTCAAGCAGTTTCAGTGTAGCTGCAAACCTACTCCTTCCTTGCGATCACTTCAGTCTGTTTAGTTCCTGCTTTGACGTTACAAACACGCCCTACGTTCGGCCAGCCACTCCCCCGTTTCCCCAGGCATGCCTGCATTTTTACCTGACACGCCTGTGTTTTTTAGCACACTCCCTGAAAACGGCCCGTTACCACCCAGAAACACCCACTTCCTGTCAATCATTCAACGATCAGCAGTGCGACTGAAAAGCGTCGCTAGACTTTGTGTGAAACTGCATGGTTTTTTGTGAAAGTACGTCACGCGTGCACACTGCGGCCCATACGCATGAGCAGTAATGCCGATTTTTTGCCTGATCGCTGCGCTGCGAACAACAGCAGTTAGCGATCAACTCGGAATGACCCCCTATTAGCTGTGGTACAACGCATACTGCAGTGCTCCCACTAGGTACCTGATTCACTACCGTTTGCAAATCTGAGTTTGCACGCAGTGAGCGATTATCTGCAGAGTGTGCGAAGGGTAATATGCGATTGCACTGCATATACAGCCTAATTATTAGAGATGTGCACCGGAAATTTTTCGGGTTTTGTGTTTTGGTTTTGGATTCAGTTCCGCGGCCGTGTTTTGGGAAAACCTCCCTGAAAATTTTTTGTCGGATTCGGGTGTGTTTTGGATTCGGGTGTTTTTTTTCAAAAAACCCTCAAAAACAGCTTAAATCATAGAATTTGGGGGTAATTTCGATCCTATAGTATTATTAACCTCAATAACCATAATTTCCACTCATTTCCAGTCTATTCTGATCACCTCTCACCTCACAATACTATTTTTAGTCCTAAAATTTGCACCGAGGTCGCTGGATGACTAAGCTAAGCGACCCAAGAGGGCGGCACAAACACCTTGCCCATCTAGGAGTGGCACTGCAGTGTCAGACAGGATGGCACTTAAAAAAAATTGGTCCCAAACAGCACATGATGCAAAGAAAAGAGAAAATGAGGTGCACTGTGGTCGCAGCAGAGCCAGAACTCTGGGAGGCAACGGAGTAATCTGCCGCCGGGCTCATGCTCTGAAGGGGGGCACCTATCCTCCCATTCTGTGACACCAGTGAATTAAGTTAATTGATAGCTGCCGCTATCTTTTCAGTAGCCGACTTCCTCACTAGTCCCTGCACCTTACAAATCACACCCTCTTTATTATACACATTTTACAAGTGTCACACCCAGGATTAGAAACCACGACCTATTACACTGGAAGCAGACACCTTACTGATGAAGCTGTTTGCGCCTGTATAGCAAATATGAGAATTTTAACTATATGAAGATACTACTCTGACAATTACACATAACTTCATATAGTTAGCATTCTCATGCTTCCTCTACAGGAGCAAATAGCTCCATCAGTAAAGTGTCTGCTGTTACACACACACACTTATCTTGATATAGGAAATAGGGGGGCACCAATATTTATCTTGCCTCCGGGCAACTGGGACGAACTTACGCCACTGGGTAGCAGGATGGCTAAGCTAAGCGACACAAACACCTCAATATTACAGGAATTATTTGTTCTAATCAATGGTATTATTGGTCCAAATCACTGGAAGAAAATGACAAAATCACAGGAATTATTCATTCTAATCAGTGGTATTATTGGTCCAAATCACTGGAAGAAAATGGCAAAATCACTGGAATTATATGGCAGTAATGTCAGGAATTGTATCAAATGGCAGTACCACTGGACATATACGGAAGTGTCAGACAGGATGGCACTTAAAAAAATAGTCCCCAAACAGAAAATGTGCCTACTTGGATGCTATCACTCATATAATCGTCCACCATTCTTTCAATGGTGACAGAATCATATGCAGTCACAGTAGACGACATGTCAGTAATCGTTGGCATGTCCTTCAGTCTGGACTAGATGTCAGCACTCGCTCCAGACCGACCTGCATCACCACCAGCGGGTGGGATCGGAATTCTTAGCCTTTTCGTCACAGCCCCAGTTGCGGGAGAATGTGAAGGAGGAGCTGTTGACGGGTCACGTTCCGCTTGAGTTGACAAGTGTCTCACCAGCAGGTCTTTGAACCTCTGCAGACTTGTGTCTGCCAGAAAGAGAGATACAACGTAGGCTTTAAAGCTAGGATCGAGCACGGTGGCCAAAATCTAGTGCTCTGATTTCAACAGATTGAACACCCGTGAATCCTGGTTAAGCTTATGAAGGGCTCCATCCACAAGTCCCACATGCCTAGCGGAATCGCTTCATTTTAGCTCCGCCTACAATCTCTCCAGCTGCTTCTGCAAAAGCCTGATGAGGGGAATGACCTGACTCAGGCTGGCAATGTCTGAACTGACTTCACGTGTGGCAAGTTCAAAGGGTTGCAGAACCTTGCACAATGTTGAAATCATTCTCCACTGCGCTTGAGTCAGGTGCATTCCCCCTCCTTTGCCTATATCGTAGGCAGATGTATAGGCTTGAATGGCCTTTTGCTGCCCCTCCATCCTCTGAAGCATATAGAGGGTTGAATTCCACCTCGTTACCACCTCTTGCTTCAGATGATGGCGGGGCAGGTTCAGGAGTGTTTGCTGGTGCTCCAGTCTTCGGCACGCGGTGGCTGAATGCCAAAAGTGGCCTGCAATTCTTCAGGCCACCAACAGCATCTTTTGCACGCCCCTGTCATTTTTTAAATAATTCTGCACCACCAAATTCAATGTATGTGCAAAACATGGGACGTGCTGGAATTTGCCCACATGTAATGCACGCACAATATTGGTGGCATTGTCCGATGTCACAAATCCCCAGGAGAGTCCAATTGGGGTAAGCCATTCTGCGATGATGTTCCTCAGTTTCCGTAAGAGGTTGTCAGCTGTGTGCCTCTTATGGAAAGCGGTGATACAAAGCGTAGCCTGCCTAGGAATTATGCTGACAAAATTAACAGGATTCACAGAAATAAAATAAAAGTCACCGAAATAGCTCAATGAATTACCTCCCTAGGTTAATGAGCAGGTGAGACAAGCTGGCATTTCTATAAAGCACAGTCTCATATAACCAGCGTTGACACTAAAGCAGGTATATTGCAGGAACAGGTGAGCAAGCTGTAGTCTCTACAAAGCACAGTCTCGTATAACCAGCGTTGATAATAAAGCAGGTATATTGCGGGAACAGGTGAGCAAGCTAGTGTCTCTGTAAAGCACAGTCTCGTATAACCAGTGTTGATAATAAAGCAGGTATATTGCGGGAACAGGTGAGCAAGCTGGCGTCTCTATATAGCACAAACTCGTATAACCAGCGTTGATAATAAAGCAGGTATATTGCGGGAACAGGTGAGCAAGCTGGCGTCTCTATCAAGCACAGTCTCGTATAACCAGCATTGACACTAAAGCATGTATATTGCGAGAACAGGTGAGCAAGCTGGCGTCTCTATAAAGCACACTCTTGTATAACCAGCGTTGATAATAAAGCAGGTATATTGCAGGAACAGGTGAGTAAGCTGGCGTCTCTATCAAGCACAGTCTCGTATAACCAGCATTGATACTAAAGCATGTATATTGCGGGAACAGGTGAGCAAGCTGGTGTCTCAATAAAGCACAGTCTCGTATAACCAGCGTTGATAATAAATCAGGTATATTGCGGGAACAGGTGAGCAAGCTGGCGTCTCTATAAAGCACAGTCTTGTATAACCAGCATTGATAATAAAGCAGGTATATTGCGGGAACAGGTGAGCAAGCTGTATACCTGCTTTATAAAGCACAGTCTCGTATAACCAGCGATGATAACAAAGCAGGTATATTGCGGGAACAGGTGAGCAAGCTGGTGTCTCTACAAAGCACAGCAGTGTTAACTTGAATAAGCACTGGTGGGCGGAGCTTGCATAACACAGTCATTGATTACCCGCCTTGGAAATAAATAACAGCACACAGCAGTATTAACATGAATAAGAACTGGTGGGCGGAGCTTGCATAACAGTCATTAATCACCCGTCTTGCAAATAAATAACAGCACACAGCAATATTAACTTGAATAAGCACTGGTGGGCGGAGCTTGCATAACGCAGTCATTAATCACCCGCCTAGGAAATAAATAACAGCACACAGCAGTATAAACTTAAATAAGCACTGGTGGGTGGAGCTTGCATAACACAGTCATTGATCACCTGCCTTGGAAATAAATAACAGCACACAGCAGTACATAGAAACATAGAATTTGACGACATATAAGAACCACTTGGCCCATCTAGTCTGCCCCTTTTTTTATCATTTAGACAATCTCAACTCTTTTTGAACCTTAATTCTTTGTATTAACTTGAATAAGCACTGGTGGGCGGAGCTTGCATAACACAGTCCTTGATCACCTGCCTTGGAACTAAATAACAGCACACAGCAGTATTAACTTGAATAAGCACTGGTGGGCGGAGCTTGCATAACACAGTCATTGATCACCTGCCTTGGAAGTAAATAACAGCACACAGCTGTATTAACTTGAATAAGCACTGGTGGGCGGAGCTTGCATAACACAGTGGTGAAATAGCAGACAAATGCAATAACCGCACATGAGCACTCCATAAAACAATCTAAAAAACAGTTTTGCTTTTATTCAATAATGCAGCGTAACCCATGGGTACCACATTTCCAAAGCACATGTATAATTGAACCATATATTATACAATTTTTAGGGAATTGCCAGACTACCGCAACTAGAGGAGAGGCTACCTCCCCTGCTTATTATTGTGGCGGGGGACCAGAATGAGGGGAGCCTATCCCTCTATTAACCGATTCCCAGATGGGGCCACACACCTGAGCAGGGGAGCCTACCCCCTGTTAACTACCTATTGCTGGGACCCAGCGTGTGTTGAGGGGAGCCTACCCCCTTTTGAACAATATGACCCCCTAATGCAGAGTTTGGCAGCGGAAGGGTTAACTACAGGGGCAGAGTATGGCAGCAGAAGGGCAATCGAGATCTCGCCACCTGCTGCGGCTCTTCTGCCACCTCCGACCCGACTCCAGGATCTTCGGTGCCACCTGGGATGCTGTTCACCGCAATGGGGCTGCACCCTCTGTTCACGAAGATGGTGGCCCGGGTTTCTTCTTCCTGCTGATGCTGTCCTTCCTCTCCAGACGGCATTCTCCAGTAGATCCTGGGATCCACGGATGATTCTCTGCATGCTCCAGACGTGGCGCTCTTCACCCCGGTCGTAAGGTGGTGATGCGGCCGGCTTCCTTCAGCAGGGCTGCGGGCAGAGTCCAGAGGTCTCTCTTCCTCCTCTCTCCTCGTGATCCTCTCCCGGCGGCTCCAGTCCACGGTCCGGTGATCAGGTAAGCCGTGCACCTTCTTTCTCCAGGGCAGCCTCCTCTTCACCCCGCAGGGTAGCAAACCAGGCTCTGGCAGGACTCTCTCTCTCTTCTCTCCCCGGGCGGCAGACTCCTCTTCCCACGCTGTGATGCCTCTATTAAGGGGTAAGCCTCCTCTGGACCACCCCCATCCTTACTTATCACTGGCTCCTCGCCCCCGGCAACAGCCCGCCTCAACGTTATTTTGCCCCGCAACCTCAAGGGGCCAATCAGTGCGGGGCCCAGGTGCCTGGGCTTGCTGTTACTGAGGCAGGGGAGCTAATTATAGAGGGCTTGTGGCGCCAACCTGTCACTGTGTTAGGCTAACAATAACAGCAGAAATGCAGCCATGATTTACCATGGGCCATATCAGTTTCCACACCCATATGAGAGCAATTGTGACAGTACAGGGGCACCCCTGTTTATGTAATATCAATAAAAAAAACATCCCTACATATATAGGGTATTACATTCTGCCCCCCCTAAAAACATACGTGTCCTCACCTAATCATAAAAGTAGCAAATTCTCCAAATACCAGATAACTAGTACACTTATACATTTCATTACCATAAGTGTTTGTAAATACACTTCTGATCTTTACATCGCAGATTCTGTCTAGCTCAGTCTCTGTACCACAGAGGGGGAATTCCCCTGGTACTTCTTATAGGACGTCTGACCTCTATATCCTCAGTCATTGGTTCTGGGATTGTTGCTGTATCTACTGACTTGTTCTCTTGATCAACCACAGCATATCCAATGGATTGCTAAATTGCTGACTGCAGGGAAGCTTAACCTCTCTGTCACGGGAGCATCAGAGTCCAGAACGTCCAAAGTGGGGGTGGTACAGAGACAAAGGCGGTTGCGATGGACCGTCTTTCGCAGATCTCCATCTGTAATCACGTATGTTGGTAGTTCAGGGTTTGGTCTTTCAGCCACCAGATAGGGAACCTCTACCCACCATGAGTCCAATTTGCTGCGTCTGGCATTTTTCCTAAGCCACACCTTGTCTCCTACTTGTAGGGGTTCGGCATATGCTCGCTTGTTGTAGAAGCTTTCCTGCTTGTAGTGAACTTCTTCCATTCGCTGTTTCACTAATGTTTTAGCTTCTGTGATTCACTCTTCTTACCCAATCTCCCCTGGGCTGGTAGGCATCGTCAGGTACCATGGGTATGTCCAAATGCAAATCGATAGGAAGTTTCCCTTGTTGACCAAACATCAAATAATAAGGGGTATATCCTGTAGAACAGTGTTCGGTGTTATTGTACAGAAATGTCAGCTCCGGTAACAGACAGGGCCAGTCTAGTCTCTGCGGCAACGGAATGGCCCAAAGCATGTTTATCAGGGTTTGATTTATCTTCTCACATAGACCATTGCACTGAGGATGGTATGCCGTTGTCCACATTTTATGACACTGGTAGAGCTCACACAATTCCGCAAATAGCTGAGATTCGAATGCCGTCCCTTGATCAGTTAAAATCTGTTCCGGGTAGCCGTATGGTTGAACGAAGTGTTTCCAGAAGGTGACAGCTGTAATCTTTGCAGATAAGTCTTTCACGAGTACCGCAACAACAAACTTCGTGTAATAGTCTATGATAGTCAGGGCATACTGATACCCACTGCAACTTGCTTCCAACTTGACATGATCGAGAGCCACCAGCTCCAGGGGTCGGGTACTCACAATGGGATGAAGAACAGCTCTTTGTTTTTGATCGGGAGACCTTTTCAAATTACAATATTGACATGACTGGCACGATTTTTCTAGATCCTCCCATAAACCTATCCAGTAAAAGCGGGCTCTTATTGTGTTTTCTGACAGCCAAAATGTCCTGAGTCATTATGAAATTTCATTAGGATATGAGGTGCATGTGTTCGTGGAATCACAATTTGCAGGGGAGAGTGATGGGTCTTTGGATGAATGGACCGACGCCGAAGGAGTCCTCCCTGTATCTGAAATTTTTCTCTCTGCCTCCAAAGTTTCACCAATTCAGGGTCAGCATTCAGTCGACGGTGCCTGCTGAGTCCTTCCTCCGAATTAAGTAACTGTATTAATTCTCGAATTATGGGACTCTCTTCTTGGATCTCTTGCCAGTGTCGGTTTCCAAAGTGCCGTTCCTGTTTTCCTCTTCTTGTATAATTTGTAGCATCCCCAGGCATCACAATGAATTTTTGTTGTATGTCTCTTTCAGGGATTGGGGGTAACTCAACATCCTCCCAGATATCCTCTTCCTTGCTTTCCAGATGCAGCGGTAGCCTGGACAGAGCATCAGCATTATCGTGCTGCCTCCCTTTGCGATACCTGATTGTAGAGTTACAATTTGCTTATCTTGAACACCACCTCTGCTCTAGGGCCACCAAACGTGCCGTCTGCAAGTGAGCAAGTGGGTTGTTATCCGTGAAGACTGTAAATTTCGAGGCTGCCAGGTAATTTTTTTATTTCACAGTGATGGCCCATACTACAGCAAGAAGCTCTAGCTTGAAAGCGCTGTAGTTACTATCATTCCGCACAGTTTTGGTTAATCCTCGGCTGGCGTAAGCGATCACCCTTTCCTGGTTCCCTTGAACTTGTGACAGAACTGCTCCCAACCCCTGTTAGCTGGTGTCGGTATACAGGTGAAAGGGTTGTTCATAATTTGGGTAGGCCAGGAGTGGAGTGCTTATTAGAGCAATTTTTAATGCTTTGAATGATTGCTGTTGTGTATCTTTCCAAGGAATGGGTCCTTTTGGGGCTGAATGTACACTTGACACCCCTCGATGAAGACTGAAGAGAGGTGAGCCAATTTTGGAAAAATCTTGAATGAATCTGCTGTAGTATCCTGCAAAACCTAGGAACGCCCGGACATCTTTCAGGGTTTTGAGAACTAGCCACTCCTGTACTGCCCGAATCTTATCCGGGTCGGGGGAAATGCCTTTGCCTCTAACGATATGCCCAAGGTACTGTAAGGATGTCTTTAGAAGATGACATTTAGATGGTTTCACCTTTAACCCGTATTTTGCCAACTGTCTTAGATGCTCCTCGTAAGATCGAGAGAAAATGATGATGTCGATCAGGTAGAGCAGGATCATGTCAAAATTCTTATATCCTAAACAGTGCTCCATGACCCTTAGAAAAGTTCCTGGAGCATTACACAGCCCAAATGGCATCCTTACAAATTCATACAGGCCCATAGGTGTGATAAAAGCTGTTTTCTCCCGATCTTCAGGGGCCAGTGGTATCTGCCAGTATCCGCTAGTAAGGTCCAAGGTTGAGAAATATTTAGCAGTATTAAGATGGTCATTCCGAGTTGTTCGCTCGCTAGCTGCTTTTAGCAGCATTGCAAACGCTAGGCCGCCGCCCTCTGGGAGTGTATCTCAATTTAGCAGAATAGAGAACGAAAGATTAGCAGAACTGCTAATAAATAATTCCTTGCAGTCTCTGAGTAGCTGCAGACCTACTCCTAGATTGCGATCACCTCAGTCCGTTTAGTTCCTGCTATGACGTCACAAACACGCCCTGCGTTCGGCCAGCCACTCCTGCGTTTTAGCCTGACACGCCTGCGTTTTTTAGCATACTCCCTGAAAACGGCCAGTTTCCGCCCAGGAACACACACTTCCTGTCAATCACACTACGATCACTCGAGCGATGAAAAAACATCGCTCTAGCTTGTGTAAATCTCCAAAGTTTTGTGTCAAATTAGTGAACTCATGCGCGCTGCGTACCATGTGCATGCGCATTTTCCACCTAATCGCTCCGTTGCGAAAAACGGCAACGAGCGAACAACTCGGAATGACCACCTAAGTGCAGTCAATGTTTCCTCAATCCTGGGAAGTGGATACGCATCTTTATGGGTAATGTGATTCAACCGTCGATAATCCACGCAGAATCGTAGGTAACCATCTTTCTTTCGCACCAGTACCATTGGGTCTGCCCACGGGCTATAACTCTCTCTCATGACTCCTGACTTTTTCATGTCCTCCAACATTTTCTTGACAGGCTGATACATTGCTGGGGCCAGAAGCCGGTGAAGTTCTCTAATTGGTGGATTATTCCCGGTAGGAATCCGATGCGGTATGGTTTTCACACAGCCAAAGTCCCCTGGTGCTTGACTGAAAGCTGCCTGATTCTTTTGGACCACCTCCAATGTTCTCTCTCTGTGTTCCTCAGGAGTGTCCGGTGTGCCTATCTCGATATCCTTCCACCATAAAGAGTCGGCATCTTCTTGCATACCCTCCACGATTCGGGAACTTAACTGCATATCTGAGCCGGGCATGGGATAGATGTTCTGAAAAGTTACGCTGGTCAGGGTAGCAACTGCCTGATTCCGGTAAAGGTAGATTGGGTGATCAAACGGGTTGAGGAACCGGATTGGCAACCTCCCTTTCTTAACTTGCACTATGCTCTTAGCTACAAGGGCCTGTAAAGATGTTTTCCAGTAATCCGGTTCGACTAGGGCTTCATAGTCTCGTCCACCAGGGCCGATTTGTCTTTTACACCATAATACGGTTTCAGTATTTGGTTCCAACATGACAGCATGGTGTTAAGCAATTCTTACTTTCCCCACATGACCACTGGCACTTGTGAAGTTCTGTTGTGCTCATAATGTTTTCAACACTTTCTCTAGCCCTCTCTTGTCCTGTGCTGAGAATATTTCCACCTCCCTTTGCAGAGCACTAACTAGTTCATTAGGGCAGTGTTGCAATACGTTCATTCCTAGTATAACTGCTGGCACACCCTTCTCATCCACGTTAGTGATGATGCACCCCTGCTTATGTAGGCAGGTCTCACCTATCTGAATGTCACACTCCCAGTAACCATGGCATGGAATCAGCTAACCATTGCTGGCCAATAATTAGTTAAGCCAGTTCGGAGGTGGGGGAATAAGATCTGCATCTTGCCAATGCTCACGGAACTTGTTCCATTGAATCGTTGTTACTTGCATCCCGGTATCTAACAAGGCCAAAATCTCTATTCCATTAATAAATGTCCCCAGACTGGGGCATTGTCCTACATACTCATCCGGCACATTTCTCTTCTTGGACCTAATTGCTGGAAGTCTCCTGAGGGTCGGTCCGCTGCACGGGACTTCAGAGTTTAAAGCCTCTGATGGACACTGTCGCTCTACATGACCACTATGTTGGCATCTGCGACAAATGGGTTTCCCCTGTTGATCGAATTGATCTGTTGGGCGTCTTCCAAATTTCGCTGAGGACCTCCAATTATTCCCGAAGGACCTTGGCGCAGGTCTCCAGTTTCCCTAACGCTCTGTTCTCCAGTTTCCCGGGGGTTCTTGTTGCCAATCTTTCCATGCTTTAACTTCTTCAGTTAGATCTGCAACTTGTTTGCTTAGTATGTCTATGGTACTACTTGTAGCAGCATGTTCACGTTGTGCGGTGGAGGCTACATGTGGTCGAGGTGGGCACTCCTGTTTGTCAGAACTGGTCCCCAAGCTCTTGATAGCAGTCTCTTTAAAATTCAGAAAGGTTTCATCTGGCGCTTGGTTTTGTAATAACAAGTTGGGATTTGGCACTCTCTTCTCTTATCCCCTTAATAAATTGATCGATCAGGGTTTTGTCTATGTCCCGGACTTCCTCAGTATCCACTTCTTGGATAGCTTTCAATGCTTCTTGCAGACTAAGAGCAAAGTCTCGTAATGATTCCCCATGTTGCTGCGTCCTAGCGTAAAAATGCGTTTTTAATTCCGAGAGGGTCTTGATCTCCAATATATTTGTCAACCTTTCAAAAATCTGATCCACCGTCTTCTTCTCCCAGTTTGGCCATAAATTGACTTCCCTTAGAGTAGACCCCTTTAATTGTCCCTTCAACACCTCTACCTTTTGACTTTCCGTAAGGGAGTATAACGTAAACATCAAACTCAATTTTACTTTGAAGTCCTTATAATTTTTGGTCCCTTTGTTTTCCGCCTCTCCAGAATAACAGGGAAGCCAGGGTCTGCTGAAATAGTAAGGCATAGCTTTCGAGGTTGAATTCTTCGCCCCCTCCTGGGCGCTGCTACTGCTTGAGGCCTGTGATTCTTTATCCATTGCGTCTGTGGGAACTGGCTTGCCAGAAGTCTCTGATCCTGTTCGTGATGCCAGAAAAGTAATGTAATCCCCCAGTCCGCGGGTGTGCTGATGGTCTCTACTTCCAGCTGATGGTCTTCCGGTACCCTGCTGCTACCAGCACCCCGTGACAGAGAGGCAAGCGTGAAATTCCCTTTGTCAAGCAGACACAGACTGGCATGTAATGCATACAACACAATTTTATTATGTTGACAAAATTAACAGAATTCACAAAAATAATATAACAGTCACCGAAAAAAATCAATGAATTACCTCCCTAGGTTAATGAGCAGGTGAGACAAGCTGACGTTTCTATAAAGCACAGTCTCGTATAACCAGCGTTGACACTAAAGCAGGTATATTGCGGGAACAGGTGAGCAAGCTGGCTTCTCTACAAAGCACAGTCTTGTATAACCAGCGTTGATAATAAAGCAGGTGTATTGCGGGAACAGGTGAGCAAGCTGGCGTCTCTATAAAGCACAGTCTCATATAACCAGCGTTGATACAAAAGCAGGTATATTGCGGGAACAGGTGAGCAAGCTGGCGTCTCTATATAGCAGAGTCTCGTATAACCAGCATTGATAATAAAGCAGGTATATTGCGGGAAGAGGTGAGCAAGCTGGCGTCTCTATAAAGCACAGTCTTGTATAACCAGCGTTGATAATAAAGCAGGTATATTGCGGGAACAGGTGAGCAAGCTGTATACCTGCTTTATAAAGCACAGTCTCGTATAACCAGCGATGATAACAAAGCAGGTATATTGCGGGAACAGGTGAGCAAGCTGGTGTCTCTACATAGCACAGCAGTATTAACTTGAATAAGCACTGGTGGGCGGAGCTTGCATAACATAGTCATTAATCATCCGTCTTGCAAATAAATAACAGCACACAGCAGTATAAACTTAAATAAGCACTGGTGGGCAGAGCTTGCATAACGCAGTCATTAATCACCCGCCTTGGCAATAAATAACAGTACACAGCAGTACATAGAAACATAGAATTTGACGACATATAAGAACCACTTGGCCCATCTAGTCTGCCCCTTTTTTTTATCATTTAGGCAATCTCAACCCTTTTTGAACCTTAATTCTTTGTATTAACTTGAATAAGCACTGGTCGGCGGAGCTTGCATAACACAGTCATTGATCACCTGCCTTGGAAGTACATAACAGCACACAGCAGTATTAACTTAAATAAGCACTGGTGGGCGGAGCTTGCATAACACAGTCATTGATCACCTGCCTTGGAAGTAAATAACAGCACACAGCAGTATTAACTTGTATAAGCACTGGTGGGCGGAGCTTGCATAACACAGTGGTGAAATAGCAGACAAATGCAATAACCGCACATGAGCACTCCATAAAACAATCTAAAATACAGTTTTGCTTTTATTCAATAATGCAGCGTAACCCATGGGTACCATATTTCCAAAGCACATGTATAATTGAACCATATATTATACAATTTTTAGGGAATTGCCAGACTACCGCAACTAGAGGAGAGGCTACCTCCCCTGCTTATTATTGCGGCGGGGGACCAGAATGAGGGGAACCTATCCCTCTATTAACCGATTCCCAGATGGGGCCACACACCTGAGCAGGGGAGCCTACCCCCTGTTAACTACCTATTGCTGGGACCCAGCGTGTGTTGAGGGGAGCCTACCGCTTTTGAACAATATGACCCCCTAATGCAGAGTTTGGCAGCGGAAGGGTTAACTACAGGGGCAGAGTATGGCAGCAGAAGGGCAATCGAGATCTCGCCACCTGCTGCGGCTCTTCTGCCACCTCCGACCCAACTCCAGGATCTTCGGTGCCACCTGGGATGCTGTTCACCGCAATGGGGCTGCAACCTCTGTTCATGAAGATGGTGGCCCGGGTTTCTTCTTCCTGCTGATGCTGTCCTTACTCTCCAGACGGCGTTCTCCAGTAGATCCTGGGATCCACGGACGATTCTCTGCATGCTCCAGACGTGGCGCTCTTCACCCCAGTCGTAAGGTGGTGATGCAGCCAGCTTCCTTCTGCAGGGCTGCGGGCAGAGTCCAGAGGTCTCTCTACCTCCTCTCTCCTCGCGATCCTCTCCCGGCAGCTCCAGTCCATGGTCCGGTGATCAGGTAAGCCATGCTCCTTCTTTCTCCAGGGCAGCCTCCTCTTCACCCGCAGGGCAGCAAACCAGGCTCTGGCAGGACTCTCTCTCTCTTCTCTACCCGGGCGGCAGACTCCTCTTCCCACGCTGTGATGCCTCTATTAAGGGGTAAGCCTCCTCTGCACCACCCCCATCCTCACTTATCACTGGCTCCTCGCCCCCGGCAACAGCCCGCCTCAAGGTTCTTTTGCCCCGCAACCTCAAGGGGTCAATCAGTGCGGGGCCCAGGTGCCTGGGCTTGCTGCTACTGAGGCAGGGGAGCTAATTATAGAGGGCTTGTGGCGCCAACCTGTCACTGTGTTAGGCTAACAATAACAGCAGAAATGCAGCCATGATTTACCATGGGCCATATCAGTTTCCACACCCATATGAGAGCAATTGTGACAGTCCAGGGGGACCCCTGTTTATGTAATATCAATAAAAAAAACATCCCTACATATATAGGGTATTACATTCTGCCCCCCCCTAAAAACATACGTGTCCTCACCTAATCATAAATGTAGCAAATTCTCCAAATACCAGACAACTAGTACACTTATACATTTGATTACCATAAGTGTTTGTAAATACACTTCTGATCTTTACATCGCCAGATTCTGTCTAGCTCAGTCTCTGTACCACAGAGGGGGAATTCCCCTGGTACTTCTTATAGGACGTCTGACCTCTATATCCTCAGTCATTGGTTCTGGGATTGTTGCTGTATCTACTGACTTGTTCTCTGATGTGGGGCTCCCAACTGATCAACCACAGCATATCCAATGGATTGCTAAATTGCTGGTCTGCTAGGAAGCTTAACCTCTCTGTCACGGGAGCATCAGAGTCCAGAACGTTTAAAGTGGGGGTGGTACAGAGACAAAGGCGGTTGCGATCGACCGTCTTTCGCAGATCTCCATCTGTAATCACGTATGTTGGTAGTTCAGGGTTTGGTCTTTCAGCCACCAGATAGGGAACCTCCACCCACCATGAGTCCAATTTGCTGCGTATGGCATTTTTCCTAAGCCACACCTTGTCTCCTACTTGTAGGGGTTCGGAATATGCTCGCTTGTTGTAGAAGCTTTCCTGCTTGTAGTGAACTTCCTCCATTCGCTGTTTCACTAATGTTTTAGCTTCTTTGATTCACTCTTGGTGTTCCGTTACCCAATCTCCCCTGGGCTGGTAGGCGTCGTCAGGTACCATGGGTATGTCCAAATGCAAATCGATAGGAAGTTTCCCTTGTTGACCAAACATCAAATAATAAGGGGTATATCCTGTAGAACAGTGTTCGGTGTTATTGTACAGAAATGTCAGCTCCGGTAACAGACAGGGCCAGTCTAGTCTCTGCGGCAACGGAATGGCCCAAAGCATGTTTATCAGGGTTTGATTTATCTTCTCACATAGACCATTGCACTGAGGATGGTATGCCGTTGTCCACATTTTATGACACTGGTAGAGCTCACACAATTCCGCAAATAGCTGAGATTCGAATGCCGTCCCTTGATCAGTTAAAATCTGTTCCGGGTAGCCATATGATTGAACGAAGTGTTTCCAGAAGGTGACAGCTGTAATCTTTGCAGATAAGTCTTTCACGAGTACCGCAACAACAAACTTTGTGTAATAGTCTATGATAGTCAGGGCATACTGATACCTGCTGCAACTTGCTTCCAACTTGACATGATCGAGAGCCACCAGCTCCAGGGGTCGGGTACTCACAATGGGATGAAGAACAGCTCTTTGTTTTTGATCGGGAGACCTTTTCAAATTACAATATTGACATGACTGGCACCATTTTTCTAGATCCTCCCATAAACCTATCCAGTAAAAGCGGGCTCTTATTGTGTTTTCTGACAACCAAAATGTCCTGAGTCATTATGAAATTTCATTAGGATACGAGGTGCATGTGTTCGTGGAATCACAATTTGCAGGGGAGAGTGATGGGTCTTTGGATGAATGGACCGACGCCGAAGGAGTCCTCCCTGTATCTGAAATTTTTCTCTCTGCCTCCAAAGTTTCACCAATTCAGGGTCAGCATTCAGTCGACGGTGCCTGCTGAGTCCTTCCTCCGAATTAAGTAACTGTATTAATTCTCGAATTATGGGACTCTCTTCTTGGATCTCTTGCCAGTGTCGGTTTCCAAAGTGCCGTTCCTGTTTTCCTCTTCTTGTATAATTTGTAGCATCCCCAGGCATCACAATGAATTTTTGTTGTATGTCTCTTTCAGGGATTGGGGGTAACTCAACATCCTCCCAGATATCCTCTTCCTTGCTTTCCAGATGCAGCGGTAGCCTGGACAGAGCATCAGCATTATCGTGCTGCCTCCCTTTGCGATACCTGATTGTAGAGTTACAATTTGCTTATCTTGAACACCACCTCTGCTCTAGGGCCACCAAACGTGCCGTCTGCAAGTGAGCAAGTGGGTTGTTATCCGTGAAGACTGTAAATTTCGAGGCTGCCAGGTAATTTTTTTATTTCACAGTGATGGCCCATACTACAGCAAGAAGCTCTAGCTTGAAGGCGCTGTAGTTACTATCATTCCGCACAGTTTTGGTTAATCCTCGGCTGGCGTAAGCGATCACCCTTTCCTGGTTCCCTTGAACTTGTGACAGAACTGCTCCCAACCCCTGTTAGCTGGTGTCGGTATACAGGTGAAAGGGTTGTTCATAATTTGGGTAGGCCAGGAGTGGAGTGCTTATTAGAGCAATTTTTAATGCTTTGAATGATTGCTGTTGTGTATCTTTCCAAGGAATGGGTCCTTTTGGGGCTGAATGTACACTTGACACCCCTCGATGAAGACTGAAGAGAGGTGAGCCAATTTTGGAAAAATCTTGAATGAATCTGCTGTAGTATCCTGCAAAACCTAGGAACGCCCGGACATCTTTCAGGGTTTTGAGAACTAGCCACTCCTGTACTGCCCGAATCTTATCCGGGTCGGGGGAAATGCCTTTGCCTCTAACGATATGCCCAAGGTACTGTAAGGATGTCTTTAGAAGATGACATTTAGATGGTTTCACCTTTAACCCGTATTTTGCCAACTGTCTTAGATGCTCCTCGTAAGATCGAGAGAAAATGATGATGTCGATCAGGTAGAGCAGGATCATGTCAAAATTCTTATATCCTAAACAGTGCTCCATGACCCTTAGAAAAGTTCCTGGAGCATTACACAGCCCAAATGGCATCCTTACAAATTCATACAGGCCCATAGGTGTGATAAAAGCTGTTTTCTCCCGATCTTCAGGGGCCAGTGGTATCTGCCAGTATCCGCTAGTAAGGTCCAAGGTTGAGAAATATTTAGCAGTATTAAGATGGTCATTCCGAGTTGTTCGCTCGCTAGCTGCTTTTAGCAGCATTGCAAACGCTAGGCCGCCGCCCTCTGGGAGTGTATCTCAATTTAGCAGAATAGAGAACGAAAGATTAGCAGAACTGCTAATAAATAATTCCTTGCAGTCTCTGAGTAGCTGCAGACCTACTCCTAGATTGCGATCACCTCAGTCCGTTTAGTTCCTGCTTTGACGTCACAAACACGCCCTGCGTTCGGCCAGCCACTCCTGCGTTTTAGCCTGACACGCCTGCGTTTTTTAGCATACTCCCTGAAAACGGCCAGTTTCCGCCCAGGAACACACACTTCCTGTCAATCACACTACGATCACTCGAGCGATGAAAAAACATCGCTCTAGCTTGTGTAAATCTCCAAAGTTTTGTGTCAAATTAGTGAACTCATGCGCGCTGCGTACCATGTGCATGCGCATTTTCCACCTAATCGCTCCGTTGCGAAAAACGGCAACGAGCGAACAACTCGGAATGACCACCTAAGTGCAGTCAATGTTTCCTCAATCCTGGGAAGTGGATACGCATCTTTATGGGTAATGTGATTCAACCGTCGATAATCCACGCAGAATCGTAGGTAACCATCTTTCTTTCGCACCAGTACCATTGGGTCTGCCCACGGGCTATAACTCTCTCTCATGACTCCTGACTTTTTCATGTCCTCCAACATTTTCTTGACAGGCTGATACATTGCTGGGGCCAGAAGCCGGTGAAGTTCTCTAATTGGTGGATTATTCCCGGTAGGAATCCGATGCGGTATGGTTTTCACACAGCCAAAGTCCCCTGGTGCTTGACTGAAAGCTGCCTGATTTTTTTGGACCACCTCCAATGTTCTCTCTCTGTGTTCCTCAGGAGTGTCCGGTGTGCCTATCTCGATATCCTTCCACCATAAAGAGTCGGCATCTTCTTGCATACCCTCCACGATTCGGGAACTTAACTGCATATCTGAGCCGGGCATGGGATAGATGTTCTGAAAAGTTACGCTGGTCAGGGTAGCAACTGCCTGATTCCGGTAAAGGTAGATTGGGTGATCAAACGGGTTGAGGAACCGGATTGGCAACCTCCCTTTCTTAACTTGCACTATGCTCTTAGCTACAAGGGCCTGTAAAGATGTTTTCCAGTAATCCGGTTCGACTAGGGCTTCATAGTCTCGTCCACCAGGGCCGATTTGTCTTTTACACCATAATACGGTTTCAGTATTTGGTTCCAACATGACAGCATGGTGTTAAGCAATTCTTACTTTCCCCACATGACCACTGGCACTTGTGAAGTTCTGTTGTGCTCATAATGTTTTCAACACTTTCTCTAGCCCTCTCTTGTCCTGTGCTGAGAATATTTCCACCTCCCTTTGCAGAGCACTAACTAGTTCATTAGGGCAGTGTTGCAATACGTTCATTCCTAGTATAACTGCTGGCACACCCTTCTCATCCACGTTAGTGATGATGCACCCCTGCTTATGTAGGCAGGTCTCACCTATCTGAATGTCACACTCCCAGTAACCATGGCATGGAATCAGCTAACCATTGCTGGCCAATAATTAGTTAAGCCAGTTCGGAGGTGGGGGAATAAGATCTGCATCTTGCCAATGCTCACGGAACTTGTTCCATTGAATCGTTGTTACTTGCATCCCGGTATCTAACAAGGCCAAAATCTCTATTCCATTAATAAATGTCCCCAGACTGGGGCATTGTCCTACATACTCATCCGGCACATTTCTCTTCTTGGACCTAATTGCTGGAAGTCTCCTGAGGGTCGGTCCGCTGCACGGGACTTCAGAGTTTAAAGCCTCTGATGGACACTGTCGCTCTACATGACCACTATGTTGGCATCTGCGACAAATGGGTTTCCCCTGTTGATCGAATTGATCTGTTGGGCGTCTTCCAAATTTCGCTGAGGACCTCCAATTATTCCCGAAGGACCTTGGCGCAGGTCTCCAGTTTCCCTAACGCTCTGTTCTCCAGTTTCCCGGGGGTTCTTGTTGCCAATCTTTCCATGCTTTAACTTCTTCAGTTAGATCTGCAACTTGTTTGCTTAGTATGTCTATGGTACTACTTGTAGCAGCATGTTCACGTTGTGCGGTGGAGGCTACATGTGGTCGAGGTGGGCACTCCTGTTTGTCAGAACTGGTCCCCAAGCTCTTGATAGCAGTCTCTTTAAAATTCAGAAAGGTTTCATCTGGCGCTTGGTTTTGTAATAACAAGTTGGGATTTGGCACTCTCTTCTCTTATCCCCTTAATAAATTGATCGATCAGGGTTTTGTCTATGTCCCGGACTTCCTCAGTATCCACTTCTTGGATAGCTTTCAATGCTTCTTGCAGACTAAGAGCAAAGTCTCGTAATGATTCCCCATGTTGCTGCGTCCTAGCGTAAAAATGCGTTTTTAATTCCGAGAGGGTCTTGATCTCCAATATATTTGTCAACCTTTCAAAAATCTGATCCACCGTCTTCTTCTCCCAGTTTGGCCATAAATTGACTTCCCTTAGAGTAGACCCCTTTAATTGTCCCTTCAACACCTCTACCTTTTGACTTTCCGTAAGGGAGTATAACGTAAACATCAAACTCAATTTTACTTTGAAGTCCTTATAATTTTTGGTCCCTTTGTTTTCCGCCTCTCCAGAATAACAGGGAAGCCAGGGTCTGCTGAAATAGTAAGGCATAGCTTTCGAGGTTGAATTCTTCGCCCCCTCCTGGGCGCTGCTACTGCTTGAGGCCTGTGATTCTTTATCCATTGCGTCTGTGGGAACTGGCTTGCCAGAAGTCTCTGATCCTGTTCGTGATGCCAGAAAAGTAATGTAATCCCCCAGTCCGCGGGTGTGCTGATGGTCTCTACTTCCAGCTGATGGTCTTCCGGTACCCTGCTGCTACCAGCACCCCGTGACAGAGAGGCAAGCGTGAAATTCCCTTTGTCAAGCAGACACAGACTGGCATGTAATGCATACAACACAATTTTATTATGTTGACAAAATTAACAGAATTCACAAAAATAATATAACAGTCACCGAAAAAAATCAATGAATTACCTCCCTAGGTTAATGAGCAGGTGAGACAAGCTGACGTTTCTATAAAGCACAGTCTCGTATAACCAGCGTTGACACTAAAGCAGGTATATTGCGGGAACAGGTGAGCAAGCTGGCTTCTCTACAAAGCACAGTCTTGTATAACCAGCGTTGATAATAAAGCAGGTGTATTGCGGGAACAGGTGAGCAAGCTGGCGTCTCTATAAAGCACAGTCTCATATAACCAGCGTTGATACAAAAGCAGGTATATTGCGGGAACAGGTGAGCAAGCTGGCGTCTCTATATAGCAGAGTCTCGTATAACCAGCATTGATAATAAAGCAGGTATATTGCGGGAAGAGGTGAGCAAGCTGGCGTCTCTATAAAGCACAGTCTTGTATAACCAGCGTTGATAATAAAGCAGGTATATTGCGGGAACAGGTGAGCAAGCTGTATACCTGCTTTATAAAGCACAGTCTCGTATAACCAGCGATGATAACAAAGCAGGTATATTGCGGGAACAGGTGAGCAAGCTGGTGTCTCTACATAGCACAGCAGTATTAACTTGAATAAGCACTGGTGGGCGGAGCTTGCATAACATAGTCATTAATCATCCGTCTTGCAAATAAATAACAGCACACAGCAGTATAAACTTAAATAAGCACTGGTGGGCAGAGCTTGCATAACGCAGTCATTAATCACCCGCCTTGGCAATAAATAACAGTACACAGCAGTACATAGAAACATAGAATTTGACGACATATAAGAACCACTTGGCCCATCTAGTCTGCCCCTTTTTTTTATCATTTAGGCAATCTCAACCCTTTTTGAACCTTAATTCTTTGTATTAACTTGAATAAGCACTGGTCGGCGGAGCTTGCATAACACAGTCATTGATCACCTGCCTTGGAAGTACATAACAGCACACAGCAGTATTAACTTAAATAAGCACTGGTGGGCGGAGCTTGCATAACACAGTCATTGATCACCTGCCTTGGAAGTAAATAACAGCACACAGCAGTATTAACTTGTATAAGCACTGGTGGGCGGAGCTTGCATAACACAGTGGTGAAATAGCAGACAAATGCAATAACCGCACATGAGCACTCCATAAAACAATCTAAAATACAGTTTTGCTTTTATTCAATAATGCAGCGTAACCCATGGGTACCATATTTCCAAAGCACATGTATAATTGAACCATATATTATACAATTTTTAGGGAATTGCCAGACTACCGCAACTAGAGGAGAGGCTACCTCCCCTGCTTATTATTGCGGCGGGGGACCAGAATGAGGGGAACCTATCCCTCTATTAACCGATTCCCAGATGGGGCCACACACCTGAGCAGGGGAGCCTACCCCCTGTTAACTACCTATTGCTGGGACCCAGCGTGTGTTGAGGGGAGCCTACCGCTTTTGAACAATATGACCCCCTAATGCAGAGTTTGGCAGCGGAAGGGTTAACTACAGGGGCAGAGTATGGCAGCAGAAGGGCAATCGAGATCTCGCCACCTGCTGCGGCTCTTCTGCCACCTCCGACCCAACTCCAGGATCTTCGGTGCCACCTGGGATGCTGTTCACCGCAATGGGGCTGCAACCTCTGTTCATGAAGATGGTGGCCCGGGTTTCTTCTTCCTGCTGATGCTGTCCTTACTCTCCAGACGGCGTTCTCCAGTAGATCCTGGGATCCACGGACGATTCTCTGCATGCTCCAGACGTGGCGCTCTTCACCCCAGTCGTAAGGTGGTGATGCAGCCAGCTTCCTTCTGCAGGGCTGCGGGCAGAGTCCAGAGGTCTCTCTACCTCCTCTCTCCTCGCGATCCTCTCCCGGCAGCTCCAGTCCATGGTCCGGTGATCAGGTAAGCCATGCTCCTTCTTTCTCCAGGGCAGCCTCCTCTTCACCCGCAGGGCAGCAAACCAGGCTCTGGCAGGACTCTCTCTCTCTTCTCTACCCGGGCGGCAGACTCCTCTTCCCACGCTGTGATGCCTCTATTAAGGGGTAAGCCTCCTCTGCACCACCCCCATCCTCACTTATCACTGGCTCCTCGCCCCCGGCAACAGCCCGCCTCAAGGTTCTTTTGCCCCGCAACCTCAAGGGGTCAATCAGTGCGGGGCCCAGGTGCCTGGGCTTGCTGCTACTGAGGCAGGGGAGCTAATTATAGAGGGCTTGTGGCGCCAACCTGTCACTGTGTTAGGCTAACAATAACAGCAGAAATGCAGCCATGATTTACCATGGGCCATATCAGTTTCCACACCCATATGAGAGCAATTGTGACAGTCCAGGGGGACCCCTGTTTATGTAATATCAATAAAAAAAACATCCCTACATATATAGGGTATTACATTCTGCCCCCCCCTAAAAACATACGTGTCCTCACCTAATCATAAATGTAGCAAATTCTCCAAATACCAGACAACTAGTACACTTATACATTTGATTACCATAAGTGTTTGTAAATACACTTCTGATCTTTACATCGCCAGATTCTGTCTAGCTCAGTCTCTGTACCACAGAGGGGGAATTCCCCTGGTACTTCTTATAGGACGTCTGACCTCTATATCCTCAGTCATTGGTTCTGGGATTGTTGCTGTATCTACTGACTTGTTCTCTGATGTGGGGCTCCCAACTGATCAACCACAGCATATCCAATGGATTGCTAAATTGCTGGTCTGCTAGGAAGCTTAACCTCTCTGTCACGGGAGCATCAGAGTCCAGAACGTTTAAAGTGGGGGTGGTACAGAGACAAAGGCGGTTGCGATCGACCGTCTTTCGCAGATCTCCATCTGTAATCACGTATGTTGGTAGTTCAGGGTTTGGTCTTTCAGCCACCAGATAGGGAACCTCCACCCACCATGAGTCCAATTTGCTGCGTATGGCATTTTTCCTAAGCCACACCTTGTCTCCTACTTGTAGGGGTTCGGAATATGCTCGCTTGTTGTAGAAGCTTTCCTGCTTGTAGTGAACTTCCTCCATTCGCTGTTTCACTAATGTTTTAGCTTCTTTGATTCACTCTTGGTGTTCCGTTACCCAATCTCCCCTGGGCTGGTAGGCGTCGTCAGGTACCATGGGTATGTCCAAATGCAAATCGATAGGAAGTTTCCCTTGTTGACCAAACATCAAATAATAAGGGGTATATCCTGTAGAACAGTGTTCGGTGTTATTGTACAGAAATGTCAGCTCCGGTAACAGACAGGGCCAGTCTAGTCTCTGCGGCAACGGAATGGCCCAAAGCATGTTTATCAGGGTTTGATTTATCTTCTCACATAGACCATTGCACTGAGGATGGTATGCCGTTGTCCACATTTTATGACACTGGTAGAGCTCACACAATTCCGCAAATAGCTGAGATTCGAATGCCGTCCCTTGATCAGTTAAAATCTGTTCCGGGTAGCCATATGATTGAACGAAGTGTTTCCAGAAGGTGACAGCTGTAATCTTTGCAGATAAGTCTTTCACGAGTACCGCAACAACAAACTTTGTGTAATAGTCTATGATAGTCAGGGCATACTGATACCTGCTGCAACTTGCTTCCAACTTGACATGATCGAGAGCCACCAGCTCCAGGGGTCGGGTACTCACAATGGGATGAAGAACAGCTCTTTGTTTTTGATCGGGAGACCTTTTCAAATTACAATATTGACATGACTGGCACCATTTTTCTAGATCCTCCCATAAACCTATCCAGTAAAAGCGGGCTCTTATTGTGTTTTCTGACAACCAAAATGTCCTGAGTCATTATGAAATTTCATTAGGATACGAGGTGCATGTGTTCGTGGAATCACAATTTGCAGGGGAGAGTGATGGGTCTTTGGATGAATGGACCGACGCCGAAGGAGTCCTCCCTGTATCTGAAATTTTTCTCTCTGCCTCCAAAGTTTCACCAATTCAGGGTCAGCATTCAGTCGACGGTGCCTGCTGAGTCCTTCCTCCGAATTAAGTAACTGTATTAATTCTCGAATTATGGGACTCTCTTCTTGGATCTCTTGCCAGTGTCGGTTTCCAAAGTGCCGTTCCTGTTTTCCTCTTCTTGTATAATTTGTAGCATCCCCAGGCATCACAATGAATTTTTGTTGTATGTCTCTTTCAGGGATTGGGGGTAACTCAACATCCTCCCAGATATCCTCTTCCTTGCTTTCCAGATGCAGCGGTAGCCTGGACAGAGCATCAGCATTATCGTGCTGCCTCCCTTTGCGATACCTGATTGTAGAGTTACAATTTGCTTATCTTGAACACCACCTCTGCTCTAGGGCCACCAAACGTGCCGTCTGCAAGTGAGCAAGTGGGTTGTTATCCGTGAAGACTGTAAATTTCGAGGCTGCCAGGTAATTTTTTTATTTCACAGTGATGGCCCATACTACAGCAAGAAGCTCTAGCTTGAAGGCGCTGTAGTTACTATCATTCCGCACAGTTTTGGTTAATCCTCGGCTGGCGTAAGCGATCACCCTTTCCTGGTTCCCTTGAACTTGTGACAGAACTGCTCCCAACCCCTGTTAGCTGGTGTCGGTATACAGGTGAAAGGGTTGTTCATAATTTGGGTAGGCCAGGAGTGGAGTGCTTATTAGAGCAATTTTTAATGCTTTGAATGATTGCTGTTGTGTATCTTTCCAAGGAATGGGTCCTTTTGGGGCTGAATGTACACTTGACACCCCTCGATGAAGACTGAAGAGAGGTGAGCCAATTTTGGAAAAATCTTGAATGAATCTGCTGTAGTATCCTGCAAAACCTAGGAACGCCCGGACATCTTTCAGGGTTTTGAGAACTAGCCACTCCTGTACTGCCCGAATCTTATCCGGGTCGGGGGAAATGCCTTTGCCTCTAACGATATGCCCAAGGTACTGTAAGGATGTCTTTAGAAGATGACATTTAGATGGTTTCACCTTTAACCCGTATTTTGCCAACTGTCTTAGATGCTCCTCGTAAGATCGAGAGAAAATGATGATGTCGATCAGGTAGAGCAGGATCATGTCAAAATTCTTATATCCTAAACAGTGCTCCATGACCCTTAGAAAAGTTCCTGGAGCATTACACAGCCCAAATGGCATCCTTACAAATTCATACAGGCCCATAGGTGTGATAAAAGCTGTTTTCTCCCGATCTTCAGGGGCCAGTGGTATCTGCCAGTATCCGCTAGTAAGGTCCAAGGTTGAGAAATATTTAGCAGTATTAAGATGGTCATTCCGAGTTGTTCGCTCGCTAGCTGCTTTTAGCAGCATTGCAAACGCTAGGCCGCCGCCCTCTGGGAGTGTATCTCAATTTAGCAGAATAGAGAACGAAAGATTAGCAGAACTGCTAATAAATAATTCCTTGCAGTCTCTGAGTAGCTGCAGACCTACTCCTAGATTGCGATCACCTCAGTCCGTTTAGTTCCTGCTTTGACGTCACAAACACGCCCTGCGTTCGGCCAGCCACTCCTGCGTTTTAGCCTGACACGCCTGCGTTTTTTAGCATACTCCCTGAAAACGGCCAGTTTCCGCCCAGGAACACACACTTCCTGTCAATCACACTACGATCACTCGAGCGATGAAAAAACATCGCTCTAGCTTGTGTAAATCTCCAAAGTTTTGTGTCAAATTAGTGAACTCATGCGCGCTGCGTACCATGTGCATGCGCATTTTCCACCTAATCGCTCCGTTGCGAAAAACGGCAACGAGCGAACAACTCGGAATGACCACCTAAGTGCAGTCAATGTTTCCTCAATCCTGGGAAGTGGATACGCATCTTTATGGGTAATGTGATTCAACCGTCGATAATCCACGCAGAATCGTAGGTAACCATCTTTCTTTCGCACCAGTACCATTGGGTCTGCCCACGGGCTATAACTCTCTCTCATGACTCCTGACTTTTTCATGTCCTCCAACATTTTCTTGACAGGCTGATACATTGCTGGGGCCAGAAGCCGGTGAAGTTCTCTAATTGGTGGATTATTCCCGGTAGGAATCCGATGCGGTATGGTTTTCACACAGCCAAAGTCCCCTGGTGCTTGACTGAAAGCTGCCTGATTTTTTTGGACCACCTCCAATGTTCTCTCTCTGTGTTCCTCAGGAGTGTCCGGTGTGCCTATCTCGATATCCTTCCACCATAAAGAGTCGGCATCTTCTTGCATACCCTCCACGATTCGGGAACTTAACTGCATATCTGAGCCGGGCATGGGATAGATGTTCTGAAAAGTTACGCTGGTCAGGGTAGCAACTGCCTGATTCCGGTAAAGGTAGATTGGGTGATCAAACGGGTTGAGGAACCGGATTGGCAACCTCCCTTTCTTAACTTGCACTATGCTCTTAGCTACAAGGGCCTGTAAAGATGTTTTCCAGTAATCCGGTTCGACTAGGGCTTCATAGTCTCGTCCACCAGGGCCGATTTGTCTTTTACACCATAATACGGTTTCAGTATTTGGTTCCAACATGACAGCATGGTGTTAAGCAATTCTTACTTTCCCCACATGACCACTGGCACTTGTGAAGTTCTGTTGTGCTCATAATGTTTTCAACACTTTCTCTAGCCCTCTCTTGTCCTGTGCTGAGAATATTTCCACCTCCCTTTGCAGAGCACTAACTAGTTCATTAGGGCAGTGTTGCAATACGTTCATTCCTAGTATAACTGCTGGCACACCCTTCTCATCCACGTTAGTGATGATGCACCCCTGCTTATGTAGGCAGGTCTCACCTATCTGAATGTCACACTCCCAGTAACCATGGCATGGAATCAGCTAACCATTGCTGGCCAATAATTAGTTAAGCCAGTTCGGAGGTGGGGGAATAAGATCTGCATCTTGCCAATGCTCACGGAACTTGTTCCATTGAATCGTTGTTACTTGCATCCCGGTATCTAACAAGGCCAAAATCTCTATTCCATTAATAAATGTCCCCAGACTGGGGCATTGTCCTACATACTCATCCGGCACATTTCTCTTCTTGGACCTAATTGCTGGAAGTCTCCTGAGGGTCGGTCCGCTGCACGGGACTTCAGAGTTTAAAGCCTCTGATGGACACTGTCGCTCTACATGACCACTATGTTGGCATCTGCGACAAATGGGTTTCCCCTGTTGATCGAATTGATCTGTTGGGCGTCTTCCAAATTTCGCTGAGGACCTCCAATTATTCCCGAAGGACCTTGGCGCAGGTCTCCAGTTTCCCTAACGCTCTGTTCTCCAGTTTCCCGGGGGTTCTTGTTGCCAATCTTTCCATGCTTTAACTTCTTCAGTTAGATCTGCAACTTGTTTGCTTAGTATGTCTATGGTACTACTTGTAGCAGCATGTTCACGTTGTGCGGTGGAGGCTACATGTGGTCGAGGTGGGCACTCCTGTTTGTCAGAACTGGTCCCCAAGCTCTTGATAGCAGTCTCTTTAAAATTCAGAAAGGTTTCATCTGGCGCTTGGTTTTGTAATAACAAGTTGGGATTTGGCACTCTCTTCTCTTATCCCCTTAATAAATTGATCGATCAGGGTTTTGTCTATGTCCCGGACTTCCTCAGTATCCACTTCTTGGATAGCTTTCAATGCTTCTTGCAGACTAAGAGCAAAGTCTCGTAATGATTCCCCATGTTGCTGCGTCCTAGCGTAAAAATGCGTTTTTAATTCCGAGAGGGTCTTGATCTCCAATATATTTGTCAACCTTTCAAAAATCTGATCCACCGTCTTCTTCTCCCAGTTTGGCCATAAATTGACTTCCCTTAGAGTAGACCCCTTTAATTGTCCCTTCAACACCTCTACCTTTTGACTTTCCGTAAGGGAGTATAACGTAAACATCAAACTCAATTTTACTTTGAAGTCCTTATAATTTTTGGTCCCTTTGTTTTCCGCCTCTCCAGAATAACAGGGAAGCCAGGGTCTGCTGAAATAGTAAGGCATAGCTTTCGAGGTTGAATTCTTCGCCCCCTCCTGGGCGCTGCTACTGCTTGAGGCCTGTGATTCTTTATCCATTGCGTCTGTGGGAACTGGCTTGCCAGAAGTCTCTGATCCTGTTCGTGACGCCAGAAAAGTAATGTAATCCCCCAGTCCGCGGGTGTGCTGATGGTCTCTACTTCCAGCTGATGGTCTTCCGGTACCCTGCTGCTACCAGCACCCCGTGACAGAGAGGCAAGCGTGAAATTCCCTTTGTCAAGCAGACACAGACTGGCATGTAATGCATACAACACAATTTTATTATGTTGACAAAATTAACAGAATTCACAAAAATAATATAACAGTCACCGAAAAAAATCAATGAATTACCTCCCTAGGTTAATGAGCAGGTGAGACAAGCTGACGTTTCTATAAAGCACAGTCTCGTATAACCAGCGTTGACACTAAAGCAGGTATATTGCGGGAACAGGTGAGCAAGCTGGCTTCTCTACAAAGCACAGTCTTGTATAACCAGCGTTGATAATAAAGCAGGTGTATTGCGGGAACAGGTGAGCAAGCTGGCGTCTCTATAAAGCACAGTCTCATATAACCAGCGTTGATACAAAAGCAGGTATATTGCGGGAACAGGTGAGCAAGCTGGCGTCTCTATATAGCAGAGTCTCGTATAACCAGCATTGATAATAAAGCAGGTATATTGCGGGAAGAGGTGAGCAAGCTGGCGTCTCTATAAAGCACAGTCTTGTATAACCAGCGTTGATAATAAAGCAGGTATATTGCGGGAACAGGTGAGCAAGCTGTATACCTGCTTTATAAAGCACAGTCTCGTATAACCAGCGATGATAACAAAGCAGGTATATTGCGGGAACAGGTGAGCAAGCTGGTGTCTCTACAAAGCACAGCAGTATTAACTTGAATAAGCACTGGTGGGCGGAGCTTGCATAACATAGTCATTAATCATCCGTCTTGCAAATAAATAACAGCACACAGCAGTATAAACTTAAATAAGCACTGGTGGGCAGAGCTTGCATAACGCAGTCATTAATCACCCGCCTTGGCAATAAATAACAGTACACAGCAGTACATAGAAACATAGAATTTGACGACATATAAGAACCACTTGGCCCATCTAGTCTGCCCCTTTTTTTTATCATTTAGGCAATCTCAACCCTTTTTGAACCTTAATTCTTTGTATTAACTTGAATAAGCACTGGTCGGCGGAGCTTGCATAACACAGTCATTGATCACCTGCCTTGGAAGTACATAACAGCACACAGCAGTATTAACTTAAATAAGCACTGGTGGGCGGAGCTTGCATAACACAGTCATTGATCACCTGCCTTGGAAGTAAATAACAGCACACAGCAGTATTAACTTGTATAAGCACTGGTGGGCGGAGCTTGCATAACACAGTGGTGAAATAGCAGACAAATGCAATAACCGCACATGAGCACTCCATAAAACAATCTAAAATACAGTTTTGCTTTTATTCAATAATGCAGCGTAACCCATGGGTACCATATTTCCAAAGCACATGTATAATTGAACCATATATTATACAATTTTTAGGGAATTGCCAGACTACCGCAACTAGAGGAGAGGCTACCTCCCCTGCTTATTATTGCGGCGGGGGACCAGAATGAGGGGAACCTATCCCTCTATTAACCGATTCCCAGATGGGGCCACACACCTGAGCAGGGGAGCCTACCCCCTGTTAACTACCTATTGCTGGGACCCAGCGTGTGTTGAGGGGAGCCTACCGCTTTTGAACAATATGACCCCCTAATGCAGAGTTTGGCAGCGGAAGGGTTAACTACAGGGGCAGAGTATGGCAGCAGAAGGGCAATCGAGATCTCGCCACCTGCTGCGGCTCTTCTGCCACCTCCGACCCAACTCCAGGATCTTCGGTGCCACCTGGGATGCTGTTCACCGCAATGGGGCTGCAACCTCTGTTCATGAAGATGGTGGCCCGGGTTTCTTCTTCCTGCTGATGCTGTCCTTCCTCTCCAGACGGCGTTCTCCAGTAGATCCTGGGATCCACGGACGATTCTCTGCATGCTCCAGACGTGGCGCTCTTCACCCCAGTCGTAAGGTGGTGATGCAGCCAGCTTCCTTCTGCAGGGCTGCGGGCAGAGTCCAGAGGTCTCTCTACCTCCTCTCTCCTCGCGATCCTCTCCCGGCAGCTCCAGTCCATGGTCCGGTGATCAGGTAAGCCATGCTCCTTCTTTCTCCAGGGCAGCCTCCTCTTCACCCGCAGGGCAGCAAACCAGGCTCTGGCAGGACTCTCTCTCTCTTCTCTACCCGGGCGGCAGACTCCTCTTCCCACGCTGTGATGCCTCTATTAAGGGGTAAGCCTCCTCTGCACCACCCCCATCCTCACTTATCACTGGCTCCTCGCCCCCGGCAACAGCCCGCCTCAAGGTTCTTTTGCCCCGCAACCTCAAGGGGTCAATCAGTGCGGGGCCCAGGTGCCTGGGCTTGCTGCTACTGAGGCAGGGGAGCTAATTATAGAGGGCTTGTGGCGCCAACCTGTCACTGTGTTAGGCTAACAATAACAGCAGAAATGCAGCCATGATTTACCATGGGCCATATCAGTTTCCACACCCATATGAGAGCAATTGTGACAGTCCAGGGGGACCCCTGTTTATGTAATATCAATAAAAAAAACATCCCTACATATATAGGGTATTACATTCTGCCCCCCCCTAAAAACATACGTGTCCTCACCTAATCATAAATGTAGCAAATTCTCCAAATACCAGACAACTAGTACACTTATACATTTGATTACCATAAGTGTTTGTAAATACACTTCTGATCTTTACATCGCCAGATTCTGTCTAGCTCAGTCTCTGTACCACAGAGGGGGAATTCCCCTGGTACTTCTTATAGGACGTCTGACCTCTATATCCTCAGTCATTGGTTCTGGGATTGTTGCTGTATCTACTGACTTGTTCTCTGATGTGGGGCTCCCAACTGATCAACCACAGCATATCCAATGGATTGCTAAATTGCTGGTCTGCTAGGAAGCTTAACCTCTCTGTCACGGGAGCATCAGAGTCCAGAACGTTTAAAGTGGGGGTGGTACAGAGACAAAGGCGGTTGCGATCGACCGTCTTTCGCAGATCTCCATCTGTAATCACGTATGTTGGTAGTTCAGGGTTTGGTCTTTCAGCCACCAGATAGGGAACCTCCACCCACCATGAGTCCAATTTGCTGCGTATGGCATTTTTCCTAAGCCACACCTTGTCTCCTACTTGTAGGGGTTCGGAATATGCTCGCTTGTTGTAGAAGCTTTCCTGCTTGTAGTGAACTTCCTCCATTCGCTGTTTCACTAATGTTTTAGCTTCTTTGATTCACTCTTGGTGTTCCGTTACCCAATCTCCCCTGGGCTGGTAGGCGTCGTCAGGTACCATGGGTATGTCCAAATGCAAATCGATAGGAAGTTTCCCTTGTTGACCAAACATCAAATAATAAGGGGTATATCCTGTAGAACAGTGTTCGGTGTTATTGTACAGAAATGTCAGCTCCGGTAACAGACAGGGCCAGTCTAGTCTCTGCGGCAACGGAATGGCCCAAAGCATGTTTATCAGGGTTTGATTTATCTTCTCACATAGACCATTGCACTGAGGATGGTATGCCGTTGTCCACATTTTATGACACTGGTAGAGCTCACACAATTCCGCAAATAGCTGAGATTCGAATGCCGTCCCTTGATCAGTTAAAATCTGTTCCGGGTAGCCATATGATTGAACGAAGTGTTTCCAGAAGGTGACAGCTGTAATCTTTGCAGATAAGTCTTTCACGAGTACCGCAACAACAAACTTTGTGTAATAGTCTATGATAGTCAGGGCATACTGATACCTGCTGCAACTTGCTTCCAACTTGACATGATCGAGAGCCACCAGCTCCAGGGGTCGGGTACTCACAATGGGATGAAGAACAGCTCTTTGTTTTTGATCGGGAGACCTTTTCAAATTACAATATTGACATGACTGGCACCATTTTTCTAGATCCTCCCATAAACCTATCCAGTAAAAGCGGGCTCTTATTGTGTTTTCTGACAACCAAAATGTCCTGAGTCATTATGAAATTTCATTAGGATACGAGGTGCATGTGTTCGTGGAATCACAATTTGCAGGGGAGAGAGATGGGTCTTTGGATGAATGGACCGACGCCGAAGGAGTCCTCCCTGTATCTGAAATTTTTCTCTCTGCCTCCAAAGTTTCACCAATTCAGGGTCAGCATTCAGTTGACGGTGCCTGCTGAGTCCTTCCTCCGAATTAAGTAACTGTATTAATTCTCGAATTATGGGACTCTCTTCTTGGATCTCTTGCCAGTGTCGGTTTCCAAAGTGCCGTTCCTGTTTTCCTCTTCATGTATAATTTGTAGCATCCCCAGGCATCACAATTAATTTTTGTTGTATGTCTCTTTCAGGGATTGGGGGTAACTCAACTTCCTCCCAGATATCCTCTTCCTTGCTTTCCAGATGCAGCGGTAGCCTGGACAGAGCATCAGCATTATCGTGCTGCCTCCCTTTGCGATACCTGATTGTAGAGTTACAATTTGCTTATCTTGAATACCACCTCTGCTCTAGGGCCACCAAACGTGCCGTCTGCAAGTGAGCAAGTGGGTTGTTATCCGTGAAGACTGTAAATTTCGAGGCTGCCAGGTAATTTTTTAATTTCACAGTGATGGCCCATACTACAGCAAGAAGCTCTAGCTTGAAGGCGCTGTAGTTACTATCATTCCGCACAGTTTTGGTTAATCCTAGGCTGGCGTAAGCGATCACCCTTTCCTGGTTCCCTTGAACTTGTGACAGAACTGCTCCCAACCCCTGTTAGCTGGTGTCGGTATACAGGTGAAAGGGTTGTTCATAATTTGGGTAGGCCGGGACTGGAGTGCTTATTAGAGCAATTTTTAATGCTTCGAATGATTGCTGTTGTGTTTCTTTCCAAGGAATGGGTCCTTTTGGGGCTGAATGTACACTTGACACCCCTCGATGAAGACTGAAGAGAGGTGAGCCAATTTTGGAAAAATCTTGAATGAATCTGCTGTAGTATCCTGCAAAACCTAGGAACGCCCCGACATCTATTAGGGTTTTGGGAACTAGCCACTCCTGTACTGCCCAAATCTTGTCCTGGTTGGGGGAAATGCCTTTGGCACTAATGATATGCCCAAGGTACTGTAAGGATGTCTTTAGAAGATGACATTTAGATGGTTTCACCTTTAACCCGTATTTTGCCAACTGTCTTAGATGCTCCTCGTAAGATCGAGAGAAAATGATGATGTCGATCAGGTAGAGCAGGACCATGTCAAAATTCTTATATCCTAAACAGTGCTCCATGACCCTTAGAAATGTTCCTGGAGCATTACACAGCCCAAATGGCATCCTTCCGAATTCATACAGGCCCATAGGTGTGATAAAAGCTGTTTTCTCCCGATCTTCAGGGGCCAGTGGTATCTGCCAGTATCCGCTAGTAAGGTCCAAGGTTGAGAAATATTTAGCAGTATTAAGATGGTCATTCCGAGTTGTTCGCTCGCTAGCTGCTTTTAGCAGCATTGCAAACGCTAGGCCTCCGCCCTCTGGGAGTGTATCTCAATTTAGCAGAATAGAGAACTAATGATTAGCAGAACTGCTAATAAATAATTCCTTGCAGTTTCTGAGTAGCTGCAGACCTACTCCTAGATTGCGATCACCTCAGTCCGTTTAGTTCCTGCTTTGACGTCACAAACACTCCCTGCGTTCGGCCATCCACTCCCCCGTTTCTCCAGCCACTCCTGCGTTTTAGCCTGACATGCCTGCGTTTTTTAGCATACTACATGAAAACGGCCAGTTTCCGCCCAGGAACACCCACTTCCTGTCAATCACAATACGATCACTCGAGCGATGAAAAAACATCGCTCTAGCTTGTGTAAATCTCCAAAGTTTTATGTTAAATTAGTGAACTCATGCGCGCTGCGTACCATGTGCATGCGCATTTTCCACCTAATCGCTCCGTTGCGAAAAACGGCAACGAGCGAACAACTTGGAATGACCACCTAAGTGCAGTCAATGTTTCCTCAATTCTGGGAAGTGGATACGCATCTTTATGGGTAATGTGATTCAACCGGCGATAATCCACGCAGAATAGTAGGTAACCATCTTTCTTTCGCACCAGTACCATTGGGGCTGCCCACGGGCTATAACTCTCTCTTATGACTCCTGACTTTTTCATGTCCTCCAACATTTTCTTGACAGGCTGATACATTGCTGGTGCCAGAAGCCGGTGAAGTCCTCTAATTGGTGGATTATTCCCGGTAGGAATCCGATGCGGTATGGTTTTCACACAGCCAAAGTCCCCTGGTGCTTGACTGAAAGCTGCCTGATTCTTTTGGACCACCTCCAATGTTCTCTCTCTGTGTTCCTCAGGAGTGTCCGGTGTGCCTATCTCGATATCCTTCCACCATAAAGAGTCGGCATCTTCTTGCATACCCTCCACGATTTGGGAACTTAACTGCATATCTGAGCCGGGCACGGGATAGACGTTCTGAAAAGTTACGCTGGTCAGGGTAGCAACTGCCTGATTCCGGTAAAGGTAGATTGGGTGATCAAACGAGTTGAGGAACCGGATTGGCAACCTCCCTTTCTTAACTTGCACTATGCTCTTAGCTACAAGGGCCTGTAAAGATGTTTTCCAGTAATCCGGTTCGGCTAGGTCTTAACAGTCTCGTCCAACAGGGCCAATTTGGCTTTTACACCATAATACGGTTTCAGTATTTGGTTCCAACATGACAGCATGGTGTTCAGCAATTCTTACTTTCCCCACATGACCACTGGCGCTTGTGAAGTTCTGTTGCGCTCATAATGTTTTCAACACTTTCGCTAGCCCTCTCTTGTTCTGTGCTGAGAATATTTCCACCTCCCTTCGCAGAGCACTAACTAGTTCATTAGGGCAGTGTTGCAATACGTTCATTCCAAGTATAACTGCTGGCACACCCTTCTCATCCACGTTAGTGATGATACACCCCTGCTTATGTAGGCAGGTCTCACCTATCTGAATGTCACACTCCCAGTAACCATGGCATGGAATCAGCTGACCATCGCTGGCCAATAATAAGTTAAGCCAGTTCAGAGGTGGGGGAATAAGATCTGCATCTTGCCAATGCTCATGGAACTTGTTCCATTGAATCGTTGTTACTTGCATCCCGGTATCTAACAAGGCCAAAATCTCTATTCCATTAATACATGTCCCCAGACTGGGGCATTGTCCTACATACTCATCCGGCACATTTCTCTTCTTGGACGTAATTGCTGGAAGTCTCCTGAGGGTCGGTCCGCTGCGCGGGACTTCAGACTTTAAAGCCTCTGATCGACACTGTCGCTCTACATGACCACTATGTTGGCATCTGCGACAAATGGGTTTCCCCTGTTGATCGAATTGATCTGTTGGGCGTCTTCCAAATTTCGCTGAGGACCTCCAATTATTCCCGAAGGACCTTGGCGCAGGTCTCCAGTTTCCCTAACGCTCTGTTCTCCAGTTTCTCGGGGGTTCTTGTTGCCAATCTTTCCATGCTTTAACTTCTTCAGTTAGATCTGCAACTTGTTTGCTTAGTATGTCTATGGTACTACTTGTAGCAGCATGTTCACGTTGTGCGGTGGAGGCTACATGTGGTCGAGGTGGGCACTCCTGTGTGTCAGAACTGGTCCCCAAGCTCTTGATAGCAGTCTCTTTAAAATTCAGAAAGGTTTCATCTGGCGCTTGGTTTTGTAATAACAAGTTGGGATTTGGCACTCTCTTCTCTTATTCCCTTAATAAATTGTTGGACCAGGGTTTTGTCTATGTCCTGGACTTCCTCAGTATCCACTTCTTGGATAGCTTTCAATGCTTCTTGCAGACTAAGAGCAAAGTCTCGTAATGATTCCCCATGTTGCTACGTCCTTGCATAAAAACGCGTTTTTAATTCCGAGAGGGTCTTGATCTCCAATATATTCATCAACCTTTCAAAAATCTGATCCACCGTCTTCTTCTCCCAGTCAGGCCATGAGTTGACTTCCCTTAGAGCGGACCCCTTTAATTGACCCTTCAACACCTCTACCTTTTGACTTTTCGTAAGGGAGTATAACGTATACATCGAACTAAATTTTACTTTGAAGTCCTTATAATTTTTGGTCCCTTTGTTTTCCGCCTCTCCAGAATAACAGGGAAGCCAGGGTCTGCTGAAATAGTAAGGTATGACTTTCAAGGTTGAATTCTTCGCCCCATCCTGGGCGCTGCTACTGCTTGAGGCCTGTGATTCTTTATCCATTGTGTCTGTGGGAACTGGCTTGCAAGAAGTCTCTGATCCTGTTCGTGACGCCAGAAAAGTAATGTAATCCCCCAGTCCGCGGGTGTGCTGATGGTCTCTACTTCCAGCTGATGGTCTTCCGGTACCCTGCTGATACCAGCACCTCGTGACAGAGAGAAAAGCGTGAAATTCCCTTTGTCATGCAGACAGAGACTGGCATGTAATGCATACAACACAATTTTATTATGCTGACAAAATTAACAGGATTCACAAAAATAATATAACAGTCACGAAAAAGATCAATGAATTACCTCCCTAGGTTAATGAGCAGGTGAGAAAAGCTGACGTTTCTATAAAGCACAGTCTCGTATAACCAGCGTTGACACTAAAGCAAGTATATTGCGGGAACAGGTGAGCAAGCTGGCGTCTTTACAAAGCACAGTCTTGTATAACCAGCGTTGATAATAAAGCAAATGTATTGCGGGAACAGGTGAGCAAGCTGGCGTCTCTATAAAGCACAGTCTCATATAACCAGCGTTGACACTAAAGCAGGTATATTGCGGGAACAGGTGAGCAAGCTGGCGTCTCTATATAGCAGAGTCTCGTATAACCAGCATTGATAATAAAGCAGGTATATTGCGGGAAGAGGTGAGCAAGCTGGCGTCTCTATAAAGCACAGTCTCGTATAACCAGTGTTGATAATAAGACAGGTATATTGCGGGAACAGGTGAGCAAGCTAGGGTCTCTATAAAGCACAGTCTCGTATAACCAGTGTTGATAATAAAGCAGGCATATTGCGGAACAGGTGAGCAAGCTGGCGTCTCTATAAAGCACACTCTCGTATAACCAGCGTTGATAATAAATCAGGTATATTGCAGGAACAGGTGAGCAAGCTGGCGTCTCTATCAAGCACAGTCTCATATAACCAGCATTTACACTAAAGCATGTATATTGCGGGAACAGGTGAGCAAGCTGGCGTCTCTATAAAGCACAGTCTCGTATAACCAGCGTTGATAATAAAGCAGGTATATTGCTGGAACAGGTGAGCAAGCTGACGTCTCTATAAAGCACAGTCTTGTATAACCAGCGTTGATAATAAAGCAGGTATATTGTGGGAACAGGTGAGCAAGCTGTATACCTGCTGTATAAAGCACAGTCTCGTATAACCAGCGTTGATAACAAAGCAAGTATATTGCGGGAACAGGTGAGCAAGCTGGTGTCTCTACAAAGCACAGCAGTACTAACTTGAATAAGCACTGGTGGGCGGAGCTTGCATAACACAGTCATTGATCTCCCGCCTTGGAAATAAATAACAGCACACAGCAGTATTAACTTGAATAAGCACTGGTGGGCGGAGCTTGCATAACGCAGTCATTAATCACCCGTCTTGGAAATAAATAACAGCACACAGCAGTATTAACTTAAATAAGCACTGGTGGGCAGAGCTTGCATAACACAGTAATTGATCACCCGCCTTGGAAATAAATAACAGCACACCGCAGTATTAACTTGAATAAGCACTGGTGGGCGGAGCTTGCATAATGCAGTCATTAATCACCCGCCTTGGAAATAAATAACAGCACACAGCAGTATTTACTTGAATAAGCAATGGTGGGCGGAGCTTGCATAACACAGTCATTAATCACCCGCCTTGGAAGTAAATAACAGCCCACAGCAGTATTAACTTGAATAAGCACTGGTGGGCGGAGCTTGTATAACACAGTGGTAAACTAGCAGACAAATGCAATAACCGCACATGGGTTCTCATTCCAAGTTGTTCGCTCGCTAGCTGCTTTTAGCAGCAGTGCAAACGCTAAGCCACCACCCTCTGGGAGTATATCTTAGCTTAGCAAAAGTGCGAAAGAAAGGATCGCAGCCCTACTACAAAAAAAAATTGTGCAGTTTCAGAGTAGCTGCAGACCTACTCCTACCTTGCGATCACTTCAGATTATTTAGTTCCTGTTTTGACGTCACAAACACGCCCTGCGTTTGGCCAGCCATGCCTATGTTTTTCCAGAGTTTGGCAGCGGAAGGGTTAACTACAGGGGCAGAGTATGGCAGCGGAAGGGCAATCGAGATCTCACCACCTGCTGCGGCTCTTCTGCCACCTCCGACCCGACTCCAGGATCTTCGGTGCCACCCGGGATGCTGTGCACCGCAACGGGGTTGCTCCCTCTGTACACGAAGATCGTGACACGGGGTCCTTCTTTCTGCTGACGCTGTCCTTCCTCTCCAGACGGGGTTCTCCAGTAGGTCCTTGGAGCTCCGATCCACATCGTCGTCACGCCCTCCTGCTCCGGGGTCCTTCTCTCGGGGTCCTCACCTTGGGGTTGTCCTACACGGTGCCCGGCCCCATCCTCAATGGGTTTGGCGCCTTCTCCTGGGTCCTGTCTGGCTGGCGGCAAACGACGGCTCCCGTCCTCCACGGATGAATATCTGCGAGCTCCAGACGTGGCGCTCTTCAGCCCAGTCGTAAGGTGGCAACGCGGCTGGCTTCCTTCAGCAGGGCTGCGGGCAGAGTCCAGAGGTCCCTCTTCCTCCTCTCTCCTCGCGATCCTCTCCCGACGGCTCCAGTCCACGGTCCGGTGATCAGGTAAGCCGCGCTCCTTCTTTCTCCAGGACAGCCTCCTCTTCACCCCGCACGGCAGCACACCAGGCTCCGGCAGGACTCTCTCTCTCTTCTCTCCCTGGGCGGCAGACTCGTCTTCCAGCGCTTTGATGCCTCTAATAAGGGGTAAGCCTCCTCCGGACAAACCCCGTCCTCACTTATCACTGGCTCCTCGCCCCCAGCAACAGCCCGCCTCAGGGTTCTTTTGCCCCACAACCTCAGGGGCCAATCAGTGCGGGGCCCAGATTCCTGGGCTTGCTGTTACTGAGGCAGGGGAGCTAATTATAGAGGGCTTGTGGCGCCAACCTGTCACTGTGTTAGGCTAACAAGAACAGCAGAAATGCAGCCATGATTTACCATGGGCCATATCAGTTTCCACACCCATATGCGAGCAATTGTAACAGTCCAGGGGGCCCCCTATTTATGTAATATCAATAAAAAAAAAACACCTCTACATATATGGGGTATTACAGCATCCTCAGTTATGGTCTAACCTATACTGCTCCCCAAACTCTGGCCAGTATGTACTGCACCTACTAGTAGCAGTCGGGTTATTTGCGCTAAGAGATGTGTCCCCTGTGTGTGTACAGTGTACATCATAGTGCAGACCTCCCTGACATGCTCCTCTATCAGGTTCATATATATACTATGTGTGTAAATCTGGCTTTGATGCTGGCCAGTGCCTCCCCAGCCATTGACCTCACTGCACATCACTGCATCACGCAGATACCCTACAAAAACGGCACCACACTGCCCCCATTTGTATAGTCCCACCCCCGCAACACCACATTACCACCCTGCTAACGCCTCTGCCTGTCAATCAGGCAGAGATGTTCGCAGCTGAGGACAGGAGCTGCGTGTTTGCATTGGCGGCTGTTAGGGTAAATTGTGGTTGCATCATGATTGCGATGTAACCTGAATAAGGCCCATAGCCTTAATCTTCAGAAAACAAGTAAAAATTTTACTAAATAACTGAAAACTAAACTGACATTTGATGTGAAATCTAATAATCCTAGTGGCCTATTTATCAAGCCATTTTAAAAAAAAAAAATTATGCAGAAACTGCATAATTTTTTGTATCCCGGCTATGTAACAACAGCCTAATACAGGAGATTTTACAGAAATCTTCTGCCAAAGGCTAACTACAGCTGCAGACCGCAGTCCCCATTAATGTCAATGGTGAGTGCAGTCTGACCCCCAGTGATGTATATATAATGGGTTCAGTCAGGGCCGTAGAGAGCCACGCCAGGTCCTGGTAAGGGGGGAGGGGGGCATGACTTAAAAAGGGGTGTGAAAAATATTAATACAAAAATATAATTGCGGGGATGTGAAGTGGCCCCATGTGCTCCAAAGGGGCCCGCTTCCTACCTTACTTGAATTGTGATATTTGGGAAGATGACGCTGGCCACTAGAGAGCAAAGACTCTGGTACAGTGCCGGAGTCTTTGTTTTCTATGTGCTGTGCCATCTTCCTGAAGTGATCGCCAGGGAAGATGGCGCTGCCGATGTTGGCAACAAGTATACTTGGGTGGGGGATCGGACCCAGGCAGCACCTCCAGAAGCCCGGGCCTGAGTAATTTGTACCCTCCCCTTGACGCCACTGGGTGCACCAATCCAGGGCCGAAACTAGGACTAACGGCACCCGGGGCAAGACAGTAATTTAGCGCCCCCACCCACCCTCAAAAAAAAAAAAAAAAAAAAAGGAAATATATTAAATTTAAAAAAAAATACATAGAAAAATAAAATAAATAAAAAAAAAATTAAGTAAGCAACGAACAACAATATTCAAAACAGATATCCCTCAGACCAGCAGTCCCCGGTAATACACACATGGTTATATATAGTGATTTATAAATTACTCAGGACATTGACATTGGTTTTGGCTGTACTCACCGGCAGCTTTTTAGAACTTAATCATCGTTGGTGGGGGACTGTGCTGATAATTCCTAGCTCACGTCAGTGTTTATAATCCCTACCTCACGTTAGTGGCTCTCTACACGATCAAGCTGCTAGTGGCATCATGGAGCATAATTCTGATATGGATGCCACATTGGATCTAGTGCATCAGGATGCACATGAACGTCTAAGCTTCTCTGATGCAGAAGCTAATGCAATTCTTGTGGAAAGAAGGCTGGTGGATGAGACGGTGCCTAATACAAATGAGGAGCTGTACCGACAATGGTTAAAATTAAAGCAAAGGGAGTGTGACTTTTTGTATCACGGTATCACGCTATCTGACTATTACCGGAGTAATTTAATTCCCCGTGGGTTTAGGATATCCAACTCGCCGACGATAGGCCGTTACAGTGCACAATTTTGTCGCCGGTGGGTGGCAATTTTGAATAAGTGTTCGATGGACCTTATTTTGTTGGTAGTGGAGGAATCTACCCGGGAATTAAATTTGGTTAAAGAGCAGATTCAATCCTTTGAGTTACAGCATAAAACAACCATTAGTGCGGATACACAGACTGATTGGATGAATAAACTGAACACCCAGATGGAAAAATATCGACAGGACCTTATACGGTTCAAAAAAGATAAACTTGCTAAAGTCCAAAGAGACTATGCACAAAGGCAGGTTTATCCTTGGCTGGGTAGTTCAAGACCTAATCATCAGCAACAATTCTCCTCTAGACGCCGACAGCAAAATTGGCGACGCAGGGAACAACCTGGTATGTCATCCTCCGCGAGTGATTCAGATATGACCTCGGCACCATCAACATCGACTGAGAGAGCGGTCCCTTTAGGACAGCCCCAGATGGGGGTCCAAGGACGCCCCAATCGCAATTCCAAAAGCGGACGCGGCAGAGGACGAGGAGGTCCAAACAAAACCAAAGGATCATACGATCTAAGACCGCCACGTCACTAAAGGAGCTTGTCTTCAATCTTTCATCCACTCCTCTCTCCGATCAAGAATATGGCCTTTTAGCTAAAGGACTTTCCTTTGTTCCCACAACGATCCCAGACCCATTGGAATGGAAGGCTGATATCTATCGGCTAAACAGGACGTTGAAGCGAAAGGAATATTTCAATAGCAGAGCCTCTCGACAGATACCTCGGGAGGAAGCTTCTTCAGAAATACCGACCCAGCTTTGGAAATTAGCCCCTAAATCTCAATTTGACCCCCCTAGTCAAAATTCGTCGATTAGGACGTTTATCCGTATGGTAGAGTTAGAAGGTGTGCAGGCTATGAATGAGCCAGTATACCCCAATCTCACCTTTGAAGAACGTACCACACTAAAAAATTTGTCTTCTAGAACTGACATCATAATTCGGAAGGCCGATAAGGGTGGGTCCATAGTCGTTCAAGACATTGGGGCTTACATTGCTGAATGTGAACGCCAATTAAGTGATTCATCTGTATATTCCCGTCTTAACAAAGATCCTACCAAGGATTTTAAAAAAGAGCTGGATATATTCCTAAGGGAATCTAGTGGGTTGGGTATTATATCTCAAGATGCTTGTACTGCCCTTACGGTGGACTTCCCGGTAGTACCGCTTTTTTATACCTTGCCGAAAGTACACAAGACTCTGGAGAATCCTCCAGGTCGACCTATTGTGTCAGCAAGGGGTTCGTTATATCAGCCCATTGCGGTCTACCTGGATGCCTACCTTAATCCCTGTATTCAAGCTCTGCCCTCCTTTCTAAAGGATACATCATCTCTCTTGTTACAATTACAGCAATTAGAGTCGATACCCAATAATACTCTGTTGTGTAGTGCTGATGTTACCAGCCTCTACACCTGCATCCCACATGATGCAGGTGTAGAGGCTGTAAGAGCACTTATTGAAGGTAATGCTTTATACCAGGGCCCAGAAGTGTCTTTCTTTTTGCATTTATTGAATTTGGTCTTGAAGAGAAATTATTTCATTTTTAATGGGGATTTCTATTTACAGTCATCTGGGTGTGCGATGGGATCCGCTGTGGCCCCATCGTACGCCAATGCCTTCATGTACCATCTTGAAAAGATTATGTTTTATCTTGACCCTTCTGTTAAGCCCCATGTGATTTACTACAGGCGCTATATCGATGATCTTCTGGTCTGTTGGGGTGGTTCTAGGGAGGAGTTAACCAGGTTGTGGGAACATCATAATGCATCTGAACATGTAGTGAAATTTACATATGTGATTGACGAAAAGCAAATCAATTACTTGGATGTTTCTATTACTCTTAACTCTGGTCAGCTCAGTACCTCACTTTTCGTTAAGGACACTGATAGAAATACGTTTTTGAATTATCAAAGTTTCCATCCATTGGCACTAAAGAAAGGGTTACCGTACTCGCAATTTTTGCGAGTGCGGCGTATTACGTCAGACCCCCAGGAGACCAATAGGGCCCTCAATGAAATGCTATTGAGATTTGCACAAAGGGGGTATCCCATTAGGGAACTTGAAAAATCAAAGGCGGCAGTCCTCCGTATCCCTAGACAACAATTATTAAATCCCAGGTCTGACCAGAAAAAAACAGCAGACAGATTACCATGGGTGAGCAGATTCACTACGAGCTCAAAACGAATAGTGAGCAAGGCCAAACAACTGTGGCCCATTATACAAACAGAAACTGCTTTGAGTAATCTATCCAACACTAGACTGTTACCTAGTCATACTAGGGGTAATAATATAGGGGACCATATAGTTCGCCTTGATGTCACCAATATGGCTAAATGTAACCAAGCCCATTTCCTCAGACCTAAGATGGGGTGCTATAGGTGTCTCGGTTGTGCCACATGCAATACTTTGCAAACTGGCACTACGTTCAACCATCCTCTAACAGGTCAGAAAATCCCTATTAGACATCGCCTTACTTGCACTACCACTCACGTAATATATTTACTTACATGTCCGTGTGGTCTTGCCTATGTCGGCAAGACCATACGACAGTTTAGAGAAAGGATGGCGCTTCATAGGAGTGCCATCAAAAAAGCTTTTGAGAAGGGTACAAGTGATCAGCCTTTTGCGCGTCACTGTTTGACTGCTAAACATGGGGTGGCTAGCATTCGGGCTATCCTTATTGATCATACCCCTATTTCGTTGAGGGGTGGCAATAGGGATAGATTACTTCTACAGAAGGAGTCCCGTTGGATCTTTAAGCTGGGAACACTATCCCCTGGTGGCCTTAACGAAAACCTGGGATTACAGTGTTTTCTTTAGGGTCGTTTAACTAATTATTTGGGTAATCCTATATGCAGCTTATAGTGTAGGGGTTAATTGCTGTTTGCCAATTATAATCATCCTGGTTTTTTGGCAACAGACGATTTCAACATGTTATTATGTTTTTGATGTTGGCTAGGTGTTATTAGGATCTCTCCTTATACGATGGTTTACATGTATTTTAAATGTGCTGTATTGTTTATCTATGCATGTTTTTTGTACAGGCTCTCTGGACGCCTGTAATTGATTACTGCTGGTTTCCATGACGATCTCCCTGCCCCGCGGCGCACCGTGACGTCATCGCTCAGCGACACGGAAGCGTGCAGCATGTGCGGACGGGCGGTAGCGCCGTGAGGACAGGTGAGTACAATCTTTACACTAATGTCTTTTGTCTGTGGTGTATTTAAGTGTTGTATGTGTATGTTTTTATTGTTGTCCAAGCCCTGAGGACGGGGTGCTTTTCCCCGAAACATGTAGGCAAATAAAGGAATTTTATCTTTGCATCTGCTAAGTCTGCCTGAGTGCCACCAACGCTTACTCCATATATATATATATATACATACATACATACATACACACACATATATATATATACACACATATATATATATATATATATATATAATCTGTAGCTGTCACTGTGGTGAAAATAGGCAGTCTCAGCATTAAAGATTAGGTCAATATACTGCATATAAACTTAAGAAAACTACAGTATAAATGAACTGCAGGGGTTAACACCAGTCACAGTGAGAGAGAGTGTGCTTTACCTCCAGTCCTCTCTCTCTTTACTAACGTGGAGGTGAAGGCTGCCGTCCTCCTTACATCCATCACTGTGCTGTCAGCGACTCAGCGCTGAATACACTGCAGCTCTGTGTGGGGCCAGAGAAAGGTCAGCAGCATGAACACATTTATAGCTAGGGCGGGCGGCAGGTATACTTTTTCGGCTTGCCACTGCGGAAGGGAAGCTACACACGCTGTCCTGATTACTGCAGCTACAGCAGCGGTGCAATGCATCATGGGATTTGTAGTCTCTATGTTACTGCATAACGTTTAAGCAGTAGCACACATGACTACAAATCCCATTTTTCTACACTACCTTTTCTGCTGTGTAAGATGCAGCTGATCCCAGCGCCCTATCCAATCCAGCGCCTGGGTCACATGCCCCCCTAGCCCCTCCCTAGTTTCGGCACTGACCAATCTTTGAAATGCAAAGCTTGTCTGAGTTTGGTCCCTCTTGGTTTAAGACATCTTTAGATGGTGTAAACTCCTTTATGCCTATGGAGTCATATTCTGAGAAGAAGACCATACAATCCCTCTCTCACCTTGGTTTAAGCCATCTTTAGATGATGTAAAACCCTTTATGCTTATGGAGTCATATTCTGAGGGGAGGACCATACAATCCCTCTCTCAAAGCTTACATCCGGCTCCTGAAACTGACACTGTGCATACCTACCGGTAGTGTATGATTCTCAGGAGGAGTCTTTCCAAATGGTAAAGACTGCTCCAATACCTTGGCAGACACAGTGGTTGGCACTGCCACTGTCTCTACAAGTTTCTTTTAGTACATAGCAAGGATAATCATATACAAAATGATTATCCTTTCTGTGATGAATGAAAAATATTGTGATACATCCACGATTTTTAGTACATATGATCCTAGTATTTACTGTAACTAATGAGGAAGAAATGTGTTTAACGCCACTGCTCTGCATAATTATTGACAGAAATGAACTCATCTTGCTGGGAAACGTGCCCAGAGGAAAAAGGACTACAGTATCTGTTTAAGTCAAGCAGCATTTCCCTTTTATACAGTAGTTGCACTTTTCAGTTCATAAATGATTTGCTTTGTGTAGCAAACCTGTAAGGAATTCATGTCCTTCCTTGCTTGTTTTACATGCAAATAAATCTTTGCACACTTGTGAACACAAATTAACATAAAACAATGATGTTGTTAGGGACTGCATTTCAGGAATAACAAATCTGATTTATTGAGCAATAATAATAACAACAACAACTATATAGTACAATTCTGTCATGTGAGATTACTTCACTGATGGTACTAATTTATATATGCTAGTATAAGTTTTGTGTTGTCTGGTATGGCAACAGTATGGTACATACAGTACTTTCGCAATTTTTTTAAATTCTGATTTAAGGATTTAAGTATTTTAAACCTTTTTAGAAAAAAAGAGTCAGCCATCTGTCCTTGTTTATCATATTCCTTCTGTAATTAATTGTACATCTAGCAACTAAGATGAATGACCAATGCAATCAGGTGGTGCATCTTCACTTGAATCTGTGGTATATTGGTTGCTTAATTTAGTCAATGCATTGTGAAAAAAGTGGCTACTCACTTGTTTTTACCAGCAATCTCAGTGCTGGTTTATAATTCTGTAACCTATTTCTGGATGCAAGTGTTGTTATGGTATACCTGTTATGTCAATAAAACGAATGAGGATGTAATTTACTGATATACTGAAGGCAAACATTGATAATAACAGTAAATTATATTGGTCTTTTAAAGGTAGAATAAGATAAAACAATCTGCTCTCATAAAAAATGAACTTTGTAACATTAACCATTGTAAATGTAAAGCTTTATATAATATATATATATATATATATATATATATATATATATTAGAGATGAGCGGGTTCGGTTTCTCTGAATCCGAACCCGCACGAACTTCATGTTTTTTTTCACGGGTCCGAGCGACTCGGATCTTCCCGCCTTGCTCGGTTAACCCGAGCGCGCCCGAACGTCATCATGACGCTGTCGGATTCTCGCGAGGCTCGGATTCTATCGCGAGACTCGGATTCTATATAAGGAGCCGCGCGTCGCCGCCATTTTCACACGTGCATTGAGATTGATAGGGAGAGGACGTGGCTGGCGTCCTCTCCGTTTAGACACTTGATTTACTAATTTTGGGGAGCATTAGGAGTACTCAGTAGTGTACAGTGCAGAGTTTTGCTGATAGTGACCAGTGACCACCACTTTTATTTATAATCCGTTCTCTGCCTGAAAAAAGCGATACACAGCACACAGTGACTCAGTCACATACATACCATATCTGTGTGCACTGCTCAGGCTCAGGCCAGTGTGCTGCATCATCTTATTATATATCTGTCTGACTGCTCAGCTCACACAGCTTATAATTGTGGGGGAGACTGGGGAGCACTACTGCAGTGCCAGTTATAGGTTATAGCAGGAGCCAGGAGTACATAATATTATATTAAAATTAAACAGTGCACACTTTTGCTGCAGGAGTGCCACTGCCAGTGTGACTAGTGACCAGTGACCTGACCACCAGTATATAATATTAGTAGTATACTATCTCTTTATCAACCAGTCTACAGAGCCGGATTAACAATGGGGCGGATGGAGCTGCAGCTCCAGGCCCCCCATTGAAAATAGGCCCAGAGACTCCCAGGCAATGCAGCCAGTGGTGACAGGAAAACATTTTTCCCGTCACTACCAAAGACCAGCTCACTCCCCTCCCATCAACTCAAAAAAACATAATCTGATTACCCAAGCCCCAGCGGCCGTCAGAAGCCCCTCCTCTTTCAGAATCAGCCAGCCGCGCCGCTCCCGGAAACGAGAAAAGCAACACCTCCAACACCCCTGTCAAAAATGCTGCCTCCCAGTCCCGTCCAAAGCTCCGTCCGAAGCTCCGCCCCCTGGGCTGTCTGAAGCTCCGCCTCCCGAGTCTTCCAAAGCTCCGTCCGAAGCTCCGCCTCCTGGGCTGTCTGAAGCTCCGCCTCCAGAGTCTTCCAAAGCTCCGTCCGAAGCTCCGCCTCCTGGGCCGTCTGAAGCTCCGCCTCCCAGCTCTGTCCAAAGCCCCGCCTCCTGGGCCGTCTGAAGCTCCGCCTCCCGGCTCTTCCAAAGCTCCGCCTCCCTGCTCTGTCCGAAGCTCCGCCTCCTGCGCCGTCGTGGCTCCGCCTCCCGGACTGTTCAATGCCCCTCCTACATGACCCATCTGAAACTGCACATGGATGCTGTCACACGCGAAACTTCTAAAGTCTCTCTTTCTGCAGCAGGACCGGCAGCATGGCTGGAGGCAGAGCTGGTGAGCAGTGAGGACAATAGGAGGGGAAGGGGGGGTTGGGGAGGGGAGGGATGTTGGCATAAGTATGTTCACTGCTGCTTTTCACCCCACCTAATGCTCTCTTCCTGGGTACCACTCAGAGAAGCACTGGGCAGGGTGGTGGAGAGGATGTGTGCTATCATGTTAAGTTTTCCCCTAAATGGCCTGGGACATCAGATGTGTCGGCGGCTGCTGCTGCCAAGGAGCAACCGCATCTTTCATGCCACTGCCCCCTTAGAATATATCGCACTTCACCTTTTTATTACCTGTGTCTTTTACCCCTCTGCACCTACTGTATATTTCTGTCTTTTCACATCTGTTCTACTTCTTTTACCATCTGTGCCTCCACCTCCCTCCTCACTTGTTCCTCTGCCCCATCTCCACCTGTATCTCTGCCTTCTCCCTAGCTGTGCTTCTACTTTCCTATTCCCTTGTGTCTCTGCCATCTTCACTACCTGTGTGTCCGCCCCTCTTGCCACCTGTGTCTTGTGTCTCTGCCTCATTTCCAACTTCTGTCATTGCCCCCGTCACACCTGTGTCTCTGCCTCCATCTCCATGTGTATCTCTGCCTTCATCCCCACCTGTGTCTCTTCCCCCTTCACCACCTGTGCTTCTGCCTCCCTTTCCTCCTGTGTCTCTGCACCCTCTCCACCAGAATCTTTGCCCCTTCTCCTCCTGTATCTCTGCTTTCCTCCCTACCTGTGTTTCTGCCTTCTCTCTACCTGTGCTTCCATCTCCTCCACCACCTTTATCTCTATCCTTCCCACCTATATCGCTGCCCACTTTCCACCTGTGTCTCTGCCTTCTCTCCACCTGTGTCTCTGCCTTCTCTCCACCTGTGTCTCTGCCTTCTCTCCACCTGTGTCTCTGCCTTCTCTCCACCTGTGTCTCTGCCTTCTCTCCACCTGTGTCTCTGCCTTCTCTCAAACTATGCTTCGTCTCCCTCTCCAAATATATCTGTACCTCCCTCCCCACCTGTGGCTCTGCCCCTCTCATCACCTTCACCTCTCACCACCTGTGTTTCTGCCCCTCTCACCACCTTCACCTCTCACCAGCTGTGAAAAAAAGAGGTTATTTCTGCAGCCATGGCTGATGGAACAAGAATAGCAGCAGTTTTATCATGGAGACATCAGAGTGCCTGACATGCAGGAGAGTATGAGAAGATCAGGTCAGTAGTCTTTTCGGTGAATGGGGTATGTCCCACACACCCCAGTTTCTAGATCCTGCGCATGCTTAAGCCAGCCACCTATGGACTGATGCACCATGGTGAGTAGGCAAACATCCAGAGTAGCCCCTTCCTGCTCCTATACCCAGGCCAGCTGTCCCCCTTTTTCTTCTACTCCTCCCATCCCCAACCTCTTAGTTACCACTATCCTGTCTGTATTACCTCGCTTGAAACTTCTCCCGCCTCTGGAGCTGCTCTTTACACAGACACTAGGGCAAAGAGACAGAGAAAAGGGTAGTGTGGAGAGGTAGTGTAGTGATGTAGTGTGGGCATGTAGTGCAGCTATGTATTGTTAGGAGGTAGTTTGGGAAATGTAGTGTGGGGTGGCAGTGAAGTGATATAGGGAGTCAATTCTGACCTAATCGCACGCTGCCGTTCATCACAGCGATCGGGCCAGAAGTACACATACGCCGGCGCATGGCAAACAGCCGACGGCTGTCGTAGCCTAGCGATCACCTCTGCCTGATTGATAGTCAGAGGCGTTCGCTGGGAGGGAGAGGGAAGGACGACGGCATTAAACCGCCGTTTAGGAGGCACAGTCCGACCAACGCAGGCGTGGCCGGACCATGCCGGGGGCGGGCCGCGGTGGATGCGTAACGTCACACGCAGCAACAAGTAGCTCCCGGCCAGCACACAGGAGCTTCGCTGGCCGAGAGTTACTCCTGAAGTACAAAAGCATCACCGCTGTGCGCATTGTACTTCTGTGCTGGGCGTCCCCCCGCATGTCTGTGTGCCTGATCATAGCCCTGCAAAATTTTGCAGGACTACGATCAGGTCTGAATAAGGCCCATAGTGCGGGGAGTTAGAGTAGAGATGTAGTGTGGAGAAGTAGATCTAGATTTATTTCAGGGATGAGATGAGGAGTAGGTAACAGTAATGTAGTGTTGAGAGCCGAGGTAGTTTGGGGAGGTATAATGCGGGGATGTAGTATGGGGAGGTAGCATGGAATCGGTATGGGATCCCGACATACGGGATGCTGAATGTCACTATACCGACATCGGCATCCCAGACGCCAGAATGCTGGCAGCGGGGCGAGCACATCGAGGCCCCTTGCGGGCTCGCTGTGCTCACCACGTGGTGGGCACTGTGGCTCACTTCACTCGCACAGGTTCTATTCTCCCTCTACGGGTGTCATGGACACCCACAGAGGGAGAATCACCTACCTCTGAGGTATTCCGGTTGCAGGATAGTACCCCTGTCGGGATTACGGCGTTGGTATTGAGACAGCCGGGGGCCTGGCGGGTGGTATTTTAACTGCATACCGGTAGCGTATTGATATACTGCAGGAATGTAGTATAAGTATGTAGCATAGTAATGTAGAGTAGATCGGTGAGCTCTCCCTGGTTAGGTGGGGCTACTTCTCTATGACCCCGGTCAGCTGTGCTGTAGACTGGTAACTAACTTTACAGCATATGAGATGCCGGGTCACAGCTGATCTAGGTCACAGAGCAGGAGCTCTGCGATCAGCTGACTGGAAGAGAGCTCAGTGATCACTGGGCAGGCAAGTCTAGGCGGAGATGGGTGAGGGTCATGGGGAGGAAGATGGGTGGGGTGTAGCTAGTGGTGGCACATATGCTTTACAATCTCAGGGTAATTATCGCGAAAAATCCCCTGAGAATTGTGGTAACTGGATTCTCAGGGACAGCTTTCTCGCAAGCTCTGTCCCTGTATGCGATAACTGATACATCCCTGCGATGTATTAAATTATCGCAATGCGATTTTAGTAGAAATTTATCACATCCCATCCACATCGCGGATGCCCCATAGAGATGTAGTGTAGTAGTGATAAAGTGAAGAGATGTAGGGGGTCATTCCGAGTTGATCGCTCGCTAGCTAGTTTTAGCAGCCATGCAAACGCTATGGCGCCGCCCACTGGGGAGTGTATTTTAGCTTAGCAAAAGTGTGAACGCATGTGCAGCCGAGCTCTGCAAAAACAGTTTCTGAGTAGTTCTGAACCTAGTCAGCGCTTGCGATCACTTCAGCCTATTCATGTCCGGATTTGACGTCATACACCCGACCAGCGAACGCCCAGCGAACGCCCAGCCACGCCTGGGTTTTTTAAACACGCCTGCGTTTTTCCAAACACTCCCTGAAAACGGTCAGTTGACACCCAGAAACGCCCCCTTCCTGTAAATCTTCTTGCGGCCGTCAAAGCGACTGAAAACTTCGCTAGAACCTGTGCTAAACAACAAATGCCTTTGGCGCATACGCATGCGCAGAAATGCCAATTTTTAGCCTGATCGCTGCGCTGCAAACAACAGCAGCTTGCGATCAACTTGGAATGACCCCCCCTAGTGTGGGAAGGAAGTGCAGTGATGTAGTATGCCACCACACCCTACTGCCCACACAGACAGAAATTCTCTGTGGCGCTAATCACACCCACTGCAGCGGCACACAATAGGCCCTTCATAAATTTCAGCTCCAGGCCCATGTGGACCTTAATCTGGCACTGCCAGTCTATATTAGCAGCAGACACAGTACAGTGCGGTAGTTCACGGCTGTGGCTACCTCTGTGTCGGCACTCGGCAGCCCGTACATAATTGTATATACCAGTGACCTAACCGTGGTTTTTTTTTCTTTCTTTATACATACATACTAGTTACGAGTATACTATCTCTTTATCAACCAGTCTATATATTAGCAGCAGACACAGTACAGTGCGGTAGTTCACGGCTGTGGCTACCTCTGTGTCGGCACTCCGCAGCCCGTCCATAATTGTATATACCAGTGACCTAACCGTGGTTTTTTTTTCTTTCTTTATACATACATACTAGTTACGAGTATACTATCTCTTTATCAACCAGTCTATATATTAGCAGCAGACACAGTACAGTGCGGTAGTTCACGGCTGTGGCTACCTCTGTGTCGGCACTCGGCAGCCCGTCCATAATTGTATATACCAGTGACCTAACCGTGGTTTTTTTTTCTTTCTTTATACATACATACTAGTTACGAGTATACTATCTCTTTATCAACCAGTCTATATATTAGCAGCAGACACAGTACAGTGCGGTAGTTCACGGCTGTGGCTACCTCTGTGTCGGCACTCGGCAGCCCGTCCATAATTGTATATACCAGTGACCTAACCGTGGTTTTTTTTTCTTTCTTTATACATACATACTAGTTACGAGTATACTATCTCTTTATCAACCAGTCTATATATTAGCAGCAGACACAGTACAGTGCGGTAGTTCACGGCTGTGGCTACCTCTGTGTCGGCACTCCGCAGCCCGTCCATAATTGTATATACCAGTGACCTAACCGTGGTTTTTTTTTCTTTCTTTATACATACATACTAGTTACGAGTATACTATCTCTTTATCAACCAGTCTATATATTATCAGCAGACACAGTACAGTGCGGTAGTTCACGGCTGTGGCTACCTCTGTGTCGGCACTCCGCAGCCCGTCCATAATTGTATATACCAGTGACCTAACCGTGGTTTTTTTTTCTTTCTTTATACATACATACTAGTTACGAGTATACTATCTCTTTATCAACCAGTCTATATATTAGCAGCAGACACAGTACAGTGCGGTAGTTCACGGCTGTGGCTACCTCTGTGTCGGCACTCGGCAGCCCGTACATAATTGTATATACCAGTGACCTAACCGTGGTTTTTTTTTCTTTCTTTATACATACATACTAGTTACGAGTATACTATCTCTTTATCAACCAGTCTATATATTAGCAGCAGACACAGTACAGTGCGGTAGTTCACGGCTGTGGCTACCTCTGTGTCGGCACTCCGCAGCCCGTCCATAATTGTATATACCAGTGACCTAACCGTGGTTTTTTTTTCTTTCTTTATACATACATACTAGTTACGAGTATACTATCTCTTTATCAACCAGTCTATATATTAGCAGCAGACACAGTACAGTGCGGTAGTTCACGGCTGTGGCTACCTCTGTGTCGGCACTCGGCAGCCCGTCCATAATTGTATACTAGTATCCAATCCATCCATCTCCATTGTTTACCTGAGGTGCCTTTTAGTTGTGCCTATTAAAATATGGAGAACAAAAATGTTGAGGTTCCAAAATTAGGGAAAGATCAAGATCCACTTCCACCTCGTGCTGAAGCTGCTGCCACTAGTCATGGCCGAGACGATGAAATGCCAGCAACGTCGTCTGCCAAGGCCGATGCCCAATGGCATAGTACAGAGCATGTCAAAACCAAAACACCAAATATCAGTAAAAAAAGGACTCCAAAACCTAAAATAAAATTGTCGGAGGAGAAGCGTAAACTTGCCAATATGCCATTTACCACACGGAGTGGCAAGGAACGGCTGAGGCCCTGGCCTATGTTCATGGCTAGTGGTTCAGCTTCACATGAGGATGGAAGCACTCAGCCTCTCGCTAGAAAACTGAAAAGACTCAAGCTGGCAAAAGCACCGCAAAGAACTGTGCGTTCTTTGAAATCCCAAATCCACAAGGAGAGTCCAATTGTGTCGGTTGCGATGCCTGACCTTCCCAACACTGGACGTGAAGAGCATGCGCCTTCCACCATTTGCACGCCCCCTGCAAGTGCTGGAAGGAGCACCCGCAGTCCAGTTCCTGATAGTCAGATTGAAGATGTCAGTGTTGAAGTACACCAGGATGAGGAGGATATGGGTGTTGCTGGCGCTGGGGAGGAAATTGACCAGGAGGATTCTGATGGTGAGGTGGTTTGTTTAAGTCAGGCACCCGGGGAGACACCTGTTGTCCGTGGGAGGAATATGGCCGTTGACATGCCAGGTGAAAATACCAAAAAAATCAGCTCTTCGGTGTGGAGGTATTTCACCAGAAATGCGGACAACAGGTGTCAAGCCGTGTGTTCCCTTTGTCAAGCTGTAATAAGTAGGGGTAAGGACGTTAACCACCTCGGAACATCCTCCCTTATACGTCACCTGCAGCGCATTCATAATAAGTCAGTGACAAGTTCAAAAACTTTGGGTGACAGCGGAAGCAGTCCACTGACCAGTAAATCCCTTCCTCTTGTAACCAAGCTCACGCAAACCACCCCACCAACTCCCTCAGTGTCAATTTCCTCCTTCCCCAGGAATGCCAATAGTCCTGCAGGCCATGTCACTGGCAATTCTGACGAGTCCTCTCCTGCCTGGGATTCCTCCGATGCATCCTTGCGTGTAACGCCTACTGCTGCTGGCGCTGCTGTTGTTGCCGCTGGGAGTCGATGGTCATCCCAGAGGGGAAGTCGTAAGCCCACTTGTACTACTTCCAGTAAGCAATTGACTGTTCAACAGTCCTTTGCGAGGAAGATGAAATATCACAGCAGTCATCCTACTGCAAAGCGGATAACTGAGGCCTTGGCATCCTGGGTGGTGAGAAACGTGGTTCCGGTATCCATCATTACTGCAGAGCCAACTAGAGACTTGTTGGAGGTACTGTGTCCCCGGTACCAAATACCATCTAGGTTCCATTTCTCTAGGCAGGCGATACCGAAAATGTACACAGACCTCAGAAAAAGAGTCACCAGTGTCCTAAAAAATGCAGCTGTACCCAATGTCCACTTAACCACGGACATGTGGACAAGTGGAGCAGGGCAGGGTCAGGACTATATGACTGTGACAGCCCACTGGGTAGATGTATGGACTCCCGCCGCAAGAACAGCAGCGGCGGCACCAGTAGCAGCATCTCGCAAACGCCAACTCTTTCCTAGGCAGGCTACGCTTTGTATCACCGCTTTCCAGAATACGCACACAGCTGAAAACCTCTTACGGCAACTGAGGAAGATCATCGCGGAATGGCTTACCCCAATTGGACTCTCCTGTGGATTTGTGGCATCGGACAACGCCAGCAATATTGTGTGTGCATTAAATCTGGGCCAATTCCAGCACGTCCCATGTTTTGCACATACCTTGAATTTGGTGGTGCAGAATTTTTTAAAAAACGACAGGGGCGTGCAAGAGATGCTGTCGGTGGCCAGAAGAATTGCGGGACACTTTCGGCGTACAGGCACCACGTACAGAAAACTGGAGATCCACCAAAAACTACTGAACCTGCCCTGCCATCATCTGAAGCAAGAAGTGGTAACGAGGTGGAATTCAACCCTCTATATGCTTCAGAGGTTGGAGGAGCAGCAAAAGGCCATTCAAGCCTATACAATTGAGCACGATATAGTAGGTGGAATGCACCTGTCTCAAGTGCAGTGGAGAATGATTTCAACGTTGTGCAAGGTTCTGATGCCCTTTGAACTTGCCACACGTGAAGTCAGTTCAGACACTGCCAGCCTGAGTCAGGTCATTCCCCTCATCAGGCTTTTGCAGAAGAAGCTGGAGGCATTGAAGGAGGAGCTAACACGGAGCGATTCCGCTAGGCATGTGGGACTTGTGGATGCAGCCCTTAATTCGCTTAACAAGGATTCACGGGTGGTCAATCTGTTGAAATCAGAGCACTACATTTTGGCCACCGTGCTCGATCCTAGATTTAAAGCCTACCTTGGATCTCTCTTTCCGGCAGACACAGGTCTGCTGGGGTTGAAAGACCTGCTGGTGACAAAATTGTCAAGTCAAGCGGAACGCGACCTGTCAACATCTCCTCCTTCACATTCTCCCGCAACTGGGGGTGCGAGGAAAAGGCTCAGAATTCCGAGCCCACCCGCTGGCGGTGATGCAGGGCAGTCTGGAGCGACTGCTGATGCTGACATCTGGTCCGGACTGAAGGACCTGACAACGATTACGGACATGTCGTCTACTGTCACTGCATATGATTCTCTCAACATTGATAGAATGGTGGAGGATTATATGAGTGACCGCATCCAAGTAGGCACGTCACACAGTCCGTACTTATACTGGCAGGAAAAAGAGGCAATTTGGAGGCCCTTGCACAAACTGGCTTTATTCTACCTAAGTTGCCCTCCCACAAGTGTGTACTCCGAAAGAGTGTTTAGTGCCGCCGCTCACCTTGTCAGCAATCGGCGTACGAGGTTACATCCAGAAAATGTGGAGAAGATGATGTTCATTAAAATGAATTATAATCAATTCCTCCGCGGAGACATTGACCAGCAGCAATTGCCTCCACAAAGTACACAGGGAGCTGAGATGGTGGATTCCAGTGGGGACGAATTGATAATCTGTGAGGAGGGGGATGTACACGGTGATATATCGGAGGGTGAAGATGAGGTGGACATCTTGCCTCTGTAGAGCCAGTTTGTGCAAGGAGAGATTAATTGCTTCTTTTTTGGGGGGGGTCCAAACCAACCCGTCATATCAGTCACAGTCGTGTGGCAGACCCTGTCACTGAAATGATGGGTTGGTTAAAGTGTGCATGTCCTGTTTTGTTTGTTTGGACATCCTGCGTGACACTGCAGTGCCACTCCTAGATGGGCCCGGTGTTTGTGTCGGCCACTAGGGTCGCTAATCTTACTCACACAGCTACCTCATTGCGCCTCTTTTTTTCTTTGCGTCATGTGCTGTTTGGGGAGGGTTTTTTGGAAGGGACATCCTGCGTGACACTGCAGTGCCACTCCTAGATGGGCCCGGTGTTTGTGTCGGCCACTAGGGTCGCTAATCTTACTCACACAGCTACCTCATTGCGCCTCTTTTTTTCTTTGCGTCATGTGCTGTTTGGGGAGGGTTTTTTGGAAGGGACATCCTGCGTGACACTGCAGTGCCACTCCTAGATGGGCCCGGTGTTTGTGTCGGCCACTAGGGTCGCTAATCTTACTCACACAGCTACCTCATTGCGCCTCTTTTTTTCTTTGCGTCATGTGCTGTTTGGGGAGGGTTTTTTGGAAGGGACATCCTGCGTGACACTGCAGTGCCACTCCTAGATGGGCCCGGTGTTTGTGTCGGCCACTAGGGTCGCTAATCTTACTCACACAGTCAGCTACCTCATTGCGCCTCTTTTTTTCTTTGCGTCATGTGCTGTTTGGGGAGGGTTTTTTGGAAGGGCCATCCTGCGTGACACTGCAGTGCCACTCCTAGATGGGCCCGGTGTTTGTGTCGGCCACTAGGGTCGCTAATCTTACTCACACAGCTACCTCATTGCGCCTCTTTTTTTCTTTGCGTCATGTGCTGTTTGGGGAGGGTTTTTTGGAAGGGACATCCTGCGTGACACTGCAGTGCCACTCCTAGATGGGCCCGGTGTTTGTGTCGGCCACTAGGGTCGCTAATCTTACTCACACAGCTACCTCATTGCGCCTCTTTTTTTCTTTGCGTCATGTGCTGTTTGGGGAGGGTTTTTTGGAAGGGACATCCTGCGTGACACTGCAGTGCCACTCCTAGATGTGCCCGGTGTTTGTGTCGGCCACTAGGGTCGCTAATCTTACTCACACAGCTACCTCATTGCGCCTCTTTTTTTCTTTGCATCATGTGCTGTTTGGGGAGGGTTTTTTGGAAGGGACATCATGCGTGACACTGCAGTGCCACTCCTAGATGTGCCCGGTGTTTGTGTCGGCCACTAGGGTCGCTAATCTTACTCACACAGCTACCTCATTGCGCCTCTTTTTTTCTTTGCGTCATGTGCTGTTTGGGGAGGGTTTTTTGGAAGGGCCATCCTGCGTGACACTGCAGTGCCACTCCTAGATGGGCCCGGTGTTTGTGTCGGCCACTAGGGTCGCTAATCTTACTCACACAGCTACCTCATTGCGCCTCTTTTTTTCTTTGCGTCATGTGCTGTTTGGGGAGGGTTTTTTGGAAGGGACATCCTGCGTGACACTGCAGTGCCACTCCTAGATGGGCCCGGTGTTTGTGTCGGCCACTAGGGTCGCTAATCTTACTCACACAGCTACCTCATTGCGCCTCTTTTTTTCTTTGCGTCATGTGCTGTTTGGGGAGGGTTTTTTGGAAGGGACATCCTGCGTGACACTGCAGTGCCACTCCTAGATGGGCCCGGTGTTTGTGTCGGCCACTAGGGTCGCTTATCTTACTCACACAGCGACCTCGGTGCAAATTTTAGGACTAAAAATAATATTGTGAGGTGTGAGGTATTCAGAATAGACTGAAAATGAGTGTAAATTATGGTTTTTGAGGTTAATAATACTTTGGGATCAAAATGACCCCCAAATTCTATGATTTTGGAAAAAAACACCCGAATCCAAAACACACCCGAATCCGGCAAAAATAATTCGGTGAGGTTTTGCCAAAACGCGTTCGAACCCAAAACACGGCCGCGGAACCGAACCCAAAACCAAAACACAAAACCCGAAAAATTTCAGGCGCTCATCTCTAATATATATATATATATATATATATATATATATATATATATATTTATTTATTCCAGGTATGTAAATAAGAGCAAACTCACCAGTGACTTGTTATTTGAAAGTTTGTATTACTCACAACATCAAAGTAACATTACATGGCAATGTTTTGGCCAAACACTGGCATTCCTCAGGACAGGGCCACCACCAAAGTATTGTGTTTGGCTGAAACTTCGACCTGTAATGTCACTTTGGTGTTGTGAGTGATACAAACTTTCAAATAACAAGTCAGTAGCAAATGCAGGATTTCTAGAGGGGGTTTCCAAATGCAATCCACAATCTCCCACTCTGCGGACCATTGGAGCAAATACGGGAGTCTGGGGGAGTGGTATAAGAACCTAATAACAACGACATTAATGCAAACCAGGGGTCTTCAACCTTTAAGACAGTGTGGGTCATATTAAAAAATTCAGTGAACTCTGAGGACCACTAAATGCATTTTACTGCCTGTGCTCCAGGTCTCCACAGCTCAGCGTTTTCCCCGCTCCCTCCCTAGCAGTTATCCTAGGCTCAGGAGACCTTCCACATAATATGTATACATATTTGCAGTGGTGCAAGTAGAAAAAATGTGTTAATTGATACTGTGATTTGCGCACCAGAGAATGGGTGTAGCCAATGAAAATGGGGGCATGATACACATATGGGGGGGCAGATACACATACGCCCCCAATAGTGCAGTGCCAGATGCACATATGCCCCTAATAGTGTCAGAAACACATATGCCTCCAATTGTGCCAGATGCACATGTGCCCCTAATAGTGCTAGACACACATACACCCACAATAGTGCAGTGCCAGATACGCATATGCCTCCAATAGTGCCAGATACACATATGCCTCCAATACAGTAGTGCCAGAGTCACATATGCCCCCCAGTAGTCTAGTGCCAGATACACATATGCCCCCAATATACAGCACATGCACTATAATCATTCCTCACTCCCACCCCATAGACAGCACATGCACCCACCTGCCCGCGTCACTGCACTCATGCAGGACAATGTGAGCATAATTTATTAATGGTGCCCTGTCCTCCCCGGGCATATATAAACTTACCAGATTGCCGCAGAAATGTGTCCTGACAGGATTGAAGCCTCTCCCCACACATGATCAGCCTGAGAAGAGCATGCTACCTGGAGCTCAGTGCCGCATCACTTGTCTCCCTGCGCTGTAGCAGCTGCACCTACACCAGTAGATTACCGGATATCTTCAGGGCAGGTCTGTCAGGATAGTGAGGAAGGCAAGTAAAGCAGGTTCTGAGAGTCACACAAGCCAGCTGGGCAGGACAGCATGGATGGAGAAGCACCAACATCCAGAACTTCCAATTAACGGTGATAGGAGCACAGCTGCAGTGGTGCCAGGACATCTATGGCTCAGGACATAATGGTCAGAACAGCAGAATCATGAGGAAGCTGTCGAAGTCGAAAAATATTGCAGTACACACATCACGTACAAACTACACACAGATGGCCTCCGTGCGCGTACTTATTCTGCCGTGCATGCACATATTCGCAATTTGCTTATGGTCGCTCCCGCGGTCCTGCATATTAGAGCGTGGTATGAGTATTTACGGTAGTGTTTGTAGTCGCATGGAAAAGCCATAAAAACACATTACTTCTTTAATCCAAATAGTGCACAATGTACACATAGTCTACCTGCATCACACCAGCAAGTTACAATAGTTTAAATGGAATCAGAACAAAGGGATTCACCTTTACAAGATAGGAGGGGACAGAACAAGGTTATAAGGTGGTGTTTGGTATCCAGCTGTAGGGTATTTTAAGGGCAATATGCTGGTGTTGGTTTGCAGAAGATTGCACGCTCCTGCGCATAGTTATATGCAGGAGCAGAATATAAATATTAACTGTGTTTACTGTACATTTGGTATGCGGCAGGAACCCAGAGGAGACCACCTACAAGTGCACCTGAAACAGACATCGCCCACCTATTCAAACCAACCTATGACCTCTCCTGTAATGTAAATGACCATCCCTGTGTCCAATGGACAAAGAGATTACAGTATCCATTGTGTTAGGTTTTGGAATATTGTATAAAAGAGCCAGCTGCATGCCCGGCCACACATAGACTCTGAAGGTCATCTACCTTGATGACTGTGGACCAGACAGGGAAGCGCAGGCGAAACCAAACATGTATGTACTATTGATTGTAGCCATTCTTCTATTGTATTGTATTGTTTATATTGTAACCCCCTGCAAGTAAAGAACCGTTGGTGGGTTAGACCCCAACCTAGTTTTGAATTACAATTGGTGTCGTGTCCCATTTCCTTGCTAAGGTTTAAAGTGTATTTACAGCCACTCGGGATGCTGCATTGTGCTAACAGCGTATAGGCCTGTGTACGCAAACTGTGTAGTCACTATGCCCTTTTGGCGTACGTACGCAGAGTGCGTACACTGTACGATCTTGTGTATGTAAGGTTTGTGAACAATATAAGGGTGAAAGGTTAATTACAGCGGCCGCAGCGGCTCAATATTAAAGTGTATCAAGTGTGTTTAAAGTATAAGCTTTTTAGTCCTGTAAGTAAACCGACGTTTACAAAGCTTTGGGAGAACAGCACTACATTCAGAGAAGTGGTGAGGCAGGCCACAGGACATGAGTGTGGCAGGTACAGTCATTATATCCCTACTGTGTAAGCAGAGACCTTAGTTTCCAGCTTGAGAGATCCTCCGGAGCACTCTGGAGTGCGCCGGAGCTCAGTGCCACGTCACGTGACTCCCTGTGTTACAGCAGCTGCACTGGCTGCTGGGAAGTACGGGGAGTAGCTGTATGCCAGTGTCGCAGCGCTGAGCTCTGGCACCCTCTGGTGGATCTTAAAAAAAAAAGTAACAGTATAAGCCAGTGCTTGACGGGTGGGTGGCGGGCCACGGGTTGAAGACCCCTGATGTAATCATTGGTCTTTTTCTACACTGTATAGTTTATACAATAGAGTATTAATAATTAACACTATAGATGGTCTATAGTATAGGCTGGATCAACCATATTTAACTAATATACAGTAAATAAGATAATTTGTCAGGAAAAGGTTAAACATACTATAATAAATGCATTCTCCCACCTCATGGTAACGCTCCTGTCTCTTCTTCCTGGTAGCTACAATACTCTCTGGTCCAGTGCACTGATTGAGGACTCATATCCATGCAAACTGCAAACTTGGCAGAATAAGTTGTTACCACTGGGCATGTGCAGCAGCTCCACTCTGTCCCTTAAACTGCATGATGTGGCGACACCTCTAGCAATCATATTATATACAATTGCTATTGTCATAATTTGTTCCACTTGCCAAGAGAAGGGGTGTTTGCAGGCAACCGGAACCTTTCCCCCCTGTGTTTGCCCTACAGTATGTGGACAAAAGTATTTGGACGCCTGACCATTACACCGACAGGGTCTCTAATGATATTGTATTCAAATGTATATACTTTAATATGGAGTGGTAGAGCATTTATGAGGTCAGGCACTGATGTTGGATGAGTAGGCCCGGCTCACAGTCTCCATTCCAGATCTTCCAAAGGTGCTCGGGTTGTGGTCAGGGCTCTGTTTGGGTCAGTCAAGGTCTTCCACACCGAACTCATCAAACCATGCCTTTACAGTCCTTGCGTTGCGCACTGGGGCAGTGTCATGTTGGAACATAAAAGTGCCTTCCAAAAACTGTTGCCACAAAGCTGGAAGTATAGCATTGTCCAAAATGTCTTGGTATTCTAAAGCATTAAGATGGCCCTTCACTGGAGATAAGGGACCTTGCCCAAACCCTTAAAAACAGCCCCATACCATTATCCCTCCTCCACCAAACGTTACAGTTTGCATGATACTGTCAGACAGGTAAGGTTCTCCCTGCATCCGCCAAACCCAGACTCGCCCATCTGACTGCCAAACAGATCAGCATGAGTCATCACTCCACAGAACACATTTTTACTGATCTGCAGTCTAGTGTCGGTGTGCTTTACACCACTCCATCTGATGCTTGGCATTAGACTTGGTGATGTGAGGCTTGCATGCAGCTGCTCGGCCATTGAAACCCATTTCATTAAGCTCCCGCCACACAGTTTTTGTGCTTGCAAATGCCAGTGGAAGTTCAGAACTCCTCAGCTATGGAATTACCTGAGCGTTGGTGACTTTTATGCACCATGCTACTTAGAACTTAAATCAAGTAAATATTGTAGAACAAGGACCAATCATTGTTGATCATTCTGCATCATCCATCTGCAATGAGGACCTTGAAGTAAGGGAGTGCACACAATTTTTGTCTGTTTGTGAAGTATTGAAGAAATAGGATTTCCCATCATAGGAAACCCGTAATTTAGCTGGGTATAATAAAGCAAATGGTGACCCATTTCAAATACAGTAGATTAGTGCATAATGGGAATTCTCAAAGCTTCACTGCCACCATATAAGAGAAGTCCTGAAATAGGAGTAATTTTTTCCTGTTGTACAGCTGATCTGAATGTTTCCTATAAGCTTCCATCGGTTAGGACCGATATGGTGAACTCTTTTCACTAATAATGACCCAGTAGCGGAGACACAGCCAAATTCACGAGGAAGCCATGCAGAGACCAATTGTATAAGGTCTTGAGATTTAACAGATTCAGACAGAGCAGTCCTAGTCACAGAGAGGTCATACTCTACTTTCAAAATTCTCTGCTCCACCTCAATGAAGTGCTATGTGTGTAGCTTGAGAGCAGAGTCCAATGAGTCCTTAATAGGAGACATTTTCTGGTTTAATAAAGAAGAAAGGACATCTGTGCTCCCCTGTGTATTAAGTGATTTAGCTGCACCCAGTTCAGATAGATTCAATGCCAGACCTCAAGGGCTGCCTCCAGATGTATACAGTATGTAGGGGAGGAAGGACTGTCAGCTAGGGTGGGTAGTGTCCCTCCCTCTCCTCTTCCTAGCCTGACTATCGCTGGGACCTCTAGGCTCTTTATCCATAAATTTCTCCATGAATGTGGCAACAGGGAACAGTAACAAAAATCACAGTTAAACAGGTGACAAAGTTCCTGTAGATGTATATTAATCAACAAAACAACTCTACAACCTGAGGGACCATTTAGTGACCCACAGGGAATATAGCAAACATTGAAGCTGCACAAAATTATCCATTCAGCCTAGGGCCAGAAGATATGCAGCACTTGGTAACTGAAAGCAGCAATGTGTAGGAGAGCCGTCATCCAGAAAGCGCAGTCCCTCTAAGCAGCACTGTGCAGTGGAGATGTGATTCAGGTAGTGCAGCCAGTGGCAGTTACACTTTGGGGACGAGCGGCTGTTCACTGACCTGAAAAAGAGCCATGCAGGAAAGGTCACATCCTGGGGAGCCAGAGGTGCCACCCAGAGGAGAAGAACTGCAATGTAATGTAATTCAAGGTAGAGCTGCTTATACACATTGCACCAAGTAGAGCCTGTTATACACATTACGCATGATAGAGCGCCTTATACATGTTACTACAGGTAGCGCCTCTTACACACATTGCATCAGGTAGAGCCTCTTATACACATTACACCAGGCAGATCTTCTGATATACATTGTGCCAGGTAGCCTCTTATACACATTGTGCCAGGTAACCCCTTATACACATTGTGCCAGGTTGCCCCCATACACATTGCACCAGGTAGAGTCCTTTATACACATTGCATCAGGTCGCCCCTTATACACATTGCACCAGATAGCCCCTTATATCACATTGCACCAGGTATCTCCTTATACGCATTATGTCAGGTAGCTGCCTATACATATTGAACCAGGTAGCACCTTATACACATTACGCCAGGTAGCTACCTATACACATTGTGATATGTAGCCCATTATAAACATTGCACCAGGTAGCCCCTCTATAGAGAGAGAGTGTTTGTGTGTGTTCAAGTGAGTGAGTGTGTGTTCGAGTGAGTGTGTGGTTGTGTGTGTGTCCCTGTCACTCACCACCATCTGGCATCAACTCCTGTCCTAGAAACAAGAAAGAAGACTGTCTTGGCGGAACTACCAGCTGCCATCAAGGAGTGTGTGGATCTCCTTACATATAGAAAAATATTCATAAGAAAAGGTAGCGCTTGACGTTGTCACGACAGAATGAATACATATGCACTGAGGCTTATTTAAAACAGTTTACCCTTTATTCATAAAATTAACATATAAAATATGCAAGGCTATATGATGTCCTTCTAATGGTAGTCTTTGAAACATTTATGACCAGTCAATATATGAACAACACAGTCCTAACTCCTCATTTGAAATAAAGAGGATAGTTATGTTTCTCAGTCCTTTGGGGCATCTAGGCACATTCAAACAAATTGTAGTATTAGCAAAGTTTGATATCCGGAACAATACCCAGCAAGTTGGAGATATTTCACCCATATTTTCAAATGAGGAGGTAGGACTGTGTTGTTCATATTTGACCGGTCAGAAATATTTTAAAGACTGCCAGCTCCTGTCCAGTGGTCCATGGCTTCATGGGAGGAAGTGAGTAGAAGGGGTGAGGGTGTGGCCAGCGGAAGGTGCCCGGTGGGGGGAAGTCAATGTGGTGTGGAGAGTGCAGCTAGTGGGAGGTGGAAACCAGCAAGAAGAGAGGTACCACCCAGCGTGATGAGGGGTGTGGGCAGCGGGTGGGCACTTATGGCGCTGGCGGGGTGACTGCAGCTGCGCCCTCAGGCTGCAGCTCCTTGGGCACCAGCCCTGCTAGTCCACACCTAAAACTGCCACTGATGAGGAGCATGGAAATTCTCATCTGGTTCCCACACTAGTAGTGCCCCATGCACTTTATGCACACACAGTAGTAATGCCCCATACATTTGATGCCCACAGTAGTAGTGCCACTCGCACATTAAGGTCTAATTCAGTAAGGATCACAAAACTGCTAATATGCTAAAATTGTGAAAATAAGCAGAGTGCGCATGCGTACGGAATGCAACGGTCATGCACGAAGTAAAAACTATGGCCCTCATTCCGAGTCGTTCGCTCGGTATTTTTCTTCGCATCGCAGCGTTTTTCTGCTTAGTACGCATGCGCAATGTTCGCACTGCGACTGCGCCAAGTAATTTTGCTATGAAGATAGTATTTTTACTCACGGCTTTTTCTTCGCTCCGGCGATTGTAGTGTGATTGACAGGAAATGGGTGTTACTGGGCGGAAACACGGCGTTTTATGGGCGTGTGGATAAAAACGCTACCGTTTCCGGAAAAAACGCGGGAGTGGCTGGAGAAACGGAGGAGTGTCTGGCCGAACGCTGGGTGTGTTTGTGACGTCAAACCAGGAACGACAAGCACTGAACTGATCGCAGATGCCGAGTAAGGTTGCAGCTACTCAGAAACTGCTAAGTAGTTTGTAATCGCAATATTGCGAATACATCGTTCGCAATTTTAAGAAGCTAAGATTCACTCCCAGTAGGCGGCGGCTTAGCGTGTGTAACTCTGCTAAAATCGCCTTGCGAGCGAACAACTCGGAATGAGGGCCCATGACAGAAAAAACAACTGGGACATCATAAAAACTACAACTGCAATACAAAAAAAGGCATGTACTGTAGAGGATGTACCAAAGGGTTGGACTCTCAGAAATTGCGAGCAGGGGCGTGTTGTGGGCATGTGCGGGCTTTCAGAAGGCGTTGCATACGCAATTTATGGAGCTGAACGCACAGAGACTGAGATTTTTTTGTGTGCATTTTCTGAGTAACTGCAGGCTACCTTAAATTCTGCACAACCTGAGCTCTGTTTTAGAATCAGCTATGTATACTGCAAGCATTGCTTCATTGCACCCAGCTGATACACCTCACACTGGTGTCCAAAATGCAATTCATTCTGCTGCATTAAAACTTTACCAACATTTAAGGAAACCTTAACCAAATTAGCCAATGTATTTGTCCCAACTATGGGGGTCATTCCGAGTTGTTCGCTCGCAAGCGGATTTTAGCAGATTTGCTCACGCTAAGCCGCCGCCTACTGGGAGTGAATCTTAGCATCTTAAAATTGCGAACGATGTATTCGCAATATTGCGATTACACACCTCGTAGCAGTTTCTGAGTAGCTTCAGACTTACTCGGCATCTGCGATCAGTTCAGTGCTTGTCGTTCCTGGTTTGACGTCACAAACACACCCAGCGTTCGCCCAGACACTCCCCCGTTTCTCCGGCCACTCCTACGTTTTTTCCGGAAATGATAGCGTTTTTTCCCACACGCCCATAAAACGGCTTGTTTCCGCCCAGTAACACCCATTTCCTGTCAATCACATTACGATCGCCAGAACGATGAAAAAGCCGTGAGTAAAAATCCTAACTGCATAGCAAATTTACTTGGCGCAGTCGCAGTGCGAACATTGCGCATGCGCATTAAGCGGAAAATCGCTGCGATGCGAAGATTTTTACCGAGCGAACAACTCGGAATGACCCCCTATATGTTTTTGGTATAATAACTTCTACAGTTAATGACAATCATGGTACAGTATGTTAATAACACACTTGTTAACATTATTTCCCAACAAACGTGTACAATAACATTTGCACAAAAGCATGCATTTTTTTAGTTTTTTTTATTTCTGCACCAATTTACAGTACTTCATATTATTAATAACGGGGAAAAAAGTTTTTGTTATAAATAAGAAATTTGTGAAAATAATATCTTACACACATAAATATATAATGTCTATAAACAACACTTTGTGTGGAGTTTCTCTACAACATGATATGTGTAGATTTCTTGTTGCAAAAAACAAAAAAAAACATGCTAATGCTTATTTCAGAAACTATTGTTTTTTCCTTTCTTTCTCTCCAGGCATTGTGGAATCATCAAAGGTAGTTTGTCGTCTTGCTGATCTTCGCATCGTGTCAGCAGGCATGGTTGGCTTGATGTTATGGCTGCCTGATGTTCCTGGCAAGTGTGGGCCTACTGTACGTCCTTCAGCCACAACTGATGCAATCTGCCTCATGCTATCCTGCACAATAGTGGTGAGATTTTGCAAAATGGTATTGCGCTGCAAGAGGATGTCAATTCTTTCCCTGCTGAGGGTGTTGTTTTCAGGTACTTGTTCTAACAGATTGGTGAAGATGTCGGAATTGCGCCAAGTTTCTGCTAACAATTCTAGCTGTATCTGTCGGCTACTGAATAGGGGAGTGTCACCTGATGGCTGTTGATGAGTTGGTGTGTGTGGTGCTCCACCACCATGTGGCACATCCTCCTTCAAAATTGGGTTGGAACTAACCTCACCAACATCATCATCTTCTGTGTCAGTAGCAGCTTCACCAACATCAACAGCAGAAGCAACTTCACGAGCTGCTAGAACATCTGCAACAATATGGGATTTTGTTAAATATTTTTTTTAACCTGTTTTTAAAGCAGTAAAGCATTATTGTCAATACACAAAATGTGTTACCCTGTGCAACATGAGTAGCTGCAATGGTAGGAATGTCGGTATTCATGTTGGAAATTCCTACCACTTCCTCATCCTTAATTGAACCCAAAGCCATTTCTTCCTATGGCATGAATGCGAACCAGTGTGGGGTTTTCCCATTGCCAGTCCCCCTTGCATGTCAATTTTGTGCAGCCATTTTTGCCTTTAGCCGACATCTGAAGTCTGCCCATCTGCCAAATAAGTGTATGTTTGTGATGAATTATTTATATTGCATTTAAAAAAAACAACAACAACATATTTTGGGGGTAAAGGTCACCTTTAACACGCCATATTTTATAGGGTTAATACACAGCAATTATTTTTTGGTTTACATTTACATGTCTTGAATTTTTTATTAATATTAGCACACACCAAGTCTATTATTGTATATGTCCATGAAAATGAAATTCTGACAATAATATTAATGTTGTACCTTTGCTTAACGTCATGTGGGGTCTGCACAATGGGTGCCTCTACATTGACCGTATCTGTGATGTCTCTCCAGATTCTTTCTTTCGCAGTGGCACCTATATTTTTGGGTCCATGGTGGACTTTATCCATTGCTTCGGAAATAAGAGTGTGTAGTTCCTGCTTGCTGAAGTGGGGTTGTCTCTTTTTTCCCTGGCACTGACTTGCCCCTGCAACAGCCTCCTCCCCAATTGACAGCTCCTGGGGCTGGCTAGTCCCAGCAACAGCCTCCTCCATACTTGTTTCTGCAGGAATGTGAAAGGGAATGCACAGAGATCATTACCTATATCTGCTTCAAGTAGTACATTGTTTTGTATTGTATTGGAATGAGAAAGCATTTCCCTAAAAGCGGGAGTTTAATTTACCCTGCTGCTGCTGCTCTCTTTGTCTTGCTTCAGACCTAATTCGTGCCATCATTTTAGTCAAATGTGCTGCTATGGGCTTCATGACTGCGAATTATTGCATTGGGGGAAAAAGTATACATATTTAAGTATGTTCTGAAAATTAGCTTCTGCTTCACGTGCAAGCGGCAATTGTGCGCACACTGCTATCTCATTACCAATTGCATACCATGTAACTATACACACTGATTATAAATTTGTTGCATGTTTGGATAAAATTGTTGGTTAGGAATCCAGAATACTTATATATGCTGCTGCTGAAGAAACCATTTTCTTAGTCCTTTCAGGTAAATGACTGTTATCTTAGATTAATATGTATTTGTTCCTTGTGAAGTTTGCCTTGTCTTAATGTTTCTTTTTTGTTAAAATATAGGGGGTCATTCCGAGTTGTTTGCTCGGTAAATTTCTTCGCATCGCAGCGATTATCCGCTTAGTGCGCATGCGCAATGTTCGCACTGCGACTGCGCCAAGTAAATTTGCTATGCAGTTAGGAATTTTACTCACGGCTTTTTCTTCGTTCTGGTGATCGGAATGTGATTGACAGGAAGTGGGTGTTTCTGGGCGGAAACAGGCCGTTTTATGGGCGTGTGGGAAAAACGCTACCGTTTCTGGGAAAAACGCGGGAGTGGCTGGAGAAACGGAGGAGTGTCTGGACGAACGCTGGGTGTGTTTGTGACGTCAAACCAGGAACGACAAGCACTGAACTGATCGCACTGGCAGAGTAAGTCTCGAGCTACTCAGAAACTGCACAGAGATGTCTTTTCGCAATATTGCGAATCTTTCGTTCGCAATTTTAAGAAGCTAAGATTCACTCCCAGTAGGCGGCGGCTTAGCGTGTGTAAAGCTGCTAAAAGCAGCTTGCGAGCGAACAACTCGGAATGAGAGCCAAAATTATCTGCACAGTATTAATGTTTTTCTTTTCCTCCATCATTCAGTTGTCTCCACACTGTGGGAAGGTTTATTTGTTTGGTGAAGAAACCATTTTTCTTTGTACTTTCAGGTAATTGGTTGTTAAATGTGTATTTATTTACCATATTTTTTTTGATGCACTCCTAGGCTTTTTGTTTGTATATATATATTTTATATACAGCAATAGTTGTTTCTGCAGTGGGGTACACTGGGGTTCCACAGGGATAACATTGGGGTGTAGAGTTGGATCTTGTTCTGAGGCACCAACAGGCTAAAAGCTTTGACTGTTCCCAGGATGCATAGTGCTGCCTCTTCTATAACCTTGCCCCCATGCACAGGAGCTCAGTTTGTAAGTTGGTGCCTGCAGTGCAGGCAGCCGCAGCCCTGAAAAGAGCTTTTAAGAAGACAGAAGACTTCAAGGGCCGCAGCATAGGCACTTACAAGTGCTATATGTCATTCTGATATATCATGCTGCGGCTCCCAGCGGCGCTGTATACTCCCGGGCCCTTGTACTTACAGCGGAGGGCTCCGGTTCTCTGTAGGGCACACACACTTGCCGCTGCTCTCTGGGATTGTGTGTCCGCATCAAGGGAGGAGGTAAGAGGCACGGTCTTTAGGAGACGGACCGTGCACACTGGCGTGGACACTGTGGCCATACAGGGACTCCACTAGACCACCAGGGTAAGGGCACAGGTCAGATTCTCTAAAAACCTGTTTTGCAAAGGCCCGCAGTACCCGGTGGTGAAGTCCAGCAAGGGGATAAGGCTCTGACCTGTAGCCCCTCCCCCAGCCCCAGGCGCCATTTACTGATAATGTTCCCACCCTGGAGCTGCATCTCTCTGTCTCCCTCACTCCCTGTCAGCATTTGGGTGCCAGTGCAGTGCAGTTTTATTGTTGTTTGTGATAATTTCTGCATTGTACAAGTGACTGTGTGTGTGCCAATAGCTGCTGTGTGATTTCCATTCCATGTATCTCACATATACTGCTATCCCTATATTCTGTACCCTGAGGGGGCTAAGTGTGTCAGGGTTATCATATCATACAGTGTTTCACAGGATATACTACTTAGGTATTTTTCTCTGTGTATTACAGTCACCATATACCTCTTAAATCCTTTGTGTGTGCTCTGCTTGTAGTCACACTATACAGGGGGATTTTTGTCAGGTACTTTGTCTGCTTATATTGTACTAATTTGCCCTACAGTTACGCTTTCATATAATGTCAGCTCACCAGGGTTATAATTCTATGGCTGATCCTGCTTCATGAATACTACTGCCTTGGATGTCTCTGAGGAGAATATTGCAGCTGGAGGGTTCAGGTGCTGGGGGTTTTATACCCCTCAGTCAGTATACAGCAACGGGGGCAACTCATGACCCTCCGTGGGCTACTTTTTCTAATTTACTGACTATGCTGGTAACTAGACTTGCGCCCCCTATGGGACCTCCTGTGCCATTACAGCCACATATTGTCCCTGCAGTTAAACCGCCATGGGCAGATACTCTATACTCTCAATTACAGCAATTAAATCAGTCTTTGGCTAAGCAAAATTCTAACCCTCGCCCGCCTAAGACCAAGGGGTCTTCTAAGCGGGCCATTACTTCCTCACAATCCGCACGTTTCAAATACTTAATCTGATGAAGATGGCGCATATACTAACCCCTCAGACACTGGTGCAGATGCTTTTGATGGGGAATCTATAACTCAAGTGGATGTTCCTGACCTCTTGGAGGCTATCAGGCTGATTCTTCAGATTGATGATAATGAAGAACCCCCAGCTACCTCTAAGAAACCAGATAAGTTCAAGCGTCAGAAGGTTACTAAATTAGTTTTGCCACATTCTGACCATTTAGTGGACATAAGTCAGGAATCCTGGGAATATGCAGGAAAGAAATTCTCCCTGTCTAAAAAGATGCTAGCTCGTTATCCCCTCGCTGCAGAGTTAAGTAAAAATTGTGAAACTCACAAGTCGCACGTCTGGTGGTATCATCTGCTCTGCCTGTCACTACCGTCACCTCTCTGAAGGAACCGATGGATAAGCATGTGGAGGGTTGCTTGAAGTCTAGTTACACTCTTGCTGGAGCTGTACACAGGCTACTATTGTGGCCTCTTGGGCCGCTAAAGCTATAGAGGCCTGGGTTCAGGAAGTTGAAGCGGAACTACCATCTAATTTTCCTGATAATGCTAGACAGTGTCTTTCATACATTATTATGGCCTCCCATTATATTCAGGAGGCAGCATCTGATGCAGGTATCCTGGTGGCCAAAGTATCTACTTTGTATATTCTGGCTCGCCGGATCCTCTGGTTGTGGTCCTGGTCTGTAGATCTGGACTCTAAAAAGGTGAGGTGATCCCTTTTAATGGAAACATACTTTTTGGGGAAGGCATCAATAAGCTTGTTGCTGATTTAGCATCTGCTAAGACTGCATGTCTACCTAGTACTACACCTTCAGCTCCGAAGGCTAAGAGTACTTTCTTTCATTCCTTTTGACCTCCAGGTAAATCGATGGGTCAGGCGTACCCAAAACAGGCTCACACTGCCAAATCCACTAAGCCCAAACCTAAATGTGCCTGTGCTGCCCATCAGCCTGCTTCCAAAACAGACAAACCTGCTGCATGATGGGGCGGGTCTCCCACTGGGGGATCCCAGGGTGGGAAGCCGACTTCTTCAATTTGCTCAGGTATGGTTACAGACCACTTCGGACGCCTGGGTAAGGGCAGTCGATGCTTACAGATACGCCATCTCTTTCAAGAAACGTCCCCCTCACCAGTTTTGCTTGACAAACGTCCCTGCGGATCTGGTAAAAGCAAAGACTGTCCATCTGATGGTACAATACCTCATGGACATGAGAGTGATAGGGCCAGTGCCTCTGTCTCAGAGAGGCAGGGGTACTATTCAATGCTGTTCCTAGTTCTGAAGCCGAATGGTTTGTCCCGGCCCATTCTCAATCTCAAGTCTCTGAACAAATTTGTGAAGGTTTCCAAATTCCATATGGAAACTCTTCACTCTATTGTTCTGGCTTTGGAGCCGAAGGACTATATGGTATCCCTGGACGTATAGGATGCTTACCTGCATATACCTTTTGCAGTGTCGCATCAGCAATACCTGCGGTTTGCTATTGGCAACCTACATTTTAAATTCCAGGCCTTACCTTTTGGTCTGACCACAGCTCCAAGAATCTTTACCAAGGTCATGGAGGTCATGACAGCTCTACTCCGCCGTCAGGGTATCAGGATCCTGCTGTATCTGGACGACTTGTTGATCTTGGCGAACTCACCAGACATTCTCCTCTGCCATATGGAACTGACGGTCCAATTCCTGCAAGCCCACGGGTGGCTCATCAGCTGGAAGAAATCTTCCCTGGTCCCGGCTCAGAGCATGGTGCACCTGGGAGCACTATTGGACAGCCACAACCAGCAGTTGTTTCTGTCTCTGGAGAAGGTCCTGAATCTTCAGGACAAGATAAGATGCTTCCTTTCCCACCCACATGTGTCGAAACACTTGGCGATGCAAGTACTATAGTGTCGTCTTTCAACATGGTAGAGTACGCTCAATTTCACTCCTGCCCTCTGCAGAGGTTGATACTCTCCAAGTGGGATGCCCTGACTCACCGGATCAGGACTCACATGATCTCCTTGACTCTGGAGGTCCGCTTGTCGCTAACCTGGTGGCTACAGGACCAGCAACTGAGCAGGGTTTTCCAACTGGGTCCTGTCTGCAGGGCTTGGGTGTGGTGTTGGAGCAACACTCTCTTCAGGGCCGTTGGACCAGGGAGGAATTCTTTAATTGAGGGCAGTGTTCAATGCGTTGACACTAGCCCTACCTCTAGTACAGAACAGGCCTGTTAAAATACAGTCAGACAACGCCACCACGGTGGCATACATAAATCATCAAGGCGGCACTCAAAGCCACATGGCAATGATGGCAATGATGGAAGTATCAAAAATCCTTTGTTGGGTGGAACGCCATCAGCCAGCCATATCGGCAGTGTTCATTCTGGGAGTCCTCAACTGGGAAGCGGACTTCCTCAGTCGTCAGGACGTACACACTGGAGAGTGGAGTCTTCATCCGGAAGTCTTTCAACTCCTAGTAGACAAGTAGGGCCTACCAGATGTAGACCTGATAGCGTCTCAACATAATCACAAGGTTCCGGTCTATGGAGCAAGGACAAGGGATCCTTAAGCAGCGTTCGTGGACGCACTGACAATTCAATGTAACTTTTGGCTGCCATACGTGTTCCCTCTGGTGTCACTTCTTCCCAGGGTGATAAGGAAGTTCAAGCAAGAAGGAGGAATACTACTGTACTTCTAATCGCTCCAGCGTGGCCCAGACGGCATTGGTTCTCAGACCTGCAGGGTCTCTCGATAGAGCATCCTCTTCTACTTCCACAACGCCCAGACCTTCTTGTTCAGGGCCCTTGTGTCTACCAGAATTTGGCCCAGCTGGCTTTGACGGCGTGGTTCTTGAAGCTTCCGTACTTAGGGCCAAAGGATTTTCTGAGGCGGTCATTCAAACTATGTTGAAGGCCCATAAACCGGCATCTGCTTGGATTTATTATAGGGTCTGGAATTCCTATTTCGCTTGGTGTGCGACTAACCATATGCTGCCATATATCCAGTGTAGCAGTAAAGTGGGGCTGTGTTGTGCAGACCAGTCCAGTGTAGTCACTCAGTGTATTGTGCTGCATCAGTCCAGGCAGTCACAGTGTTGGTGTTCTCTGCTTCCATATATCCAGTTTAGCTGTAAAGTGGGGCTGTGTTGTGCAGACCAGTCCAGTGTAGTCACTCAGTGTATTGTGCTGCATCAGTCCAGGCAGTCACAGTGTTGGTGTTCTCTGCTGCCATATATCCAGTGTAGCTGTAAAGTGGGGCTGTGTTGTGCAGACCAGTCCAGTGCAGTCACTCAGTGTATTGTGCTGCATCAGTCCAGGCAGTCACAGTGTTGGTGTTCTCTGCTGCCATATATCCAGTGTCCTGTGTCATCAGTTATTCCAGTGACGATATACGCTGCTGCTATATATATCCACTTCTGCAGTATAACAAATTACAATTATATTATTATTAAAAAGCTGTTGGGCTGCATCAGACCAGTGGTAGTGTGTCCTGTGTCATCAGTAATTCCAGTCATTACTGTGACGCATATTGGTGGTCATTCTGAGTTGTTCGCTCTCTAGCTGCTTTTAGCAGCTGTGCAAATGCTAAGCCGCCGCCCTCTGGGAGTGTATCTTAGCTTAGCAGAAGTGCAAATGAAAGAATCGCAGAGCGGCTACAAAATAATTTTGTGCAGTTTCATAGTAGCTCCAGACCTACTTAGCGCTTGCGATCACTTCAGACTATTTTGTTCCTGTTTTGATGTCACAAACATGCCCTGCTTTCAGCCAGCCATGCCTACGTTTCCCTAGCCACACCTGCATTTTTATCTGGCACGTCTGCGTCTTTCTGTTCACTCCCTGAAAACGGTCAGTTGACACCCAGAAACGCCCACTTCCTGTCAATCACTCTGCGGCCAGCAGTGCGACTGGAAAGCTTCGCCAGACCTTGTGTGAAACTACATCGTTCATTGTAATAGTACGACGCGCGTGCGCATTGCACCGCATGCGCAGAAGTGCCGTTTTTTTTGCCTGATAGCTGCGCTGCGACCGAAATCTGCTAGCGAACAACTCGGAAATGACCCCCATTGTCTCTTATAACTCCCAAAGCTGAAGCTGCTGCCACTAGCCATGACATAGACAATGAAATTCCATCAACGTCGTCTACCAAGGCCGATGCCCAATGTGATAGTAGAGGGCGTGTAAAATCTAAAAAGCCAAAGTTCAGTAAAAAGAACCAAAAAAAGAAATTTCAATCGTCTGAGGAGAAATGTAAACTTGCCAATATGCCATTTACAACACGGAGTTGCAAGGAACGGCTGAGGCCCTGGCCTATGTTCGTGGCTAGTGGTTCAGCTTCAGATGACAATGGAAGCCCTCATCCTCCCGCTAGAAAAATTAAAAGAGTTAAGCTGGAAAGAGCACAGAAAAGAACAGTGTGCTCTGAGATGGTATCACAAATCCCCAAGGAGAGTCCAATTGTCTGACCTTCTCAACACTGGACGGGAAGAGGAGGCTCCTTCCACCATTTGCATGCCCCCTGCAAGTGCTGGAAGGAGGACCCACAGTCCAGTTCCTGATATTCAAATTGAAGATGTCACTGTTGAAGTACATCAGGATGAGGATATCGGTGTTGCTGGCGCTGAGGAGAAAGTTGATGATGAGGATTCTGATGGTGATGTGGTTTGTTTAAGTCAGGCACCGGGGAAGACACCTGTTGTCCTTGGGACGAAGAAGCTCATTGTGATGCCTGGGCAAAGTACCAAAAAAGCCACTTCTTCGGTGTGGAATTATTTCTCCTCAAATCCGGACAACAGGTGTCAAGCCATCTGTTGCCTCTGTCAATCTGTAATAAGTAGGGGTAAGGATGTTTACCATCTAGGAACATCCTCACTTATACGTCACCTGCTGCGCATTCATCAGAAGTCAGTGTCAAGTTCAGAAACTTTGGGAAAGAGCGTAAGCAGTCCACTGACACCTAAATCCCTTTTTCCTCCTGTACCCAAGCTCCTGCAAGACACACCACCAACTCCCTCAACGTTAACTTCCTCCTCAGTCAGGAACATCCGTAGTCCTGCAGGCCATTTCACTGTCAAGACTGAGGAGTCCTCTCCTAACCGGGATTTCTCTGTAGGATCCTTGAGTGGTACGAATGCTGTTGCTGCTGCTGTTGTTGCTGCTGGGAGTCGATCGTCATCCCACAGGGGAAGTCAGAAGACCACTTGTACTACTTCCAGTAAGCAATTGACTGTCCAACAGTCCTTTGTGAGGTAGATGAAATATGACAGCAGTCATCCTTTTGCAAAGTAGATAACTGAGGCCTTGACAGCTATGTTGGTGTTAGAGGTGCATCCGGTATCCACCATTAGTTCAGAGTCACTTAAAGATTTGTTAGAGAAACTGTGTCCCCGGTATCAATTCCGATCTAGGTTCCACTTCTCTAGGCAGGCGATACCGAGAATGTACACAGACGTCAGAAAAAGTCACCATGGTCCTAAAAAATGCAGTTGTATCCAGTGTCCACTTAACCATGGACACGTGGACAAGTGGACCAGGGTAGACTAAGGACTATATGACTGTAACAGCCCACTGGGTAGATGTATGGCCTCCCGCAGTGACACCAGTAGCAGCATCTTGCAAACGCCAACTCGTTCCTAGGCAGGCTACGCTATGAATCACAGCTTTCCATAAGATGCACACAGCTGACTACCTCTTACGGAAACTGAGGAACATCATAGCAGAATGGCTTACCCCAATTGGACTCTCCTGTGGATTTGTGATATCGGACAACGCCACCAATATTGTCCGTGCATTACAACAAGGGCAAATTCCCGCACGTCCCATGTTTTGCACATATAATTTATTTGATGGTGCAGAATTTTTAAAAAAATGAGAGGGGTGTGCAGGAGATGCTGTCGGTGGCCCGAAGAATTGCGGGCCACTTTCTACATTCTTCCACTGAGTGCCGAAGACTGGAGCGCCAGCAAACACTCCTGAACCTGCCCCGCCATCAACTGAAGCAAGAGGTGGTAACGAGGTGGAATTCAACACTCCATCTGCTTCAGAGGATGGAGGAGCAGTAAAAGACCATTCAAGCCTATACATCCACCTACGATATAGGCAAAGAAGGAGTAATGCACCTGACTCAAGCACAGTGGAGAATGATTTCCATGTTATGCAAGGTTCTCCAACCCTTTGAACTTGCCACACGTGAAGTCAGTTCAGACACTACCAGCCTAAGTCAGGTCATTCCCCTTATCAGGCTTTTGCAGAGCAGCTGGAGAGATTGAAGGAGGAGCTAAAATGGAGCGATTCCGCTAGGCATGTGGGACTTGTGGATGGGGCCCTTCATTTGCTTAACCATGAATCATGGGTGGTCAATCTGTTGAAATCACAGCACTACATTTTGGCCACCGTGCTAGGTTTAAAGCCTATATTGTATCTCTCTTTCCAGCAGACACAAGTCTGCAGATGTTCAGAGACCTGCTGGTGAGACAATTGTCAAGTCAAGCGGAACGTGACCCGCCAACAGCTCCTCCCACATTTTCTAACGCCACTGGAGCTGCCAGGAAAAGGCTAAAATTTCCAAAACCACCCGCTGGCAGTGATACAGGGCATTTAGGAGCAAGTGCTGACATCTGGTCCGGACTGAAGGACCTGCCAACGATTACTGACATGTCTACTGTCACTGCATATGATTCTGTAACCATGTCAGCGATCGGCGTAAGAGGTTACTTCTACGAAATGTGGAGAAGATGATGTTCATCAAAATGAATTATAAAGTCTTCCGGGAAGACCTTTACCAGCAATTGCCTCCAAAACGTACACAGGAACCTGTGATGGTTGATTCCAGTGGGGACGAATTAATACTCAGTGAGGAGGATGTACACGGTGAAAGGGGTGAGGAATCGAAGGATGATGATGAGGTGGACATCTTGCCTTTGTAGAGCCAGTTTGTGCAAGGAGAGATTGATTGGTTCTTTTTTGGTGGAGGCCCAAACAAACCAGTCATTTCAGCCACAGTCGTTGGTGGCAGACCCTGTCGCTGAAATTACTGGTTTGTTAAAGTGTGCATATCCTGTTTATACAACATAAGGGTGGGTGGGAGGGCCCAAGGACAATTCCATCTTGCACCTCTTTTTCTTCTTTGCATCATGTGCTGTTTGGGGACAAGATTTTGTTTGTGCCCTCCTGTCTGTAACTTCAGTGCCACTCCTAGATGGGCCAGGTGTTTGTGCCACACACTTGTGTCACTTAGCTTGGCCATCCAGCTACCTAATTGCACCTCTTTTTCTTCTTTGCATCATTTGCTGTTTGGGGCCTATTTTTTTTATATCTGCCCCCCTGTCTGCCACTGCAGTGCCACACCTAGATGTGCCTAATTGTTTGTGTCGCTTGGCTTAGTCATACAACTACCTCATTGCAATTCTTTTTCTTCTTTGCATTATGTGCTGTCTGGGGACTAGTTTTTGAATAGTGCCATCCTGTGTCGCATAGCTTAGTCATACAGCCACCTCAGTGCAACTTTTAGGCCTTAAAACAATATTGTGAGGTGTGGGGTGTTCAGAATAGACTGGAAATGAGTGGAAATGATTTTCATTGAGGTTAATAATACTGTAGGAGCAAAATTACCCCCAAATTCTGTGATTTTTAGCTGTGTTTATGTTTTGTTTTTCCAAAAATCATCCAGATCCAAAAGCAAAACCAAAACACGAAAGGGTGGTTTTGGCAAAAGCAAGCCAAAACCAAAACACGAAAATGGAATTAGAACCAAAACCAAAACACAAAACACGAAACGTGCCCGCCGCACATCTCTAGTTTCAGAGAAAAATTGTGACTCTCCCTGATGTTCATACATTCACGCAGGGTGTTTTACTGATTCAACCTCCCTATGTCCCGCCTGTGGCTCCTTGGGATTTGTTTGTTGTTCTGGACGCCTTGCAAGAGTCTCCGGTTGAACCTCTTGAGTCTGTGGACCTTAAGTGGCTTACTCTTAAGGTCTTGTTCTTGCTGGCTATTACCTTTGCTAGACGTGTTTCAGACTTGGGTGCCCTGTCCTGTCGGTCACCCTTTTCGATTTTTCACCGTGACCGGGCGGTTCTTAGAACTCGTCCTGGTTATTTGTCTACGGTGGTGTCATCTTTCCACCTTAACCAAGAGATTGTAATTCCGGTTTATCCTCCAAAGAGTGGTCTTTGGATGTGGTATGGGCTCTCCGTATTTATGTGAAGAGAACAGCTTTGCTTAGGAGATCTGATTCTCTCTTTGTTCTTTTTGGTTTTCACAAACGTGGCTGGTCTGCGAATAAGCAGACCTTGGCCAGATGGATTAGAATGGTGATTGCACATGCTTATGTACAGGCTGGCCTTCCAGCTCCTGCTACCATCAAAGCCCATTCTGTTTGGTCTGTTGGACCTTCTTGGGCGGCCCGCCATGGTGCGACCCTTGAATAATTGTGCAAGGCAGCTACGTGGTCCTCAGTGAATACGTTCATAAGGTTCTTGTTCTTGCTGGCTATTACCTTTGCTAGACGTGTTTCAGACTTGGGTGCCCTGTCCTGTCGGTCACCCTTTTCGATTTTTCACCGTGACCGGGCGGTTCTTAGAACTCGTCCTGGTTATTTGTCTACGGTGGTGTCATCTTTCCACCTTAACCAAGAGATTGTAATTCCGGTTTATCCTCCAAAGAGTGGTCTTTGGATGTGGTATGGGCTCTCCGTATTTATGTGAAGAGAACAGCTTTGCTTAGGAGATCTGATTCTCTCTTTGTTCTTTTTGGTTTTCACAAACGTGGCTGGTCTGCGAATAAGCAGACCTTGGCCAGATGGATTAGAATGGTGATTGCACATGCTTATGTACAGGCTGGCCTTCCAGCTCCTGCTACCATCAAAGCCCATTCTGTTTGGTCTGTTGGACCTTCTTGGGCGGCCCGCCATGGTGCGACCCTTGAATAATTGTGCAAGGCAGCTACGTGGTCCTCAGTGAATACGTTCATAAGGTTCTATGTCTTCGATACTTCTGCCTCCTAGGATGCCTCCTTTGGACGCCGGGTTCTTGTGCCCGCTACAATGTGTCCCCTCCCATGAGGAACTGCTTTAGGACATCCCTGATGTTATCCCTGTGGAACCCCAGTGTTCCCCACTGCAGAAAAGGAGATTTATGGTAAGAACTTACCTTTGTTAAATCTCTTTCTGCGAGGTACACTGGGTTCCACAGGGTGCCCACCCTGACGCACTTAGCTTCTTTGGGTTTGTATGGCATTAGCCGCTGGTACCTTCTCCTGTCGTGAGAATGTAGTGTATGTGGCTACTAACGGTTGTCGTCTCTTTTACCTGCTACTGCATTGGACTGGTTAACAAAACTGAGCTCCTGTGCACAGAGATGGGGTTATAGAGGAGGTGGCGCTATGCATCCTGGGAACAGTCAAAGCTTTTAGCCTGTTGGTGCCTCAGATCAAGATCCAACTCTACACTCTGATGTTATCCCTGTGTAACCCAGTGTACCAAGCAGAAAGAGATTTAACAAAGGTAAGTTCTTACCATAAATCTCCCTTTTCTACTTTAAATGTACAGTACAATATGTTTATTTATTTATTTTTTTAATTCAGGGTTTCCCCATAATGGCTCCAGTAAGGAATGTAGCTTTGAACAATCAGATAAGTTTTCATTTTCAAACCCAAATATTTCTAACCCTATATTTAAATGTCTATTCTTTCAGTTTGCCTATAGTGTTTTATTTTCCATTGTGGATGCCAAATACTCCCATCCTCCTCATCCTCGAAAACACAGGCAACAAAAGCGTGCAAGGGTTAAGATCTTTCTTACATGTGTCACCCTGTTCGGAATGCCAGATGATGAGGTGATAGGCCTATATACCGGCTCCCACCACACATCATTTTGGATACCCTTTCTATAATAAAAAGTGATCTGGAACAACAAAGAAACATTCCTACATCAATACCACCACCAGTTTTTAGCTGTGTTACATTTTGTGTTTCAGGATGCTTTCCTGGCACGCATCAGCCAGTTTGTTTCTATGCCTTTAGATGAGGAGTCCCTAGTTGTGGTAAAGCAGCAGTTTAGGAAAATGGCTGGCTTCTCACATGTTATAGGGGTAGTAGGTTCACATATTCCATTAGTGGCACCATCAAGGAATGAAAGGATCTTTAGGAATTGCAAACACTTCCATTCCTTAAATATAATGGTGGTATGTGATTCATACCACCAGATTCTATACCTGAACGCTCAGTTTCCAGGCAGAGCACATGACTCTCATGTTATAAAGCAATCAGGGATTTGGTAAAGATTATCTGTGATGCAAGGTGGTGATGCGTGGTAATGTGGTTTTAATACATATTAGTTTACTTAACATTTCAGACGATATTGTCTATCCCTGCACGCCTTGGCTCCTGACTCCTTATTCCAACCCCAAACCAGGACCACAAACAAATTACAACAGTGTGCTTGCAACCACCAGGCAGGTTGTAGAGTGGTGTTTCGGCCTTTTAAAAGGCCGATTCTGCTGCCTACACCAAACTGGTGGCACACTCATGTATTCGCTGGAAATGGTTTCTAAAATTGTGGTGCTGTGTGGTGTGTTTCATAACATTGCAATAAGGAGTCAGGTGCCTTTCCCAGAAGAACTGTTGCCTGAGGATGTGGAGGATGCCCCTCTGAAAGCACAAGGAAGAGGGAGGACCTTCCGTGATAAAGTGGTGAATAAATATTTTTGGTACGTATCTAAATAATAGTAATGTTTATTGAGTTGCTAAGTTATGAGCTAATTCTGAAATGGTATTTTGAACAACACAGGTGTTCATGCTTTTTTCAAATATATTAGAGTGTAATAAATGTATACAACAATAAAATGCCAAAACGATGGGTGCAGTAATATAGTTTTGCCCATTAATCCCCTCTTTGAAGGAAGCCCATCCCATCTGCATATGTGCAGGACTCTGAGCTTACATCAGGCGGTGAGCACAGAGAAGGGAACTACTGTATTAAATTTCATTAAAATTTAAACATTTACTTTATGCTTGCCCTATCCTGAGATGTGAAACCCTAACTCCATTGAGATGCAGAAAGCATAGCTTAACATTCCTTCATGAATATCTCAAGTATAGTGATGCTACTCAACCACGGAGCAGGGGTATTCATGGAGTTGTCAGGGACTTGTCCATGGTAACGTGATCCGTGAATTATACAAATATAGGCATGCCATGTTGTTTGGCCAACACTACGTTAATCTTCTTTTTGAATATAAGGGGTGATTCCGAGTTGTTCGCTCGCTAGCTGCTTTTAGCAGCATTGCACACGCCAAGCCGCCGCCCTCTGGGAGTGTATCTTAGCTTAGCAGAAGTGTGAACGAAAGATTAGCAGAATTGCGAATAGAAATTTCTTAGCAGTTTCTGAGTAGCTCCAGACTTACTCAGCCATTGCGACCAGCTCAGTCCTTTTCGTTCCTGGTTTGACGTCAGAAACTCACCCAGCATTTGCACAACCACTCCCCCGTTTCTCCAGCCACTCTTGCGTTTTACAACTCGAACGCCTGCGTTTTTCCGCACACTCCCATAAAACAGCCAGTTTCCGCCCAGAAACACCCACTTCTTGTCAATCACACTCCGATCAGCACAGCGATGAAAAAGCTTCGTTATGCCGTGAGTAAAATACCTAACTTTTGTGTAAAATAACTAAGCGCATGCGCTCTGCGAACCTTGCACATGCGCAGTAAGCGACTAATCACAGTATAGCGAAAATCGGCAACGAGCGAACAACTCGGAATGACCCCCATAGTACTATTTTACATAGATTTTAATCAGTGTGTGTTGTTTTGTAAAAATGTTTTTCCTTTGTATATTAAAAATGTTTTGTCTCTTGTACCTTTTATCAACATCACACAGATTGCCCTTTGAAGAGTGGTGTCATGGAAGCTGAATATATTTTGTAGAAGTTTTTTTTTGTTATAATGTGATGTTAACATTTTTTATATTATTTTATGGGCCAAACAGGATGTGCCATATTTTGTTTAGTTTTTGCTTTAATGTGATGATAAAAAAAGTTATATTATTTTATAGGCCAAATAGGATGTGCCATTTTTAAAAAAAATATATTTTTTATGCTTCTAATAAAACCTAGAGTGATATACTTTGAAAAGTCTTACTCATAAAATACTTTGCTTTTTAATGAAAATTATAATTTACCAGACAAATTTGGTTATATTTTTGTGTTGTCTTGGACAACAACAATTTACATGTTGACAAAGTTACAGGGCAAATATGAGGTGGTTGGGTCAGTGGCGTAACTACTGCCCCCGCAGTCCTCGCGGTGGCTTGGGGGCGAGGGGCTGCGGGGGCGCCACTGATTTAGAACAGATTGACATGCGGACGAGCGTCCGCATGTCAATCTGCGGTCTCCTCTCCCTCCTTGCTGCGGTGCCTGCTCCCCCGGCCCCCCCCTATGTGTTGGAGGGACACGAGCGCATCGCGCGTCTCTCCTGTGTCCCTCCTGGCTCTCCCCCGGCCGGTCTAAGGAAGCATGTGCCGTTCGTGAGCTCTGATTGGCTCACGAACGGCACTTCCTTTATTAGACAGCTGGGGGAGAGCCAGGAGGGACACAGGAGAGACGCGCGATGCGCTCGTGTCCCTCCAACACATAGGGGGGGGCCGGGGGAGCAGGCACTGGGGCATATACCCGGCACTGGGGACATATACCTGGCACTGGGGGGGCAGATCTGGCACTGGGGACATATACCTGGCACTGGGGGGGCATATACCCGGCACTGGGGGCATGTACCTGGCACTGGGGGCATATACCCGACACTGGAGGCATATACCTGGCACTGGGGGGAAGCAGGCACTGGGGGGAAATATCTGGCACTGGGGGCATGTACCTGGTACTGGGGGCATATACCCGGCACTGGGAGGACATATACCCGGCACTGGGGACATATACCTGGCACTGGGGGGGCAGATCTGGCACTGGGGACATATACCTGGCACTGGGGGGGCATATACCCGGCACTGGGGGCATGTACCTGGCACTGGGGGCATATACCCGGCACTGGGGGGGCTTATACCTGGCACTGGGGGGGCATATACCCGACACTGGAGGCATATACCTGGCACTGGGTGGAAGCAGGCACTGGGGGGAAATATCTGGCACTGGGGGCATGTACCTGGCACTGGGGGCATATACCTGGCACTGGGGGGACATATACCCGGCACTGGGGGCATATACCTGGCACTGGGGGGGCATATACCCGGCACTGGGGGCATATACCTGGCACTGGGGGGGAAGCAGGCACTGGGGGGGAATATCTGGCACTGGGGGCATATAACTGGCACTAGGGGGGCATATACCTGGCACTGGGGGCATACCTGGCACTGGGGGGGAATATCTGGCACTGTGGGAGAATATCTGGCACTGGGGGGGCATATACCTGGCACTGGGGGCATATAGCTGGCACTGGGGGGGCATATACCTGGCACTGGGGGAATATACCTGGCACTGGGGGGGCATATACCCGGCACTGGGGGCATATACCCGGGACTGGGGGGGCATATACCTGGCACTGGGGGGGGGAAGCAGGCACTGTGGGGGAATATCTGGCACTGGGTGCATATACCTGGCACTGTGAGGGAATATCTGGCACTGGGTGCATATACCTGGCACTGTGGGGGAATATCTGGCACTGGGAGCATATGTGGCACTGGGAGCACGGCCCTAGCAACAAGCACTACCCCCTAGCAACGAGCATGACACCCAGTGCATGAAACCCCTGGCAACGAGCATGACATCCTGGCACCGTGCATGGAACCAAGAGCATGAAACCCCTGGCAATGAGCAGGTAATTTAAGAGTAATTAGAAGCCTTACTGTAGAACTTAATGTGTAATGGGCATTACGGTGTGTGGCATAATGTATCACGGACATTGCAGTGTGTGTCATAATGTATCTGGCATTACGGTGTGTTGCATACTATGTCACGGGCATTGTGGTATGTGGTATAATGTCTCAGGATCATTGTGGTGTGTGTCATACTGTGTCACAGACATTGTATGTGCTATAATGTATCAGGGGCATTGCAGTGTGTAGCATAATGTATAACGGGCATTGCGATTCCTGTCATAATGTGTCGGGGGCATTACGGTGTGTGGCATAATGTGTCGGGGGCATTACGGTGTGTGGCATAATGTGTAGGGGGCATTACGGTGTGTGCATATTGTGTCATGTGCATTATTGTCAGTGATCGCAAAAACGCGCTATGGCGCGTATTTTACCCAGAAACAGCCGCCCGGGACTCACATTTAGAAGATGAGCGGGTCCCACAGGACGCGCTCATCTAAATATGTGTTTGCATGTGTTAAGCCTGTCAGCGGAATGCAGGAGGTGACTGGCTGTTTCCTCGGCCAATCACCTCCTGTAGTCTCCATCCAATTACAGCCTGCAGCATCTCCCGCTTTGAATCCTGCTCCCCGCCAGCACATGAATCTGTGCTGCAGGGCTGACAGACTGGCCCCACTCATCCGGCTCCACTGCCGCTCTCCCGCCAGCACCCTCCTCTGCGACTGGGAGTACAGCTCCGGATCTGCCCGCCGCCACCCCCCTACCCGGGACCCGCTCAACGCCCCACCGAGACCCGACAACTACCTTCCAGCAGGAGCCGGCCGGGCTGCGCAGCTCCCGCTGTAGGTAAGCAGTAGACAGTGCTGCATCGCCCCGCTTCACCTGGAGTAGCTGGTGCAGAATTGCGGGATGTCCGGGGGCTGCAAGCTCCGTGTGTGCAATGTGAGGCCGCTCAGAGTGTCAGGGCCTCACTGACACCATTTTTCTGACAGCACAGTGCAGTGAGTGCACTGGCACAAGTAGCCAGCCGGCGCCGCAGCATGAAGGAGCTATCTGTGAAATCGCAAGCAGAGGCTGGCAAGAAGGAGCTCCTCCGATCGCTTCCCCTGACGGGCTGGCCACTGCTAAATATACCAGTAATCAGTACAGCTGTGCAGTGACACTGACTTTCCCATTGCACCTGGGGCTCCACTACTTTACACAGTTGGAACTGATTATCGGTATATTTAGCAGTGGCCAGCCCGTCAGGGGAAGCGATTGGACGAGCTCCTTCTTGCCAGAGAACAGCCTCTGCTTGCGATTTCACATAGAGCTCCTCCAGGCTGCGGCTACTACAGGCGCAGGCTGGCTACTTGTGCCAGTGCACTCACTGCACTGTGCTGTCAGAAAAAATGGTGAGTGTCAGTGAGTTGCTGCTGGGGGCGGAACCACTTGTGTCAAACGGCCCCTTCGTGCAACTGGAGGTGATAAGTGAGTGGTTACTGCAATGTGCCTCAGTGCTCTTCCAGGCGCATTGTGTATAATAACGTGCTCTACCAGGCGCATTGTGTATAATAACGTGTTCTACCTGGCGCAATGTGTATAATAACGTGTTCTACCTGGCGCAATGTGTATGATAATGTGCTCTACCTGGCGCAATGTGTATAATACCGTGTTCTACCTGGCGCAATGTGTATGATAACGTGTTCTACCTGGCGCAATGTGTATGATAACGTGCTCTACCTGGTGCAATGTGTATAATAACGTGCTCTACCAGGCGCAATGTGTATGATAACGTGCTCTACCTAGTGCAATGTGTATAATAACGTGCTCTACCAGGCGCATTGTGTATAATAACGTGTTCTACCTGTCGCAATGTGTATGATAACTTGCTCTACCTAGCGGCAATGTGTATGATAACTTGCTCTACCTAGCGGCAATGTGTATGATAACATGCTCTACCTGATGCAATGTGTATGATAACTTGCTCTACCTAGCGGCAATGTGTATGATAACATGCTCTACCTGGCGCAATGTGTATGATAACGTGTTCTACCTGGCGCAGTGTGTATAACGTGTTCTACCTGGCGCACTGTGTATGATAACGTGCTCTACCTAGCGGCAATGTGTATGATAACATGCTCTACCTGATGCAATGTGTATGATAACGTGCTCTACCTGGTGCAAAGTGTATGACGTGCTGTACCTGGTGCAAAGTGTATGACGTGCTGTACCTGGTGCAAAGTGTATGACGTGCTGTACCTGGTGCAAAGTGTATGACGTGCTGTACCTGGTGCAAAGTGTATGACGTGCTGTACCTGGTGCAAAGTGTATGACGTGCTGTACCTGGTGCAAAGTGTATGACGTGCTGTACCTGGAGCAAAGTGTATGACGTGATCTACCTGGATCAGTGTGCATAGGAGGTTCTACCTGGTGCAATGTGTATAAGCGCCACTACTGTGTGGTGTAATGTGAATTGACACTATTATGTGGTCACGCCCCTTCCCTATGAAGCCACGCCCCTAAAATTACGGCGCGCACTACCTGTTCTTTATGGTCTAAGTGGTCTAACACCAATTCACCTTCTGCGTAAGGGCACCAAAATGTCTAGTTACAGCTCTGGTGCAGGGTGTCCTGCATGCTACACAGCCCAGCAGCATTGTCAGCCCATCCCCCCCATCTTGCAACACTTTTGTAGTGTCCAAACAAGATTAAAATTAATAAGAACCTTCATTCCGATGGGACCCAGAAAAAGACCGGTAGGACCCCAATTTTTAAAAGTGAAGGGTCCCTGGGACCCACTTTTTTTTTGGCTCAGCGCGATCACTGATTGTGTGTGGAATAATGTCTAAGGGCCATTGCAGCATGTGGAATAATGTATACTGGGCATTACTATAAGGAGGAAAAATGACAAATAATGTAAGGGGCATGAATCAGGATTATTTTTCTTTCCTGTGGTGGCCAACGTCTGGGCGTGCAGGTTGCAAAACTGGGGTATACGGTAGTCTTTTCCTGCAATGCCACGCCCTCCACGCAATGCCACGCCCATTCCGACAAAGCCACACCCCCTTTTTTGCCAGCGCGCGCCTGCGGCGTGCGCATTTTTCTACCTTTGCTAGTGCCAATTACGGGGTGTATGGGGGGGCGCCGAAGGATTTTTTGGCTTGGGGGAGAAAAATTTCTAGTTACGCCACTTGGTTGGGTGTAACTTTAACACTGTGCTTGATTAGTTCAGAATCACTGACATGCATACCTATTGCGTATGCATAAGTATGCAAGGACGATAGTACGCATACGCACATGCGTACTATACACAACCAATGGGAATGTTATCATTGTGGGGGGTTTATAATACATAAGTTTATTAATAATTTAAATATTCAAATTACAGTACATGTCAGCCATCTTAATGTACTTAACCGATCAGCAGGAATGATATGTTATAAATAGCAGATTTTAATGTAAGGACACCATTGCCATCATCAGAGCTGCTGCATTCACAGCGCAGGAGCTGCTAATCCTCACAGCAGTTATGTACAGGAGGCTTGGGGGCACACCCCCCTATATCTCTGATGTGGTGAAGCATGCTGCATATAGGGAGGTCCACAGATGGCTCCGCGTTCGCTGTATGTTCAGGCGCTCAGTAGTGCAGCTAGAGAGGAGGACGTACGATCTCCAGAGGCGACAGCTAGAGTTGCTGATGCGCATCCGAGCGGAAATACGCAGGTGTAAGAACACAGGCAGAAGTAGACAGGCATATAGAAGGAATGAATGCATAGAAGTGTGTGTGTATGTGTGTTTATGTGAATGTGTGTGTGTGTGTGTGTGTTTATGTGAATATATGTTTGAGTGCGTGTGTGTGTGTACTGAATGTTGAAATATATTAAAAGTTTTAGAAAGTTGATATTTGTAATGTGAAATACTGTATATTAGTTGCCAACAGGGCTCAATTATGATATTCCAGCAGCCAGTATACCACCACCAAGTGTATCTCCTCCCATTGCAACCTCAATATCCATGTGACTTAAACTTTGAAATAAAACATAAACAAGTGTAATAAAACGTGAGCCTTATTTGTTGTTGTGATGTACTGCGGGGATCCGGATTGAAAGTCGACAGTAACTAGGTCGACAATGTCTAGGTCGACCACCATTGGTCGACAGTAACTAGGTCGACAGGGTGTCTATGTCGACAGGGTCTTTAGGTCGACATGTTCTAGGTCGACAGGTCAAAAGGTCGACATGCATTTTTCACAATTTTTTTTCTTTTTTTGAACCTTTTCATACTTAACGATCCACGTGGACTACGATTGGAACGGTAATCTGTGCCGAGCGAAGCGAAGGCACCATGCCCGAAGCATGGCGAGCGAAGCGAGCCATGCGAGGGGACGCGGTGCACTGATTGGGGTTCCCGGTCACTGTACGGAGAAAACCAAAATAACATTAAAAACTCATGTCGACCTTTTGACCTGTCGACCTAGAACATGTCGACCTAAAGACCCTGTCGACATTGTTGACCTAGTTACTGTCGACTTTCAATACCACAGCCATGTACTTCACCACTGTATATACTTAATGACAAGTTTTAATTACAACAAAAAACAAAAACATTTAATAAAAAATGCATGTTTACATATACAACTATTATGTTATGTGTAATTTTAACAGTTTTATTCCAGCTCTGCTAGGACAAGCACAATGACAACGCCAGTGGCAGAGACGCCATGTGTCAGGTAGGCCACCAGGTGCCCAAAACAAAAACCTCTCCTCTCCTTCTGAACCCCCCTCTCCCTTTCATTACCAACCCCCTGTTTGCCTCTCCTTCTTATTACCAACCACCCTCTGCCTCTCCTTCTGAACCCCTCTCCCTCTCATTACCAACCCACCTCTGCCTTCACTAATGAAGACCCCTCTCCCCTTTCATTACCAAGCCCCCTCTGTCTCTCCTTCTTAATCCCCCTCTCCCTCTCATTACCAACCCCCCTCTGCCTTTACTACTGAAGACCTCTCTCATTCTACTGGCCAATCCCCCTCAACTTCTCCTTCCCAAGCCAACTCTAGCTCTGGGGAGAAAGCTGAGGAAGCACCATTCCAAAGCGCTGAAAGTAAGTGCTTACACATGCAGTTTAAATTATAGTTAGGATTCCTAGTGTTAGGTATGGGGTGTGTGGAGATTAGCGGGGTGGTTGCCATTGTAAGCCAAAAAACCTAATCTTGAATTAATTTGTTGGTGACAATGCCAGGCCTGAAAAAATTTTTATAAAAAAATAATATGGTATGTAAAATGATTGAAGGTGGATGTAAAGTTAAATTTACCCATGCTGACTTTGTTTTAGCAAAACATGCAAGAGAAGAGAAGTAAATTCCATTTACAGTATGTTAAAAGAATGTTTTTTTTAAACAATAATTATTCGCCCCCCCCCAAAAAAAAAATTGTCATGTTTATTAAAAAAACAATGGGGGTCATTCCGAGTTGATCATAGCTGTGCTAAATTTAGCACAGCTACGATCGTAAACTCAGACATGCTGGGGGACGCCCAGCACAGGGCTAGTCCGCCCCACATGTCAGTGCCGGCCCCCTCTGCACAAATACAAAAGCATCGCGCCTTTGTATCTGTGGAGTAACTCCCGGCCAGCGCAGTGCCTGCGGCTGGCCGGAAGTTGTGTGTCACTGCCGCTGGCCTAGCGACTGCGTGAGACGTCACGCAGCTGCTGTGCCGCCCCCCTCCCCCCCACGGTCCGGCCACGCCTGCGTTGGCCGGACAGTGCCTACTAAACGACGGCTTAACGCCGCCATTCAGCCCCCTCCCGCCCAGCGACCGCCTTTGTCTCAGAGGCGAGCGCTGGGTACCAATGACTACCATTCGCCAGCGCACTGCGGCACCGGCGCATGCGCAGTTCCGACCCGATCGCTGCGCTGCGACAAACTGCAGCGAGCGATCGGGTCGGAATGACCCCCAATGTACATGTATATTGTCCCCGTTGTTTATTTTTGCCCAGATTGTAATTCCTTTTTCTGATGCTCTGTCTCATAGATGTTCGGGAACAAAGAGATGCCCTCATTCGGCAGTCATTAATAAATATGGAGGCCTATCTGAGGGGGGGGGGGTGTTTTTTTTTTACATAATTTATTTTATAGTAACATTGTTCACATCAAAGCAGTTTGTTGTGCTTGATGTGGTATTTGTTTAATGACATTTAATTACATTAAGCAATGAAGTAATTAAATTGCTTTGCTTTGTTTGATGACTCGCATAAATTACGTACAGAAAATAATCGCATCGCAAAAACTTCATACAGATTTTCATTGAAATGCAGATTTTGCTAATGAGTCTAGGCAACCCATTTTCTGCAAACATTTTCCATGTTTTTTTTTTTTTGCGTTTGGGCGTGTTTTCGCAATTGACGCAAAATTTGCAAATGATCAAATTTTTTAAAATGTTGTAGTTTTTACGATCCTTACTGAATCGGGTCCTATGCCCTGCCCACACTAGTAGTTCTACTTACACAGTAGCAGTGCACCTTGCACATTAGTCACACACTGTAGTAGTCCCCTGTATATTTAACTTCATATAGCTGCTCCTCATACATATAACACTAAGGGGGTCATTCCGAGTTGTTCGCTCGGTAAAAATCTTCGCATCGCAGCGATTTTCCGCTTAATGCGCAATGTCCGCACTGCGACTGCGCCAAGTAAATTTGCTATGCACTTAGGAATTTTACTCACGGCTTTTTCATCGTTCTGGCGATCGTAATGTGATTGACAGGAAATGGGTGTTACTGGGCGGAAACAGGCCGTTTTATGGGCATGTGGGAAAAAACGCTACCGTTTCCGGAAAAAACGCAGGAGTGGCTGGAGAAACGGGGGAGTGTCTGGGCGAACGCTGGGTGTGTTTGTGACGTCAAACCAGGAACAACAAGCACTGAACTGATCGCAGATGCCGAGTAAGTCTGAAGCTACTCAGAAACTGCTACGAGGTGTGTAATCGCAATATTGCGAATACATCGTTCGCAATTTTAAGATGCTAAGATTCACTCCCAGTAGGCGGCGGCTTAGCATGAGCAAATCTGCTAAAATTCACTTGCGAGCGAACAACTCGGAATGACCCCCTATATGCAAGGTACTATTAATGTTGCAGGTGACCAATAAACAATAATGTCTTCTTGTTTATCATCATCTAATTCCTCACAATATATTACAATAAATGATTTATCCTACGTCTTTATTTAAATAAGATGGTGGCAAACAAATAGACATTTATGTCTATTGGTCACTTCCTGCTACATTAACATTACCTTGTCTTTGGTACTGTAAGTATAATTTTGCTATTCTAATAATTCCCCCTCACTGCCCAGCACTTAGCTGTCTGCTGTCTGTAACCCTCCCCTTCCCCCTAGCACTCACCGAACAGCTGTCCCACACCCCAAGCCACCCCTATCCCCAAGGACAGTACACTTACCTAGCCGCTGTCTGCCTACAAGGAAGACACCTTGTTTGCCGGGCTCCTCACTCGATACCCATGCTCAGCATACAGTGTGCGGGAGCTGGGGAAGGTGGAGCTATGTCAGAACTTTCATTGGGTGCTTTGTGCAAAGTGACAGCACATCATAGCTGCTCATGACTTGAATGTGCGTCTGCACATGCAGCCCAATATGGGTGGGGGGAGAACGGTCGCTGAAGAGTTCACATGGCCCAGCCTACCAGGGACTGACCTAGTATCCCAGCATCCCAAACCGCACCTGTCCAGGACCCTGCTGCACCAAATAGCCCACAGGCAACACAAACCACACAGACACTGTAAATGTAGTGACATGCGGGGGTCAAATTCTTAAGACCATGGTCACTGCCACCATCGAGTACACATGTGCACCGTTGCTATTCCACATAGTAGATAGTGACTTTAGACCATTGCTCAGACTGCCTGACAGTGTGTACCTTGAATTGATACATCTGGGGCCTGAAGTACACATGATATAGCTAGTCACCCCAGAATTCCATGATTTATTTACTTGCCACACCATCTGCAAACTACCTGTCATCTACCACTTGCACTCGGATGAATCATTACCCATACAGTGTGTGCACCCCCAGCGGATTCCAATCACTATGAATGATAAATTCATAGCTGAGTTGGAGCACATGACCACACTTGGTGTCATAACCCCTATGGAAGAGGTGATCCAGTGAGTGTCTGCAATGGTAAAGATGGGTCCACATTTATCTTGACCTTTAATAGGATTAACTGAGACTGGGCAGTCGGACTTAATCCCCTGCTGTAATGACTTAATCCCCTACTGTATTGTTCTCTGTATTGTATTGCAGTTGAAAAAAATAGATGAAGGGTTTATGCTAATATGTCATGTTGTGCCTAGGCACAGAAAACTAGTCAAGTTAACCGTGGACCCATCTGTAGCTGTTGTAAAAAAGATGGGACTGTCAGGATCTGCACAGACCCTGTGCACCTCAAAAAAGTGATACTAAGAACCTATCACCGCTTGATATCTGTAGTCATTGCTCACATTCTGGAAGCCCAGGTTTCAACATATTAGATGCCAAATGTGGGTTTTGGCAACTGGTTCGCGTCACTAAATGCCTTTCTGCCTTTTCATCTTGGATGTTGTAGCTTAATATTTCAAAAACAGAATTAATTACATTTCCATCAGCCAATAGAAGTTACCAACATGACATCTCTATCACCATTGATAACTTAACAATTAAACCTACCCCACAAGCTCGCTGCCTAGGTGTCATCTTTGACTCTGAACTGTTCTTTGCTCTACATTCAATCTGCCTCTAAATCATGTTACATACATCTAAAAAAAAATCAAAAATATGATCTTATTTTACACAAGACACTAAAAAACTCTAATCCATGCACTCATTATCTTTTGTATTGACTATAGCAATAGTTTCCTTACTGGTCTTACCAAAAAAAGACTATAATCACTATAATCTATTTTGAATGCAGCTGCGCGGCTAATCTTCCTTGATAGATGTTCATCATCTGCGGATTCACTCTGTCAGTCCCTCACTTAATTACCGGTATTCTATCATATTCAATATAAAATACTTTTACTTACATATAAGACTATTGACCAAACTGCCCCAACATACATCTCTTCACTTATCTCAAAATATAGCCCAACTCAACCTGTCCACTCTGCACAAGATCTGCATCTCTTATCCACACACATTACTTGCACCCATTCACAATTGCAAGACTTCCTTTTGGGCTGCACCTACTCTTTGGAATGACCTCCCACACACAATAAGACTCTCTTCTAGTTTTCGTATTTGACTCATCCCACCCAACTGTGTTTCTCATCATCACCCACCCACTGTGTCTTTCAGACTTATTCCCCACTGTATCTCTCATCTTCACCCCCACTGTGTCTCTCAGCCTTACTGACCCACTGTGTCTCTCAGCTTCATCCTCATTGTGCCTCTAGGCCTCATACACCCACTGTGTCTCACAGCCTCACCCCCATTGTGTCTCTCAGCCTCACCCCACACTATTTTACCTAGCCTCACCCACGTGTCTCTCAGTCTCACCCAATCACTGTCTCTCAACCTCACCCCTCACTGTGGTTCTCAGCCTCACCCCCACTTCCCTCCAGCACATCCCCCTGTCTGACCCTCAGCACAATCACCTGCATGTCTCTGCACCTCAAGCCCCCCACTCTCCCACCCCATGCCTCTTCAGCACCCCTCCCTGTGACTCTCCAGCCCACACTTATCTTCTGTTGCCTGCTCCTCATCACATCTACTCTACCAGTGGCGAGACATTACTGTATGTACGTCTCCCTGGGAACAAAATCAAAACTTTATTGCCCTGGCAGCAAAGCTATCAACAACTTATTTATGTTATTCTTTATATAGGCTACATAGTTGTTGGTATATAAAGTTAGGTATTTTATGGGGTATATGCAGTTGCGGTCGAATTGCCGCAAATGTCAAAAAACGGGGCATTTTCGACAAAAAAAAAAATGATTCGACAATGCAATACAGTACTTTTCGACAAAAAAACGGCCTTTTCAAATTCGACTTTTTGCAATTCGACAGTTGTCAAATTCGACATGTCTGCAATGGTAAAAATGCGGCTTTTCTACAAAAGTATATTCAATTGAAGAATGTCGATTCGACAACAGTGCTTTTCGACAGTCATTTCGTCAATTTCAGTCCGCCTCATTTTGCTGGAGGGATCTAATAAAATTTTTAAAAAACATGTTTTTTTGTGTGTTTTTTTTATTACTAATAGCATATCTATTTATATTAGAAGGGATTATGTACTTGGTTTGTCTATTAGGAGCCACAAGTATTATTTATATATTTTTTAAAAGAATATATATTTTTTTTTTACTGACTGAAATAATATGGAGAGATCAGAGCATGTTTTTCAGTGGGAAGGGGTGTTAATGTGTAAAAAATCCTGGGAAAAAAATGCGTGGGGTCCTCCCTCCTAAGCATAACCAGCCTCGGGCTCTTTGAGCTGGTACTGGTTGTAAAAATACGGGGGGAAAAATTACAGGTATTTTCACAACCGGCACCGGGCTCTGCATCCAGTCCTGGTGCCAAAAATACGGGGGACAAAAAACGTACGGGTCCCCAGTATTTTCTGAACCACCAGCACCGGTCTCCACTAGTCAGAGAGATAATGCCACAGCCGGGGGACACTTTTATATCGGTCCCTGCGGCCGTGGAATTAAATCACTAACTAGTCACCCCTGGCCGGGGTACCGTGGATTCTACTGGTGAAGGGGACCGAGTCGGCGTGTGAACATAGGTAAGTATGTGTGTGTCGGCGTGCATGTATGTAATAAAGTTTTACTTTCACGGTGTGCGTGTACTGTTTTTATTTGGGTATTTTTTTTGCAGTAGAACTACAGGTACCAGCGGGCCCATTTCCCCCCGCATGCTGGTACTTGTGGTTCTCCAAGTACCAGCTTGCGGGGGAGGCTTGCTGGGACTTGTAGTTCTGCTACAAAAACAATATTCTTTATTTTTGTCACTTGGCTATCAGCCTCCCATCCGCAGCCCTTGGATGGGGGGGGACAACCTCGGGCTTCACCCCTGGCCCTTGGGTGGCTGGAGGGGGGGACCCCTTGATTTAAGGGGTCCCCACTCCTCCAGGGTACCCCAGCCAGGGGTGACTAGTTAGTGATTTAATGCCACGGCCGCAGGGACCGATATAAAAGTGTCCCCCAGCTGTGGCATTATCTCTCTGACTACTGGAGCCCGGTGCTGGTGTTAAAAATACGGGGGACCCCTAAGTTTTTGTCCCCCATATTTTTGGCACCAGGACCGGATGCAGAGCCCGGTGCTGGTTGTGAAAATACGGGGGTTCCCCTGTCATTTCCCCCCCCCCCCCGTATTTTTACAACCAGGACCGGCTCAAAGAGCCCGAGGCTGGTAATGCTTAGGAGGGGGGACCACACACATTTTTTTCAGGATTTTTTACACACTTTTGTGCCATCCATGAAGTCGAATCCAGGACGCACACTATCGTCAATTGGTCCGTTTTTCGACAGCGGGACTGTCGAATGCGTTTTTTATTGAATATGTCGAATTCGGGTCCCGGCGGGAGGGTGTCTGACTGTCGAATTGTGTCGAATTTAAAAACGGTCGAATTCCAGCCGGAATTCGACCGCAATTGCATATGCCCCAATATTGGGCCAAAAAAATGTGTAAGACACTAATGGTGCTATGAAGTTAAAATGTTTGTGATCTACTGCTCTAATGAAAACAAAATTATTTTTAATTCCCAGTTAATTGATGGATTATTTGCAGCCAACCGAGGATTTCGGGGGATGTTTTTGTTAAGACCAGCACAGAAAACACGTGGACACCCAATTAGGTTAGAGGAGAGGAGATGCCGCACACAGAGGCGGAAGGGTTTTTTCACAGTGAGGACAGTACGAGTTTGGAATTCCCTACCTAAGAAAGTAGTAATGGCAGACTCTGTCTATACTTTTAAGAATGGCCTAGATAAATTCCTAATGGATAAGGATATACAGGGTTATGGTGGATAGATCTTGTACCATAGTTATAATAAAATGAGGGAATTCTACACAACGGCCGACTTTATCAACAGATAAAATTAATCCTGAAAATATCACAGAGTAGGAAAACACAAATAAGTTGAACTCGATGGACGGATGTCTTTTTTCCACCTCACAAACTATGTAACTATTTCCAAACATGATAGGAAACTGAGGGGGACGATAAGAAAATTGTTCGAGCCTCACAGTGATTTTGCTTGATTACTAGTTCCAATGTTTCAGTTTCATGGGTAACTGGTCCAGGGATTAAGGGGGAACCATCTACAGTTGTCAGGGGCAGCAGAGCATCGTGCGTTGCATTCTGAATGCATTGATTTCTTTCTCACCCATTGTCCGGCCGTGCCTTTAGTCTTGGGTCACCCCAAGCTTGCCATCCATAATCCAACCATTGATTGGCAATATTGGGAAATTTCATGGTGGGTTTCCAACTGCGCTAAGAGGTGTATTACTCATCCGGTACAGGTCGCTGTCGTTGTTTCAGAACCTATTCCAGCAGTTTACCAGGTCTATGCAAATGTCTTTTCCAAGGGAAATACGGATGTCCTTCCACCCCATCGGTCTTATGACTGCGCCATTGACCTCATTCCTGGTGCTATTTTGCCTAAAGGGAGACTCTATGCACTGTCTGGCCCCGAGACCAAGGCCATGGATGACTATGTACAGGAGAATCTAAAGAAAGGATTTATTAGGCCCTCTAAATCCCCTATGAGTGCGGGGTTGTTTTTTGTTAAAAAAAAAAGACGGATCTCTTAGGCCGTGCATTGCCTTACGGGCCCTGAACACTTACCCCTTACCTCTCATTTCTATGTTGTTTGATCAACTCCACACCGCGGTCATTTTTTCTAAAATTGACCTTAGATTAGCGTATAACCTCATTAGAATAAGATCTGGGGATGAGTGGAAGATTACTTTTAGTACACAGTCCGGACATTATGAATACCTTGTGATGCCGTTTGGTCTGTCCAATGCTCCTGCGGTGTTTCAGGATCTTACAAATGATGTCCTACGCAACTTCCTGGGGAAATTCGTGATAGTTTATTTGGATGACATCCTAATTTATTCTGAGTCTCCGGAACAGCATTGTTTCCATGTTCGGCAAGTGCTTCAAAAATTGCGGGAGAATCACTTGTATGCCAAGTTGGAGAAATGTGATTTTCACATTACAGAGATGTCCTTTTTAGGATATATTATTTCTCCGTAAGGGTTTTTTATGGAACCTAAAAACCTCCAGGCAGTCTTGAATCAGGCTCAACCCATCAACTTGAAGTCTATTCAGAGGTTTTTGGGTTTTGCTAATTATTATAGATGGTTTATTCATGCTTTCTCCGAGTTGCCCCTGTTGTGGCTTTGACTAAAAAGGGTGTTGATCCTTCTATGTGGTCGCCTCGGGCCGAGCGTGCCTTCCAGGCTTTGAAACAGGCCTTTGTCTCTGCTCCTGTCCTTAGACACCCCAACCCTGATCTTCCTTTTATCATGGAGGTAGATGCCTCTGAAGTTGGGGTGGTCGCTGTTCTGTCTCAAGCTGACCCCAAGTCGTTGATGCTTCAACTGTGTGCTTTCATGTCCAAAAAATTCTCCTCTGCAGAGACCAACTATGATTTGCGTAACAGAGAATTGTTGGTGGTCAAGTGGGCTTTTGAGGAATGGAGGCACTGGCTTGAGGGAGCAAAGCATACCGTCACTGTGTTTACGGACTACAAGAATTTACAGAACATTGAGTCAGCTAAGCAGCTTAATTCCTGGCAGGCTCGCTGGGCGCTGCTCTTTGGTTCAATTTCATCATCACCTACAGGCCCAGTTCTAAGAACACCAAGGCCGATGCCCTGTCAAGCTGTTTTCTTCCTGCTCACGATAACCATTCTCCTGCTACTCCTATTATTCCAGCATCCTCTATACGGACTGGCCTCACACAGGTTTTACACACACCATTAGTTCAGGTTCAGCTGCAGGCTCCCAGTAACACTCCCGTTGGCCGTCTCTTTGTTCCAGAGTTCTTGAGAGGCAGTGTCCTTGCTGAGTTTCATGATAACAAAGTTGCTGGCCATCCTGTTGTTGCTAAAACATTGGAGTTACTCTCTCGCTCGGTGGGGTGGCCTAATCTTTCCAAGGATGTTAGGGAATTTGTTCTCTCTTATCAAGATTGTGCTAGGCACAACGTGTCCTGGTCTCTGCCCGTGGGGCAGCTCCTGCCTTTAGCCATTCCAGTCAGGCCATGGTCACACATTTCCATGGATTTTGTGGTGGATCTTCCACTCTCTTCTGGTTTTCAGGTGATCTGGGTGGTGGTGGATCGATTTAGCAAGATGGCCCATTTCATTACTTTACCCCGATTGCCATCCGCTCAGGTTTTGGCAGACTTGTTCCTTCCCCATATTTTCAGGTTCCATGGATTACCCGTTGATATTGTCTCAGACCAGGGACCGGGACCGCAGTTTATTGCCAGTTTCTGGAATCACTTTTGCTCATCGTTAAACATGAGACTCAGTTTAACCTCTGGATACCATCGACAGTCCAATGGGCAGACGGAGTGGGTGAATCAATCGCTGAAGCAGTATCTGCGTCTTTATACTGCCAAGCTTCAGAACGATTGCTCGGACTATCTTCCCCTGGCCGAGTTTGCTTACAACAAGGCCTGTCATTCATCCACCAAGGTGTCTCTGTTCTTTTTGGTCTTTGGCTTTCATCCTAGAGCCAATTCCTTTAATCCTAATTGTCCATATTCTCCCCTGGCCTTAACTTCCTGCCTCAGAGCTATTTGGAAGAAGGTACACCTTGCTCTTAAGAAAACTGTTCCAACGTCCATGCACTTTTAAGGTGGGAGACAAGGTGTGGTTGTCAACCCGTAACATCAAACTCCAACAACCTTCGGCTATGTTGGGACCCAGATTCATTGGGTTGTTTCGTATTATCAAACAGGTCAATCTGGTGGCTTTTTTCGGCTGCAATTGCCAAGCTCACTTAAAATGTCCAACACCTTTCATTGTTCTCTGCTTAAGCCCTATATTTTTTCCAGGAAATTCCCTCAGAAAGTTTTCTGGAGTAGGCCTCCCATGGATGTTCAAGGCCAACAGGAATTCCTGGTAGAAAAGGTTTTGGATTCTAAGCGTTCCCGTGGTCAGCTTTATTTTCAGGTCCATTGGAAGGGCTACAGCCCAGAGGAGAGATCTTGGGTCCAGGACAAGGATTTGCATGCTCCTAAACTGAAAGAGATGTTTTTTGGAGAATTTCCTCTTAAACCTGGGTTTAGGGGTTCCTTAACCCCTCCTCAAGGGGGGGGGGTACTGTCAGGAGTGACAGTGCATCATGCCGGCTCCTGGCCATTGCTAGGCATTGGGGCCGGCGCGTTGCTTCCGCCCCTGGCTCTCCAACCCCGGCTGGTTGCTTGGCAACCAGGGATGCCATACCGTCGCCCTGCACTGCGATCCCGCTGTTGCTAAGCAGCCTGGACGCTGTGTGCCGCATGCCCAGAGACAGGTGCGATGATCAGGGTCTGGGGGGCTGGGCTGCTGGATCTCCTCTCATTGGTCTGCAGGGCCTTTATATTGGAGTCAGGGCAGTGCATCCTCACCAGTGATAGCTTCCTGTGGAGCCTGTACCTGCCTCTGGAGTGTTCCTGCGTTCAGCCAGTTCGTTTCACCATCCTGTATCCTGTTTTCCGGATCCTGGTCCTGGGAATCTGTTCCTGACTTCCAGTCTAGTGATCCTGAATCTTCAGCCTCGGGGTCCTGTTTGCATCTACGTGCACCTTTTCCGGTGTCGTGAGTAGCGGCTCTGCCGCACCTTACGGCTGAAGCTGTATTATCCTAATTCTCTTGTCATTGTGTTTTCTGCAGAGGTTCCATTACCGTTGTCCTTGCTGAACTATGACGGATTCGTATTCGGCACTTGGACAGCATTACTTTGGTTACCTTTTTTCTTGGCGACCGCGCCGCACATAAATTAGTTATTTATTTTCTGTAGCCTTCCCCTTCGTAGTCGTTTCTGTCTAGTTAGTTCTCCCCTTGTTCTCTCTGTCTCGATTAACGCCTTGTCACCAATTAAGAGCAGGGGGCATCGGAGTCCGGGTGGACCTAATCCACCCATTCAAACACGGCTGCCGTGGGCATAAGAAACCATAGTCTCGCAGGCGTTAATCGACCACTAGGGAAGACAACGGAGTCAGGGTTTTCTGTTAGGTGTAGCTGCATATCTCAGTTTTTACTACAGCATCATGTTTCTGTATTCAGAGCTCATCTATTGCCACCCTGTCTCTCGGATTCCGAGTAAATAGATCATAAAAACAGTTTACATTAATATGGGTACCTGTTTTATGCTAAACTCAGTTTGGTTCCTCTTACCAAACATGATATCCATAAAATTGTCATTCACCCCAGAACCTACCACAGCCAACTTAGAAATCCAAAGCAAACTGATCTTTAATCAGATTAAAATTGAGAAGTGTGAATTATTACTTGCCTTATTCTTATCAGAAGTAGCTAGAGAGGAAACCTAAGGAATAATTCATTCAAATGCTAAAGCATATCAGAAATCACAGAGTACTGGACAGAGGAGTCAGCCTCAGCTAATACACCCACTTTTTTTCTGAGGCCTTTTGGGACAAATTGACATGTAGTGTCTAGATTTGCCACAACAAAGACAAACGTTGCTCCTATTGGTCATTGAAACTTTATTAATGGAGTCTTTTTAACAACATGAATTCAGTCTCAAATTCGTTACTAAACAATTTGGACAAACAGTATCTGCGCAAATCCTATAAACTGGTTGGGTTTTGGGTAGCAGCCTCTGAACAACTGGGTTCCTTTCCCATTAAAAAAACAATTATTTTAAAGCTTTAGCAGATGCTTTAGCAGTGTTCATGGCGCTTATCCATCTGACAGGATAAGGATGAGGGGAAAGGAAAGTAACGGTGTTAAGGGAAAGGGATGTCCTCACAATAACCACAACATAGTGTGATGCAAATAAGATTGAGTGCAGCCCCAACCTCACCCTACTACCAGTTCCTGGACCAACATTTGCTGCCCATTATCCCACTTCTGTCAGTTGCAAAATTACAAATGAAAAAAAAAAAAAGTTGGAGTGACAAAAAAACCCCCAATCACCTGGTCTTATCAGCCTGCTGTGCCGCTTCACCATGCCTAGTGGGAAATACGCCACTGTCCTTCACTGCAATCCAGTGTGCATCGCTGTGTGTCCAGCTGCAGAATTTAATCTGCCTGGTGCCACTGTGTGCTTCCTGGCTGCTAGAAAGCACTGTGGGATGCACAATGGCTACTTCTGGTTTCTCCAAAACAGCTGTTTCTGGTATTTGAAGTCTCCACTCCAATTTCTTACTGGTTCTGACATCAAAAATCCCATAATAACTTGAAGCTGTAGGTTCCTGATATATCCCAAGCAGGCATCAAGATCCAAGATGGATTCTTTTGATGTATAATGGCAATCTTGGATAAGGGCAAATTCAAAACCAAGTTCTGAAAATACAGCAACATCTAGTGGCTGGAGTTAATAATATCAGTCATCTCTAGCAAAAGAAAACAGGATCCAAAATAGATTCTCCTAATGCACTACTGACCATCTTGGTAAAGTAAACTTAAGTTCTCAAACACATTGACCTCTGGTGGCAAGATGTAAGATTATCAGCCTCGCTAACACTTCTACAATAAGAGGCAAATTTTCCAATATTTTCCATGGTCATATTAAATTACCAAGCAACCCCTCATAACAGTATTTCTTGATTTTGCTATTTAAAAAAAAATCCACTTATTTTGCTCTTTGAAGTATGTTAATCATAATCCACATTTTTATTGCATTTGTGATAAATATTTGTAGTGTAAATTCACTAAATGTAAATTAATATGTTCACACAAAATTAGTTACTCTTGACAGTAGACAGTAGATGGGCAGTGGTGATTGGCAGGCCTAGCAAAGAGCTGTAACTAGTGTGATAGTGTAATGCTATCACACTTTTCCCAGTTTTGGGTCCTCTGCAGCCAATTTGCATGCATGACCATCAGCTGGGCATGCATCACCAAGGGCCGACAGCTCCTGGTCCCTCCTTATAACAAAATGTGAATTAGTAGCCCATAAAGATGCATTCTTATACTGTATCGGGGAACTCGAAAGAGTTCAAAGGTGAACTACTAAGCTGATTAAAGGGTTAGAGACACTGGAGTATGAGGAAATTATTACTAGGTTAAATATGTATTCCCTTGAAAAGAGGAGACTAAGAGGAGACATTAATAATATCTTCAAATATGTAAAGGGTCAATACAAAGAGTTAGCAGAGGATTTGTTTATTAATAGAATTCTGCATAGGACACGTGGGCACTCGCTGAGGCTAGAGGGGAGAAAATTCCGTACAAAATGTAGGAAAGGGTTCTTCACCGTAAGGGCAATAAGGAATTGGAACTCCCTGACGGAGAAGATAATAATGGCGGACTCTGTGAATGCATTTAAAAATGGATTGGACAGTTTTCTAGCTGAAAAAAAGTACCCAAAGCTATAGCATTTAATATATTGACATTATGTATATGGGAGTGATACGAAATATAGTTGTCAATAGGTACGAAACCATTATTTTGGCTGGTGCATTATAATGTGCACTGCTTAATACAGAATACAGGTTGAACCCAATGAGCTTTTTGCCTCTTTTCAACCTCATTAACTACTTTATGTTACTATGTACATCTAGCCTCAATAAGCTGTGCAGCCCTAGTTGCCTGGTGTGAGTGAGTCGACAGCTTCCATGTATGTATATGAAGCACAACAGAACATGGAAAAAAGTCTAGGCTGCAGCATTTTAGTACTTCATATACAGATTCAGAGACATTGCATTGCAGCTAAGACAAAAAAAGATGCAAAAAAGATGCCTGACACTAGTAGGGTCTCACCGGACCTGATGCCCCTAGAGGGGCTTTTAGGCATGTGTGCAGCAATGATGTTTGAGGACACATCTGTAGGCTAATAGTTGGTGGATTCAGCACAGAATTTCCCAAAGAGAGTAAATAGAAAATGTAGGTAAGAAATAAAGGTGAAAACCAATTTTTGAAGGAATAATACTACCCTGCAAAACATATAAAGAATTGCAATATTAGTGGTGCACCCTCGAGTCTATTGTAACAAAGTGTGCAGGGCAGAGAAAAAAAGGAAGACTCTTTTTGGGGACACTCTTGTGTATGTAGAGATATGTGTGATTATGATCAATTTAAAATGTAACTTTTAATAGAAAGTGTTAAAATATTGAACCAAGCCTAAATGTGTGTTAGACTATGTGAGTGGGCAAACCCACCCCCATATAGACTTAATTGGTGGCAGAGCCGGCCCTAACCAATATGATGCCCTAGGCAAGATTTTGGCTGGTGCCCTCTAGCACCGCCGCTAGTTCTGCAAGAGATGCCTGACATGAGTCAGCTGGCAGCTCTGCTAACGTCAGGCACCTTTTGTTTATGAAAATGCATCTTATTTGCATTACTATGTGGCTAGGATGCAAAAGCAAATTCTGTTGATTAAAATGATATGCAGCATGCCTATATTCTGTGTGCAACTGTGGCTGTATCTGCATACAAAATGCTACATTACAGTGATTTCCAGGAATACACACAGAATATAGGCATGCTGCATATCATTTTAATCAGCAGAAGCTGCTGGTGCCCCTAAGCATACCAAATGCCCTAGGCATTTGCCTAGTTTGCCTATGCCTAAGGCCGGCTCTGATTGGTGGGAAAGTGCCATTGAAGTCTATGGTGGGAATTACTACATTTTTGTTATGCACACCAGTGCCTGCAGGAAAGTACTGGTGTCAGGACTGTTATGCACTCCAGTGCCTGCAGGAATGTACTGGTGTTTGAACTGTTATGCAAAACAAATGGACTCACAGACAGACTGGGGAAAATGACATAACGTACACAGAAGGTGATAGGGTAACAAAATACACACAAAGTGAACAGAGAAGCCCAGAGGCTAAGGAACTGGGTATCTCCCTTGTATTAGAACTGCTCAGATGGGAAACGCAAGATGTTGTGTTTTAATACGTAGAGAACCCGAAATGCTGTTGCTAAGGGCAACAGCAAAACCCTAAAGGGTTACCAACGGGTGTGGCAGTAAACTCCTTGGTCAGAGATGGAATGATAGACACAAGGAGAGTCTCCACAATCCTAATTCTCACTTGCAGTGCACAGGCTCAGCTTACTGCCACTAAACTGACCCCTGACACCTAGCACAGTGAGACAGGATTAGACAGGCAAGTCTTAGAATACAGCCGCAAACTTGCTAAGTTCACAGAGTAGTAACAGAACCCCAGCAAGCTAAACGACTGACTCCAGTCTTACTGCTAGGTCTGGATTGGCAGAGTGTAATACCAAATCCCCAGGCCTATTTGCAGTAAGCAACAAACAAATACAAAGCTACACAGTACTGGCTAACTTTCAGAAACTGACTAATCAACAAAGATTCAGCAGCATCTGCTTACTCTGAGAAGAGGCCTTATAAAGCAGGTGCTGTCCACGCCCCACTCAGACCTCACAGACTGTGAGCACAAAAACCAGCACCGGATCCCCTGCCATGCACAGAGCCTATAACCACTGCACAGCAAAAGACCCGAACCGGAGTATCAGCTGCGCTCAGATTACTCCGCTAGCACTTGTCTCCCGGTTGCCATGACGACGTGGCAGCACAGGGCAGGAGACCCTAACAGTACCCCCCCTCTGATGAGGGGTCAAAGAACCCCTACCACCGGGTTTATCGGGGAACTGCGAGAAGAAAGAGCGTATCAGTCTGGGGGCATGAAGATCACAACTGCGCACCCACGACCGCTCCTCCGGGCCATACCCCTTCCAGTGCACCAAAAATGACAGCCGACCCCGAACCACCTTGGAGTCAAGAATCCTTTAAACAACAAACTCCCTCTGGCCACGTATCAGAAGAGGGGAAGGTCTTCCACTGGAAGAAGGATTACTAATCGCCCGTTTTAAAAGGGAACAATGAAATGTTTTATTGATACCCAAAGAACGGGGCAGATCTAACTGAAATGCCACCGGATTGATAACCCTGGTGATCTTATAAGGGCCGATGAACCGGGGGCCTAACTTATGAGATGGCTGTCTCAACTTCAAATTCTTGGTAGACAACCAGACGACGTCTCCTAATTTGAAGCTGCAGGGTCTTTTCCGCTTATCAAAACCCCTTTTGGTCACTAATGACACAGACACAAGGGCTTTCTTCACTTTCCGCCAAATACCTCTAAGGACCGAAACCACAGAGGAACCACCAGGCGTGGAGTCCAGGGGGTCAAAAGAATTGGCCTTAGGATGATGCCCATACACACAAAGGAAGGGAGGGATCCCTGTAGCAGAGTGAGCCGCGTTGTTATAGGCAAACTCCGCCATGGACAGATGAGCAACCCAGTCAGTCTGACACTTGGAGACATAACACCTGAGGAACTGCTCCAAGGACTGGTTCACCCTTTCAGTCTGCCCATTAGACTGCGGATGGTAGCCCGACGACAAGCTGACAGAAATCTGGAGATCGGAACAAAATGCCCTCCAGAATTTGGCCACAAACTGGGATCCGCGGTCAGAGACCACATCAAGTGGCAACCCGTGGAGACGCACAACATGCAGCATAAATAATTCAGACAGGCGTCTGGCCGATGGCAGCCCAACCAGTGGAACGAAGTGCGCCATCTTCGAAAACCTGTCAACGACAACCCAGATGGCTGTCATCCCCGAGGATTTGGGCAAGTCCACCACAAAATCCATTGAAATGTGGGTCCATGGCTTAGATGGGATAGAGAGTGGATGTAATGGGCCAACAGGAACCCCTCTAGGAGTCTTATTTCGGGCACAGATGTCACATGCCCGAACCCACTGATCCACATCCTTAGCCACCGAGGGCCACCACACCGCCCTAGATAGCAACTCCCGAGTTCTGGCAATACCCGGATGACCTGCAGACTTCTTGGCATGGAATTCCAGGAACACTCGCTGTCTTAACCTAGGAGGCACAAACAAAAGACCTACCGGGAGGTCTGGAGGAGCCTGCTCCTGTGCTCTAAGGACTAATGATAAGAGGTCCTGGGTAATGCCCACTTTAATACATGATGGGGAAACAATGGGCAACGGCTCCTCGGTGGTCTCCTGGATTGGAGCAAAACTCCGCGAGAGCGCATCAGCCTTGATGTTTTTTGACCCAGGGCGATATGTTATCAAAAAATTAAAGCGAGCAAAAAACAAGGCCCATCGTGCCTGCCTGGCATTGAGACGCTTCGCTGACTCTAAATATGCCAGATTCTTATGGTCAGTGAGAATTGAGACCACAAACTTAGCCCCCTCAAGCCAGTGTCTCCACTCCTCGAGTGCATCCTTAATAGCCAACAATTCCCGGTTACCCACGTCATAATTCATCTCGGCAGGCGAAAATTTACGGGAAAAGTAAGCACAGGGATGAAGGCGATTATCAGACACTCCCATCTGAGAAAGCACTGCCCCAATACCCATCTCAGAGGCATCCACCTCCACCACAAAAGGACGCTCTGGATCTGGGTGTCGCAGCACCTTGGCCGAAACAAATGCCCTTTTGAGACGGGCAAAAGCCGCTTTAGCCTCACAAGACCAGTGAGCAACATCCGCCCCTTTCTTAGTGAGTGCCACCAAGGGCGCCACTATAGACGAAAATCCAGCGATAAATCGTCTATAAAAATTCGCAAAGCCCAGGAAACGCTGAAGCGCCTTCAAACTAGTGGGCTGCACCCAATCCAGGACTGCCTGTACCTTGGAACCCTCCATTTGGAAACCTTCTGGGGAGATAATATATCCTAGAAATGCGATTTGCTGAACTTCAAATTCGCACTTCTCCAGCTTCGCCCCAAGCCGGTGGTCTCTGAGTTTCTGGAGGACTAAGCGTACATGCTTCCGATGTTCCTCCAGGGAATGGGAGAAGATTAGGATGTCATCTAAGTATACAACTAAGAATCTATCCAAATATTCCCTGAGCACATCATTCATGAAATCCTGGAAGACTGCCGGGGCATTACAGAGCCCAAAAGGCATCACCAAATATTCATAATGCCCTGAGTGGGTATTAAAGGCAGTCTTCCATTCATCCCCCTCTCTTATTCGGATTAGATTGTACGCACCGCGTAGGTCAATCTTAGAAAAAATGGTGGCAGTACGAAGCTGGTCAAACAAGACCGAAATGAGAGGCAGTGGGTATGAGTTTTTAATTGTGATACGGTTCAATTCCCTGAAGTCGATGCAGGGTCGCAACGAACCGTCCTTTTTACCCACGAAGAAGAACCCCGACCCAACTGGAGACTGTGAAGGTCTGATAAATCCCTTAGCCAAGTACTCCTGAATGTACTCTGCCATAGCCTGAGTCTCAGGACGTGACAGGGAGTACAACCTGCTCTTGGGAAGCTTAGCATTTGGCAACAAATCAATGGCACAGTCATAGGGGCGATGGGGAGGTAGTACCTCTGCAAGTTTTTTGGAGAACACGTCTGCAAAATCTGCATAACACCCTGGCAATCCTGGCAAACTTAGCTGCGAGAGCCTGACTGGAAGGCTCAAGCAACTCCTGAAACAATCAGTACCCCAACTAAGAATCTCCCCAGAGACCCAGTCAAATTGAGGATTGTGGGCCTTTAACCAGGGTAACCCCAACACCAATGGGGCAAAAGTACAGACAGTCACATAAAAGGACAATTTTTCAGAGTGTGTGGCTCCAATAAACAAAGAAATCTGGCTAGTGCAAGAGGTAATTTTACCTTGGGATAATGGTTCCCCGTTTAACCCACAAATCTCAATTTCCGATGCCAAGGGTACTAAGGGAACAGAGTGTTTCAGGGCGAATTGGCGGTCCATAAAAACCCCGTCGGCCCCACTGTCCACAAAGGCCTCAGTCTTGACAGTTTGACCGAGGATCTTCAAGGTCACCGGAATGATAAAAGTCTTCTTGGGAAATTCTGACTTCTGGCCTGACAGGATATTTCCCATCACCCTCAGGCCCTGAAGTTTTCCGGCTTTTCTGGGCATGATACTACCACATGACCTTTATTCCCACAGTACAAACACAACCCCTGCTGTCTCCTCCGCGTCTTCTCACGCGAGGAGAGGCGGGTGGCCCCAATCTGCATAGGCTCCTCGGAAAATTCCTCAGAGTCTGAGGTTCCCTTGGGAAGGAAGGAAATCTCAGTCTCCCTTTCAAGCCTACGCTCTCTCAGCCGTCTATCCACCCGGATGGATAACTGCATGAGCTGATCCAAGCTATCAGACAAGGGATATTGTACCAGTTGGTCCTTTATCTGGTTAGAAAGACCTCTTCGGTACTGGTGTCTCAGGGCTGGGTCATTCCACTGGGTATCATGGGCCAACCTCCGAAACTCCGTACAGTAAACCTCAACTGGCCTTCGCCCTTGCTTAAGGATCGAAATCTGAGCCTCGGCTGACGCCGTCTTGTATGGGTCATCATACAACATGCCCAGTGCCGTAAAAAAAGCATCAACACTTTTAAGCGACGGACAGTCAGGCTGCAACCCATATGCCCAGACCTGTGGGTCTCCTTGTAGCAAGGAAATCACTATGCCCACCCGCTGAATCTCCGACCCAGAAGACTGAGGCCTAAGCCGGAAGTATAGCTTGCAGCTCTCCTTGAAACAAAAGAACTGCGAGCGATCTCCAGAAAAACGATCCGGGAGATTTACTTTCGGCTCCTTAACCCCTGCAGGTGCTGCTGCTGCGGGAGCTCCGCCAGCAGCCTGGGAGGTGTGCATTTTAATGGACAAATCATTAAATTGTCGAGTCAGGACCTGCACCTGATCGACCACCTGTTGCAACGTATTTTGCGGGGTATGCTCCATATTCCCACAAAATTTCAACAGGAGTATTAGGCTGCTGAATATGTTATGCACACCAGTGCCTGCAGGAAAGTATTGGTGTCAGGACTGTTATGCACTCCAGTGCCTGCAGGAATGTACTGGTGTTTGAACTGTTATGCAAAACAAATGGACTCACAGACAGACTGGGGAAAATGACATAACGTACACAGAAGGTGATAGGGTAACAAAATACACACAAAGTGAACAGAGAAGCCCAGAGGCTAAGGAACTGGGTATCTCCCTTGTATTAGAACTGCTCAGATGGGAAACGCAAGATGTTGTGTTTTAATACGTAGAGAACCCGAAATGCTGTTGCTAAGGGCAACAGCAAAACCCTAAAGGGTTACCAACGGGTGTGGCAGTAAACTCCTTGGTCAGAGATGGAATGATAGACACAAGGAGAGTCTCCACAATCCTAATTCTCACTTGCAGTGCACAGGCTCAGCTTACTGCCACTAAACTGACCCCTGACACCTAGCACAGTGAGACAGGATTAGATAGGCAAGTCTTAGAATACAGCCGCAAACTTGCTAAGTTCACAGAGTAGTAACAGAACCCCAGCAAGCTAAACGACTGACTCCAGTCTTACTGCTAGGTCTGGATTGGCAGAGTGTAATACCAAATCCCCAGGCCTATTTGCAGTAAGCAACAAATACAAAGCTACACAGTACTGGCTAACTTTCAGAAACTGACTAACCAACAAAGATTCAGCAGCATCTGCTTACTCTGAGAAGAGGCCTTATAAAGCAGGTGCTGTCCACGCCCCACTCAGACCTCACAGACTGTGAGCACAAAAACCAGCACCGGATCCCCTGCCATGCACAGAGCCTATAACCACTGCACAGCAAAAGACCCGAACCGGAGTATCAGCTGCGCTCAGGTTACTCCGCTAGCACTTGTCTCCCGGTTGCCATGACGACGTGGCAGCACAGGGCAGGAGACCCTAACAATTTTATACTATGATGGGAACCGCAAGTTTAGCCTCTATTAACCTTGTGGTTTCCATCATTAACCACCAGGTTAATAGAGGTTAACCATGAGGTTTCCAGTAGTTTATTAGCACTGGATCAAATGACTACCAAAACTTTGGATCAGGTGGACATAGAAGACATCACTGAATTGCTGGAGTCACTACAAAGTAAGTGAAGTCGCAAAACTGCTGGGATACACAGTTTTGTCAACATTCTAATCGTGCTGACATTTTATCAGTTGACATGATGAGTATTAACATGATCAGTGCTGACATGTTAAGTAAAATGAATGTCATCATGATGAACCCTGTTTTGAGTGTTTTTAATTTTGGGAAAAAAATACCTTGCCTAGCTGTCCCCCATAGAGTAGCTTTTCCTTCTGGACAGACTTCATGCCTTTGCAGACTACAGTACAACTAAGATTAACTTCCAGAACCTAACTTAGTTTCTATGTCAATAAAGAATCTAGATACTGTACACTGTATTCTTCTCCAGAGATACTCATTTCTGGAACAACTAACTTGAATCACTTAAAAAAGTACCAATTGTATAAAGTTTTATAAAACATCTGCAACCAAGTGTGGAACTCCCAGAGGCAATATAGATGCCTGCCTCTGGGCTCCAAGCTCTGAAGGGACACTTGCATGTACAGCAGCACCTGTGTGGGATCACAGCAGGATCCTAGCAGGATCCAAGTATGACCGCTGCTTTTCCAATGGAGCTCTTTGGCATACCCATTGCTGCTGCTGCAGAGTTAATTGCCACTTTCCCAGGAGCCCTGTGAACACATGCAATGGGGACAGGAATGGCTTCCACCTGGTACCGCTCAGCATACTCTGCAGCAAGTAACAGTGCACCCGTATTTGCTGCTGGACTGTGAAATGGGACCTGCCGGTGAGCGCTGATTGAAACATAGACGGATGCACAGTATCCTTAAATATTCAACCAATGGGGTGCTTCCTCACTTAGCCACCACTATCCTGTGATATCTTCAATTCTTATATATATATATATATATATATATATATATATTTCTCCAATGTGCTACAATGAAAGGCTTACTTCTTAAAAGCTGGCTTTAAGCTAGCCAAAAAGGGCAGTTCCATACAGACAAATCTTTATCTGATATGGCTTTATTTTTAAAACATATTTAATAAAACTAATCTTTAAATTACTATCTGCATTTCTCTTACTCAGGGATTATACAGCTTGCACTTAAGCATTCTTTTATGGAGTATTTTAATACAGCAAATGTATACAGCATATTTTCATTGCTTGTGATTTATATCCCTTTAAAAATTATCACGTGCTGTTTAATCACTGTAAGGTCATGGCAATTGTTTTTGCTGATAACACTATATTACTTGTAAGTGACTCATTTGTGGGTAATTTCCTATGATTACAAGTGTACATTCTAATGACCTGCAGAAAAAAACCCCAAAGCAAGCTACACTGGCCATGATTTAATCAGTCTTGTATTGGTGTACTGTGCAGCACTACAATGCACTTAGTATATAGTACTATCACTTGGTTACATTTTTATGTAAATAATTATCTTTGAGTATGTAAACTGCAATAATGGCACAATATAACCTTTGGACATACTATTTAGATGCATGTTTAAGTGATAAGATTCAATAACTACTATCATGTAATGGTTAGAGATTGCCTAAGATTATACACTAAAGGCTATCTTGTTGTCATACTTTGTTATATTTTAACTTAGGTCATGAGTAGAGCATGCTTGGTTCTAGGTTATAAAATGAAGCGACACCCATCAACCTATTTTTTTATTGACAAATATCTGGCTGTACTTTGTTCCTTTAAGAATGTATCAAAAGGATGTATCTACGTATTATATACTATAATTAACAAAAAACAGGTATCCCCCAGCACTTGGGATGACATTGGTAACACAGCATCTCTGATACTGGAGACCTAAGTCCGGGGCAGGGAACCCAAAGGCCAGCGAGGGCCAGCTACCCAAGGGCAGCTCACAGGGCTGGCCCAAGCCTAATTTTTTTGGTAAGTGAATATATACACTGCTCAAAAAAAATAAAGGGAACACTTAAACAACACATCCTAGATCTGAATGAATGAAATATTCTTATTAAATAATTTGTTCTTTACACAGTTGAATGTGCTGACAACAAAATCACACAAAAATTATCAATGGAAATCAAATTTATTAACCCATGGAGGTCTGGATTTGGATTCACACTCAAAATGAAAGTGGAAAAACACACTACAGGCTGATCCAACTTTGATGTAATGTCCTTAAAACAAGTCAAAATGAGGCTCAGTAGTGTGTGTGGCCTCCACGTGCCTGTGTGACCTCCCTACAATGCCTGGGCATGCTCCTGATGAGGTGGCGGATGGTCTCCTGAGGGATCTCCTCCCAGACCTGGACTAAAGCATCCGCCAACTCCTGGACAGTCTGTTGGTGCATGGAGCGAGACATGATGTCCCAGATGTGCTCAATTGGATTCAGGTCTGGGGAACGAGTGGGCCAGTCCATAGCATCAATGCCTTCGTCTTGCAGGAACTGCTGACACACTCCAGCCACATGAGGTCTAGCATCATCTTGCATTAGGAGGAAGGGCCAACCACACTAGCATATGGTCTCACAAGGGGTCTGAGGATCTCATCTCGGTACCGAATGGCAGTCAGGCTACCTCTGGCGAGCACATGGAGGGCTGTGCTGCCCCCCAAAGAAATTCCACCCCACACCATTACTGACCCACTGCCAAACCGGTCATGCTGGAGGATGTTGCAGGCAGCAGAACGTTCTCCTTGGCGTCTCCAGACTCTGTCACGTCTGTCACATGTGCTCAGTGAGAACCTGCTTTCATCTGTGAAGAGCACAGGGCGCCAGTGGTGAATTTGCCAATCTTGGTGTTCTCTGGCAAATGCCAAACATCCTGAACGGTGTTGGGCTTTAAGCACAACCCCCACCTGTGGATGTCGGGCCCTCATACCACCCTCAAGGAGTCTGTTTCTGATCGTTTGAGTAGACACATGCACATTTGTGGCTTGCTGGAGGTCATTTTGCAGGGCTCTTGCAGTGCTCCTCCTGTTCCTCCTTGCAAAAAGGCAGAGGTAGCGGTCCTGCTGCTGGGTTGTTGCCCTCCTATGGCCTCCTCCACATCTCCTGATGTACTGGCCTGTCTCCTGGTAGCGCCTCCATGCTCTGGACACTATGCTGACAGACACAGCAAACCTTCTTGCCACAGCTCGCATTGATGTGCCATCCTGGATGAGCTGCACTACCTGAGCCACTTGTGTGGGTTGTAGACTCCGTCTCATGCTACCACTAGAGTGAAAGCACCGCCAGCTTTCAAAAGTGACCAAAACATCAGCCAGAAAGCATAGGAGCTTAGAAGTGGTCTGTGGTCACCACCTGCAGTACAACTCCTTTATTGGGGGTGTCTTGCTAATTGCCTATAATTTCCACCTGTTGTCTATTCCATTTGCACAACAGCATGTGAAATTGATTGTCAATCAGTGTTGCTTCCTAAGTGGACAGTTTGATTTCACAGAAGTGTGATTGACTTAGAGTTACATTGTGTTGTTTAAGTGTTCCCTTTATTTTTTTCAGCAGTGTATTTTGGTGCTCCATAGTGGAATATACAGTGGTGTGCCTTCATGGAGTGAATCTTTTATTGTCTCTGCAAGTCCAGTGAGTGCCATTCTCTGTGTTTTGTATATTTGTGGTCATTCCGAGTTGTTCGCTCGTTGCCGATTTTCGCTATGCTGCGATTTGTTGCTAAATGCGCATGCGCATGGTATGCAGAGTGCATGCGCTTAGTAATTTAACACAAAACTTAGTAGATTTGCTGGTGTTCGTGCGGCACTTTTTAGTCACACTGCTGATCGGTAAATGATTGACAGGAAAGGGGCATTTCTGGCTGTGGTAACTGAGCGTTTTCCTGGGAGTGTGCTAAAAAACGCAGGGGTGTCAGGAAAAAATGCGGGAGTGTCTGGAGAAACGGGGGAGTGGCTGGACGAACGCAGGGCGTGTTTGTGACGTCAAACCAGGAACTAAACGGACTGAGCTGATCGCAATCTAGGAGTAGGTCTGGAGCTACTCAGAAACTGCAAATAATTATTTAGTAGCAGTTCTGCTAACCTTTCGTTCGCTATTCTGCTAAGCTAAGATACACTCCCAGAGGGCGGCAGCCTAGCGTTTGCAATGCTGCTAAAAGCAGCTAGCGAGCGAACAACTCGGAATGACCACCATTGACTTCTCTTAAGAAGCAGTGTGGCCAATATCAAAAATCATTGTTTTATTAATTAAGCTGTTTTTTTCCCCATTTCCTTCACATAATATAATAAAGTAACCATTAACTGCAGACTATAATACACCATTCAATGCTATTAAGTCAAACAGTAAAAAATCAGAATAAGGTCATAAAATCTTTGCACCATTTTATGAAATAGGAAAAAAGTAAATTAGACACTAATATACTAAAAGTCACTTTTTTCAATTCTATCACAAATGTACAATTAATGTTTTTGCACATAACAATGAAAAATAAAAAACTTATACAATACTAAAATGCATTAAATGAAACTAATAAAGAAACAAATGTCAGGAATATATCTGATTATGATTGTTACTGTAAATTCTGAACTTTCTAAGCAATAGCAAACTGAGTACAAACTACTTAAATATAAATGTTACTAATTGGCTATTTAAAATGAACGTATTCTTCAAAAGAGTAGTATGTCACAATTATTCAAATTACTGGTATAGATTATATACTGAACTAAGACTTGCTCCATATTTTATATACAGTAAATGGCATATACTGTACAGTAAACAGTAACTTATCAAATGACACACAATAATTTTAATTACTACACATACAGTAAAAATATAAAACATTCTTATAAATTGTAGAATAGTAACAACTCACCTATTCATTGCAGTTAGACTTACAAGTTAGAATGAGGAAACTAGAAGACGCTCATAGAAATGGTCACTTGAAAGTGCTCTCACATTCCAGTGCTGATTATGTGGTAAAAAAAAAGAAAATAACAGCCAATTAAATAGGTTTCTTGGCAAGGGCTTGCTTGCAAAACTTATACACTCATTTTTAGACGGATTTTAAGATTTACTGTGGATTGCAAAACTCCATGTTTTTAACGCATTGCAGATGCATCACACAAAATAATTTATCCTGCTAAAAAGTTTACTTGTTGTTCAAAAGTACAAATTAACACATGTAATTCAGTAGAAGTATAGTCCAATTAATAAATGCACTATATGTCAAACTACTGTCAGTAACTCCTTTTCTCAGTAAGAAGCATGAACATTACATATGGGTGCTTTGTTGCCAGAAAGTACTTTTTTCAAAATTCAAGATATTTGGACAAGATTGTGTAGGCACATGCAAACTCGCAGAATCATTCAAGAGCCTGCACTGGGATATAACAGACCACATTAAAGTATTCAGGGCCAGAATGGCCGTCTGGCACTTTTTGGCAAATGCTAGATTAGTCAGCCACTCTCCATGATCATCATATTGTACTAATTTCTCAGCAATCTCCTGAAGGCAGCTTAACCCCAATGGATAAGATATTGGTGCACCTTTATTAATAATAACTTTCATTAATAACTTCACATATCCTTGTGTATTTAAAACATAAAATGCACAGTATGCCATACAGAGTACTCCAATTCCAATTCCCAACCTCAAGTACCTCAGTCAGACACTTACATAACTATTTGCCACATAATTTGAACTACAGTATATGTAAGATAGTTGTAATTCTTAGCTTAGCCTATTGAAAGTATTCAGTATTGAGTACAGAATATGGAAATAAAGTAGTTGTAAAAATGATAAAGCAAAATGACCATTAGTAATAGTGGGGGTGTTTTCTTGCTATAATGAGGGTTCAAAACTTTTAAATAATTTTACTTTATTTAGCAGATACTGTAAACCAGACCATACTGTACATTTTATTTTAGAAAGTCTAAAATACTTTTGCCCTATTTCATCCTATGTGAGTAGTTATCCGTAATAAGGCTTCTTCTAGTTCACAACTTGTATATCTCTATATGAATTTAATTGTGTCTAAATATTTGTAATCTGTAAAGTAATAAAGTTCATACCATAAAATTGTTACATTACGGGTCTTCAATTTATAAATTATGTGATTTTTAATTTTTGCTGGATATTTACTAAGTTTACCATTCTGTTATAGAATACTATTTTTTTAAATGTAGTATCTCCGACATTAGATTAGACTTAGCTGACAACTGAATTAAACTGGGTTGGTGAGTTTATACTTTATTCTGAAATACACTAATATAGTGCATAGTAATGAGAGTCTATGAATTGATAACCATATTGAATAAGCAGTGTGCGTTGATGATTTTATTTTTTTTATAAACCGCAGCTCCTTTAAATAAATTTAATCTCAACTATATAAAGAGTTATTTTAAAATTATCCACCTTTGTAGGATACCACAGAAAAGGTTATTTACAGTATACATGATTATTTCTCATTAAATTTACAACAATAACCATTCAGGTGCACAGTGTTCAAAATGGATTTGTCACTCCTCTGTGGCCAAAACAAAAAATGAAAAAATCAGATCGGTGAGCTACTGTATGTGTATGTTCACACTTGTGTTTGGATAACCAGTATGCATGCTACTCAACACCTTTCTGATCAAGATCATTAGCTGTGTTGCTGCAGATCCAAGCTTATTCATTTCCAAGACATTCCTAAGATTCCTGAGTTTCAAGCAGAGGCCACTGAACAAGGCTGCCCCAAAACGGTACTAACCACACAGCAGATTTTATCCAATTTATGGTGGAAGATATTCAGCAAAAAGATCAGTATAGCCAAAACCCTACTTTATACAGTACATGTCACAAACTTATTAGTGAAATCCTTGCTTAGCAATGCCACAATCTTTGGTCCCCTAATGGAATAATATAAGTGCTGTACTAAGAATTGTGGTCAGAATAAAGGTTTAGGAGCAATTACATTTCACAGAGAATCTGTAAATGAATGAATGAATGAATGAATTAATTAATTAATTAACAACCACTTAACTCTTATTTTCCCTTGACACTTTTCATTTACCACTGTGCTGAGCATATTTTGGTCCTTTTAGTGCTGGTCACACTCCAACATCAATATCAGTCATTTTCTTTTTTCAAAAACATTTTTTATTGAGACAGGACAGAAAGTAAATAAATATACAAGGCATCACACTACACATTAAAGAATGTATAAATGAGCACAAGTCAGGATCAGTAACCTGCTAGAAGATCAGGGTCCAGTATATTATCTAGTCAGAAAAACCCAACTATTGGGCTCCACAGGAAAGCAAAATGTAGCACGAGTAAAGAGAAGAAAATAAATTATATATATTTCAAGTTAGAAAAATAAAACCGGAAATAATAAAATAAAAGAAAACAGACACTAAAAACACAAAAAATTGGGATAGAAGTTAAAGTAAAAAGAAAAAGGCTAAATAAAAAGATAACTTGAACCCTAGTGCAGTCAAACCTTACCCATCTCCCTAGCACTCCTGCAGTGGAGAAATGCCATTATCTCTCACAAAACAAAATGGAACATATCTTGCAACATCTGAGTATGTTTATATAAGATTGTAAATATACAGTATTAACAATTCTAAATATGTAATTCATAAGGTTGAGGGGAGAAGAAAGAAGAAACTGTATAGTTGACGCACTGGAAAAGAATGCTTTATTTTAAAATGTAACCTTTATTAGATATGTATTAAATTCTGAATTGTTACCCAAGCTGCAGTGAAACATAAGAGTTAAAATCAGACAGACTATCATATATGTGAAACCTTGAAGATAGGAAATTGTGAATAAAGAGATTAAAAGGCGTGTCCGCGTGTATTCTAATAGAGATAGTGAATTCGAGCTAATACTTACCTTTTCTGAAAGGGATACCTACTCTCCAGCCGATTCTGGTGCACGAATACAATATATTGAGATATAGCGGCGACAATTGGCGACATATAGTATCTAATTTTCTCTCTAGTGGAGTTAATTTGCACATATATACCTAGTGATATTCACAGTCTCGATATTTATGACCAATTTCTTGGTGAATAAATAGGTGTTTATAGGATAAAATTGACCCTCTCGAATTACCAATCGGGAGAGGGACGATAAATATTATTGGTGCATCAACCACTACATAATGAGAACAACATATTCATAATAGACCAAATATTGGTAACATCTGAATAGATATAATAATCTTGCCAGTATCATACGTATAGAATACACGCGGACACGCCTTTTAATCTCTTTATTCACAATTTCCTATCTTCAAGGTTTCACATATATGTTAGTCTGTCTGATTTTAACTCTTATGTTTCACTGCAGCTTGGGTAACAATTCAGAATTTAATACATATCTAATAAAGGTTACGTTTTAAAATAAAGCATTCTTTTCCAGTGCGTCAACTATACAGTTTCTTCTTTCTTCTCCCCTCAACCTTATTGTTTACATACTGTAATTAACAGCACCCCCTTACCATACTAAGCATTGTCCCGTATAGGGGAATAGGGGTCCAGACCAGTGATGGTATGATGATGGTTCACATACACTCACAATATCAGTAATATATTGAGTGTGCAGATACCCAACTCTTGTAAATATGTAATTCCAAATTACCACATATAAATCAATTTATAGTCTCGAACAACTTCAATATATGTGTCTAAATATCAAGATCCAGGGTGTCAATCTTAACATGAGGAATAGTTGCCCTTCTGTGAAAATAAAGCAGTTGTAGCAGTGTAGTTTAACCCATTGAAGAAATGGCACTTTGGAAACTGTCCAATTACAGTATATAATTTGTCTTTCATCCATCTGGGGGATGCTGTATCATTACCACTGGGTTAGAGTGTGTGGGCTATGGAGTTTGGCACTAGAATGTATACAAAACTAACTCCTCCCCCTCTAACCCCTCCCACCTCCAGCAGCTCCTTAGTCTAGTTTTTGTCCCTTGGAGTGCAGGCACATGTCTCCTAGGTACTAGCTAAGATTCTTTTATTTTATTTTTATTGTACAACTATAGTGCTTAGCAGAGCTGTAACTAAACATTTTGGTGCCCTTTGCCAGAAAGAGAATTGGTGTCCCCCCTCCCCATACTTAAAAAAGGCGGATTGCGCACCAAAGTCACACACCAAAAATATAGGGGCATGGCTTCATGAGGAAGGGGTGTGCCCACTGAATAATATTAATTCACATTACACTGCATACTAGTGTCCGTTAGTCACATTACATCTCACACCCCTTACACATGTTATGGCCGGTAGAGCCCCTTACCTACATTGCACCAGGTAGAGCCCTTTATACACATTATGTCAGGTAGATCATTCCAAAAGAGAGTGAGTGAGTGTGTGTGTTTTTTCTTAACTTACAAAATCTTCCTCCAAAGACAGTGCTCCAACACACTAGGGGCAGGGTGGGGGGTGGAGGGGTGGGGGTGTCTATTCATGAAGCAGTAAAAAGGGTAAACAAGTGAGCCAGTGGAGAAGTTGCTGATTGTATCCAATCAGCTGCTCTGTATGGTTGCATAATATGCAAATTGTAAATGTTACCTCAATGCTGATTGGTTGCCGTGGGCAACTTCTCCACTGGCACACTTCTCCACACTTTTCACTGCTTCATGAATAGACCTCTAAATTACATCATCATGGCCCCATCCCACTTTACATTGCTGGAAATTGCTGCATTGTAAAGCAGGTGGTGGGGCCATGATGACACGTTCACACCATCATGTCCCTACTCTGTCCACTTCGGCTGCCTCATGCACCTTGCCTCAATAACCTTCTCTGCTCTTTTCACTGTTTCATGAATAGACACCTGGGTCTCACCCACTCAACCCAGTAATACACATACACCGCATCACAGACTGAGGAGGAGTGCACTACACATGGGGAAATCGAAAAGCTCTGCTTACTATCACATAGGCAGCAACCAGGGCCGTCTTAACAACATTGCAGGCCCTGGGCGAAGCAATTCACTGGGACCCCTACCCACCAATTTATGGGAGTCCATTTTTAAAAAATGACTGCCCACGGCTACAAGCTCCGAGGGGTGTAATTTTATTACTGCCCATGACTGCAAGCTTAGGGGAGGTAGGTCAGGTGTTACTGCCCACAGCAGGGGGATATTACAAGGGGCAGATTGGGATGGAAAATTGTGGAGGCAACACTAAATAGTATAGTAGTACACACACACACACACACACACACACACACACACACTCACACACTAGAATATAATTGTAAGATTTCTCAAATATGTGTTAACCCGCCAGCCCCCTTCCACCTCTGCTCCTATGGTTCTAGGTCTCTTCATCCTCTACAGGGTTGGGCACTACTGACAGTGTCTACAGTAGGTTGGGCACTACTGACAGTGACTCAGTGGAAGCTCTCGGCCTGGCAGGGGGGTGGGGGTTGGGCATTACTGCCTGAGGTGGAAGCTCCACTGGGTAGGGGGGGTTGGGCGTTCTTTGCTGTGGCTCAGTGGAAGCTCCAGCAGGAGGTTGGGGGGTCGGTCATCACTCAGTGTTATATGTATGATCCCCTTGATGAAGTCCTATGCTACAGGACGAAACGCGTTGGGACTGGGACTTACATTTTACCCGTGACTTCTTATAATGGACAGATAAGCCGTTTAAGTTATTTATCTTGTACGTATGCTACCAGCATTTGCTTCAGGACATTTTAACATATGTTAACGGGACTGGGCTGCTGCTCGTCCTATGATTCCAATTGTGGACAGATAAGCTGTTTTACTTGTTTTTATCTTGTACGTGTGTTACCTACATTGGCTTCAAGACTTGTTATATTAAATTTTGTTTCTGTTTTATAATTTTTTCCAGCTCTTTTATACTGGGACTAGCAACTTTATCCAGCTCTTGCATTTATATTGGGACTAGCAAGGTCCCTAAAGCTTGGAATGTTGTCTGCTATTTAAACAGTACACACTATGTTGGTTTTTATCTCTTTTGTTTACATGCTCTAAAAAGTACCATCAGACTGAAGTTGTTTCCAAGGAAGCTAAGTTGATCCTTTTATAATTTGCACTTTGCACTGTTCACATGGTGAATTGGTTACACAATTTTTAAAAAAAATAATTCTTAAATATTTAAACACCATTAGGCGCTCTATTGCACTTCATTTTAAAACATTTTTACCCACTCACTGGGCACGAGCTGACACCCATTGACCCATGGGGGGTGTCAATATATTTTAGCCAACCACATTTATTATATTTCATTTGTGTGTCTTAATTTAGGATTAGCCTAGGCGCTATTCTCCATATATATATATAACAAAACAGCCAGCACCTCCAGTTCTACTGCAAAAGACATATCTACATTTAAAACATCATAAAGTCTATTAAAGTGCAAAAAATTCCATGCAAAACAGTTTAAAGCAGAGGATCATATCTGAAGGCTAATACTCATCATGCCAGGGTGGTCACAAAAGCATCCTCATGCTACATAGCGGCAGTGAATCCGACAGCTGTTTTGGCACATCCATTGTGCCTTTGTCAAGGATTAACCTGCCAAACATGCACTATATACCCACAGTGATTACCAGATTTATCTCACCTGTAGCATAACACCTGTCCAAAAGTGCCAAAATCAAAAGTATATCGTCACATCAGCCACATTATTCTCACATCCTGCACTACACAGAAAAAGGAAGTGACACGGCGGGACCCGTATCCAAGCAACCAATGTAAATAACAGGCAGCAGTATATATATTAAAGCCAGATACAAACGGATCATCATAGCACTATTTAGCAAAGTATGACTTAAGTAAATAATACAGTTAAGTGTCCCCTATTGAGTGTTCAAACTCAGGCTCACTGGAGATCGCGCTTCCAGGACCAGAAGTTTCGTGCCGGGGCCAGTCGTCATGACAACAAACACAGGAAGTCACAAAGACATGCTAAAAGACTACAATTAACAAAGACTTGCTAAAATACTACAATTAATGGTCCTCTGGGTAATGTATACTAAAATCCGCAAAAAGAATGGGCATATGCGAAGCAAGTGTTGTTTAACAATACAAACAATAAAAAAACAAAAGAAAAATAACAAAAACCAAACCACGTACACCTCAAAGATGAATCCTAGACAGATCAATAGAGTATCATAAGTTCGCAACAATACAGTACTAATGGTACTAAACAAGGGGAGCAACTCTAGATAGCAGCTCAAACACTGTTCTTCATTGAGTCCCACTGGCAAGATAGACTTTAAACGGTCTATCCAGTAACACTCTCGCTGTAGTAGTACCAGCTTGTTCCTATCTCCATCACATCTCAGAGGTGGAACACAATCTATAGGCATGCATCGAAAATCCCTTATAGAGTGTTTATGGATGGCAAAATGCCTAGCAACAGTAGGCGTGCTTTTATCAGTTTTAACTAATGCTTTTTTAACAGGCGAACAATGTAAAGCAATTCTCTCCCTGAGAGTCCTGATCGTCTTTCCCACATAAAACAGGGAGCATGGGCACTGTATTAGATGACAAAGCGACTGTCACATGTTAGATGATTACGTATATTGTATCCCATATTTGCCTTTGGATCAAAGAAGGAATCACCCAACAACAAAAATTGGCAATTGACACACCCATGGCATTTGAACACCCCATTTTTGGGTTGTAGCCAATTTCTGGGTCTAATTGGTCCTATATCGGATTTAGCCACTATGTCCTCTGTATTATTGCTTCTCTTAAAGCAGAAGAGAGGTGTCTATTTGCAAAGATCACCAATTATCTCATCTGCCTGTAATATATGCCAGTGACGTAGCATCATCTTCTTTATATGTCTTGAAGACACAAAATAAGTTGAGACAAATGTCAATATATTGTCTTTCTTAGAGTCCATTTTAGATACGTCTTTTGCAGTAGATCTGGAGGTGCTGGCTACACCTTTTAAAAACCTCCTACACATTTTAAAAAGTTTAGTATTCAAAAAAAGACAATATAAAAACAAAGGGAACATGCACAACAATAATCCAATTCATTAAATAACATACAGTAAATGCCACAAAATGAATTTGAACTGAATGGTCACATATGGTTTTCTCACTCAGACAAAACCTACAATTCAGTTCATGTTGCCTTATATGAAATTATCACTATAACATTCATATTTTCAGAATATATATAATGTGAACATATCTGAAATAAGAATATCATATTCATATCCCCAACTATCAGTCTGTATGCAGACCTGTCTTTATATGCTCAGCAGCTACACAGAGATGTACAATTATATATGTCATGTAGGAAATAGCTTGTGAGTGAGTTAGCAGCAATGGCTTGTTTGTGTGAATTAAGTTCAGTTTCATAAAGAGACCCCCATAAATATCTAACGCTGGAATGCCTTTGATGAACTTGCTAGTCTGTGTGCTGAAATGTCTAAAACTTGCCATCTGAATAGGTTGAACTTTCTTCAAACTGCTGCCTCAGGTTATTTACTGTATGTTACATTTTAATGAATGTGTCTTTATATTAGAAATGTGCAGTGGGCATTTTTTGGGTTTTGTGTTTTGGTTTTGGATTCGGTTCCGCGGTTGTGTTTTGGATTCGGACGCTTTTTGGCAAAACCTCCCTTAAGAATTTTTGTCGGATTCTGGTGTTTTTTTTTCCAAAACCCCCTCAAAAACAGCTTAAATCATAGAATTTTGGGGTAATTTTGATCCTATAGTATTATTAACCTCAATAACCATAATTTCCACTCATTTCCAGTCTATTCTGAACACCTCACAATATTATTTTTAGTCCTAAAATTTGCACCGAGGTCGCTGGATGACTAAGCTAAGCGACCCAAGTGGGCGGCACAAACACCTGGCCCATCTAGGAGTGGCACTGCAGTGTCAGACAGGATGGCACTTAAAAAAATAGTCCCCAATTAGCACATGATGCAAAGATAAATTAAAAAAGAGGTGCAAGATGGAATTGTCCTTTGGCCCCCTCCCACCCACCCTTATGTTGTATGAACAGGACAAGCACACTTTAACAAACCCATCGTTTCAACGACAGGGTCTGCCACACGACTGTGGCGGAAATGACTGGTTGGTTTGGAACCCCACCAAAAAAGAAGCAATCAATCTCCCCTTGCACAAACTGGCTCTACAGAGGCAGGATATCCTCCTCATCCTCATCGTCCGATTCCTCACCCCTTTCACTGTGTACATCCCCCTCCTCACAGAGTATTAATTCGTTCCCACTGGAATCCGCCATCATAGGTCCCTGTGTACTTTATGGAGGCAATTGCTGGTAAATGTCTCCACAGAGGAATTGATTATAATACATTTTGATGAACATCATCTTCTCCACATTTTCTGGAAGTAACCTCCTACGCCGATCGCTGACAAGGTTACCGGCTGCACTGAACAGTCTTTCGGAGTACACACTGGAGGGGGGGGGGGGGGGCAACTTAGGTAAAATAAAGCCAGTTTGTGCAAGTGCCTCCAAATTGCCTCTTTTTCCTGCCAGTATATGTACGGACTGTCTGACATGCTTACAGTGATGTTGTCACTCATATAATCCTCCACCATTCTTTCAATGGTGACAGAATCATATGCAGTGACAGTAGACGACATGTTGGCAGGTCCTTCATTCCGGACCAGATGTCAGCTATCGCTCCTGACTGCCCTGCATCACCACCAGCGTGTGGTTTTGGAAATGTTATCCTTTTCCTGGCAGCTCCAGTGGCGTGAGAAAATGAAGGAGAAGCCATTGGCGGGTCACGTTCTGCTTGACTTGACAATTGTCTCACCAGCAGGTCTTTGAACATCTGCAGACTTGTGTCTGCCGGAAAGAGAGATACAATGTAGACTTTAAACCTAGGATCGAGCACGGTAGCCAAAATGTAGTGCTCTGATTTCAACAGTTTGACCACCTGTGAATCCTGGTTAAGCGAATGAAGGGCTCCATCCACAAGTCCCATATGCCTAGCGGAAATTGCTCCATTTTAGCTCCTCCTTCAATCTCTCCAGCTGCTTCTGCAAAAGCATGATGAGGGGAATGACCTGACTCAGGCTGGCAGTGCCTGAACTGACTTCACGTGTGGCAAGTTCAAAGAGTTGCAGAACATTACAACAACGTTGAAATCATTCTCCACTGCGCTTGAGTCAGGTGCATTCCCCCTCCTTTGCCTATATTGTAGGCAGATGTATAGGCTTGAATGGCCTTTTGCTGCTCCTCCATCATCTGAAGCATATAGAGGGTTGAATTCCACCTCTTTACCACCTCTTGCTTCAGCTGATGGCAGGGCATGTTCAGGAGTGTTTGCTGGTGCTCCAGTCTTCGGCACGCAGTGGCTGAATGCCGAAAGTGGCCCGCAATTCTTTGGGCCACCGACAGCATCTCTTGCACGCCCCTGTCATTTAAAAAAAAAAATCTGCACCACCAAATTCATTGTATGTGCAAAACATGGGACGTGCTGGAATTTGCCCACATGTAATGCACGGACAATATTGGTGGCGTTGTCTGATGTCACAAACCCCCAGGAGAGTCCAATTGGGGTAAACCAATTTGCAATGATGTTCCTCAGTTTCCGTAAGAGGTTGTCAGCTGTGCGCCTCTTATGGAAAGCGGTGATATAAAGCGTAGCCTGCTAGGAACGAGTTGGCATTTGTGAGATGCTGCTACTGGTGCCGCCGCTGCTGTTGTTGCTGTTGGAGGCAATAAATCTACCCAGTGGGCTGTCACAGTCATATAGTCATTAGTCTGCCCTGCTCCACTTATCCACATGTCCGTGGTTAAGTGGACATTGGGTACAACTGCATTTATTAGGACACTGGCGACTCTTTTTCTGACGTCTGTGTACATTCTCGGTATCGCCTGCATAGAGAAGTGGAACCTAGATTGTATTTGGTACTGCGGACACACTACCTCAAGCAATTCTCTAAGTCCCTGTGAACTAACGGCGGATACCGGACGCACGTCTAACACCAACATAGTTGTCAAGACCTGAGTTATCTGCTTTGCAACAGGATGACTGCTGTGATATTTCATCTTCCTCGCAAAGGACTGTTGGACAGTCAATTGCTTACTGGAAGTAGTACAAGTGGTCTTCCGACTTCCCCTCTGGGATGACGATCAACTCCCAGCAGCAACAACAGAAGCACCAGCAGCAGTAGGCATTACACTCAAGGATCCATCGGAGGAATCCCAGTTAGGAGAGGACACGTCAGACTTGCCAGTGACATGGCCTGCAGGACTATTGGTGTTCCTGTCTAAGGAGGAAATTGACACTGATGGAGTTGGTGGTGTGGTTTGCAGGAGCTTGGGTACAAGAGGAAGAAGGGATTTAGTTGTCAGTTGACTGCTTCCGCTGTCACCCAAAGT